>NC_072451.1:13261824-13879324 GCF_027596085.1 Anoplopoma fimbria
GTTGTGTCTGCAGCCTTTTTGTCTAGCAGCTTGCAGTGATTGTTGATAATACACCAAGTATTCTTAGCAAACAATTAAGATAAGTATGCACTCAACAACTATTTTTTAAAAGTTACATAATGTAATCCATTGCCTATGTTGGCCAATTTCTGAGGAAAAAAAAACAAACAGCTCCGAGACACAGGACAGAAGTCTCTGTGGCGCAATTGGTTAGCGCGTTCGGCTGTTAACCGAAAGGTTGGTGGTTCAAGCCCACCCAGGGACGATAGAGTGTTTTGCTCTTGGGAGAATCAGGGACATAGATTTCAAGTCGGCCAGGTTCAAACCCTCCATTGTCGAATGCCTGCTGGTAGTAGCTATGGTCAGGAGGTTATTGGTGTCTGTTTTAGCTGCAATCTAAGAACAGCTGCAATCTCAGAACCACTGCCACACTGGTTGACAGCAGCCTGTGAAGGAGGCTGTCAAGCTTAAAAAGGAGGTCCTTTGGGTTCGGCTGGACCAGAGGTCTCAGGTAAAAGCAGACAGGAAACACTGTCCCCCACAGGCTGTGGGTTGGGTCCCTTGTAGCCAGACATTGTCTTGACGTCCTTGGTGTATTGATAATACACCAAGTATACTTAGCAAACAATTAAGATAAGTATGCACTCAACAACTATTTTTTAAAAGTTACATAATGTAATCCATTGCATATTTTGACCAATAAAAAAATAATAATAAAAAAAAAAATACAGCTCCGACATATGGGACAGCTCTGTGGCGCAACTGGTTATAACCGAAAGGTTGGTGGTTCAAGCCCACCCAGGGACGATAGAGTGTTTTGCTCTTGGGAGAATCAGGAGATACAGCTCCGAGATATGGGACAAAAGTCTCTGTGGCGCAACTGGTTAGCGGTTCTGTTAACTGAAAGGTTGGTGGTGTAAACCCACCCAGGGACGATAGAGTGTTTTGCTCTTGGGAGAATTGGAAAAAAACAATACAGCTCCGAGATATGGGACAAAAGTCTCTGTGGAAGGGCATTGATTAAAGAGATACAGCTCCGAGGAGATACAGGAGATATACTTAGCAAACAATTAAGATAAGTATGCACTCAACAACTATTTTTTAAAAGTTACATAATGTAATCAGCCTCTGAGATATGGGACAAAAGTCTCTGGACGGAAGGGCATGATTAAAGTCACCAGATATAAGAAGGAGGGCATTGGGGTGTTGTGTCTGCAGCCTTTTTGTTGCTGACTGGATGAATGGATGAGGATAAGGACGAATAGCCTGCTAGCAGCTTGCAGTGATTGTTGATAATACACCAAGTATACTTAGCAAACAATTAAGATAAGTATGCACTCAACAACTATTTTTTAAAGTTACATAATGTAATCCATTGCCTATGTTGGCCAATTTCTGAGGAAAAAAACAAACAGCTCCGAGACACGTCTCTGTGGCGCAATTGGTTAGCGCGTTCGGCTGTTAACCGAAAGGTTGGTGGTTCAAGCCCACCCAGGGACGATAAGTGTTTTGCTCTTGGGAGAATCAGGGAATAGATATGGGACAAAAGTCTCTGTGGCGCAATTGGTTAGCGCGTTCGGCTGTTAACCGAAAGGTTGGTGGTAAACCCACCCAGGGACGATAGAGTGTTTTGCTCTTGGGAGAATCAGGAGATACAGCTCCGAGATATGGGACAAAAGTCTCTGGACGGAAGGGCATGATTAAAGTCACCAGATATAAGAAGGAGGGCATTGGGGTGTTGTGTCTGCAGCCTTTTTGTTGCTGACTGGATGAATGGATGAGGATAAGGACGAATAGCCTGCTAGCAGCTTGCAGTGATTGTTGATAATACACCAAGTATACTTAGCAAACAATTAAGATAAGTATGCACTCAACAACTATTTTTTAAAAGTTACATAATGTAATCCATTGCCTATGTTGGCCAATTTCTGAGGAAAAAAAAAACAGCTCCGAGACACGGGACAGAAGTCTCTGTGGCGCAATTGGTTAGCGCGTTCGGCTGTTAACCGAAAGGTTGGTGGTTCAAGCCCACCCAGGGACGATAGAGTATTTTGCTCTTGGGAGAATCAGGGGACATAGATTTCAAGTCGGCCAGGTTCAAACCCTCCATTGTCGAATGCCTGCTGGTAGTAGCTATGTTCAGGAGGTTATTGGTGTCTGTATTAGCTGCAATCTCAGAACCACTGCCACCACTGGTTGATAGCAGCCGTTGAAGGAGGCTGTCAAGCTTAAAAAGGAGGTCCTTTGGGTTCGGCTGGACCAGAGGTCTCAGGTAAAAGCAGACAGGAAACACTGTCCCCCACAGGCTGTGGGTTGGGTCCCTTGTAGCCAGACATTGTCTTGACGTCCTTGGTGTATTGATAATACACCAAGTATACTTAGCAAACAATTAAGATAAGTATGCACTCAACAACTATTTTTTCAAAGTTACATAATGTAATCCATTGCATATTTTGACCAATAAAAAAATAATAATAAAAAAAAAAAATACAGCTCCGAGATATGGGACAAAAGTCTCTGTGGCGCAATTGGTTAGCGCGTTCGGCTGTTAACCGAAAGGTTGGTGGTTCAACCCACCCAGGGACGATAGAGTGTTTTGCTCTTGGGAGAATCAGGAGATACAGCTCCGAGATATGGGACAAAAGTCTCTGGACGGAAGGGCATGATTAAAGTCACCAGATATAAGAAGGAGGGCATTGGGGTGTTGTGTCTGCAGCCTTTTTGTTGCTGACTGGATGAATGGATGAGGATAAGGACGAATAGCCTGCTAGCAGCTTGCAGTGATTGTTGATAATACACCAAGTATACTTAGCAAACAATTAAGATAAGTATGCACTCAACAACTATTTTTTAAAAGTTACATAATGTAATCCATTGCCTATGTTGGCCAATTTCTGAGGAAAAAAACAAACAGCTCCGAGACAGGTCAGAAGTCTCTGTGGCGCAATTGGTTAGCGCGTTCGGCTGTTAACCGAAAGGTTGGTGGTTCAAGCCCACCCAGGGACGATAGAGTATTTTGCTCTTGGGAGAATCAGGGGACATAGATTTCAAGTCGGCCAGGTTCAAACCCTCCATTGTCGAATGCCTGCTGGTAGTAGCTGGTCAGGAGGTTATTGGTGTCTGTATTAGCTGCAATCTCAAACCACTGCCACCACTGGTTGATAGCAGCCGTGAAGGAGGCTGTCAAGCTTAAAAAGGAGGTCCTTTGGGTTCGGCTGGACCAGAGGTCTCAGGTAAAAGCAGACAGGAAACACTGTCCCCCACAGGCTGTGGGTTGGGTCCCTTGTAGCCAGACATTGTCTTGACGTCCTTGGTGTATTGATAATACACCAAGTATACTTAGCAAACAATTAAGATAAGTATGCACTCAACAACTATTTTTTAAAAGTTACATAATGTAATCCATTGCATATTTTGACCAATAAAAAAATAATAATAAAAAAAAAAAAAAAAAAAATACAGCTCCGAGATATGGGACAAAAGTCTCTGTGGCGCAATTGGTTAGCGCGTTCGGCTGTTAACCGAAAGGTTGGTGGTTCAAGCCCACCCAGGGACGATAGAGTGTTTTGCTCTTGGGAGAATCAGGAGAGACAAAAGTCTCTGGACGGAAGACAAAAGTCTCTGTGGCGCAACTGGTTAGCGCGTCGGCTGTTAACCGAAAGGTTGGTGGTGTAAACCCAAAGTGTTTTGCTGTCTTGGGAGAATCAGGAGATACAGCTCCGAGATATGGGACAGGAGTCTCTGTGGCGCAACTGGTTAGCGTCGTTCGGCTGTTAACCGAAAGGTTGGTGGTTTAGAGTGTTTTGCTCTTGGGAGAATCAGGAGATACAGCTCCGAGATATGGGACAAAAGTCTCTGGACGGAAGGGCATGATTAAAGTCACCAGATATAAGAAGGAGGGCATTGGGGTGTTGTGTCTGCAGCCTTTTTGTTGCTGACTGGATGAATGGATGAGGATAAGGACGAATAGCCTGCTAGCAGCTTGCAGTGATTGTTGATAATACACCAAGTATTCTTAGCAAACAATTAAGATAAGTATGCACTCAACAACTATTTTTTAAAAGTTACATAATGTAATCCATTGCCTATGTTGGCCAATTTCTGAGGAAAAAATCAAACAGCTCCGAGACACAGGTCAGAAGTCTCTGTGGCGCAATTGGTTAGCGCGTTCGGCTGTTAACCGAAAGGTTGGTGGTTCAAGCCCACCCAGGGACGATAGAGTGTTTTGCTCTTGGGAGAATCAGGGACATAGATTTCAAGTCGGCCAGGTTCAAACCCTCCATTGTCGAATGCCTGCTGGTAGTAGCTATGGTCAGGAGGTTATTGGTGTCTGTTTTAGCTGCAATCTAAGAACAGCTGCAATCTGAACCACTGCCACACCTGGTTGACAGCAGTTGTGAAGGAGGCTGTCAAGCTTAAAAAGGAGGTCCTTTGGGTTCGGCTGGACCAGAGGTCTCAGGTAAAAGCAGACAGGAAACACTGTCCCCCACAGGCTGTGGGTTGGGTCCCTTGTAGCCAGACATTGTCTTGATGTCCTTGGTGTATTGATAATACACCAAGTATACTTAGCAAACAATTAAGATAAGTATGCACTCAACAACTATTTTTTCAAAGTTACATAATGTAATCCATTGCATATTTTGACCAATAAAAAAAAATAAAAAAAAAATAAAAAATACAGCTCCGACATATGTGACAGAAGTGTCTGTGGCGCAACTGGTTAGCGCGTTCGGCTGTTAACCGAAAGGTTGGTGGTTCAAGCCCACCCAGGGACGATAGAGTGTTTTGCTCTTGGGAGAATCAGGAGATACAGCTCCGAGATATGGGACAAAAGTCTCTGGACGGAAGGGCATGATTAAAGTCACCAGATATACAAAAGAAGGAGATTAAAGTCACCAGATATTTGGGGTGTTGTGTCTGCAGCCTTTTTGTTGCTGACTGGATGAATGGATGAGGATAAGGACGAATAGCCTGCTAGCAGCTTGCAGTGATTGTTGATAATACACCAAGTATACTTAGCAAACAATTAAGATAAGTATCCACTCAACAACTATTTTTTAAAGTTGCATAATGTTATACAATGCCTATGTTGGGCAATTTCTGAGGAAAAAAACAAACAGCTCCGAGACACGGGACAGAAGTCTCTGTGGCGCAATTGGTTAGCGCGTTCGGCTGTTAACCGAAAGGTTTGTGGTTCAAGCCCACCCAGGGACGATAGAGTATTTTGCTCTTGGGAGAATCAGGGGACATAGATTTCAAGTCGGCCAGGTTCAAACCCTCCATTGTCGAATGCCTGCTGGTAGTAGCTATGTTCAGGAGGTTATTGGTGTCTGTATTAGCTGCAATCTCAGAACCACTGCCACCACTGGTTGATAGCAGCCGGAAGGAGTCTGTCAAGCTTAAAAAGGAGGTCCTTTGGGTTCGGCTGGACCAGAGGTCTCAGGTAAAAGCAGACAGGAAACACTGTCCCCCACAGGCTGTGGGTTGGGTCCCTTGTAGCCAGACATTGTCTTGACGTCCTTGGTGTATTGATAATACACCAAGTATTCTTAGCAAACAATTAAGATAAGTATGCACTCAACAACTATTTTTTAAAAGTTACATAATGTAATCCATTGCATATTTTGACCAATAAAAAAATAATAATAAAAAAAAAAAAACAGCTCCGAGATATGGGACAAAAGTCTCTGTGGCGCAATTGGTTAGCGCGTTCGGCTGTTAACCGAAAGGTTGGTGGTTCAAGCCCACCCAGGGACGATAGAGTGTTTTGCTCTTGGGAGAATCAGGAGATACAGCTCCGAGATATGGGACAAAAGTCTCTGGACGGAAGGGCATGATTAAAGTCACCAGATATAAGAAGGAGGGCATTGGGGTGTTGTGTCTGCAGCCTTTTTGTTGCTGACTGGATGAATGGATGAGGATAAGGACGAATAGCCTGCTAGCAGCTTGCAGTGATTGTTGATAATACACCAAGTATTCTTAGCAAACAATTAAGATAAGTATCCACTCAACAACTATTTTTTAAAAGTTACATAATGTAATCCATTGCCTATGTTGGCCAATTTCTGAGGAAAAAAACAAACAGCTCCGAGACAGGTCAGAAGTCTCTGTGGCGCAATTGGTTAGCGCGTTCGGCTGTTAACCGAAAGGTTGGTGGTTCAAGCCCACCCAGGGACGATAGAGTGTTTTGCTCTTGGGAGAATCAGGGACATAGATTTCAAGTCGGCCAGGTTCAAACCCTCCATTGTCGAATGCCTGCTGGTAGTAGCTATGGTCAGGAGGTTATTGGTGTCTGTTTTAGCTGCAATCTAAGAACAGCTGCAATCTACGAACCACTGCCACCACTGGTTGACAGCAGTTGTGAAGGAGGCTGTCAAGCTTAAAAAGGAGGTCCTTTGGGTTCGGCTGGACCAGAGGTCTCAGGTAAAAGCAGACAGGAAACACTGTCCCCCACAGGCTGTGGGTTGGGTCCCTTGTAGCCAGACATTGTCTTGACGTCCTTGGTGTATTGATAATACACCAAGTATACTTAGCAAACAATTAAGATAAGTATGCACTCAACAACTATTTTTTAAAAGTTACATAATGTAATCCATTGCATATTTTGACCAATAAAAAAATAATAATAAAAAAAAAAAAAAAAAAAATACAGCTCCGACATATGGGACAGAAGTCTCTGTGGCGCAACTGGTTAGCGCGTTCGGCTGTTAACCGAAAGGTTGGTGGTTCAAGCCCACCCAGGGACGATAGAGTGTTTTGCTCTTGGGAGAATCAGGAGATAAGCTCCGAGATATGGTTGTGGTGGTTAGCGCGTTCAACTGAAAGGTTGGTGGTGTAAACCCACCCAGGGACGATAGAGTGTTTTGCTCTTGGGAGAATCAGGAGATACAGCTCCGAGATATGGGACAAAAGTCTCTGGACGGAAGGGCATGATTAAGTCACCAGATATAAGAAGGAGGGCATTGGGGTGTTGTGTCTGCAGCCTTTTTGTTGCTGACTGGATGAATGGATGAGGATAAGGACGAATAGCCTGCTAGCAGCTTGCAGTGATTGTTGATAATACACCAAGTATACTTAGCAAACAATTAAGATAAGTATCCACTCAACAACTATTTTTTAAAGTTGCATAATGTTATACAATGCCTATGTTGGCCAATTTCTGAGGAAAAAAAAAACAGCTCCGAGACACGGGACAGAAGTCTCTGTGGCGCAATTGGTTAGCGCGTTCGGCTGTTAACCGAAAGGTTTGTGGTTCAAGCCCACCCAGGGACGATAGAGTATTTTGCTCTTGGGAGAATCAGGGGACATAGATTTCAAGTCGGCCAGGTTCAAACCCTCCATTGTCGAATGCCTGCTGGTAGTAGTTATGTTCAGGAGGTTATTGGTGTCTGTATTAGCTGCAATCTCAGAACCACTGCCACCACTGGTTGATAGCAGCCGGAAGGAGTCTGTCAAGCTTAAAAAGGAGGTCCTTTGGGTTCGGCTGGACCAGAGGTCTCAGGTAAAAGCAGACAGGAAACACTGTCCCCCACAGGCTGTGGGTTGGGTCCCTTGTAGCCAGACATTGTCTTGACGTCCTTGGTGTATTGATAATACACCAAGTATTCTTAGCAAACAATTAAGATAAGTATGCACTCAACAACTATTTTTTAAAAGTTACATAATGTAATCCATTGCATATTTTGACCAATAAAAAAATAATAATAAAAAAAAAAATACAGCTCCGAGATATGGGACAAAAGTCTCTGTGGCGCAATTGGTTAGCGCGTTCGGCTGTTAACCGAAAGGTTGGTGGTTCAAGCCCACCCAGGGACGATAGAGTGTTTTGCTCTTGGGAGAATCAGGAGATACAGCTCCGAGATATGGGACAAAAGTCTCTGGACGGAAGGGCATGATTAAAGTCACCAGATATAAGAAGGAGGTTATTGTGTGTCTGCAGCCTTTTTGTTACTGAGTGGATGAATGGATGAGGATAAGGACGAATAGCCTGCTAGCAGCTTGCAGTGATTGTTGATAATACACCAAGTATTCTTAGCAAACAATTAAGATAAGTATCCACTCAACAACTATTTTTTAAAGTTGCATA
Organism: Anoplopoma fimbria; assembly: GCF_027596085.1. Classification (NCBI taxonomy): domain Eukaryota; kingdom Metazoa; phylum Chordata; class Actinopteri; order Perciformes; family Anoplopomatidae; genus Anoplopoma; species Anoplopoma fimbria. The sequence goes on from NC_072451.1 coordinate 13,269,911, forward strand.
ATGTTATACATTGCCTATGTTGGCCAATTTCTGAGGAAAAAAACAAACAGCTCCGAGACACAGGTCAGAAGTCTCTGTGGCGCAATTGGTTAGCGCGTTCGGCTGTTAACCGAAAGGTTGGTGGTTCAAGCCCACCCAGGGACGATAGAGTGTTTTGCTCTTGGGAGAATCAGGAGATACAGCTCCGAGATATGGGACAAAAGTCTCTGGACGGAAGGGCATGATTAAAGTCACCAGATATAAGAAGGAGGGCATTGGGGTGTTGTGTCTGCAGCCTTTTTGTTGCTGACTGGATGAATGGATGAGGATAAGGACGAATAGCCTGCTAGCAGCTTGCAGTGATTGTTGATAATACACCAAGTATTCTTAGCAAACAATTAAGATAAGTATGCACTCAACAACTATTTTTTAAAAGTTACATAATGTAATCCATTGCCTATGTTGGCCAATTTCTGAGGAAAAAAACAAACAGCTCCGAGACACGGGACTGAAGTCTCTGTGGCGCAATTGGTTAGCGCGTTCGGCTGTTAACCGAAAGGTTGGTGGTTCAAGCCCACCCAGGGACGATAGAGTGTTTTGCTCTTGGGAGAATCAGGCGACATAGATTTCAAGTCGGCCAGGTTCAAACCCTCCATTGTCGAATGCCTGCTGGTAGTAGCTATGGTCAGGAGGTTATTGGTGTCTGTTTTAGCTGCAATCTAAGAACAGCTGCAATCTACGAACCACTGCCACACCTGGTTGACAGCAGTTGTGAAGGAGGCTGTCAAGCTTAAAAAGGAGGTCCTTTGGGTTCGGCTGGACCAGAGGTCTCAGGTAAAAGCAGACAGGAAACGCTGTCCCCCACAGGCTGTGGGTTGGGTCCCTTGTAGCCAGACATTGTCTTGACGTCCTTGGTGTATTGATAATACACCAAGTATACTTAGCAAACAATTAAGATAAGTATGCACTCAACAACTATTTTTTAAAAGTTACATAATGTAATCCATTGCATATTTTGACCAATAAAAAAATAATAATAAAAAAAAAAAAAAAAACAGCTCCGACATATGGGACAGAAGTCTCTGTGGCGCAACTGGTTAGCGCGTTCGGCTGTTAACCGAAAGGTTGGTGGTTCAAGCCCACCCAGGGACGATAGAGTGTTTTGCTCTTGGGAGAATCAGGAGATACAGCTTATGGGACAAAAGTCTCTGGGAGAATCGGCTGGAAAGGTTGGTGGTGTAAACCCACCCAGGGACGATAGAGTGTTTTGCTCTTGGGAGAATCAGGAGATACAGCTCCGAGATATGGGACAAAAGTCTCTGGACGGAAGGGCATGATTAAAGTCACCAGATATAAGAAGGAGGGCATTGGGGTGTTGTGTCTGCAGCCTTTTTGTTGCTGACTGGATGAATGGATGAGGATAAGGACGAATAGCCTGCTAGCAGCTTGCAGTGATTGTTGATAATACACCAAGTATACTTAGCAAACAATTAAGATAAGTATCCACTCAACAACTATTTTTTAAAGTTGCATAATGTTATACAATGCCTATGTTGGCCAATTTCTGAGGAAAAAAACAAACAGCTCCGAGACACGGGACAGAAGTCTCTGTGGCGCAATTGGTTAGCGCGTTCGGCTGTTAACCGAAAGGTTTGTGGTTCAAGCCCACCCAGGGACGATAGAGTATTTTGCTCTTGGGAGAATCAGGGGACATAGATTTCAAGTCGGCCAGGTTCAAACCCTCCATTGTCGAATGCCTGCTGGTAGTAGTTATGTTCAGGAGGTTATTGGTGTCTGTATTAGCTGCAATCTCAGAACCACTGCCACCACTGGTTGATGAGCAGCCGTGAAGGAGGCTGTCAAGCTTAAAAAGGAGGTCCTTTGGGTTCGGCTGGACCAGAGGTCTCAGGTAAAAGCAGACAGGAAACACTGTCCCCCACAGGCTGTGGGTTGGGTCCCTTGTAGCCAGACATTGTCTTGACGTCCTTGGTGTATTGATAATACACCAAGTATTCTTAGCAAACAATTAAGATAAGTATGCACTCAACAACTATTTTTTAAAAGTTACATAATGTAATCCATTGCATATTTTGACCAATAAAAAAATAATAATAAAAAAAAAAAAAAAATACAGCTCCGAGATATGGGACAAAAGTCTCTGTGGCGCAATTGGTTAGCGCGTTCGGCTGTTAACCGAAAGGTTGGTGGTTCAAGCCCACCCAGGGACGATAGAGTGTTTTGCTCTTGGGAGAATCAGGAGATACAGCTCCGAGATATGGGACAAAAGTCTCTGGACGGAAGGGCATGATTAAAGTCACCAGATATAAGAAGGAGGTTATTGGGGTGTTGTGTCTGCAGCCTTTTTGTTACTGAGTGGATGAATGGATGAGGATAAGGACGAATAGCCTGCTAGCAGCTTGCAGTGATTGTTGATAATACACCAAGTATTCTTAGCAAACAATTAAGATAAGTATCCACTCAACAACTATTTTTTAAAGTTGCATAATGTTATACATTGCCTATGTTGGCCAATTTCTGAGGAAAAAAACAAACAGCTCCGAGACACAGGACAGAAGTCTCTGTGGCGCAACTGGTTAGCGCGTTCGGCTGTTAACCGAAAGGTTGGTGGTTCAAGCCCACCCAGGGACGATAGAGTGTTTTGCTCTTGGGAGAATCAGGAGATACAGCTCCGAGATATGGGACAAAAGTCTCTGGACGGAAGGGCATGATTAAAGTCACCAGATATAAGAAGGAGGGCATTGGGGTGTTGTGTCTGCAGCCTTTTTGTTGCTGACTGGATGAATGGATGAGGATAAGGACGAATAGCCTGCTAGCAGCTTGCAGTTGCAGTTGTTGATAATACACCAAGTATTCTTAGCAAACAATTAAGATAAGTATGCACTCAACAACTATTTTTTAAAAGTTACATAATGTAATCCATTGCCTATGTTGGCCAATTTCTGAGGAAAAAAAAAAACAGCTCCGAGACACAGGACAGAAGTCTCTGTGGCGCAATTGGTTAGCGCGTTCGGCTGTTAACCGAAAGGTTGGTGGTTCAAGCCCACCCAGGGACGATAGAGTGTTTTGCTCTTGGGAGAATCAGGGACATAGATTTCAAGTCGGCCAGGTTCAAACCCTCCATTGTCGAATGCCTGCTGGTAGTAGCTATGGTCAGGAGGTTATTGGTGTCTGTTTTAGCTGCAATCTAAGAACAGCTGCAATCTACGAACCACTGCCACACCTGGTTGACAGCAGTTGTGAAGGAGGCTGTCAAGCTTAAAAAGGAGGTCCTTTGGGTTCGGCTGGACCAGAGGTCTCAGGTAAAAGCAGACAGGAAACACTGTCCCCCAGGCTGTGGGTTGGGTCCCTTGTAGCCAGACATTGTCTTGACGTCCTTGGTGTATTGATAATACACCAAGTATACTTAGCAAACAATTAAGATAAGTATGCACTCAACAACTATTTTTTAAAAGTTACATAATGTAATCCATTGCATATTTTGACCAATAAAAAAAAAAAAAAAAAAAAAAAAAAAATACAGCTCCGACATATGGGACAGAAGTCTCTGTGGCGCAACTGGTTAGCGCGTTCGGCTGTTAACCGAAAGGTTGGTGGTTCAAGCCCACCCAGGGACGATAGAGTGTTTTGCTCTTGGGAGAATCAGGAGATACAGCTCCGAGATATGGGACAAAAGTCTCTGTGGCGCAACTGGTTAGCGCGTTCGGCTGTTAACCGAAAGGTTGGTGGTGTAAACCCACCCAGGGACGATAGAGTGTTTTGCTCTTGGGAGAATCAGGAGATACAGCTCCGAGATATGGGACAAAAGTCTCTGGACGGAAGGGCATGATTAAAGTCACCAGATATAAGAAGGAGGGCATTGGGGTGTTGTGTCTGCAGCCTTTTTGTTGCTGACTGGATGAATGGATGAGGATAAGGACGAATAGCCTGCTAGCAGCTTGCAGTGATTGTTGATAATACACCAAGTATACTTAGCAAACAATTAAGATAAGTATGCACTCAACAACTATTTTTTAAAAGTTACATAATGTTATACAATGCCTATGTTGGCCAATTTCTGAGGAAAAAAACAAACAGCTCCGAGACACGGGACAGAAGTCTCTGTGGCGCAATTGGTTAGCGCGTTCGGCTGTTAACCGAAAGGTTTGTGGTTCAAGCCCACCCAGGGACGATAGAGTATTTTGCTCTTGGGAGAATCAGGGGACATAGATTTCAAGTCGGCCAGGTTCAAACCCTCCATTGTCGAATGCCTGCTGGTAGTAGCTATGTTCAGGAGGTTATTGGTGTCTGTATTAGCTGCAATCTCAGAACCACTGCCACCACTGGTTGATAGCAGCCGGGAAGGAGTCTGTCAAGCTTAAAAAGGAGGTCCTTTGGGTTCGGCTGGACCAGAGGTCTCAGGTAAAAGCAGACAGGAAACACTGTCCCCCACAGGCTGTGGGTTGGGTCCCTTGTAGCCAGACATTGTCTTGACGTCCTTGGTGTATTGATAATACACCAAGTATACTTAGCAAACAATTAAGATAAGTATGCACTCAACAACTATTTTTTAAAAGTTACATAATGTAATCCATTGCATATTTTGACCAATAAAAAAAATAATAATAAAAAAAAAAATACAGCTCCGAGATATGGGACAAAAGTCTCTGTGGCGCAATTGGTTAGCGCGTTCGGCTGTTAACCGAAAGGTTGGTGGTTCAAGCCCACCCAGGGACGATAGAGTGTTTTGCTCTTGGGAGAATCAGGAGATACAGCTCCGAGATATGGGACAAAAGTCTCTGGACGGAAGGGCATGATTAAAGTCACCAGATATAAGAAGGAGGGCATTGGGGTGTCTGCAGCCTTTTTGTTGCTGACTGGATGAATGGATGAGGATAAGGACGAATAGCCTGCTAGCAGCTTGCAGTGATTGTTGATAATACACCAAGTATTCTTAGCAAACAATTAAGATAAGTATCCACTCAACAACTATTTTTTAAAAGTTGCATAATGTAATCCATTGCCTATGTTGGCCAATTTCTGAGGAAAAAATCAAACAGCTCCGAGACACAGGTCAGAAGTCTCTGTGGCGCAATTGGTTAGCGCGTTCGGCTGTTAACCGAAAGGTTGGTGGTTCAAGCCCACCCAGGGACGATAGAGTGTTTTGCTCTTGGGAGAATCAGGCGACATAGATTTCAAGTCGGCCAGGTTCAAACCCTCCATTGTCGAATGCCTGCTGGTAGTAGCTATGGTCAGGAGGTTATTGGTGTCTGTTTTAGCTGCAATTAAGAACAGCTGCAATCTAAGAACTGCCACCACTGGTTGACAGCAGTTGTGAAGGAGGCTGTCAGCTTAAAAAGGAGGTCCTTTGGGTTCGGCTGGACCAGAGGTCTCAGGTAAAAGCAGACAGGAAACGCTGTCCCCCACAGGCTGTGGGTTGGGTCCCTTGTAGCCAGACATTGTCTTGACGTCCTTGGTGTATTGATAATACACCAAGTATACTTAGCAAACAATTAAGATAAGTATGCACTCAACAACTATTTTTTAAAAGTTACATAATATAATCCATTGCATATTTTGACCAATAAAAAAATAATAATAAAAAAAAAAATACAGCTCCGACATATGGGACAGAAGTCTCTGTGGCGCAACTGGTTAGCGCGTAACCGAAAGGTTGGTGGTTCAAGCCCACCCAGGGACGATAGAGTGTTTTGCTCTTGGGAGAATCAGGAGATACAGCTCCGAGATATGGGACAAAAGTCTCTGTGGCGCAACTGGTTAGCGCGTTCGGCTGTTAACCGAAAGGTTGGTGGTGTAAACCCACCCAGGGACGATAGAGTTTTTGCTCTTGGGAGAATCAGGAGATACAGCTCCGAGATATGGGACAAAAGTCTCTGGACGGAAGGGCATGATTAAAGTCACCAGATATAAGAAGGAGGGCATTGGGGTGTTGTGTCTGCAGCCTTTTTGTTGCTGACTGGATGAATGGATGAGGATAAGGACGAATAGCCTGCTAGCAGCTTGCAGTGATTGTTGATAATACACCAAGTATACTTAGCAAACAATTAAGATAAGTATCCACTCAACAACTATTTTTTAAAGTTGCATAATGTTATACAATGCCTATGTTGGCCAATTTCTGAGGAAAAAAACAAACAGCTCCGAGACACGGGACAGAAGTCTCTGTGGCGCAATTGGTTAGCGCGTTCGGCTGTTAACCGAAAGGTTTGTGGTTCAAGCCCACCCAGGGACGATAGAGTATTTTGCTCTTGGGAGAATCAGGGGACATAGATTTCAAGTCGGCCAGGTTCAAACCCTCCATTGTCGAATGCCTGCTGGTAGTAGCTATGTTCAGGAGGTTATTGGTGTCTGTATTAGCTGCAACCTCAGCACCACTGGTTGATAGCAGCCGTGAAGGAGGCTGTCAAGCTTAAAAAGGAGGTCCTTTGGGTTCGGCTGGACCAGAGGTCTCAGGTAAAAGCAGACAGGAAACACTGTCCCCCACAGGCTGTGGGTTGGGTCCCTTGTAGCCAGACATTGTCTTGACGTCCTTGGTGTATTGATAATACACCAAGTATTCTTAGCAAACAATTAAGATAAGTATGCACTCAACAACTATTTTTTAAAAGTTACATAATGTAATCCATTGCATATTTTGACCAATAAAAAAATAATAATAAAAAAAAAAAAAAAAAAAAACAGCTCCGAGATATGGGACAAAAGTCTCTGTGGCGCAATTGGTTAGCGCGTTCGGCTGTTAACCGAAAGGTTGGTGGTTCAAGCCCACCCAGGGACGATAGAGTGTTTTGCTCTTGGGAGAATCAGGAGATACAGCTCCGAGATATGGGACAAAAGTCTCTGGACGGAAGGGCATGATTAAAGTCACCAGATATAAGAAGGAGGTTATTGGGGTGTTGTGTCTGCAGCCTTTTTGTTACTGAGTGGATGAATGGATGAGGATAAGGACGAATAGCCTGCTAGCAGCTTGCAGTGATTGTTGATAATACACCAAGTATTCTTAGCAAACAATTAAGATAAGTATCCACTCAACAACTATTTTTTAAAGTTGCATAATGTTATACATTGCCTATGTTGGCCAATTTCTGAGGAAAAAAACAAACAGCTCCGAGACACAGGTCAGAAGTCTCTGTGGCGCAATTGGTTAGCGCGTTCGGCTGTTAACCGAAAGGTTGGTGGTTCAAGCCCACCCAGGGACGATAGAGTGTTTTGCTCTTGGGAGAATCAGGCGACATAGATTTCAAGTCGGCCAGGTTCAAACCCTCCATTGTCGAATGCCTGCTGGTAGTAGCTATGGTCAGGAGGTTATTGGTGTCTGTGTTTAGCTTAGCTGCAATCTAAGAACAGCTGCAATCTACGAACCACTGCCACCACTGGTTGACAGCAGTTGTGAAGGAGGCTGTCAAGCTTAAAAAGGAGGTCCTTTGGGTTCGGCTGGACCAGAGGTCTCAGGTAAAAGCAGACAGGAAACGCTGTCCCCCACAGGCTGTGGGTTGGGTCCCTTGTAGCCAGACATTGTCTTGACGTCCTTGGTGTATTGATAATACACCAAGTATACTTAGCAAACAATTAAGATAAGTATGCACTCAACAACTATTTTTTAAAAGTTACATAATGTAATCCATTGCATATTTTGACCAATAAAAAAATAATAATAAAAAAAAAAAAATACAGCTCCGACATATGGGACAGAAGTCTCTGTGGCGCAACTGGTTAGCGCGTTCGGCTGTTAACCGAAAGGTTGGTGGTTCAAGCCCACCCAGGGACGATAGAGTGTTTTGCTCTTGGGAGAATCAGGAGATACAGCTCCGAGATATGGGACAAAAGCGATGTGGCGCAACTGTGGCGCAACTGGTTAGCGCGTTCGGCTGTTAACCGAAAGGTTGGTGGTGTAAACCCACCCAGGGACGATAGAGTGTTTTGCTCTTGGGAGAATCAGGAGATACAGCTCCGAGATATGGGACAAAAGTCTCTGGACGGAAGGGCATGATTAAAGTCACCAGATATAAGAAGGAGGGCATTGGGGTGTTGTGTCTGCAGCCTTTTTGTTGCTGACTGGATGAATGGATGAGGATAAGGACGAATAGCCTGCTAGCAGCTTGCAGTGATTGTTGATAATACACCAAGTATACTTAGCAAACAATTAAGATAAGTATCCACTCAACAACTATTTTTTAAAGTTGCATAATGTTATACAATGCCTATGTTGGCCAATTTCTGAGGAAAAAAAAAAACAGCTCCGAGACACGGGACAGAAGTCTCTGTGGCGCAATTGGTTAGCGCGTTCGGCTGTTAACCGAAAGGTTTGTGGTTCAAGCCCACCCAGGGACGATAGAGTATTTTGCTCTTGGGAGAATCAGGGACATAGATTTCAAGTCGGCCAGGTTCAAACCCTCCATTGTCGAATGCCTGCTGGTAGTAGTTATGTTCAGGAGGTTATTGGTGTCTGTATTAGCTGCAATCTCAGAACCACTGCCACCACTGGTTGATAGCAGCCGGGAAGGAGTCTGTCAAGCTTAAAAAGGAGGTCCTTTGGGTTCGGCTGGACCAGAGGTCTCAGGTAAAAGCAGACAGGAAACACTGTCCCCCACAGGCTGTGGGTTGGGTCCCTTGTAGCCAGACATTGTCTTGACGTCCTTGGTGTATTGATAATACACCAAGTATTCTTAGCAAACAATTAAGATAAGTATGCACTCAACAACTATTTTTTAAAAGTTACATAATGTAATCCATTGCATATTTTGACCAATAAAAAAATAATAATAAAAAAAAAAAATACAGCTCCGAGATATGGGACAAAAGTCTCTGTGGCGCAATTGGTTAGCGCGTTCGGCTGTTAATCGAAAGGTTGGTGGTGCAAACCCACCCAGGGACGATAGAGTGTTTTGCTCTTGGGAGAATCAGGAGATACAGCTCCGAGATATGGGACAAAAGTCTCTGGACGGAAGGGCATGATTAAAGTCACCAGATATAAGAAGGAGGGCATTGGGGTGTTGTGTCTGCAGCCTTTTTGTTGCTGACTGGATGAATGGATGAGGATAAGGACGAATAGCCTGCTAGCAGCTTGCAGTGATTGTTGATAATACACCAAGTATTCTTAGCAAACAATTAAGATAAGTATCCACTCAACAACTATTTTTTAAAGTTGCATAATGTTATACATTGCCTATGTTGGCCAATTTCTGAGGAAAAAAACAAACAGCTCCGAGACACAGGACAGAAGTCTCTGTGGCGCAATTGGTTAGCGCGTTCGGCTGTTAACCGAAAGGTTGGTGGTTCAAGCCCACCCAGGGACGATAGAGTGTTTTGCTCTTGGGAGAATCAGGGACATAGATTTCAAGTCGGCCAGGTTCAAACCCTCCATTGTCGAATGCCTGCTGGTAGTAGCTATGGTCAGGAGGTTATTGGTGTCTGTTTTAGCTGCAATCTAAGAACAGCTGCAACCACCACTGCCACCACTGGTTGACAGCAGTTGTGAAGGAGGCTGTCAAGCTTAAAAAGGAGGTCCTTTGGGTTCGGCTGGACCAGAGGTCTCAGGTAAAAGCAGACAGGAAACACTGTCCCCCACAGGCTGTGGGTTGGGTCCCTTGTAGCCAGACATTGTCTTGACGTCCTTGGTGTATTGATAATACACCAAGTATACTTAGCAAACAATTAAGATAAGTATGCACTCAACAACTATTTTTTAAAAGTTACATAATGTAATCCATTGCATATTTTGACCAATAAAAAAATAATAATAAAAAAAAAAAATACAGCTCCGACATATGGGACAGAAGTCTCTGTGGCGCAACTGGTTAGCGCGTTCGGCTGTTAACCGAAAGGTTGGTGGTTCAAGCCCACCCAGGGACGATAGAGTGTTTTGCTCTTGGGAGAATCAGGAGATACAGCTCCGAGATATGGGACAAAAGTCTCTGGCCATGGTTCAAAGCCGATGATTGTCGAAAGTTGTAGTATTTTAGATATGGAGAAGGAGGTGTAAACACCCAGGGTCTAGAGTGTTTTGTCTTGGGAGAATCAGGGAGATACAGCTCCGTGATATGGCTGACAAAAGTCTCTGGACTGAATGGATGACCTGAAGCTCACCTGGATGAGCACTTTCCTCCCGGGGATAAGGACGGTAGCCTGCTAGCAGCTTGCAGTGATTGTTGATAATACACCAAGTATTCTCAGCAAACAATTAAGATAAGGTCAACAACTATTTTTTAAAGTTGCATAATGTTATCCTATGTTGGCCAATTTCTACAAACATCAGGAGGATTCTGCCAGACATTGTCTTGACGTTCCTCACTGAGGAGACGGCGCAAGATGCTCATCCAGGCTCTGGTCATCTCGCCTGGACTACTGCAACTCACTACTTGCTGGAGCCCGGCATCAGACCTCTGGAGCTTGTCCAGAAAGCTGCAAGTCTGGTGTTCAATCGCCCCAAGTTCTCTCACACAGGGACTCCGATAATACACTGGCTCCAAACAATTAAGATAAGATGCATCCAACTATTTTTTAAAAGTTACATAATGTAATCCATTGCATGCTTTGACCAATAAAAAAATAATAATAAAAAAAACAGCTCAGCTCCGAGATATGGGACAGGCCTGTGGCAAGCCCTACAATTGGTTAGCCCGACCACTTCGGCTGTTAACCGAAAGGTTGGTGGTTCAAACCCACCCAGGGACGTAGAGTGTTTTGCTCAATTAGAATCAGTATGCACTCATCAACCCTGGTTCTGGACAGCTTTGATTAAAGTCTGTATTGGCCCCTCAGGTGGTGGAATGAACTGCAGCTGACGTCAGGACAGCAGATCGCTGATGGGTTCCATCTTTAGGCGCAGGCTGAAAACTTGGGTCACCTCTTCAGGAAGTACTACCCGGTTTTGCCTTGAGAATCAGTAGCACTTATGGCACTCGTATTAGTTGCTGTATGGGACAAAAGTCTCTGTGGCGCAACTGACTGTTAACCGAAAGGTTGGTGGTGCAAACACTTACTGTATTCTATTTATCAAAAGTTCACTGCACTTAAGTGTTTGTATTTGTTTACTTGGGAGAGCATCAGCATACATTAGTTGATTGCAAAGTATTGTTTTCAAACAATTAAATAAGTATGCACGAAACAACAATTTTTTAAAAGTTTAAAAAAAAACAGCTCCGAGACTGGTAGTAGTCTCTGTGGCGCAATTGGTTAGCGCGTTCGGCTGTTAACCGAAAGGTTGGTGGTTCAAGCCCACCCAGGGACGATAGAGTGTTTTGCTCTTGGGAGAATCAGGGACATAGATTTCAAGTCGGCCAGGTTCAAACCCTCCATTGTCGAATGCCTGCTGGTAGTAGCTATGGTCAGGAGGTTATTGATGTTTTAGCTGTGTTAGCTGCAATCCAAGAACCACTGGTTGACAGCAGCCTTGAAGGAGGCTGTCAAGCTTAAAAAGGAGGTCCTTTGGGGTTCGGCTGGACCAGAGGTCTCAGGTAAAAGCAAACAGGAAACGCTGTCCCCCACAGGCTGTGGGTTGGGTCCCTTGTAGCCAGACATTGTCTCGACATCCTTGGTGTATTGATAATACACCAAGTATACTTAGCAAACAATTAAGATAAGTATGCACTCAACAACTATTTTTTAAAAGTTACATAATGTAATCCATTGCATATTTTGACCAATAAAAAAAAATAATAAAAAAAAAAAAAAAAAATACAGCTCCGAGATATGGGACAAAGTCTCTGTGGCGCAACTGTTAGCTCTTAACCGAAAGGTTGGTGGTTCAAGCCCACCCAGGGACGATAGAGTGTTTTGCTCTTGGGAGAATCAGGAGATACAGCTCCGAGATATGGGACAAAAGTTCTGTGGCGCAACTGGTTAGCGAAAGGTTGGTGGTGTAAACCCACCCAGGGACGATAGAGTGTTTTGCTCTTGGGAGAATCAGGAGATACAGCTCCGAGATATGGGACAAAAGTCTCTGGACGGAAGGGCATGATTAAAGTCACCAGATATAAGAAGAAGGAGGGCATTGGGGTGTTGTGTCTGCAGCCTTTTTGTTGCTGACTGGATGAATGGATGAGGATAAGGACGAATAGCCTGCTAGCAGCTTGCAGTGATTGTTGATAATACACCAAGTATACTTAGCAAACAATTAAGATAAGTATCCACTCAACAACTATTTTTTAAAGTTGCATAATGTTATACAATGCCTATGTTGGCCAATTTCTGAGGAAAAAAACAAACAGCTCCGAGACACGGGACAGAAGTCTCTGTGGCGCAATTGGTTAGCGCGTTCGGCTGTTAACCGAAAGGTTGGTGGTTCAAGCCCACCCAGGGACGATAGAGTGTTTTGCTCTTGGGAGAATCAGTGGACATAGATTTGAAGTCGGCCAGGTTCAAACCCTCCATTGTCGAATGCCTGCTGGTAGTAGCTATGTTCAGGAGGTTATTGGTGTCTGTATTAGCTGCAATCCAATCTACTGAACCACTGCCACCACTGGTTGATAGCAGCCGTGAAGGAGGCTGTCAAGCTTAAAAAGGAGGTCCTTTGGGTTCGGCTGGACCAGAGGTCTCAGGTAAAAGCAGACAGGAAACACTGTCCCCCACAGGCTGTGGGTTGGGTCCCTTGTAGCCAGACATTGTCTTGACGTCCTTGGTGTATTGATAATACACCAAGTATACTTAGCAAACAATTAAGATAAGTATGCACTCAACAACTATTTTTTAAAAGTTACATAATGTAATCCATTGCATATTTTGACCAATAAAAAAATAATAATAAAAAAAAAAAAAAAAATACAGCTCCGACATATGGGACAGAAGTCTCTGTGGCGCAATTGGTTAGCGCGTTCGGCTGTTAACCGAAAGGTTGGTGGTTCAAGCCCACCCAGGGACGATAGAGTGTTTTGCTCTTGGGAGAATCAGGAGATACAGCTAGATATGGGACAAAAGTCTCTGTTCAAAGACATTGTCGAAGGCCTGCTGGTGTATTAAAGTCACTGTGTTAGCTGCAATCCAAGAACATATGGTTGACAGCATTGGGAGTGTTGTCAAGTCTGCAGCCTTTTTGTTGCTGACTGGATGAATGGATGAGGAAAAGCAGACAGGAAACACTAGGCTGTGGGTTGGGTCCCTTTTTGTAGCCAGACATTGTCTTGAGTGATTGGTGTATTGATAATACACCAAGTATACTTAGCAAACAATTAAGATAAGTATGCACTCAACAACTATTTTTTAAAAGTTACATAATGTAATCCATTGCCTATTTTGACCAATAAAAAAAAATAATAAGGAAAAAAAAAACAGCTCCGAGATATGGGACAAAAGTCTCTGTGGCGCAATTGGTTAGCGCGTTCGGCTGTTAACCGAAAGGTTGGTGGTTCAAGCCCACCCAGGGACGATAGAGTGTTTTGCTCTTGGGAGAATCAGGGGACATAGATTTGAAGTCGGCCATGTTCAAACCCTCCATTGTCGAATGCCTGCTTGTAGTAGCTATGGTCAGGAGGTTATTGATGTCTGTGTTAGCTGCAATCCAAGAACCACTGGTTGACAGCAGCCTTGAAGGAGGCTGTCAAGCTTAAAAAGGAGGTCCTTTGGGTTCGGCTGGACCAGAGGTCTCAGGTAAAAGCAGACAGGAAACACTGTCCCCCACAGGCTGTGGGTTGGGTCCCTTGTAGCCAGACATTGTCTTGACGTCCTTGGTGTATTGATAATACACCAAGTATACTTAGCAAACAATTAAGATAAGTATGCACTCAACAACTATTTTTTAAAGTTACATAATGTAATCCATTGCATATTTTGACCAATAAAAAAATAATAATAAAAAAAAAAAAAAAATACAGCTCCGACATATGGGACAAAAGTCTCTGTGGCGCAATTGGTTAGCGCGTTCGGCTGTTAACCGAAAGGTTGGTGGTTCAAGCCCACCCAGGGACGATAGAGTGTTTTGCTCTTGGGAGAATCAGGAGATACAGCTCCGAGATATGGGACAAAAGTCTCTGGACGGGAGGGCATGATTAAAGTCACCAGATATAAGAAGGAGGGCATTGGGGTGTTGTGTCTGCAGCCTTTTTGTTGCTGACTGGATGAATGGATGAGGATAAGGACGAATAGCCTGCTAGCAGCTTGCAGTGATTGTTGATAATACACCAAGTATACTTAGCAAACAATTAAGATAAGTATGCACTCAACAACTATTTTTTCAAAGTTACATAATGTTATACAATGCCTATGTTGGCCAATTTCTGAGGAAAAAAACAAACAGCTCCGAGACACGGGACAGAAGTCTCTGTGGCGCAATTGGTTAGCGCGTTCGGCTGTTAACCGAAAGGTTGGTGGTTCAAGCCCACCCAGGGACGATAGAGTATTTTGCTCTTGGGAGAATCAGGGGACATAGATTTCAAGTCGGCCAGGTTCAAACCCTCCATTGTCGAATGCCTGCTGGTAGTAGCTATGTTCAGGAGGTTATTGGTGTCTGTATTAGCTGCAACCTCTGAACCACTGCTGCCACTGGTTGATAGCAGCCGTGAAGGAGGCTGTCAAGCTTAAAAAGGAGGTCCTTTGGGTTCGGCTGGACCAGAGGTCTCAGGTAAAAGCAGACAGGAAACGCTGTCCCCCACAGGCTGTGGGTTGGGTCCCTTGTAGCCAGACATTGTCTTGACGTCCTTGGTGTATTGATAATACACCAAGTATAGCAAACAATTAAGATAAGTATGCACTCAACAACTATTTTTTTAAAAGTTACATAATGTAATCCATTGCATATTTTGACCAATAAAAAAATAATAATAAAAAAAAAAAAACAGCTCCGACATATGGGACAGAAGTCTCTGTGGCGCAATTGGTTAGCGCGTTCGGCTGTTAACCGAAAGGTTGGTGGTTCAAGCCCACCCAGGGACGATAGAGTGTTTTGCTCTTGGGAGAATCAGGAGATACATAGATTTCAAGTCGGCCAGGTTCAAACCCTCCATTGTCGAATGCCTGCTGGTAGTAGCTATGGTCAGGAGGTTATTGGTGTCTGTTTTAGCTGCAATCAGAGAACAGCTGCAATCTACGAACCACTGCCACCACTGGTTGACAGCAGTTGTGAAGGAGGCTGTCAAGCTTAAAAAGGAGGTCCTTTGGGTTCGGCTGGACCAGAGGTCTCAGGTAAAAGCAGACAGGAAACGCTGTCCCCCACAGGCTGTGGGTTGGGTCCCTTGTAGCCAGACATTGTCTTGACGTCCTTGGTGTATTGATAATACACCAAGTATACTTAGCAAACAATTAAGATAAGTATGCACTCAACAACTATTTTTTAAAAGTTACATAATGTAATCCATTGCATATTTTGACCAATAAAAAAATAATAATAAAAAAAAAAAAATACAGCTCCGAGATATGGGACAAAAGTCTCTGTGGCGCAATTGGTTAGCGCGTTCGGCTGTTAACCGAAAGGTTGGTGGTTCAAGCCCACCCAGGGACGATAGAGTGTTTTGCTCTTGGGAGAATCAGGAGATACAGCTCCGAGATATGGGACAAAAGTCTCTGGACGGAAGGGCATGATTAAAGTCACCAGATATAAGAAGGAGGTTATTGGGGTGTTGTGTCTGCAGCCTTTTTGTTACTGAGTGGATGAATGGATGAGTTAAGGACCCTGCTAGCAGCTTGCAGTGATTGTTGATAATACACCAAGTATTCTTAGCAAACAATTAAGATAAGTATGCACTCAACAACTATTTTTTAAAAGTTACATAATGTAATCCATTGCATATTTTGACCAATAAAAAATAAATAATAATTTAAAAAAAATACAGCTCCGAGATATGGGACAAAAGTCTCTGTGGCGCAATTGGTTAGCGCGTTCGGCTGTTAACCGAAAGGTTGGTGGTTCAAGCCCACCCAGGGACGATAGAGTGTTTTGCTCTTGGGAGAATCAGGAGATACAGCTCCGAGATATGGGACAAAAGTCTCTGGACGGAAGGGCATGATTAAAGTCACCAGATATAAGAAGGAGGGCATTGGGGTGTTGTGTCTGCAGCCTTTTTGTTGCTGACTGGATGAATGGATGAGGATAAGGACGAATAGCCTGCTAGCAGCTTGCAGTAATTGTTGATAATACACCAAGTATACTTAGCAAACAATTAAGATAAGTATCCACTCAACAACTATTTTTTAAAGTTACATAATGTAATCCATTGCCTATGTTGGCCAATTTCTGAGGAAAAAAAAAAACAGCTCCGAGACACGGGACAGAAGTCTCTGTGGCGCAATTGGTTAGCGCGTTCGGCTGTTAACCGAAAGGTTGGTGGTTCAAGCCCACCCAGGGACGATGGAGTATTTTGCTCTTGGGAGAATCAGGGGACATAGATTTCAAGTCGGCCAGGTTCAAACCCTCCATTGTCGAATGCCTGCTGGTAGTAGCTATGTTCAGGAGATTATTGGTGTCTGTATTAGCTGCAACCTCTGAACCACTGCCACCACTGGTTGATAGCAGCCGTGAAGGAGGCTGTCAAGCTTAAAAAGGAGGTCCTTTGGGTTCGGCTGGACCAGAGGTCTCAGGTAAAAGCAGACAGGAAACGCTGTCCCCCACAGGCTGTGGGTTGGGTCCCTTGTAGCCAGACATTGTCTTGACGTCCTTGGTGTATTGATAATACACCAAGTATACTTAGCAAACAATTAAGATAAGTATGCACTCAACAACTATTTTTTCAAAGTTACATAATGTAATCCATTGCATATTTTGACCAATAAAAAAATAATAATAAAAAAAAAAAATACAGCTCCGACATATGGGACAGAAGTCTCTGTGGCGCAACTGGTTAGCGCGTTCGGCTGTTAACCGAAAGGTTGGTGGTTCAAGCCCACCCAGGGACGATAGAGTGTTTTGCTCTTGGGAGAATCAGGCGACATAGATTTCAAGTCGGCCAGGTTCAAACCCTCCATTGTCGAATGCCTGCTGGTAGTAGCTATGGTCAGGAGGTTATTGGTGTCTGTTTTAGCTGCAATCTAAGAACAGCTGCAATCTACGAACCACTGCCACCACTGGTTGACAGCAGTTGTGAAGGAGGCTGTCAAGCTTAAAAAGGAGGTCCTTTGGGTTCGGCTGGACCAGAGGTCTCAGGTAAAAGCAGACAGGAAACGCTGTCCCCCACAGGCTGTGGGTTGGGTCCCTTGTAGCCAGACATTGTCTTGACGTCCTTGGTGTATTGATAATACACCAAGTATACTTAGCAAACAATTAAGATAAGTATGCACTCAACAACTATTTTTTAAAAGTTACATAATGTAATCCATTGCCTATGTTGGCCAATTTCTGAGGAAAAAAACAAACAGCTCCGAGACACGGGACAGAAGTCTCTGTGGCGCAATTGGTTAGCGCGTTCGGCTGTTAACCGAAAGGTTGGTGGTTCAAGCCCACCCAGGGACGATAGAGTGTTTTGCTCTTGGGAGAATCAGGAGATACAGCTCCGAGATATGGGACAAAAGTCTCTGGACGGAAGGGCATGATTAAAGTCACCAGATATAAGAAAGGAGGTTATTGGGGTGTTGTGTCTGCAGCCTTTTTGTTACTGAGTGGATGAATGATGAGAATAAGGACACTGCCTGCTACAGCTTGGGTTGGGTCAGTGATTGTTGATAATACACCAAGTATTCTTAGCAAACAATTAAGATAAGTATGCACTCAACAACTATTTTTTAAAAGTTACATAATGTAATCCATTGCATATTTTGACCAATAAAAAAATAATAATAAAAAAAAAAAAAAATACAGCTCCGAGATATGGGACAAAAGTCTCTGTGGCGCAATTGGTTAGCGCGTTCGGCTGTTAACCGAAAGGTTGGTGGTTCAAGCCCACCCAGGGACGATAGAGTGTTTTGCTCTTGGGAGAATCAGGAGATACAGCTCCGAGATATGGGACAAAAGTCTCTGGACGGAAGGGCATGATTAAAGTCACCAGATATAAGAAGGAGGGCATTGGGGTGTTGTGTCTGCAGCCTTTTTGTTGCTGACTGGATGAATGGATGAGGATAAGGACGAATAGCCTGCTAGCAGCTTGCAGTGATTGTTGATAATACACCAAGTATACTTAGCAAACAATTAAGATAAGTATCCACTCAACAACTATTTTTTAAAGTTGCATAATGTTATACATTGCCTATGTTGGCCAATTTCTGAGGAAAAAAACAAACAGCTCCGAGACACGGGACAGAAGTCTCTGTGGCGCAATTGGTTAGCGCGTTCGGCTGTTAACCGAAAGGTTGGTGGTTCAAGCCCACCCAGGGACGATGGAGTATTTTGCTCTTGGGAGAATCAGGGGACATAGATTTCAAGTCGGCCAGGTTCAAACCCTCCATTGTCGAATGCCTGCTGGTAGTAGCTATGTTCAGGAGATTATTGGTGTCTGTATTAGCTGCAACCTCTACAGAACCACTGCCACCACTGGTTGATAGCAGCCGTGAAGGAGGCTGTCAAGCTTAAAAAGGAGGTCCTTTGGGTTCGGCTGGACCAGAGGTCTCAGGTAAAAGCAGACAGGAAACGCTGTCCCCCACAGGCTGTGGGTTGGGTCCCTTGTAGCCAGACATTGTCTTGACGTATACTTAGCAAACAATTAAGATAAGTATGCACTCAACAACTATTTTTTCAAAGTTACATAATGTAATCCATTGCATATTTTGACCAATAAAAAAATAATAACAAAAAAAAAAAATACAGCTCCGACATATGGGACAGAAGTCTCTGTGGCGCAACTGGTTAGCGCGTTCGGCTGTTAACCGAAAGGTTGGTGGTTCAAGCCCACCCAGGGACGATAGAGTGTTTTGCTCTTGGGAGAATCAGGCGAGATAGATTTCAAGTCGGCCAGGTTCAAACCCTCCATTGTCGAATGCCTGCTGGTAGTAGCTATGGTCAGGAGGTTATTGGTGTCTGTTTTAGCTGCAATCTAAGAACAGCTGCAATCTAGGACTGCCACCACTGGTTGACAGCAGTTGTGAAGGAGGCTGTCAAGCTTAAAAAGGAGGTCCTTTGGGTTCGGCTGGACCAGAGGTCTCAGGTAAAAGCAGACAGGAAACGCTGTCCCCCACAGGCTGGTTGGGTCCCCTTGTAGCCAGACATTGTCTTGACGTCCTTGGTGTATTGATAATACACCAAGTATACTTAGCAAACAATTAAGATAAGTATGCACTCAACAACTATTTTTTCAAAGTTACATAATGTAATCCATTGCCTATGTTGGCCAATTTCTGAGGAAAAAAAAAAAACAGCTCCGAGATACGGGACAGAAGTCTCTGTGGCGCAATTGGTTAGCGCGTTCGGCTGTTAACCGAAAGGTTGGTGGTTCAAGCCCACCCAGGGACGATAGAGTATTTTGCTCTTGGGAGAATCAGGGGACATAGATTTCAAGTCGGCCAGGTTCAAACCCTCCATTGTCGAATGCCTGCTGGTAGTAGCTATGTTCAGGAGGTTATTGGTGTCTGTATTAGCTGCAACCTCAGAACCACTGCCACCACTGGTTGATAGCAGCCGTGAAGGAGGCTGTCAAGCTTAAAAAGGAGGTCCTTTGGGTTCGGCTGGACCAGAGGTCTCAGGTTTGTGTCTGACAGCCTTTTTGTTGCTGACTGGATGAATGGATGAGGCTAAGGACGGGTCCCTGCTAGCAGACATTGTCTTGAGTGATTGTTGATAATACACCAAGTATACTTAGCAAACAATTAAGATAAGTATGCACTCAACAACTATTTTTTCAAAGTTACATAATGTAATCCATTGCATATTTTGACCAATAAAAAAAGAATAATAAAAAAAAATAAATACAGCTCCGAGATATGGGACAAAAGTCTCTGTGGCGCAACTGGTTAGCGCGTTCGGCTGTTAACCGAAAGGTTGGTGGTGCAAACCCACCCAGGGACGATAGAGTGTTTTGCTCTTGGGAGAATCAGGAGATACAGCTCCGAGATATGGGACAAAAGTCTCTGGACGGAAGGGCATGATTAAAGTCACCAGATATAAGAAGGAGGGCATTGGGGTGTTGTGTCTGCAGCCTTTTTGTTGCTGACTGGATGAATGGATGAGGATAAGGACGAATAGCCTGCTAGCAGCTTGCAGTGATTGTTGATAATACACCAAGTATACTTAGCAAACAATTAAGATAAGTATCCACTCAACAACTATTTTTTAAAGTTGCATAATGTTATACATTGCCTATGTTGGCCAATTTCTGAGGAAAAAAACAAACAGCTCCGAGACACGGGACAGAAGTCTCTGTGGCGCAATTGGTTAGCGCGTTCGGCTGTTAACCGAAAGGTTGGTGGTTCAAGCCCACCCAGGGACGATGGAGTATTTTGCTCTTGGGAGAATCAGGGGACATAGATTTCAAGTCGGCCAGGTTCAAACCCTCCATTGTCGAATGCCTGCTGGTAGTAGCTATGTTCAGGAGGTTATTGGTGTCTGTATTAGCTGCAACCTCTGAACCACTGCCACCACTGGTTGATAGCAGCCGTGAAGGAGGCTGTCAAGCTTAAAAAGGAGGTCCTTTGGGTTCGGCTGGACCAGAGGTCTCAGGTAAAAGCAGACAGGAAACGCTGTCCCCCACAGGCTGTGGGTTGGGTCCCTTGTAGCCAGACATTGTCTTGACGTATACTTAGCAAACAATTAAGATAAGTATGCACTCAACAACTATTTTTTAAAAGTTACATAATGTAATCCATTGCCTATGTTGGCCAATTTCTGAGGAAAAAAACAAACAGCTCCGAGACACGGGACAGAAGTCTCTGTGGCGCAATTGGTTAGCGCGTTCGGCTGTTAACCGAAAGGTTGGTGGTTCAAGCCCACCCAGGGACGATAGAGTATTTTGCTCTTGGGAGAATCAGGGGACATAGATTTCAAGTCGGCCAGGTTCAAACCCTCCATTCTCGAATGCCTGCTGGTAGTAGCTATGTTCAGGAGGTTATCTGGTGTCTGTATTAGCTGCAACCTCAGAACCACTGCCCCCACTGGTTGATAGCAGCCGTGAAGGAGGCTGTCAAGCTTAAAAAGGAGGTCCTTTGGGTTCGGCTGGACCAGAGGGCATTGGGGTGTTGTGTCTGCAGCCTTTTTGTTGCTGACTGGATGAATGGATGAGGATAAGGACGAATAGCCTGCTAGCAGCTTGCAGTGATTGTTGATAATACACCAAGTATTCTTAGCAAACAATTAAGATAAGTATGCACTCAACAACTATTTTTTAAAAGTTACATAATGTAATCCATTGCATATTTTGACCAATAAAAAATAAATAATAATTTAAAAAAAATACAGCTCCGACATATGGGACAGAGGTCTCTGTGGCGCAATTGGTTAGCGCGTTCGGCTGTTAACCGAAAGGTTGGTGGTTCAAGCCCACCCAGGGACGATAGAGTGTTTTGCTCTTGGGAGAATCAGTGGACATAGATTTGAAGTCGGCCATGTTCAAAGCCGACATTGTCGAAGGCCTGCTTGTAGTAGCTATGGTCAGGAGGTTATTGATGTCTGTGTTAGCTGCAATCCAAGAACCACTGGTTGACAGCAGCCTTGAAGGAGGCTGTCAAGCTTAAAAAGGAGGTCTTTCGGGTTCGGCTGGACCAGAGGTCTCAGGTAAAAGCAGACAGGAAACACTGTCCCCCACAGGCTGTGGGTTGGGTCCCTTGTAGCCAGACATTGTCTTGACGTCCTTGGTGTATTGATAATACACCAAGTATACTTAGCAAACAATTAAGATAAGTATGCACTCAACAACTATTTTTTCAAAGTTACATAATGTAATCCATTGCATATTTTGACCAATAAAAAAATAATAAAAAAAAAAAAATACAGCTCCGAGATATGGGACAAAAGTCTCTGTGGCGCAATTGGTTAGCGCGTTCGGCTGTTAACCGAAAGGTTGGTGGTGCAAACCCACCCAGGGACGATAGAGTGTTTTGCTCTTGGGAGAATCAGGAGATACAGCTCCGAGATATGGGACAAAAGTCTCTGGACGGAAGGGCATGATTAAAGTCACCAGATATAAGAAGGAGGGCATTGGGGTGTTGTGTCTGCAGCCTTTTTGTTGCTGACTGGATGAATGGATGAGGATAAGGACGAATAGCCTGCTAGCAGCTTGCAGTGATTGTTGATAATACACCAAGTATACTTAGCAAACAATTAAGATAAGTATCCACTCAACAACTATTTTTTAAAGTTGCATAATGTTATACATTGCCTATGTTGGCCAATTTCTGAGGAAAAAAACAAACAGCTCCGAAACACGGGACAGAAGTCTCTGTGGCGCAATTGGTTAGCGCGTTCGGCTGTTAACCGAAAGGTTGGTGGTTCAAGCCCACCCAGGGACGTTTGAGTGTTTTGCTCTTGGGAGAATCAGTGGACATAGATTTGAAGTCGGCCATGTTCAAAGCCGACATTGTCGAAGGCCTGCTTGTAGTAGCTATGGTCAGGAGGTTATTGATGTCTGTGTTAGCTGCAATCCAAGAACCACTGGTTGACAGCAGCCTTGAAGGAGGCTGTCAAGCTTAAAAAGGAGGTATTTTGGGTTCGGCTGGACCAGAGGTCTCAGGTAAAAGCAGACAGGAAATGCTGTCCCCCACAGGCTGTGGGTTGGGTCCTTTGTAGCCAGACATTGTCTTGAGGTCCTTCCAGACCCCATTGATGTTTTTCTGCTGCAACTGATCCTCCATTTTCATCCTGTAGTTGTTTTTGCCCTGCTTCCTTGGTGTTGGCATGGAACAGAGCCAGTGTTTTATTGTGTCTGGTGTGGCATGTGACATAATAGGTGAATGTTGGCAGGGTGTAGGACGGAAGGGCATGATTAAAGTCACCAGATATAACAAATAAATAATAATAATTTCTATAATAACATTATGGAAACGGCCTGCCAGTTAGTCCGATACATTATATGTTTATTCTCCTCTTCAATAGTCGTGAACTTTGTCATTCAAGCTTAGTCATGAACTTTTTAATTCAAGCTTAGTCATGAACTTTGTAATTCGAGCCGACACACAGCGTCGTTATCGCTTTGTGCCTGCGGTGTGTCACATTACTGTACACACAGTAATTCGAGCCGACCAACGCTAGCGATACCGGCGCTACGTGTAATAACGTAACTTGCAAAACATTAGGGACGGGGAACGGACACGTACAAAAACAGTCGAAACACACAAAAGTATTGACAATTATTACTGTTATATTGACAATTACAATTATTATAGTGCCTTTGTTTAAGAAACGGTGTTTCAGTCCGTAGTGTTCAAGACATCTGAGCAGCTGTGGCAACAACGTTACGCGACCAAGGTAAATTATACTGACTTATAAAGAAAATATGTCGACATGATATAAATACGTATTTTTTTAAAGGATAATTGCACGGTACAAAATGATAGCATTACATGAGTGTTTGGTAATGTGCTACAGTGTATTGTTTTTATTTAAAGACAGATACAGATTTGCTATAGACATAGATAAAGTGTAATTACACACTATAAATGTGAATAATGTGTATCCATATATATGTATTGATATGGTTACATGTGTTATTACCATGTATACATAACTGGCATGAACATGTTAACAATGTAGATTGCTTAACTACAGTTGCTGTGTCACTTTACTCATAATATGCACTTGCTCAGCACACCATGTTTACAGGTATGTAGAATAAGCTATTGTTATTCTTTCCATGTTATCTTTAGATGAGCACTAAACCAAAGAGCCACAAGGCCATGAGCGATGGAGAGTGGGTGGCAAGGCTGAGGGCGTTTGCCAGCTCTGGGGTTTGGCCTTCTGGAGGAGGCAATAGACCGGCCCCAAGGCAGAAGAAGTGGTATGTACTTTAGTAAAGTATCGCAAAACATGTACATCTACATCCTCTGTGAGGACCCCCAGTCCCGCTCCATCCTTTGTGAGGACTCTCTTTACATCCTCCGAGAGGACCCCCACCCTTGCTCCTCCTCCTGCTCCATCCCCTGTGAGGACCCCAAGCACTTCTCCATCCCCTGTTAGGACCCCAAGCTCTGCTCCATCCTCTGTGAGGACCCCAAGCTCTGCTGGAAACACCAGCATTGCTGTTGTAGACGCTGTGAGTCCTGTGTTCATTTATTGGTCTGGGTTTATTGTAAGTCATATTTAGTGTGACCTTCATTTATGCAATAAACTTAACTCTTATTTGTTGTTGTCTTCCAAACAGGGGGAGCTTGGAAGAGTTCAGCCAGCCGCTGCTGGGCCTGCAGCTTCATTCTGGTTGCCTGGTGAAATGAGAAAGACCCTCCCTGTTCAGGACCAGAGGTGGATTGCCAACACCCTCTTTCACTCCGGCAAACTGCGGCCAGATTTGAAGCTGGCCGCAGTTCCCCTCATCTACCACCAGATACCAACACCCGACCACTTTTTCAACCATCGGCTGATGGTGTGGATGCCCTACCACCTGTGGAAGGTGAGGGTGTTCTGCCCAGATTGTGGGAAGCAGCTGACGGGCTATGGTGTCCACAAGAGGTCGAGAAAGGTTCATTGACAGGTACTACCTGATGGTGACGGAGACGCTCAGGTGCACTGTGTCTCTATCTCTCTATGTCACAGTCACACCTCTTCCTGCTCCTCTTTGGACGGTCTGATCGAGGTGACCTCTCGACTGGACCGCCGCATCCAGGCCCGGTGGTTGGTGAGACGCCAGGGTCGTTCCAGCCACGATCGTTCCAGCCACGATTGATTCCCCAACGTTATGCACGCCACAACCCAGCATCATCCGCCGACCATTCCACCTCATCGAGAGACCGACCCCATGCAAGTGGGACGCACCAGACTCTCCACTGAGGAGCGTGATCGACGCCGACAGAACAACCTCTGCATGTACTGTGGCCAGGCTGGCCATTTGGTCTCCAACTGCCTGGTAAAAGCTTGGGCTCGCCAGTAGTTAAGGAGGTACTGGTGAACCGAGCAGTTTCCCGACCCTCCTTCTGCCAGAGACCCCTTTTCCACGCCAAGTTACTCCTACCCGAGGGTTCCCAGACAATCTCCACATTTTTGGACTCAGGAGCTGACGCATCCATCATGGACGAGGGACTCGCTCGGCAGCTGGGGATTGACCTGATCCCTCTTCCTCGCTCTGTTCCTGCCAGTGCTCTCGACGCACCAGACCACCCCAGTACACATGCTTCTATCCGGCAATCATCACGAGACCATCTCCTTCCACATCCTGCCATCCCCCCGGACTCCCCTCATCCTGGGGTATCCTCGGTTACGTCGACACAACCCCCACATTGACTGGGCTACGGGGGCTTTCCAAGGCTGGAGTCCTTCCTGCCATCTTGTCTACCTGAAACAAGCCGCCGCACCTCAGTTTCCAGTTCCTGTCAACTCCACGACTTCAAGGAGGCATTCAATAAATCCAAGGCTATGTCTCTGCCTCCTCACCGTCCATATGACTGCACCATCGACCTCCATCTGGGTACTTTTCCACCCAGAGGTCGTTTATTCTCCCTGTCTGCGCCTGAAAGGGAGGCAATGGATAAATACATTAATGACTCTCTCGCGGCTGGTCTCATACGCCCCTCGTCATCTCCTGCGGGGGCAGGGTTTTTCTTCATGGGTAAGAAGGACAAGACCCTCAGACCCTGCATCGACTACCAGGGTTTGAACGAGATCACCGTCAAGAACCGTTACCCATTGCCTCTAATCACTACTGCATTTGAGCTCCTCCAAGGCGCCACCATCTTCTCAAAACTCGACCTCCGCAACGCCTATCACCTGGTTCGGATCCGAGAGGGAGACGAGTGGAAGACAGCCTTCAATACCCCGAAGGGGCATTACGAATAACTTGTAATGCCCTTCTTGTAATGCCCTCCGTTTTCCAGACCTTGGTTAATGACATTCTCCGGGACGACATGTGTCTGTTTATCTGGACGACATCCTCATATTTTCCAAGACCAAGGAGGAACATATACACCACGTCCAGTCTGTCCTGCAACGTCTTCTGGAGAACTCCCTGTATGTTAAGGCTGAGAAATGCGAGTTCCATGTGACCACCGTTTCCTTCCTGGGTTACATTGTATCGGGCAGAAACATCAAGATGGACCCCCGCAAAAGTCGCGGCCGTCACGTCCTGGTCTGCTCCTGAATCCCGCAAACAACTGCAACGCTTTCTGGGGTTTGCCAACTTTTACCGGAGGTTCATCCGGAGCTACAGCTCGGTCGCCTCTCCTCTCACCGCCCTCACATCCTCCAAGATCCCTTTCCACTGGAATCCTGCACCGAAGAAGCTTTTCAGACCCTCAAAACCAGGTTCACCTCAGCACCCATCCTCCAAGTCCCCGATCCGGATTGACAGTTTGTGGTGGAGGTGGATACCTCCGACGTGGGAGTCAGGGGCGTTCTGTCCCAGCGCTCGGCCGCCGACCAAAAACTGCATCCCTGCGCCTTTTTCTCCCGTCGGCTTTCCCCTGCCGAGAGAAACTATAACATTGGGAATCGGGAATTACTAGCAGTAAAGCTAGCCCTGGAGGAGTGGCGCCATTGGCTGGAGGGGACCAAGCTACCATTCCTGGTATGGACTGACCATAAAAACCTGGAGTACATCCTCAACTCCCGACAGGCCAGGTGGTCCCTCTTCTTTACGAGGTTCCACTTCACCCTTCCTTATCGTCCCGGTTCCCGCAACATCAAGCCCAACGCTCTCCCGCCAGTTCCTCTCAGTCATCTCTCCATCCTTCCGGACTCCTGCCAAGTCGCGGTCCTCACCTGGGAGATCGAGGAATCCATGAGAGCCGCGACTGAGGATCAACCCGGTCCCAGCGCCTGTCCTCAGAACCGCCTGTTCGTCCCTCAAGCTCTTCGGTCCGACGTTCTCCAATGGGCCCACTCCTCTAAACTTACCTGCCATCCTGGCATCCAGCGAACCCAAGACGTCCTGCGACAGCGCTTCTGGTGGTCCTCACTCCCCGAGGACACCAGAGAGTTCGTCAATGCCTGCCCGACCTGCAACCAGCACAAACCCTCTCACCAGGCTCTGGCTGATCTCCTGCGTCCTCTTCCAGTACCCCATCGTCCTTGGTCACACATCTCCCTGGACTTCGTCACCGGGTTGCCCACATCCGAAGGCAACACCGCCATCCTGATGGTGGTTGACCGGTTCAGCAAAATGGCCCACTTCATCCCTCTGCCTAAACTCCCGTCTGCCAAAGAGACAGCCGAACTCATCTCCATCCACGTCTTCCGCCTACATGGGATTCCGGTCGACATCGTCTCTGACCGGGGTCCCCAGTTCACCTCCATCCTCTGGAGGGAGTTCTGTACACTGTTCGGGGCCACCGTAAGCCTGTCCTCTGGGTTCCATCCACAGTCCAACGGCCAAACAGAGAGGAAGAACCAGGAGATGGAGACCGCCCTCCGATGTCTGGTCTCCCGGAATCCTGCCTCCTGGTCCAGCCAGCTGATGTGGGTGGAGTACGCGCTGTGACGACCCCCTGCACCCCCTTAAGGCTCTTTGATGCCACTACAGGGCTACTACTTGGGTAAGGTGATCATAATCACATTATTGATCACACCTGGGTTAATGGGCGGGGTATATAAGCAGGTTAGGTCTCTCTCTCAGGAGGCACTCTTTTCGGTTGTTGCAGGCACTATTATGGTATTCTTTCACTTGGGCACGTTGCTTTGTTCTTTGTCTTTAACTCTTTCCCCTCATCCTCACTCTTATTAGCTATAGTCTCATTTCTAACATACAGACGCATTCACTGCATCCACTCACCCACAACCTCTATCTCGCACTTAAACATATACCCTAGACATTCGTTACTCCTTGTTTGTTTGTTTGCTTTGCTAAATAAATTGCATTTTGCTTTAAAACTCAATTCTGTTGTTGTCCCTTTAATTATGTGATGGTGAAGTGTTTCCCCGTAACATAATTTTGGGTTGCTCGTCCGCGAAGCCTGTCGGTGAAAAATCCGGAATCCATAGACTTTTGTGAGTTCAGGTGAGAACGTCAATTGTTTGTGTTGGCTATAGTTTTGTGCAGTCTCTGGCAAGGAAGAGTGCTCCAGCTGGGCTTGCCTTTCCTTCGGAGCACTGTTTATTGTTTTAGTTTGTTATTTTTGAGAAAATCCTGGTCCGAAGTTTTTAACTTCTGTCAGGGGCACGCTTCGTACAGTGGTAAAACATTGTAGCGAGTTCAGCGTTAACCAGTCGCCCCAAGGCCGGCACTTCTCAGAAGAGTTAGCCAGGACAGTTAGCTTCTTTGGGCTAGGTATTCAGGGCGCCAGTGGACTGCGTATGAAGACACACTTTTCAGTGGGAATTAGCGCCGACAATCAATGGATGATTTCACCTGGATGCATGGGAGTATTTTGGTTAGTGGCTTGCGGATGTGGTTAGTGTTTGTTTTTGTTAGACTATAAATTAGTTTGCTACTGTTAGCGTTCACTGTGCAAGTTGTTTAACTTGTAGCGGAGTACCGCATTGTTTGGGTTTGCGTAGCCTATATGCTATTTTTAGGCTGTGCATGCGAACGCATCGGACATTCAAAGCTATTGTGTTGTGGAGGTGTTGCCTCCGTTGCTTTGTTTGTTAATAGTAACTTGGCCATTTTGGAACCAGCTTAGGTTGGAGTGAGTTTGTTTGAACTAGCACATGTTGCCCATTGTGTGTGAAGAACACTAGTAGTCTGTGCAAGTATTTTGTTACTTTGTGCCTCATTTTTGTTGGTTTAATTGTGTACCCCTCTGCTGTTTTTGGTCATTGGAAATTGAAGGTAGCCTGTGTTACTGTAGCGCCCATTAATTAATAGGTGGCTTAGCACAAAGCTACAGGTTTTTGAGCAGGGTTGAATAATTGTCTTGTGTTGTGAATTGGATGTTAACTGGGTTAAGATGGCATCCCCTGAAGCTTTTATTGCTAGTCCATCAGAGGAGTTGTTGTCTGGCCTTACCAAACTGCAACTCTGTGAATTGGCTACACAGTATGAATTACTGATAACCGCGCAGGAGAAAAATTTAAAGGAGGTGATGTGGTGGTGGGAGTTCGACAATCTCTCCCTGTACCAGGTATTTCATTTATCTTGGGCAATGACCTGGCTGGTGGGAAGGTTTGGGGTAACACCGAGGCCGTCTCACCACCTGTTGTTGCTGATTTTGTGCCTGAAGTACCACCAAGGCCTGATCAGTGCTCACGGCGGCATCCTGATGTGTTTCCTAGCTGTGCGGTCACTCGTGCCATGCTGAAACGTGGCCTTGCTTCTGATTTGGTTTCTCTAGAGGACACTTTTCTTACTAAACCTGAGGTTGCAGGTAGTACTTCCTCACAGTCACCTGTAGGGGAGCTAGAGACTACCACTGCTAACTCTGACGACTCTACTGGAGGTGGTGATGACTCTGATGAAGAGATTGAGTCTGTAAAAGTGGTCCCTCCCTTAGGAGTGATTAATGGTGAGTCCGCAGTCACCATTTTGACTTCGAGTGAGCTTGAGCGCTGTTCTTTGCCTGATTTGTTCAAAGTTTCACGTGAAGATTTGATAAGAGAACAGTTGGTTGACTCTTCTCTCAAATCTCTCTTTGTTTTGGCATCTCATCAGAAACCGGAGGATGAGTCCTCCTACTATGTACAGGATGGCTTGTTGTGTAGAAAATATGTGTTCCAACAAGAGACTTTTTCCAACTCCTTTGTACAGGTAGTTGTTCCTTGTAAGTTCAGGAAAGCTGTGCTAGACCTAGCTCACAATGAGGTAGCTGGACACACTGGGGTGCGGAAAACGTATGACAGGATTGTGCGTCGTTTTTTTTGGCCTAAGTTAAGAAAGGATGTTTCCTCATATGTAAAAGCATGTCATGTGTGCCAACTGACCGGAAAACCTAACCAAAAGATTCCTGTCGCCCCATTGCAGCCCATCCCTGCGGTGTCTAATCCTTTTGAACACCTCATAATTGATTGTGTTGGTCCATTGCCTCGCTCTAAGGCTGGACATCTTTACCTGTTGACAGTGATGTGTCAATCTACACGCTACCCTGCAGCGTATCCACTTAGGTCAATTACGACTAAGTCTGTGTTGAAGGCTCTTACTAATTTCATGTCCACTTTTGGGATTCCAAAAGTCCTTCAAAGTGACCGAGGGTCTAATTTCATGTCAAAGCAGTTTACTAGGGCATTACGCCAACTTAAAGCGAAACATAATATCTCCAGTGCATACCATCCGCAGAGTCAGGGTGCTCTCCAACGTTTTCATCAGACGCTCAAGTCTCTCTTAAGATCTTATTGTGTAGAACTTGGGTCTGATTGGGAAGAGGGTCTCCCTTGGCTACTCCTAGCAATTAGGGAGGTTGTTCAGGAGAGCACGGGCTTCAGCCCTAATGAACTGGTATTTGGACATGCTGTGAGAGGGCCAACCGCTGTTTTAGCTGATGAGTGGTGCACTGCTGAGGCACCTGTTAACGTGTTGGACTATGTAAGCGGATTCCGCTATCGTTTGTATGAAGCTAGAGCCGCTGCTGGACGTAAACTGGGTAAAGCTCAGTCTAAGATGCAACGTCTTTACAACCGCAGGGCGAAACACCGTAGTTTTAACCTTGGGGATAAGGTTTTAGCTTTGTTGCCGCTTTTGGTAGTCCCTTTCAGGCTAAATTCAGTGGCCCGTACGAAATTGTGAAATGTTTCAATGATCACAATTATGTTCTTAGTACGCCAGATCGGAGGAAAAAGGTGCAGGTTTGCCATATTAATCTTTTGAAACCTTACTTTTCTTCTTTGTCAGTTGCACCCGTTGGGTTAATTGCTACCACGCCTCTAGGGGTCTCTAGTGACCCAGACCATGTGTTTTCCTCAGGGGATAACAGTTCTGAAAGTCTTGATTCTGTCAGTGAGGAGTCCAGTGAGGGTGTGAGAGCTCCATCACAGGCGATCGTAGAGGGTCGCCTGCGAAATTCTGAGTTCCTGGCAGAATTACCTTCACATCTTTCCCATCTGAATGATGTGGAGAAAGCAGATATCATTGGTTTGGTTGAATCTTTTCCTGCTCTTTTCCCTGATGTTCCTACCCGTACATCTGTGATTGAGCATGATATTGACGTTGGGGGCTTCGCCAATAAAACAACACGCCTATCGTGTTAATCCTAGAAAGAAGGAATTATTACAGAAAGAAGTGGACTATTTGTTAGCCCATAATCTGGCTGAACCTAGTTTTAGTGCAGTTCACCCTGTTTGTTAGTGAACAAGCCGGATGGCACTTTTCGTTTCTGCACTGACTATAGGAGACTCAATTCAGTTACAAAGCCAGACTGCTATCCATTACCCCGATGTGATGATTGTATAGACCGAGTTGGCTCAGCCAAATTTGTGAGCAAATTTGACCTTCTTAAAGGGTACTGGCAGGTCCCTTTAACATCCAGGGCTAAGGAGTTATCTGCGTTTGTTACGTCTGATAATTTCCTGCAGTACCACGTCATGCCATTTGGGGTCAGAAATGCTCCCGCCACTTTCCAGAGGCTCGTTAACCGGGTCTTGGCAGGTATGCGGGGTTGTGATGCGTACATAGATGATGTGGTCCTGTATAGTACCAGCTGGACTCATCATTTAGACCAGATCAACGAACTCTTTACTCGTCTTGCTGCCGCTAACCTTACAGTAAACCTTGCCAAGTGTGAGTTCGGTAAGGCTAGTGTTACCTATCTTGGTAAGATAGTTGGTGGAGGACAAGTTCGGCCTGTAGGAGCTAAGATTGAAGCCATATGTAACTTTACTATACCTGAAACGCGCCGGGAGCTCCGGAGGTTTCTTGGTATGGCAGGTTACTACAGGGCCTTTTGTAAAAACTTTTCTTCTGTTGTTACACCTTTGACAAACCTCCTTAGCCCTAAAGTACAATTTGATTGGTCGAGGAAATGTCAGGAAGCTTTTGAGAATGTTAAGCTTTTGCTTGCTTCTTCCCCTGTGCTGTCTGCCCCAAACTTTGACTGTCCTTTCAGTGTAGCTGTTGATGCCAGTGGGAGTGGCGCTGGTGCAGTTTTATTACAGTTGGGATCCGATGGTGTAGAGCACCCCGTAGGATATTTTTCTAAAAAGTTTAATCGTCATCAGCAAGTCTACTCCACAGTGGAGAGAGAAGCACTTGCTTTAATTCTTGCTGTTCAACATTTTGAGGTCTACTTGGGCTCATCTCCGAGTCCAATAGACGTTTTTACTGACCACAACCCGCTGGTGTTCATTGATCGTATGCGGAACCAGAATCAACGCATTATGCGCTGGAGCTTAATTCTACAGCAATACCCGCTGAAAATCCAACACATCAGGGGCAAAGACAACATTGTGGCAGATGCGTTGTCCCGTTGTTGAAATTACTTTTTTTGTTTTTCTTCTATCTCTACCTTGTGACTGTCGAGTTCCGGGGTTTCACTGTTTTTCCTAGTCCTAGGGCCCAGGATCTAGGAAGAGACAGTGTTGTGGGTTTGACCTCTTTATTGGTCTTTATATTTTGTTTGGTTATTTGAGGTTTAGACAAACCTCTTTTTAGTGGGGGAGGTGTGACGACCCCCTGCACCCCCTTAAGGCTCTTTGATGCCACTACAGGGCTACTACTTGGGTAAGGTGATCATAATCACATTATTGATCACACCTGGGTTAATGGGCGGGGTATATAAGCAGGTTAGGTCTCTCTCTCAGGAGGCACTCTTTTCGGTTGTTGCAGGCACTATTATGGTATTCTTTCACTTGGGCACGTTGCTTTGTTCTTTGTCTTTAACTCTTTCCCCTCATCCTCACTCTTATTAGCTATAGTCTCATTTCTAACATACAGACGCATTCACTGCATCCACTCACCCACAACCTCTATCTCGCACTTAAACATATACCCTAGACATTCGTTACTCCTTGTTTGTTTGTTTGCTTTGCTAAATAAATTGCATTTTGCTTTAAAACTCAATTCTGTTGTTGTCCCTTTAATTATGTGATGGTGAAGTGTTTCCCCGTAACAGCGCACAACACCCTGACCAGCTCCGCCACTGGCCTGTCTCCTTTTCAGTGCGCCTATGGCTTCCAACCTCCTCTGTTCCCCGCACTGGAGAAGGAGGTTTCCTGCCCCTCAGTCCAGACCTTCATCCGCTGCTGCCGTCAGACCTGGACAAAAGCCCAAACAGCCCTGCTTCGGTCCGCCGACCGCTACTCGAATGCTGCCAACCGACACAGCACTCCAGCTCCCATTTACCAAGTGGGGGATAAGGTGTGGCTGTCGACCCGGGACCTACCACTGCGGGTAGAATCCAAGAAGCTGGGGCCAAGGTTCATCGGTCCCTTTCCAGGTCGAGAAAGTCATCAACCCAGCGGCAGTAAGGCTCAAGCTCCCCAGGTCCATGCGCATCCATCCCACGTTCCACGTCTCCAGGGTGAAACCAGTCAGGGAGAGCCCCTTGATGCCGGCGGCTCCTCCTCCACCGCCTCCTCGCCTCATCGAAGGAGGACCTGTCTACGCCGTCCATCGCCTGCTTCGCTCTCGTCGCTGGGGTCATGGTATCCAATACCTGGTGGACTGGGAGGGATACGGTCCTGAGGAGAGGTTGTGGGTTCCAGCTCGTCACATCTGTGATCCTTGACTCATTGTTGCTTTCCATCGACAGCACCCGGACCAGCCCTCCAGGAGAAAGACCCCTGCCAGAGACACTCAAGAGGCTCCCGAGTCTGACTCAGCCTTCTGTCCCCGACCACGAGATTAGCCTTCGCTCCTCTTGGTTTTTGTCTGCCTGCTCCGCTGACGGATCAGCGCTCGCTCGAGTGGAATATACCCCGTGAGTTATCTCCTGCCTGTCTGTCTGCTGTTTGTTCCGCTTTGAATAAAGCTCCAGAACTTTACTCTGTCTCCTGTTCGTACTGCACTTGGGTCCACACACCATCCGTTACACTCTACCAGTCAGACTGTCCGGAACCAGCTGGACCTGCCGCATCAGAGGGAGTTCCGGATGATCCTGACCCGCAAGTGAGTAAAGCAGTTTTCAAACTATGTAACTAATCTCATTTTTAGTATAGTTTCTCAAATGCATTTGTTATTGCTTGAACACAGGTGCATATTATTACTATGTCCCTGTTTTAAGTAAACAAACAAATAAATGCAATGTGCATTTCAGGTATGCTTGTG
This sequence comes from Anoplopoma fimbria, assembly GCF_027596085.1. Classification (NCBI taxonomy): domain Eukaryota; kingdom Metazoa; phylum Chordata; class Actinopteri; order Perciformes; family Anoplopomatidae; genus Anoplopoma; species Anoplopoma fimbria. The sequence continues at coordinate 13,303,957 of NC_072451.1, forward strand.
ACATCCGTGTCATTCGGCTGCTTCGGGACCGGACTCTCGGCAACCGTCCAGCACGGCTGGTGAAGCAGCTCAAGGAGAACCATGAGGAGGAATGGCTGAACCGCTTGGGACTCTATTCTGTGGTGTGTGCTGAATTTGTGGACTGGCCCAGCCTTTTCCCAGTGGTCTGCCAGAAGCCCCCCGACCCCATGGACATCCCCACCAGTTGCTGGCTGCTGTCCGTTTACGGCAGGGACATCCTCACTCGCCTTGACCACATCAAGGCCAGCATCACCTCCACATTTGGGTCCATCTTAAAGTTGGACTCAACCAAAAAGGTAATAAATAGTATGATTTAATACATAGCCATGTATGTTATACATATTCTCCTGTACACTAACGCTGTTGTTGGGAGGGATGGGAGAGACCTCATGGGGGTGCCACTGCTAGACCAGGTTAGGATGGAGCACATCTGGCGTGTGCAGAAACGCCATGTCAAGTGCATCCAGGACCTACCTGGCGTCCGCCTTTACACAACGGTAGGCACCACCACCAAGGGGGAGTCCTACTGACGAGGTACCGCTGTGCCAGAGGGTCCACATCCCTGGAATCCTTCCACTGCCACCTGAACAGGTTCATTCCAGGTTAGTGTCTCCTTTATGTTTTATATTTTAAATAACTTGTAGAGTTTTTTTCCTTATTTTTTTTACAGGAACAAGTGCTAATGCACTTAATTTCCAGCTGTACCTCCTGGAAGGCCTGAACAGGTGGAACCAGGATCGGGGGGCTTGACACACTGTGTCAACCGTTACACCCTGAAGGTGTTTGGCCAGGCATTTGTGCCAAACTTCAGGCCACCTGCCGAATACACTGGTATGTCTCATTAATATCGGTATCAGTTAGTCGGTTTTCGTAGTACTAACTGAATTATTTCCATTGCCAAAGCCAACCATTCACACATAACATGATACAAGTCTGATTTCAAGGTATGTATACATAATGCTCTGACTACAACTAATGATGTTTGTGTGTGTGTGTTTCTTTCTGCTCTTTTTCATAGGTGCTTGGGGTTGACTTATTTGCTGAGTCAGACTGGACAGCCCCTAAAAGCATTTCCAGACTCAGAGGAGACAGATGAAATGTTGGAGGATGTGGATGAGGGAGAGGAAGAAGAAGAAGAAGAAGAAGACAAGGGCTTCCAGGAGAACGCAGAGCCAAGTCTCCTGGTTGACTTCCCTTCCTGCAGCCTCCTCTCAGCCTGCAGCCTCTTCCCAGGCTGCACCTTCTACCTCCTCTCAGCCTGCAGCCCCCTCCCAAGATGCTGCTTCCTCCTTGGCTTCAGTCTGCTCTCTGCTCTCCCACCTTGCTGCAATCTCCCACCCTGTTGCGTCCTCCCTGTTCTCCCAGCTTGCGGTTCTGTCCAATACACCTGCTATTTCCCAGCCTGCCGCCTCCTCCCGGCCTGCTGCCTCCTCCCAGCCTGCTGCCGCCTCCTCCCAGCCTGCTGCCGCCTCCTCCCAGCCTGCTGCTGCGTCCTGCCAGGCTGATTCCACCATGCCGCCGCCAGTTGTCTCCTCAGGTCTTGTGAGGAGTCTGGGGTATATAAATACAGAATTTTGTGTAAGGAAATAAAATCAATGTATCAATGTTTTGTCCCATTATACTGTCCTCAAATATTTTGGCTAATCTGTCTTTTTTTTGTTCAGGCTGTGGATCACTCTTGCATGCCAGGTATGGACAGAGTTGACAGCTTGGCACAGTGTCTGGTGGAGCTGAGGAACCTGCCCTCCATGGCCCTGAGCAACCAGACGGTGAGAAACATTTATGGTATTGTTATTTCCCCTCTGTGCCATGTTATACATACTCACACGCTTAGATTTGGGATTTTGATGTGCTTTTTTGTGTTCTCTTTCTGCATAGGCTAGCAACATTGTTGCTCTGTGGCAGAACCAGGGGGATTTTGACAAGCAGAGGGTGGTGTTCGCTGCCAGACACCAGAGCAGGCTGGACACAGGGCGCTTCAGGTCCCCCAAGAAAAAGCAGGACGTCACTCCAGGGGTGGAAAGCGTGAAGAGGCATGCTCTTACCACCACTGGCCCATCTGCCCAGTGGCCAGACTGCTGCCGATTAGTAGAGGCAATTTTCATACGCCTCTGTGAGATCCACCGCTCTCCCAGGAAAAAGGGGACTGGCACAGTGTCCAGATGGGATCTTATCCTGGGAGACTACAGGCACATAAGGCAGCGCATTCTGGACAATGGGACAATTATGCAGCTGGTGGAAGTAGGCCACACCACCCTGGTGCAGTGGCACAACAGGAGGGTGAAGAGGCAGGACAATACCACGGTCATGCAGGGGTATGTGCTGCCTAGCCGCATGTCCGTGACAGCTCAGCCTGTCTCCCCTAATGTGCCGCCAGCATCAGCACCCATCTTGCTGGCCCCAGCCCACCAGTACCACCTGCCCAGCAGCACCGTCGGCCAGGTTAAGCTGAGGAGAAAGAGTTCAGAGCTGCTTCCTCAGCGGCAGCTCTTACCTGCTCCAGCCTTGGCCCCTCCTCAGCAGCTTTTAGCTGCACCATCCTCGGGTCCTCCCCGGTTGAGGCCCCTGCAGCCTTTCCCTGCTCCACCAATGAGACTACAGCTGGTGATGCCACAGCACTCGTTCCCTGCTCCACCCCCTGGCCCTTATCTGAGGCTTGCTCCCTTTCCCTCCAAGGTGCCTGTTCTGGTCTCTGCTCCACAGGCCCTGGGTTTCAACCGCTCCTCTCCCCCGCGTGCTCCTACCCGCCGTAAATTGACCCGCAGAGTATTGCACAACACGTGCAAGAACTGCAGGCAGTTCAGGATGGCCGAGACTAGGCACAGTCAGTACAAGGGGGAAATTTACTGCCCCTCTGTAGAGACTGTTCCCAAGGAGCAGTGGTTGAAGAACATTCAAAATAGAAAATAACTGTTCGTTGCCCCACCCCTGACCAGAGGCATGTTTGTTTATGTATATAGTTGTTTTATGTTTTCTTATAACTTCTATCTATCTATCTATCTATCTATCTATCTATCTATCTATCTATCTATCTATCTATAGTTGTTTTTTATGTTTTCATATGATTATTTTATTGTTCGGTTTCTGTTGAAACTACTTTATAATGTTACTGCCATTTTAAGGCTGTGTGTGGTGCTGTTATATTGTTATATTATATATTGTATTATTTTACTGAGTGGTGTTTTTAATATTTAAATAAAAGTTTGGTTTTATTCGTACGTTTGAGTGCAAACTCTTCTTTTTAAGTGACTGTCCAATAATTGGAGTTGAGTAAAACTGACAATATTGTTAGAAATTTGTGACAAATGTTCATCCTATTTACCCTGGATGGACCTAAAGTAACTTTTGTCAAATTAGAGACAATATCATTACAATTTCTATATCAATACTGTCTTAGTCCGTGTTCAAATTATTGTTAAAGTCAATACCTTGAATAAACAAGGGAAGTTTTATCTAATACTTATGTATTATGTATGTAACAGGTAATGCATTGGATGAGTCTTTTAAATCAACATTGGTGGCTTGAGCACAACTAGATAGATGAATCTTCTGATTTTCAAAAAAGCAGAAGATCAAAAAGAAGATGCAAATAGTAAATCAGTCCTCTCAAATCTCTGTTGTTCATGCTTTTGCACTAAACATGTAATATGTAAAATGTAATATATTCTAAACATGTGTTCTGTTGCAGCTTTTCCAATCATTCACAAGCTGATCATTCTAAGCTCGATGTTGGACAATTTACTCATCCTCTCCTGTCACCTGAAAGAAGTAAGATTGAATCATTTTAACTTAATTTAGCTGAGTATATGTTAAATACCAACACTCACGCAAAGGTTTTTTCCACAGAATAAGTTAATATTTTTCTTTATACTCACAGCAGACTCCTTGTCTGATTTAGACCATTTTATTTATAAGGATCCCCATTAGCACCAGCTAATCTTCCTTGGGTCCCAAATCCAATAGATCATGTTCATCATTAAGAGACTTTATACAACATTACATATGTTCAACCCATGTGCACCACTAATTGTGTTATATTACATACACACTCTGTTGTGTTGATTTATCCAATGTTTGTGTCAAAATAATGCCAACACAACAAGTGTGTAATTATTGTCATCATTCGAAAACAGCAACTCAGCAAGAGGTAATTCACTTTAACGTTAACGTTACATATCGCAACGGCATCAAAAGGTGAATATCACGTCACTGCTTCCTCCATATTGGCGTTACACTGCTAGTGTCGTGTTTATGTTGGTTGTGAAATATGGACTGAGCTTAACATTATATAATTTTATGGGTCTGCATCATATCTGATGCTCCAAGTTAACATTACCGTTAATTCAATTAGGAGAGACTTCAATAAAATGTAACAATAATTTTTTACACATGCATAAGAATGAATAGTACAAAGTCTTTGGCTATTGGACTCCATGGCCAAGCCATATATCAGAGGGGTCCAACGCTAAGATCAGCTAAGCACAATCCCCCTGGAGTCCAGACACTGGTGGTGGTGATTATGATTCAATACAATTCAGATTATTTTGTATAGCCCAAATCACGAATACAAATTTGCCTCAGAGGGCTTTACAATCTGTACACATGCGACATCCTCTGTCCCGGAACGCTCACATCGGCACAGGAAAAACTCCCCTAAAAAAAAAACTTAACAGGGACAAAAAAGGAAGAAACCTATGGGAGAGCGACAGAGGAGGGATCCTTCTCCCAGGATGGACAGAATGCAATAGATGTCATGTGTACATAATGAACAACATAACAGAGTTACAACACATTCAATGTATATGACATAATGATTCATATAATCAGAGTAGTAGCAGAGTAACGAAGGAAAAATTAAGACCAGCAGCAATGACTATAGTAGAATTTAAATAAAGATATAGGGAATAGTGTTAGTATCGTGACTAATAATAATAATCGAAGTATGTGTCAGCCAGGTCCCAGCAGGAGGCACGACCATGGTCCAGATACCACAATGATTTGTGGAAACTGCGAGGCGAGAAAGCAAAAAGGGGTTCAGGATGGAAGCAAAGCCAATATGCGTAATGGTACAGGTAATAGTAATGTGACTGTGGCAGTGGGCGTGGTCTGCGCTCAGCTGCAGGGGAGAGAGGTGTGGGAGTGGTTCATGGGAACAGTGCCGTGGTGAGTTCAATCAAGACAGCTGTAATGTGGTGCTAATTAGGCTGAAGGTACTTAAGCAGTAGCAGACGGGAGTTCGGGAGAGGAACAGTCACACACGCAGAACGAGGACTGAGACGGGAGCGTGAAGCCATCAGAGTGGTGGCGTTCCGGGAACGTTGGACCGAGTGCGCCCGAGAAGCCGGGCAGCGAAGCGGAGCGCACGACGGTCCGCATTTTGTGTTGTATTTTGGATGAAATAAATATACCTTTGGTAAACTTACCCACTGAAGCCGTATCTGTGTTGGGGAGAACCTACGGTAGTCGAGAGTCGGCTACACTGGCGCCTGAACAGGGACCTCAACACGGTGATGACGGAGCAGCAGACACAGCCGGTGGCGGCGTTGGCCCAGATGCTGGGGGAGATCGTGGCCATGCACCAGCAACAGACGGAGGTGAACCGGCGGCAGATGGAGGCACTCCACAGCCAGGCGGAGATGCAGACCCGGGTCCTGGAGAGCCTGCTGTCCCGGTCGGGGGCGGCGGCTCCACCCCCTCCGGCACCGCTCACGGGCATCGCGCTCCACAAGATGTCCGCGGAAGACGACCCACAGACCTTCCTAGAGATGTTCGAGGGGACGGCGGCGGCGTGCGGGTGGCCGGCGGCGGCGTGGTCCATGCGCCTGCTCCCCTTGCTGTCAGGGGAGGCCCAAACTGCGGCGCTCGGCCTGCCAGCGTCCTCGCGGGGAAATTTCCAGGACATAAAAAAAGCCGTCCTTGATAGGACGGGTTTCTCCCCCGAGGACCACCGTCGCCGGTTCCGGGGCACGAAATGGACACCCACTGACCGTCCTTTCGTGTATGCCCAGAAGCTGAGGGACGCAGCTAACAGGTGGCTACAGCCAGGGAGTCTGATGGTGAGCAGAAGATGCTGGAGAGGATCGTTAGTGAACAGTTTGCGGAGGGCCTCCCGACTGGGACGTCGGAATGGGTGCGGTGCCACCGACCTGGGGACTTGGGGGTGGCCATTATCCTTGCGGAGGATCACCTCGCCGTCCAACCCCGGGGACAGGGAGCAGAGGGGTGGACATCAGTGCCTGTCCGACCGACTCCTGCTCCTCGCAGGAAGTTCCTCACCTCAGCCTCCCTCCATCGCCCCCCACAAGCTCATGCACTTCAACCTCGCAATAACCCTCCCTCTGTTTCCTCCCATCGCCAGGCTCCAGGCGCTGTTCCCAACCCACAGGGGGCCCCTCAGGCGTCAGAGCAGGAGTGTTGGAGGTGTGGGCAGCCCGGTCACTTCCGCAGAGAATGTCCACTGATGGAGGTCGGCCAGGTGATCCGGGTTGCCGGCCCGCCAGCACCCTCCTCCGGTCCGGGGGGGACATACAGCGTTCCGGTAAGGATTCAAGGGGGTGTACACCAGGCTATGGTGGACTCGGGCTGTACACAGTCCATGGCATAGACATCATATAGGTAGACGCCTCCTTCACTGCTTCAGCCCGTTGCCTCGACCAAACGCGGCGCCGCCATATTGGTACGGGAGCTCTCTGAAGCCAGAGGTCTGTCAGACGTGTCAAACAAGCGCAAGTTGCCAGGAGCTGCGGTTTATCTGGATAAAAATCACGATAACCTTTTACATTTCGCAACCAATTTCATGGAGTATTCAAGGGTTTATGCTCTACGTGAAGTGTGTGAAAAAGATTTGCCTCTACGTTACTTTGAATCTCGCTAGTTAAATCGCCAGTCATACATGTGCATGGGTCTATGATAAACGCTCACTTTTCTTGCACAGCCCGTGCACTTTGAAAATACTGAGAAGATCTATAAACTATCGAAATAGTGCTTCTTTAGTTACTACGTATTGACCATCATTAAGAGAAAGAGCATACATCAAATAGTGAGAAACTGGCAGTCAGTGTGTTTTTCATAGTTTAATAGTTCCTTTTCAAGTATGTGCATTAAGAAACCTTGAACAGTGCAATTGGCAATACACATTTATTTCACAAATCAACATTACCAAAAAAAGCTATATATTTCTATAGCAGTAAAAATATACACATCTCAATATATACATACACATCTCAATAGTTGAACTGTAATATAAATAACATAGCATATATATAATACAATATAATATAATGACTCAGTATAATGTGCAATGGAATAACATATATATGATATATATAATATGTGAAACAATATAATATATTTTAAGTATAGGTATATATTCATATTATATAATATATATATATATATTTGTACATTTGTACAATTTGACATAATATACAATCATTCTCATAACATTTTCACATCTATGCAGTGCAATTGACACAATATAATTTCACACAATATATGATATAATATAATAATTGAATCTAGGCTAGAACCCTTTAAAAAGTATTGTCTTGCTGAGCTTTTTTCGACTGTTGCCAGTCTGTAATTGCAGCGTGCTCAGTTTTGCAATGTGGTGCAGCCTGATCTTGTGAAATACAGACACAACCAAGGACAACAGTGCAAAGTGGTGGTTTTCAATGCCAAATTGTGTGTCCTGAATGTGCTCCTTGAGGAGAAACACATCATCTGTCCAGATGTCAGCCCGGACAAACTGCTTGACCACAGACACACTGACAGCTTGCCCTGATGCACGCTGGCGAATGAACCGCTCTGCTGACCTGACCACCTTCACTGTCCCCTCTGAAGGAATCATCAGCCCTCCTTTGTTCTTCAGAGTCATAATGGAAGCTAATGGAAGATCTGAAATGCAGATAGCACAGAGTAATTAATAATTAATTAATTAATTAATAATCTTTTGAGATGTGTTGAGAAACTGAACACAGATGGTTTAGTTCCATCCCTGAGCCTGACATTTTGGCCTGTCCGGTCAAAATCCTCCGGCTGAAAGTGCTGGCTACAGAGCATTGACCTTAAAATTGCGAGAAAGGTTAGCTAGCCAGTCAGTCAGATTCATAATACAGATGTATCTTTAAAAAAAAAAACATTTAAATAGAAATAACGTTTAAAACGTCAATTTCGGCCGGCGACTGACTGCAGGTGCATCTCACAGGTGCATGTAGAGTATCGTGACATTTTTTCCGTAGTTTCATTCATTACGTGACACCTTCATATATTGTAGAACCATTACATATACAGTGGCATGTTTTGAGCCTTTTTTTGTTTTAATCTAGTCTCTTTTTTAAATACATCACAGAGAGAAATTAAGGCCAGTCGCTCAGCCGAAACGCAGCTTTCCGTCGCGACCATAAATGCTATATAATTACATTATACATACATTGTAATTACTCACAAGCAAGTAGTGGTAGATTATATATATATATACTGTATATCCTATATTTCTTGACAATATTATCTCCTGTTGACGAACGATAGAATAAGGCTTTGCTCACCATGTCCGTTTCACGTTAGACTAGCTATAGTCTGATTCTGGTGGCAACTTAGCTGTCTCAACAGCTCTTAGCTCTCAACATAACACATGATCTACGTGACATGACTGAATTTTACAATTACAAATAGAAACAATTGTTTAGTCTTACTTGTGAAAGGTAATTCCTTGCGATCTTGTTTGAATCGTCCTGATGGTGGTGCACCCCCAAGCGGTGCATGAAGTAGGCATCTTCACTCCGAAGACGAAATAACTCCCGTACCAAGATGGCGCCGACATTTTATGCCGCCCAAGGCCGAAGGAGGCGTCTACCTATATGATGTCTATGGTCCATGGTCCACCAGAACTTGGTTCGGCCCGGGGCGTTGGTAGAGGCAAAGTGGGTGGAGATAAGGTGTGTGCATGGGGATGTTCACAGATATCCTGTTGTGTCAGTCGAAATTAAACACAGGGGCAAAACGCATAGAATTAGGGCTGCGGTTAGCTCCCGCCTCGCACACCCACTGATTTTAGGCACGGATTGGTCTGGGTTCCATACGTTAGTGGGGCAATGTGTGGGTGTGCGATCGCGACCGGCAGGGACATGTGGGATGTGTGCTGTGCTCAGTGGTGATGCGAGGTTGTCCGACGCTGCTGAAGGGGAGGGGGAACCGGTGGTGCCCTCACAAGGGGCCCCGCAGGTTCCCGAAATACACTCCATGGAAGATTTTCCACTGGAGCAGTCTCGTGACAATACTCTATGCTTTGCCTTCGACCAAGTGATACAAATTGATGGTCACATGGTACACCCTGACACACCACCGACATACCCACACTTTTCATTGGTTAGGGATAGACTGTATAGAGTGAGTCGTCACACTCAGACTGGTGAAGATATTACCCAATTGTTGGTGCCGGAAAGCCGTCGGGAAATGGTTTTCCGGGCGGCTCATTATAACCCAATGGCTGGTCACATGGGGTATGACAAAACACTAGACCGGATAATGGCCCGATTCTATTGGCCTGGGATTCGGGGAGTGGTGCGCCGTTGGTGTGCCTCTTGCCCTGAATGCCAACTGGTAAACCTACCGGCCATCCCAAGAGCTCCATTGCGCCCATTGCCACTAATTGAGGTCCCGTTTGAGCGCATTGGCATGGACCTCATCGGGCCATTTCACCGGAGCACTCGAGGATATCGCTTTGTGTTAGTTCTGGTGGACTACGCAACGCGATATCCTGAAGCGGTGCCGCTGCGCACTATCTCTGCAAAGAGTGTTGCGCAGGCACTGTTTCAGGTCATCTCCCGAGTTGGAATCCCGAAAGAGATTCTGACCGACCAGGGCACCTCGTTTATGTCACGCACATTAAGGGAACTATACGGTTTATTGGGCGTCAAGGCAATTCGGACTAGTGTTTACCACCCACAGACCGATGGCCTTGTTGAGCGCCTGAATAAAACCTTGAAGTCCATGATCCGTAAGTTCATACACGATGATGTCGGAAATTGGGATAAGTGGCTTGACCCTCTGTTGTTTGCAGTGCGGGAGGTGCCCCAGGCCTCCACAGGATTTTCTCCCTTTGAGCTGCTGTTTGGCAGAAAACCACGTGGGGTTCTGGACCTAGTTAAGGAAAACTGGGAGGAGGGTCCGAGCCCAAGCAAAAACGAGATTCAATACGTCCTGGATCTGAGAGCAAAACTCCACACACTGGGGCAATGTTCACGGGAGAATTTGCTCAGGGCCCAGGAGCGTCAACAACGCCTGTACAACAGAGGGGCTAGGCTGAGACAATTTGCACCGGGAGATAAAGTACTTGTATTACTTCCCTCTTCCAGCTCCAAACTGCTCGCTAAGTGGCAAGGGCCCTTTGTGGTCACACAGCGAGTGGGCGATGTAGACTATGAGGTTGTGCGTTCTGACAGGGGAGGGGCAACACAAATTTACCACCTCAACCTCCTCAAAGCATGGAGAGAGGCAGAGCCTGTTTCTCTGGTGACTACCGTGAAAGAGAGGGATGAGTTGGGGCCTGAGGTGCCAAATTCCACCAATCCAGCCTCGCTCCGTTGTGAAGACCATCTCACTCAGTCCCAGAGAGCAGATGTGGCTGCGTTGCAGCAGCGCTTTGCTGATGTGTTCTCCCCTCTGCCAGGACGCACCAACCTTATACAACACCATGTTGAAACTCGCCCAGGCGTGACAGTACGATCACGGCCTTATCGGTTGCCTGAACACAAAAGAAAGGTAGTTCAGAAAGAATTGGAAGCTATGCTGGAGATGGGGGTAATAGAAGAGTCCAATAGTGCCTGGTGTAGCCCCATCGTTCTGGTTGTCAAGAAGGATGGGTCTATACGGTTCTGTGTGGACTACCGCAAGGTGAATGACGAGTCACGGTTTGATGCCTATCCAATGCCCCGGGTCGACGAGCTCCTGGACCGGCTCGGCACGGCTCGTTTTTTCACCACACTGGATCTGACCAAGGGCTACTGGCAGATTCCCTTATCTCCAGAGTCCAGGGAAAAGACGGCTTTCTCCACTCCGTACGGATTGTACCAATTCGTCACACTTCCTTTCGGGCTGTTCGGTGCCCCAGCCACATTCCAACGTCTCATGGACCGGGTACTGCGTCCACACGCTGCTTATGCTGCCGCCTACATGGATGATGTGATCATCCACAGCAACAGCTGGGCGGAGCACATGCAGCGGGTGTCCGCGGTGCTTGAGTCTATGAGACAGGCTGGGCTCACCGCCAACCCGAAGAAGTGTGCGGTTGGACGGAGGGAGGTACGGTATCTGGGGTACCACTTGGGTGGAGGGCAGGTTCGTCCCCAGGTCGACAAGACAGCAGCGATTGCAGCCTGCCCGAGGCCCAAGACCAAAAAAGAGGTGAGGCGGTTCTTGGGGCTGGCAGGGTATTACCGGCGGTTCATCCCCAACTTCGCCGACCTAACCAGCCCCCTGACCGACCTGACTCGAAAGGGTGCCTCAGATCCGGTCCAGTGGACGGAGCAGTGCCAGCTGGCGCTTGACAGGCCCTCTGTGGGGAACCTCTTCTCCACACACCTAACTTCTCTCTCCCTTTTATCCTGCAGACTGATGCCTCGAATAGGGGGCTGGGGGCCGTTTTGTCCCAGGAGGTGCAGGGGATCGACCGCCCAGTGCTTTACATCAGCCGGAAGCTGTCTGAGAGGGAGTCTCGCTACAGCACAGTGGAGAAGGAAGGCCTGGCGATCCTGCGTTACTACCTCCTGGGACGCCCATTCACCCTCTATTCGGACCATGCCCCTCTACAGTGGCTCCACCGCATGAAGGATGCCAACGCCCGGATCACTCGGTGGTATCTGGCGTTGCAGCCTTTTAAATTCAAAGTGGTCCATAGGCCGGGGGTGCAGATGGCTGTGGCAGACTTCCTCCGGTGGAGGTGTGTGGCAGTGGGCGTGGTCTGCGCTCAGCTGCAGGGGAGAGAGGTGTGGGAGTGGTTCATGGGAACAGTGCCGTGGTGAGTTCAATCAAGACAGCTGTAATGTGGTGCTAATTAGGCTGAAGGTACTTAAGCAGTAGCAGACGGGAGTTCGGGAGAGGAACAGTCACACACGCAGAACGAGGACTGAGACGGGAGCGTGAAGCCATCAGAGTGGTGGCGTTCCGGGAACGTTGGACCGAGTGCGCCCGAGAAGCCGGGCAGCGAAGCGGAGCGCACGACGGTCCGCATTTTGTGTTGTATTTTGGATGAAATAAATATACCTTTGGTAAACTTACCCACTGAAGCCGTATCTGTGTTGGGGAGAACCTACGGTAGTCGAGAGTCGGCTACAGTGACTAATAATAATAAAATGGTAGTAGCAGTGGGTGTCAGCAGGGCCACAGCAGGAGGCACGACCACAGTCTAGGTACAGCCCCGATTGACGATGATGAAGGGACTTCCTGCAATCCTAATGCTGCCTGTGCTGACGACTGGCGGTGACTGGGGTGGAGGAGGGTCACGTCTGCAATATGCTGAAATGACAACTGACCGCAGCAGAGAGCATATTTTTAAACTCTGACAGCAACGATGTGATTGGCTAAAGGAAACCATGGCCGAAACTGGTTGGTTAATTTTTACGTGAACGCCCCCCTTAATCACCTGATAATTCAAGGGGACAGAGTAATGAGTATGAACAGGAGTGTAAAGCTAGTCTTCCTGACTGAACTTTCGCTAAGCTTCATTTCAATCAATAATTTATTACACATGCATAAGAATGAATAGTACAAAGTCTTTGGCTATTGGACTCCATGGCCAAGCCATATATCAGAGGGGCCCAACGCTAAGATCAGCTAAGCACAATCCCCCAAAAGAGAATTATTTTATATAGATATATAAAATAAATACTTTACCTACTGCCGCAGAACTCCTATGCAGAAACAGAAGATTAGTCATGAGAGCAAGGTTACGGGTTCAGATTGCACAAATTTAAGTTACGTCAGAGTTAAGAGTGGTCAAGTAAACCATAGCAAAGGATAGGGCAGGGTCTAGATAAACCGCAGACAAGCAAATGGGGGTCTCGATGGTCCGCAGAACAGGATACAGCGGGTCTAGATAGACCACAGTAAAGTCTGACGGGATCGTAACAGATCCCCAAATTGATAGCGGGGGTCTTGACAGACCACAGGAAAGAATAGGGAGGGTCTCGTTAGACCGCAGAACAGAATAGGTTTGGTTCAAGTAAGAACGCAGCTCAGGACACTTGTGGGTCATGTCAGACCACAGCACAGGACAGGTGAGGGTCATGTCAGACTGCAGAACAGGACTCAGAACAAGTAGGGGACTTAACCTAGGTATTTAATCCTGAATTAAAAGAAGCAAAAGCGAGTCTGCACAAACCACAAACAGAGCATGCACCTCTGCCTTCCTGTGTTTAAGACGTAGCTCATAATGCCTAAGATGAAAGGCCAGATCTAAAATGTGATATCTCTACTTGGTTTAAGGATTTAGATGATGATATAAATTCATCACATCTGAATGCGCAAAGAAGGTTAATAGCAAACAGAATCAAACTGCGCATCAAAGGGGAAAATGCCTGCTCTGGTTCTGTCAGCATCATATGCCATTAAAGAGTAATAGGCTGTCTGCTTTCGATAACTGGGTAGAGCTTTAGCAAACTTTCCAGCAGTAATTTGAATGCTGAATTTAGCAAACAAACTTGAAGAGGAACGTACCATCTAATAATACATTGGATGCCGGCAATAAGGCTTGAAATAGGCAGGTATAAACAGCAACCATCAATGCAGTATCTATGAAGACACTCGAATTATGAAAATTAGTTAAAGAGGCAATCCAACAGAACCAAACGAAGCAAAGGTTGTCCAAGCATATCATACCTTTTTACCATGAAAACTGCTAGACCCGTACTCTTATACATCATAGCTGAGTCCCTACATTTAACCATGAGGCTTTGATTAAGGAAAGCCTCAGGTCTGACAAGGGGAAACTGATACGCTGGCCTCTGAAAAGATGCTCCGGAAGGTCACGTGATGTTTCTCATAAATAGCCATGATATCTTTGGAAGAGGAGCGTCCTCTGTTGATGATAACGATGACTGCACAGACAGAGATCAACTGTGCAAAGAGAGGCCAGTGACTAGCAAACCACTGCTATAATAGAATCCCCTAAAACCAATGGATGACGTGGCATCCGTGTAGGACTTAAGTGTTGCTCAGAACAAAAATAATGCCAATGGACGCAGTGAGCACTAGACGGGATTTCAACGTCTAAATCTGGTTGAAAACTGGTTGAAATTGGGTCTAAACGTCTATAGACGTAATTTCGCCATCTTTTCAACCGGCTAAAACATGGTTACAACTTCAACATGTCACAAAACACCATTTGTTTGATAATGTGTTCTATTGTAACATAAGGCTGTAAGAGAGTTTAAATGGGGAGGAAGTGAGTAAAATAAATTGATGTACAAACAAGAAGACGGTCAGAACATTGTTGTTTGGCATAGCGCAACTTACAAACAATATAAAGTATTATAATGTGTAATATGCCAGTGAGCATCTTTCCGTTGAAAAGACATTTAAAAAACGACTATGGTCACCGGTGAAAATACTGGTTCAAGAGTTAATATGTTTTTCTAATTCTTGTTTAATTTACAGACATTCATCTGAAATATGGCAGATCATCTGAAACTGGCTCCTGGGAGGCTTTGACAACGACATTTAAAGAGAAACGGGAGATTTTGTTGTGTGTATTTTCAATTTCATTGTAGTTGTATGAATAAAAACTAATTAATTGTTGCCTGTGTCAGATGGTCTTATTTGTCCTGTCAATTGCTACATATTTTACAGTGAGCATTTTGAGGTTCAAGACGTTTAAAAGACGTTTATGTCCAAAACACGTTGAAACGTGGTTCAAAAGTGAAAGTTTATTCAACGTCTATTTGTAGACGTCTATTAGACGTTCATGTTTAGACCATATTTCACCGGGATTTGCAATATTGGCTTTCAACTGAGAAATGTGGATGTGGTTTCATAGTAAGCCTCTAAAATGATGATATAACATTATTAGCACAACGTAGAGAATTACAAATGCACTATTGCAAATCACGTTGAAATGTGGTCTAAACGTGAACGTCTAATAGACGTCTACAAATAGATGTTGAA
The DNA here is from genome assembly GCF_027596085.1 of Anoplopoma fimbria. NCBI lineage: Eukaryota > Metazoa > Chordata > Actinopteri > Perciformes > Anoplopomatidae > Anoplopoma > Anoplopoma fimbria. The sequence goes on from NC_072451.1 coordinate 13,319,137, forward strand.
TAAACTTTTACATTTGAACCACTTTAAGACGTCTTTTCAACGTCAGCCGTAGACGTCTTTTCAACGGAAAAATGCTCACTGGGGAGAGTCAATTAGGAGCGTTATTCTTGGTGGAGACACAAATTAAATGCATCCACATGACTAAGCAACAGTGGGAGCAGGTGACGTACTTTATAATTTCCAACACTAACCTTTCGTGGATTTGTGACCTCAACCTAACCGTTTGTGGTTTTGTTGCCTTCTTTCTTCACGAAAAGAAAGTCGTTCCGCAATTTGTGTCCCCGAACACAAAACCAATAGATTTTATTTTGTGACTATTTCACAAATTGCCGTGAGACAGTAAGCAGAAAAATTAAAGTGGCCCTATTATGCTATTCCACTTTTTCCCTCTCTTTAAGTGTGTTATATATATTTTTGTACATGTAAAAGGTCCGTAGATTGTAAAACCTAAAGTCCATGCCTAAAAGGAGTTACCCTCCCCCCCAGAAACACTGCTCCTGAACTGCATGAAACGGCTCAATTGAATTATCTCCTTCACTTCCGTAACTTTATGAGGTCATAATGTTCAAAACTTTCAAAACTGGACGCAGTTCACGGCTGGATTTTCCAAACACTTACTGCTGAAAGATGATAGCGGTTCAGGATCAGAACCTGTAAGTAGATTTATTATTTGTGGATGATTAATGTTTGACACAACAAAGGTAGCTAACGTTACACATTGCTCAGCTGTAGCCTCGGCTAATGTTGGTAGCGAACGTTACTAGCCTGGGTTCAAATATTAAAACAGTGCTCAGCTGTAGCCTCGGCTACCGTTGGCAGCTAACGTTATTTTGTTCTAATGGCTCTGCTAATCAGCTTTAGCCCCACTGCTAACACTGTGTAGAATATGAGGACTGAATATGTCCATCGTGAATAGTGTTCAAGTGATGACGTATGTTTGTGTTTACAAGCTGTAATGTTACTGCCATTGTAATGACTTGTATTCTATTTGGAGCAAATACTGCCACCTAGTGTAAGTGTAGATGATGCAGTGTTCAACTACTAAATGTGTGGCACATGTGACAGGAAGTAGTGTTATTTCCTTTTCCTGTTTTTGTAACAAGATGGCTCTGTTCAACTAGAGTTACTGCAATGTTATTGTTATCCATCCTGCATTTTCTGGCCCTCTGAGTGGCAATGCCAGTGAGTACAATTCACTTTTATATTTTTAAGTTTATTTCTGAGGGTTTATTTTGTTAGTTTGTTTTAACTAAAAAGACTTTGATGACATGTGCAACATGTAACTGATTGAAATGTAGTGATGATTTGTAGATCACAACACATTCTTTAGTTTGGTGAAAAGTAATTATTGTTTGTATATCTTTTGCCTGTTTTCTAGTTTCACACTTTTCCATATTAAACCTGTCCAAATACGACACGCTGGTCTGTTCCTTGGAGGAAGAATATGAGGAAGAGTTTAGCTGACTGCAAAGCCCAATACAGGACACGGAGTCGACATTAGGTCTGAGCAGAACAGCCATTATCCACTTTGGTTTGGCTGACTTTGTAGCTATTTTCATGACTGTTACCCCGCTGTTTCTGCTCTGAGCCACTGGGCTCCTTTCATTAAACTTCCAACAATAGGTCAACTAGACACATCCCAGCATAAGATGAACAACGTAAATTTTACTCATAGCTAGACAGCTGGGCTGTATTTGTGTCATAAAATAATATTGTGAGTCTTTGTGCAATCTGTTTACCTGCATATTTGTTGTCTGCTGATTTTTCACGGGACATGACTGTTTTGCTTGATAGATGTTGACTGTTTTCATCTGATGCAAATTAGTTTTAATTAATACATTGGTCTCTGTCTTTTAGAGTACATCCCAGAAGGACCCAGTACCGGCAACAGCAGCTTTCATCTAACCCAGCTTCCAGGATGAGTTTAATATTGTGTTTTTGTTGCTAATAAGAAAGTTTACAGGGCTGCCCTTCAATTTTAAGTCACACCTTTCTGACTGCTTGGGAATAAATGCGATTTGAACAAGATCTTTTCTATAAACTTTACAAGTTAGTCAGCTCAAAAGGCGCCACGCGAGTGGCTGCCTCTTACAGCAGCTCCTGCTCACCTGTGAGCTTTTTCCTTTAAATTGTGTTTTTTTTTGTTACTTCTGTTACTTTTTTTTTACTTATTTAATTTTGTAAACATTTTGCACTATGGCAGTGAAACTCGTAGACTTTCACGTGGTCTACCTGCAGTTTTCTGCACTTTCCACCTCCGTGCCCGGAGTCTCAGCCCGCAGCCATGGCCCCCTTTGTTTACAGCAGGGGTCAGCTGTTAGCGCTCCGGGACACGGCGCCGCTGCTGCCAGAGGAGAGACCCGAGGTCCCCCGTGAGCTGAGGAGGAGGAGACGGGGATGCCGTGCGGGGGCAGAACGTCGCGCCAGGAGGAGACGTTTTAAACCCGTCCTCCCCTCCATCATCATGGGAAACGTGAGGTCTCTCCCCAACAAGATGGACGAGTTATCGGCGCTGACTCGCCATCAGAGGGAATACCGGGAGTGTAGCGTCATGGTGTTCACGGAGACATGGCTCACCGAGATGACTCCGGACACCAACGCTGCACTGGACGGGTTCCGCATCATCCGGGCAGACAGGACAGCGGAGAGCGGTAAGAGGAAGGGAGGAGGTCTGGCAGTGTTTGTGAATAATAGATGGTGTAACTCTGGACACATCACTGTTAAGGAGCAGACCTGTACAGAGGACATTGAGCTGTTGGCCGTTAGCATGAGGCCGGTATATTTACCGAGGGAATTCTCGCACGTTATCACAATAGCTGCGTATATTCCCCCTCTGCTAACGGAGAAGCGGCCTGTGACGTCATACACTCGGCGATAAGCAGGCTGCTGACACAACATCCCAATGCCCTCCTCCTCCTCTCTGGTGACTTTAACCATGCCCCTCCGTCCTCCACTCTGCCCACCTTCACCCAGTACATCACCTGCCCCACCAGAGACAACAGAACCCTGGACCTACTGTATGCCAACACCAAGGAGGCATACACATCAACACCCCTCCCTCCCCTGGGAAGATCTGATCACAACCTGGTGCACCTCCGGCCTGTGTACAAACCTCTTGTGCACAGGCAGCCAGCTGTGACCCGCACAGTCAAAAGATGGTCCGATGAAGCCGAGGAGGCTCTTAAGGACTGTTTCGACTCGACTGTGTGGGAAGTGTTCAGTGATGCCCATGGGGAGGACATCGAGGGTCTCACAGACACAATAACGGATTACATAAACTTTTGTGTGGAGAACACCGTACCCACCAGGACTGTACGGTGTTTTTCCAACAGCAAACCCTGGATCAATCCTGATATAAAGACCCTCCTCAAGGAGAAGAAGAGGGTCTTTAGATCAGGAAACAAGGAGGAGCTGAGGACTGTGCAGAGGGAGCTGAGGAGGAAGATCAGGGAGGGGAAGAATATCTACAGGACAAAGATGGAGGATCAGCTGCAGCAGAACAACATCAGCGGAGTCTGGAAGAGCCTCAAGGCCATGTCTGGCCACAAGGGGCCCAACCAACAGCCTGTGGGGGACCAACAGTGGGTGAATGATCTGAACTCATTCTTTAACAGATTTGATCAGCCACCCACCCCTCCCCCCACCCAGACCTCCCTGCCGCTGCAGCCCCCATCGTCTGCACCCCCTGTGGATTACCCCCCTCTTCTTCCTTCTCCTCCACCCCCTTTTCCACAACACTCGGCTCCCCTCCACACTCCTCAAACACTGCACACCTCCAACACCCCACCCCCACCCCCACTCCAACAACCTACAGCACACAGCCCCCATCCCCCAGCTTGTCCCTCTCTATCAACCAGGTGAGAAAAGAACTGAGGAGAATAAAGGTGAGAAAAGCCACGGGTCCGGACGGCATCAGCTCAAGGCTCCTCAGATCCTGCGCAGACCAGCTGTGCAGGATTGTGGAGCACATCTTCAACTTGAGCTTGAAGCTGGGGAGGGTACCACAGCTATGGAAGACGTCCTGCGTGGTACCAGTCCCAAAGACCCCGGGGGCCAAGGACTTCAGCAGCTTCAGGCCAGTGGCTTTAACATCCCACCTGATGAAGACCCTGGAGCGGCTGGTCCTTGTGCACCTCCGCCCCCTGGTGACCTCATCTTTGGACCCTCTTCAGTTCGCCTATCAACCTGGCATCGGGGTGGATGACGCTGTCATCTACCTGCTACAAAGATGCCTTTCTCACCTGGAAAAGGCTGGAAGCACTGTGAGAGTCATGTTCTTCGACTTCTCCAGTGCCTTCAACACCATCCAGCCTTTGCTTCTGAGGGACAAGCTGGAGCAGACCGGGGTGGACCACCACCTCACTGCATGGATACTGGACTACCTCACCAACCGTCCACAGTATGTGAGGACAGGGGAGTGTGAGTCAGATCGGGTGTCCTGCAGCACGGGGGCCCCACAAGGAACCGTTCTGGCTCCATTCCTCTTCTCCATCTACACTTCGGACTTCACATATAACTCTGCTACCTGCCACCTGCAAAAGTTCTCTGACGACTCTGCAATCGTCGGCCTCATCCCCGCCGGCGATGAGAGGGAATACAGAGAACTGAACCAGGACTTCATAGGATGGTGCCGGCGGAACTGCCTCCAGATCAACTCTGGTAAAACCAAAGAGCTGGTGGTGGACTTCCGCCGGGAAAACACTGTCCTCCGGAACCAGTGAACATCCAGGGACAGGACATTGAGATTGTGCAATCTTATAAGTACCTGGGTGTTCACTTGAACAATAAACTGGACTGGACTAATCATTCAAATGCACTGTATAAAAAGGGTCAGAGCAGACTCTATCTGCTGAGGAGACTGAGGTCCTTTGGAGTGCAGGGAGCACTCCTGAGGACTTTTTCAACTCCGTGGTGGCATCAGCCATCTTTTATGGAGTGGTCTGCTGGAGCAGCAGCATCTCAGCAGCAGACAAGAAGAGACTGAACAAGCTTGTCAGGAAGGCCAGCAGTGTGCTGGGGTGTCCATTGGATACGGTGGAGGTGGTGGGAGACAGGAGGGTGATGGCCAAGCTGTCATCCCTGATGAACAACACCTCCCACCCCATGCAGGACGCCCTGGCAGCTCTGTGCAGCTCCTTCAGCCACCGGCTGCTTCACCCCCGGTGTGTGAAGGAGAGGTACCGCAGGTCCTTCCTTCCTGCTGCTGTCAGGTTACACAACCAGCTCTGCTCCCAGCAGACCACATGACACATGACAATAAAAACACTGTGCAATAATAGTTAATATAGTTTGTTTTTTTCTGTCTGTAAATATTATATTTCAGTTATTGTGTTTTTCTATTGTGTTTTTCTACTGTTTTTATTGCTTATTTATAATACTTGTTTTTTTATTTTATTTTTATTTTTTATTTTCATTTTTATTTTTATCTTGTCTTTCTTTACTATGTCTCTTGTGTGCACTTTAACTCTATGCTGCTGTAAGCCTGCAAATTTCCCCGCTGCGGGACTAATAAAGGATTATCTTATCTTATCTTATCTTAAGTTGATTTACAGTGGTGTTACATAGTGAAACGTCTTTATTATTTGTTTTGTACTTTCTCAGAATTTTTATTACTCCTAATATTTTTGCTATCATATTTATTGTATTTTATGTCTTTTTATATTTACTATTTATTTTCTTTCTTTGAAGGAGCCTCCCAGCAAAAGCAATTACACAATTGTACTTGTTTAACCGAAGTGACAACAAAAAAATCTGATTTGACCTTCTTCCGGCAACAATTGTAATTTCTCTCGTCTCCTAAATCTGAAGAAGGTCGGCGTAGCACCTCATGATTTTAGGCCATTTGACACATTAGGTTTACTTGAAATGCGCCTGTGAAGACGCTCTCAGTGCGTTCAGGCCTTTACAGGGAGATCTGGAGGAGGACTAGGCTGGGAAGACTTTTTTTTTAGAGCACATTTCTTAGCCCGTCTCAATCACCACCCAGACCTAGAGGAGTAAGAAAATGAATGGACGGAACCAACACCAACTGCCACTGTTGAATTTTGAAATGTGTAACTGACCATGTATTCATAATGCATACAAATTTAAGAAAGAAATTAGATACCCAAATGTGAAACTGGCAGCTGGATAATTATAGCCCCAATATATAATTGCACATTTTTCTCAAGTCCCCTACTTGTGTGTACCGTCATCAGTCCATAACACTGAGCCTGGTATCGCAGCTTATCATATTAGACAACATCATATTACAGTGACAGTGACTATGGAGATGACAGTGAAGATAAAGCTTATCCCCTCATCTCTCTCCCCACCCATTTCTAAACTTCCTCCTGTCAATCCTTTATATGTGGACACGCTGATCAGTGAAAGCCTAGATTGACAGAAGAAAACAAATAGATACAACTGCCAAAGATTTAATAAAAGAATAAGCTGTAAGAAACCGACAGACAGCCCTTCTCACTCAAGACCCAAAGGTAAGATTTTGCGGCTCTTTTAGTAACATACCATGCAGATATAACATGTCTAGTACTCTATAATCTTCTTCTGAGTTCTGAAGCTACAGGTAGAGTTTATCCACACTAAAATGCTTGTGTTAGAGATTTGAGTTTTGTTTTATACACACCACTGTTGAGCAAACAAATTCACATTCTCATTTTCTTTGTAGAGTTATTGTTGCAGTACCACATTATTGTCCGATAGTTTAAATTTAAATTGTATTAAATGTGCATTTTTTGTCAAAGCAACACAAGATATTCTTAAATCCATTTGTATATGTTTGCATAACCATTGCTTGGGTCTAATCATTTGTTCTTAATATGCTTATGCATATTTTATGAAGTGTTTTTGTTTTCAAGTCATTTTATGCCATGTTTAAAACCTACTTAGTGTTAAGGTCAAGTGGCTGAACTGCATTTGAATGAATTAAACCCAACCATTCAAGAAATGTATTTCTTTGATGACATGAAGGAGTTAGCAGCCTCGGACTAAAGAGCATTATCAGTTTTAAGAGTGACGCAGTGTTGATTAGGACCCTGTTTTAATTGACAGCTCAGCTGTTTCTGCACAATGGCTCTCAGTGTTGCCTCTACCAGTGTATCACACACATCACCTAATCACAACATCGTAATTGCTCGCAATTCCATTTTACAAGTCCTTGAATTCCAGCATAACCACTGATTAAATTAAATTAAATTGCTGTCAGCAATGTGCCCTTAAACAAAGACAAGATAAAATAAGATTATCCTTTATTAGTCCCACAGCAGGGAAATTTGCAGGATTTCAGCAACAAAGTGGATAGTGCACGAACAAGAGACATCAGTTAAAACAAAACAAAAAATAAAAAAGTATAAGACATAAGAAATCAAACAGTAATGGTATAATTTACAATAAGTAAAATGTAAAAAACAACAACAAAAATATGATATAATGGGACTGAGTGGTTGGGTCTAAATTATTGCACATATTAAGTAGGAAATATGAAGTATTATTTGCACAGTTGTATAAATTGATATTGATATTGCACATGAATGAATGAGTAATTTGCCATTTTTTTACGTGACCCACCTTATCCTGCCTGAGTGCCGTCTACTGTGCGTGAAACACTGACTATAAATGGTTACTTTATGTAACCCCAAATCAAATAATTCTTAACGATCCCTTCAAATACATTATAAAGTCATATTCTTTCCTTTTTTTGCTAAAAATTGAGTCAGTCACCAGAGATTAATTCTAACAGAATAATACTTTATTTGGGTTACAAAAAGGTAAACAGAATGTCAGGCTTAGCTTGCAGATAATATCATATCACACTCACACACACACACACACACACACACACACACACACACACACACACACACACACACACACACACACACACACACACATACATTTCGCTCTGCTGCCTCGGGGCGATTGGTTTCCCCGTCGCTCAGAGGTCCCTCCGGCCGATCCACCCGGTCACAGCTTTTTTCTGTCCTGGCCCCTCAGTGGTGGAATGAACTCCCCACCGACGTCAGGACAGCAGAGTCGCTGCCCATCTTTAGGCGCAGGCTGAAAACTCACCTCTTCAAGAAGTACTACCCTGAGCCTTCCTCGTAGCACTTATTGCACTCGTATTAGTTGTTGCACTTACTGTATTTGTATCAGTTCGCTGCACTTATTGAATTTGTATTTGTCTACTGCACTTATCCTATTCGTAGTAGTTTGTAGCACTTACTATATTCGGATTAGTCTGTTGCAATTATTGTTTTCGTAGTAACTTCCCTCTGCACTATACTTTTGCTCTGGCTTATGCTTTAAGATGCTTGTTTAAGAAAGGAGATGCACTTATGACTTCTGGTGACTAGTAGTTCTCTTGAATACCTATGTTGAATACACTTCCTGTAAGTCGCTTTGGATAAAAGCGTCTGCTAAATGACTGTAATGTAATGTAATGTAATGTACATGACACGGTGTCCTAGGCATGTGTACACGTCAGACTCCTGTTAATCTCAACGTAATCTGATTAGTGAACCTCAGCCCAGCTCACAGTGAGTGGTTAGGATAACATTGTGTCCAGCTGCACGCACCCATGCACAATTAAACACTCAAAATGTTGTAGATAGTTAGGGTTGGATGTGTCTACGTGTTGGATATTCCTGTTAGGGTGATGTTCACACTAATCCGACATTTTTTTTGACCAAATACATTTGCTTACCCAGGTGCATTCTTTGGTGTATTTTGTTGCCTGGTGGTTTATTTTTCCTAACGTGGAATGCAGCCAATGTTGTGTCAAATTAGAAAATAAAGATAGCTCTGTGTCAAACTCACAATGAAGCGAAGGAGAACATTATCAACACAGAGGCAAACAACAGGGTCAGGTTTTTAGTCAAGCTTAACTTTTATTTTGCCCAGTTAAACCAGGGGACACACACCTGATCCATATATCATGCAGTTGAGAGAGAACAATGTATCAATGTGTGGTCAGGTTATCCAGTTTGTGTGTTCACTGTATTGCAGACTGCTAGCAGGATGTCTGGCTCTACCCAGGAAGAGGAGGAGGTGCCTGCCAATCACACAGGTCAGAGGCATAAGTCAGGAAGATGCAGCAGACATAAATTGCTGAACTCACTCTGTATGGTGTAGCTCTTGTAAATCATCACGATCTATATATTCTGTCTCTACAAAAAGTTTTACTCAGGCACCAATTGATGGTGCGATTAATTTCAATGCAGTATAAACCGTACGTTATATTCAAATATGTCTTCATGAGGCCATGTTTTTTTGGGCATGTCTTTGTGTCCACAGGTCCAAAAGGTGTAATTAATGACTGGAGAAGGTTTAAGTTGGACAGCGTGGATCAGACTGTCCCCCAAAGCAAAAGAGAGCTGCTCAGACAAATGTCCAGTCCACGAGAGGACGACAAGCAGAGACTACACAGAAAGGTGGACGGAAAGACTCCCTGAACCTTACACAGGAAAACACACCATTGGCAGGTTTTAGAGTTAATCACAGGATGACAAGAGACTCGGCCAAAATGTGCCAACAAAAACTAAAATATATATATATACAGAGGAAGAGAATCGAAATCTGGGTCATTCACGCACTTACAGGAAGACAGACACAATCAAACAAAAACATACAGTACACACAATACCAATATACTGAATGTCGCTTTGGTCAAAAACGTCTGCCAAGAGAAAACATTGAAATTTGACAAAAAAGTGAAGCAGTAACATGTTTTTCCTCTAGATGAGTGTTCAGGAGTACGAAATGATCCAAGAAGAGGACGAGCGTTGCCTGAAACGCTACAGGAAACAGTGCATGCAGGAAATGCACGAGCGCATGAGCTTCGGCCCCACGTTCGAAGAAGTGTACGAGCTTGAGACTGGTGACGCCTTCCTGGAAGTCATAGAGAGGGAACACCGGCTGACCCTGGTGGTAGTCCACATCTACCAGCACGGGGTCAAAGGTTAGCTTTCTTTGTTTTGTTTAAGTCTTAGCTCATTGACCCATGATGCAACTATGGTGCAGAATAGTCTCCTTGCTTCAACATCTACTCCAGAAATGTCCCATGAGATGGTTCACTACAGTGCTGTCGGCTCACTGTTGTGCTTGCATTGTTTGTCCCCTGTCAGGCTGTGAACAGCTGAACTCATGTCTGGACTGTCTGGCTTCAGAGTACTCCAGCGTTAAATTTTGTCGTATTGATGCTGTGGCGACAGGCGCTGCTGAGCGTTTCTCCCCTGAGGTTAGTAAACTGTTCAAAACCAAAACAGCAAAGAAAATGATTACAGTAATATGAGTGAATACTAGACTAGATAAATAGTTGATTGAAATACAATAATCCCCTTTGCTATATTTGGATGTAGTACCAGCAGTATCATTTCTAGTGTTGATAGTAATACATTTGTATTAACACTGCCATGAAGAACCGTGAGAGGTTAATTGAGTTTAAGTTTAAGTGTTTTCATCATTAAACAGCAATGATAATGGTATCACGTGTTCACTCTTTTGGACCAAAATCAAAAAGGGCAAACTATGGAACCAGAAGAACTAAACTCAGGACCTAAACAAGGAACTAAAAATCCCTTCTGCACATTTCAGTTTTTGTTCCCATTGCATCTAAATAACAATGAAGTTCAATCAAATTAGACTGAGGAGTGATTGAAAAACTGACATTTAAACACAATTATCACGCGAGAAAACATCAACACTTTCTGTTCCATGTATTTACTGTTGTGTTACTCTGGACACCTGGAATTATCCAACAGACAGCCCTTGTTTCTCCCCAGTGGAAAAATCTGATATGTAGCCATCATATGTATTTTTGAGACCCTTTTGCAGGGTTCTTAGGGAGAGTCAATCTGAAACATTACAAATGTTACACTTCGTTTCACTAAGTTAACGTTAATTATCTAGCTGGCTGCAGCCATTTAAATCTGCCACCAACAGTTGTCATTTCAGTCTGAAAAAGCCTGCATGTGTCTTCTTCCTGGTGAAATTAAGGAAAGGACCCTATGATTTCCACAATACAGAAAAACACAGCGAGAATCGTGGAACTGATGATATAATGGAATCAGCTGTCAGACGCGTAATATTGTGGACTTTGCCCAAATGTGGATGCAATTTATTTAAAAAAAACAAGATTTTCCCAACCATTCCAAGTGTTTTTTCACAGCACCTGACCCGAATAGATAAAAAAATAACTGTATTCAGCTATGTTTTGGTGTCATTATCGGACATACTGCTTCTGTTATCTGCTTACCAAGAGGGAGTGTCATGTCGAAGAGGCCTTCTGAGATGGCTAGCATAGATCAAGCTACATGACTTTAGTCTTGATTTTCCATAGTTTTTGGAGCTTCCCAACAAAAGCCACAGATGAAAGGGAAACCAGGTTTGGCTCCGTGCTTGCTGTTCAAAGACCTGAGCCCAGATGCTTGCCTATGCATCACAGAATACATTTCTAAACTGCCGGGAAGCTACAGCCAATGAGCACAAGACTCGTGTTAAGGGGAAACTTTTGGGAGGGGTCGTCAGTTAGTCATTGACTCTAACAGCTAAATAAGAGCGCTTTGTTTTACAGAAGGACAGAATGTTTTTATTAGCAATGAGAATATTAAAACCAGTGTTACTGTCACTATTAACTGATCAACCTCAGAGAGAGCCTTTGTGTACGTTTATGTTCCTCCAGGTTCTTCCTGCTCTACTGGTGTACAAAGCTGGTGAGTTACTGGGTAATTTCCTGGCTGTTACCAAACACTTCAATGAAGACTTCTTCGCAACGGACGTGGAGGGGTTTCTCAACGAATATGGCCTGCTACCCAAGAAGGAGTTCACAGCATGTGCTGATGACGAGGACGAGGGAGGGGACGTGGAATAGTGAGGGGTGGAGAGAGAAAAGCATGATCACTAAGAGAAGGGGAGAAAAAAGGGTTTATTGTTGTGGAGGAGAGGGGATGAAGGCAGAGGGAGAGCAAACAGGAATAGGCGGTATAAGAGATAAGAAAGCATTTACAGTGCATGTGCAGATAAACACACAATAGTAAACAATCACCAGCACACACAGCATGCTGAGTGTATTTAGAAGCGTTAGGTGCAAACCACTTAGTGTGAGGAAGTCTGACACAATACTGCTTTGCAGTCATATCATAGCTCTCCAATAAAAGCTGACATTACCAAAGTGCTGTCTGTCTGTCTGTCTGTCTGTCTGTCTGTGTTCAGTTGTACAATGGACTGTTCCTGGAACATGATCACAGTCACCATTTCATTATAGTCCTTCAGCAGATTAACTCTGGCAGTATTTATTTAGCAATATATTTACTTACCACAATATTGTGTATGTTGAGCACTATGTGATCATGGAGGAGAGTGTATTTACCAGGCCAACCTCTCCATGAAGTTCTGATGAATCCATCTGTGTGCCGGTCTATACCACATATAACATTTCAGCAAGTTTCTTAGTTCTGACCACGTCACAAAATAACCTATAAGTGCTTGAAGCAAACAAACCTTATGCCAGCAAATCAATGAATCAATCAAGGTAACTAAACCCAGAATGTATTATTTTTTGGTTAATGCACACTATATTTATCTGGCATAATATGACCATATCTGTCTGCTATACAAGCACCTCAAAGGAAGGTGACTTCATTCGGGATGTAAATGACACTAAATAATGTTGGCAATCACAATCAAATCACTACATCTCCTCAAGAGGTAGTCTTCAGGAGATGTAGTGATTTGATTGTGGTCATCAGGTGTGCCATCATTTTTGCTCAGCAAAACCAAGACATTCATTTTGGTAATAATAGTGAAGGATATATAGTTGCAATAGCAGTGTTATAGAGTAAAAGCAAATTTTCAATATAAGTCCCGTGTTTGGCAATTCCATGTTATAAATCCTTTAAATTCTGTCTGAGAGCAATAAAACCAGGGGCATTGTATGGTTCATGTGTGATGAGGTGTGGCGACTTGAAAGCCTGAAAGTTAAATTCCAGAGAAAATCATTAACCCTTGTGGTTCCGGTTGGATGCTTGGGATGCAGTTCTTCCCCCGAGTGAGGCCTCTCAGGCAGCTGCCGCCTCTCACCCTGCTATACAATTAGAACTGTGTTGATTTGTAGACGAACAAGTGTTCTGGTAAACCGTGGTTAAAAAAAAAAAAAAAAAAAATCATGGTTATCATCTGATGCCAATAGTTTTAGCAGAGGCAGTATTTGTATGACCACTGCCTGATAGTCTCTACTTTGGGAATATAAAACCAGAGCACCACCCCATGTTTGTAGTCCATTCCTGCTGTTTGGACGGCGGTGCTAGCGATTAGCACGCAGATTTCTATGATCGTGATTTGAGGGGTCCGTTAAATGTAACCGAGCCTTAAAGCTAATTCACAATCTGAAACATTACATTTGGAGAAGATGCAGGATGACGCGCGCTACCTCAAACGGTGAGACCAAGCAAAGCAAAACACGACTGTAACAGTATTTGTTTAGGTGGAAAGTAACGATGGCTTAGCTTTCTACTATACGTTAGTACAATTCAGAAATGTGTGTCAGCTCTAATTATGACCGTGTAATAAGCACGCAGGTCAGATGAGACTAAGGACTGTGTGTTGTTAAAGCCCCGTGGTGTTCAGATGCCTGCGGCTCTGTTGCATGGAGAGAAGCTCACACCAATTACTGCTCAAATGTCGGGCAATGTCATATTTACATGCTCGCTGTGCAAAGCTGGTACCAAGTGAAAGTTGACGTAAGGGCGTTTGTCCCATGCATCTATTCGGCATGTAATGTAATCCTCATATAAAATACATACGTGAAAGAAAACTAGCATGTTAAACCGGCTTGCTTGCTTCCCCCATGACGTCTCCCCATAAGCCGACCTTTCCTGCAGGATAGCGCTTACCTATATCTGTAACGGAGCTCATCTGTGTGTGTATCACTACGAGGAGCCAAGGTGGATTTAAAGGGGAATTTCAACATTGCCGATTCGACCACAAGACCTTAAAAAAGCATTAGCAATGCATTTAATTTGCCTAGCGTAGTGTATTTTCGCGGATAACCCAAACACCATTCAACCGACTGATTGTTGAGCGGGGTCTGGGCTGACTTCCCCTCAATGAAGGGGGCTGGGGCATCTGGGTGACAGCTAACACAGCTAGCAGGCTAGTGTGAAACGGTGACCGGTACATTGCCTTTTCTTATTAGCAGTTTTATGTTGAATTGGTTTAAGGTGTTGTAGTTAACACGTATGAGTTTTGCTAATCTTTCTTATTATCCACTAGCCCTTTATGGAAACATATGTTAAGCAGACAGTAACGTTGCGCCGCTGTCTGGGCGTGTCTTCCTATATTAAACCTTATTGTTTTGGTGGTTGGTTCAATGTGAATGATGGTACCTCTATTACACTTGTGCATATGCTTTTTTTCTTACTTGTTTTATCAACATTTAAAGTGAGTTCTTATCAAAATGAATGTCAAAAGATGTGTGATATGAACCTCAGCAATGGGGCAACGTTATGTTCGAAACATGGAAACAGAGACACATCTGACGGCTGAGCTCAAGCTGAATCACCCTACTCATTTATTGTGGAATTCACTGATGTGAAACTAAATCCCAAATGTACGTGTTATTTAATATGTATTGAAAATTATTTATGGGAGTTCTCCTTTACTGAACTGTCTTCTGTTCATTATCACCCAAAGCAAAGTGACTGCAGGCAGTTTGGATGTCCATCCCACAGAGAAGGCCCTTGTGGTCCACTATGAAGTGGAGGCGTCCATACTGGGAGAGGGTGGAGGTCACATGCTGGGCGAAAGAAAGGAGGGTCAAAAAATGTAAGTGCACTCTTGATTTCTTTCCAAAAGACCTCATTGTTTTTTTCTCCATCACTTCTTCTTTCTCTGATTAAGTTCTAATGGAAGTTTGTCATTGAACATTTCATGGTTACCGTTTATTTTCTGTTTGTATTATCTTCATTATTTCGCCAACCACTCCAGATTCCTCTCTACCTTTTTTAGTTCATTTTAATTTTTTCTCATTTGAATTAGATACATTTTATTCAGGCAGGTCTTTGAAATCACCATTGTATTACTCCTACCCGTCTAGAAGTAGCTTGCCATATAATTATATAGTCATTTGTTCGGAATGCTTAAACAGTATGAACAATTTTTTTCTTATTGTTTTTGTATTTTTACTTATATTCTGATTGCAGGTATATTATTTACTATGTATTCAATTTCACTTACTCAAGCCTGCATTCTTATAAACATGTTGAAAGCTGTGAAAGTAGATGAAGTTGACCAGTGTCAGATCAACTTTTTATTCATCTGCCACGCATCTCTTTGTCCTCTCTTTTTCCCTCCAGTATCCGAGTGAAAAGTCTTTCTCCGAGCACAGATGTGGGAGCCTTGGCCAAGAAAGTGGTGGAGGAGTGTAAACTCATCCCTCCTTCCCGTTTGCCCCAGGTGGAGCAGCTCCTCTACTACTTGCAGAACAGGAAGTCATCACCCGTGGAAGGCAAAGGTCAGTCTTGTCATCATTTTCACACCCTTGCTGTAGAGTTTAAATGTGTTCCAATATTCATTATCAAAATTTGTTACAAAGCTGATGGCCTACTTTAATTAATTTCACTCATCTGGTCCGGCACCAGACCTAGGGGCCCGATATAACAGACCGGTTTATATGGGCGGGGCTGCTTCAATCATCTTGGCAAAGGGTGTCGGGCAAAACAGCGTGCGGCACCGGGGGAACAGGGTTGAGTGGCAACCGATCATATATGATTTACATATGTCTTAAAGATCGCTAGAAAACCGCAACATGGGATGGAATCCCTGGTGTGCTTGAAGGTGTGTGTGTGTAGATCAGAGGTGTTTCCTCCAGTTGCTGCAACCTTTATCAGACAAGGTTTACAGATTGCCTCATTAAAGTTACCAGGTTCTCTATTAGTATTAGGTTTGAATCAGAAATATTGCCAAATAGGAGCTTTTGCTTTTTGCTTTGACACAAAATCCTCTGCCACCATGTTGTTTGTTTACTCTTCTTACTCTCACCATGTGATAAGTGAAATCAGTTTATATATAAATGGCAATTGGCAAGAAATGTAATTCATGTATGCCCAATCACCTGTAACACTGACAACTGTAACACTGACAACTGTGGCAATACACTTGCAAACCATTCAAAGAGTTAATCAAACTTTAAAGTTTTGAAGGAAACTCAGAATTTTTCTATAATGTTGACTGTTTGTGTTTTTGTGTCACCAGCGGAGAAGAAAGAGAAAAGAACAGTGAAACCCAGAGAGCTGACACCGTTTGAAGGAATGGAGGTGAAAAATGAAAGCACTGACCGACCCTGGCTGTCTGTTCATGTGTCAGTGTGATCTCAGTTCTCAGACAGCATTCTCTGTATTTAGCTCTGTATTTTTCATGGCCGTTCTTCTTCTATCTGATCTCATTTGAGGCCTCTTTGTGATGCAATTATCTATGACTTTCCCATTTATTTATTTAATTATATTGACTGTAACTTACCATATGTTTTGTGAAAGACTAAGACCTAAATCAAATCTCATGGTTTTTGTTCAATGGAATAGAGAGCTGCAGGAAGGAGTCCTAAAACCCAGAAATGACTCAGCATTTTTGCACTTCCAGTTTCCGCTAGTGTAATTAGTTTATAGCCTAACGTGAGCTTTTTATAGGCGATCGTGTTCAGGCTTCAAACTTCATAAAAGCGGTGTTTATTTATAAAGATTTTCTTGCTGAGAAAACGTGTATCAATAACCTTTTTTTTTTTGCCATAGAGCTGGCTTTTTGTTGAGGGAACCAGTGAGATGCTAACTTATGTCACTCCTCCAGTGCTCCATAGTGTCACACCTGGTTATAAGTCATTGACAGTCTGGTCTGTGTTTAATGTTTGTCTGTGTAGTTAGATGAGGAGGCCAGTATCACCCGGGTGGACGAGTATATTGAACTGCTCTATGAAGGCATCCCAGAAAAGATCAGAGGCTCTGCTCTCATTCTGCAGCTGGCCCGTAACCCTGACAACCTGGAGGAGCTGCTACACAACGGTATTCTATTACTCCACCTGCTGAGTCTGGTGGCATGTTTGGTAAAGTAGCTCATACCTACGTTTACATGCATTAGTTGTTTTACCTTATAGCTATTTAGATAAAGCCAATCAAAGAGTGTGTTTGTGAACTCTCCTTAGCTTTTTTTGTTGTACTTATCATTTCTATATTCCTGCCCATGACTACATTTTCATCAAGTAATATAAGCGGTCCGATAAATCTGAGCTCCCTTTTGATTTTTAAAAACCTGCTGTACTTGGACCAGTTGTCTCACATGAAAGCTGCTATTGTGTGTTTGCAGAGGCAGCCCTGGGTGCTCTGGCCAGAGTACTGAGGGAGGACTGGAAACAGAGTGTAGAGCTGGCTACCATCATTATTTACATCTTCTTCTGTTTCTCCAGGTAACACACACACACACACACACACAATGGCACACATTCCTCTGGTGCGTCGTACTGTTCTACTTCATCCTCTCACGCTGGCGCCTTTTCTCCCCTCCTGCAGTTTCTCCCAGTTTCACGGAGTGGTGAGTCATTATAAAATCGGTGCGTTGTGCATGAGCGTGGTGGAACATGAGCTGAAGAGACACGACGTGTGGCGAGAGGAGCTACGCAAGAAAAACAAGGCTTATATCCTTCATCTGCCGTCATCTGTGTTGTTTTATTTATTTGGACTTATTTATTTGCACATATACATGTAAGAAGACAGTTAGGATTTAAGAATGAGTTAAAACATGGTTCAGGAATGGTTAGATGCCAAAAATGGCTTATGAAGATACCTGCCCTATTAATAATCATAATAAAAACTTTGCTAATGAAAGCCCCTTTCAGATGATTTTTGAATAAATATGATTGTAGTGATGGAAGCAGGTTGTTCCAAAGAGATGGTCCTCTGGTTTTCCATAAATATTGGTTAAGGGTGGTCCAACAACATGGATGATAAAAGTCCTCAGAGTGTTCTCTGGAATATGAGTGAATGTCTGAGGAAGACTTGAAAAGTTCTGGAAAGTGCGAGGCAAGTTGTGAGTTAGATGAGTTATATATTCGCATTGAATTAGCTGGTTATTACCTTATTAGCTGGTTATCTGATTATTAGCTGTCTACCTGTTCAGTTCACCTGACTTATATTGTGTGTGCGTGTGTGTGTCTACAACATGTGTTCCTTAACACTCGTTTGTGTACGTGAGTCAGCACCAGAGAACGGCTCTCTGAGAAGAGACCAGGACAAAGCTGTGAGGAAATACCACGGCCTTCTCTCCAAACAGGAACAGCTTCTCAGAGGTGGACCTTCAACACTCTAATAACATTTCTTACTTGAAGTACAGTAGCGATAAAACCTAGAGCTAAAAAATGTTTTTCTTGCAACATGAATGCAGTGTTGATGCAAAATTGTGAAATCCAAATAAAAGCTGGGTAGGCAGGTTTTTCTTTCCATAAAAATTCCATAATAACTATTCAGCACATTAATAATAAGTAATTCAATACACCAGGGTCAGCATTTTTCTAGAAGTTCTAGAATTAGAAATGACAGCCATTATCCTGCAGCTCCGAGCACATGCATATGCACGCGCTCCAAACACTGACCTGTAGTCAGTCATTTCAAACATCCTCTCGATCCTGATTATGATCCCGCTGCTGATCTATAAGAATCATAATCCTGTTTTCTTTGCAAACCCGTGGGCCTGTAAAGCCCTTTGAGACAACATGCTGTGATTCAAGGCTCCAGATACAAAATCAGAGAAGTGTTTTACAGGATTTATAGAACAGCCAATGGGAACAACCTCTTTCTGAAATGACCTGTGATTGGCCTAAAACGGAGCCAAGAGGAGGTGCAGAGGTCTAGTTTTCTCTCAGACTATTTTAATTGCCATATGCTAACTTTATTATGGATGTTTTACCCAATGATGTCAAAAATAACCTGCAGACCTGAGCTTTATAATCAGACAAAAGTGCATTCCTAGTCGCATCCCAGCAACTTGCTTACAACATATACATTATGACTTTCTAACCCATTTTTACCAATTTGTAGAGTAGAGCTCACATTATCTCCACCGTTGTTTCACTCCAAGCATTAATCCTATTCATTGCAGTATGAAGTAGTAAAAATCAATATTTTCTGTCTTGGTATATATTGAATTGGACCAAAGAATGACTTAACTGATTCTTCCAGAACCCTGAAGTTGCTTATATTATCTCTTATTTCCTCTCTCTTCGTGTCCTGTCTTTCTTTCCCGTTGACTGTCTCCTAGTATCTCTTTACCTCCTGTTGAACCTTGCCGAGGACACGAGGACGGAGCTGAAGATGAGGAATAAAAACATCGTCGGCCTGCTCGTCAAAGTCCTTGAAAGGGATGACGAGGAACTGCTGGTCCTGGTGGTTTCATTCCTCAAAAAACTCTCCATCTTCCTGGAGAACAAAAACGACATGGTGAGTGGAGATGTTTTTAAGGATTCTTCCTGTCAGCCCAGATTAATGCAGCGAGGAGGGACACAGGGAAAACCTAGATATCATTTTAGCTTTTTATTGACACCCAGACCAAGCAATGTTGATTCATTGCCAAAAGAGTCACTGATAGCCACGAGTCTACAGATGAGGTGATTGACTTGTCAAACCAGAGTCAAGTAACAGAGTACATTTCCTCCTCATCAACCTTAAATGACACATCCAATTAAAATAAATCACCTATGTTGCATGACCAGCACCTGAACAGGGGAGCAGGAGTTCTTGTTTTCAGAGGGTGGACCCTTTGTTTCCACCACACAAACTGCTTTTCATAGAGTTTAAATAAAGCATTTAAAGTAAACTTTACCTTTCTCTTAGTAAACCTAAGAAGAAAACCTTTACTTTCTCTTAGTAAACCTTTGAAGTAAACTTTTACTTTCTCTTAGTAAACCTTTGAAGTAAACTTTTACTTTCTCTTAGTAAACCGTTTAAGTAAATTGTCTCTTATTTAATCTTGTGAAGGCCTCATTGCATGGATGATATGAAGTCTCAAACAAGTATAAAAAGCAAGTCTTCTTCAAAAAATAATCCAAGGCCCACTGTAAGGTTTGCGCAAAATTAAAATGCCTCTTTTCTACATGGAAAATGTATTAAAAACGTTTGAGAGATTGAAGATTTTTCAAGATTAAATAAACACAGCACACCTGAAGGATCCAAAGAGCGTGTGCGTGTGTGTGTGTGTGTGTGTGTGCGCGCGCGATCACCACAAAAAAAGAGTAGACCACCATGGCTTTCAACTGCGCCACCCAGTGGCCACCATTGAAACGGCTCCAACAGCTGGTTTGCAGCAGTTCAGATTTCATCGGTCTTGGAGAAATGACAGGATCAGTTATTGATGAGAGGGAGGATCTTTGACAACACCCAGTCTTTACTCATTGAAATATTTGTCAGGTCCATGTTGCTAAATTCCTGTTCTAGTTCAGAATCAGAATCAGCTTTATTGGCCATGTATGCATACGCATCTTTGTATCCAAGTTTGGCTTAGATGATATGACGAGGGAAGCGATGTCTGTGGGTTTCCTCAAGCTGTAACTAATGTTTAATCCAGGATTTGAAATTGGGATATTTTCTTAATGTCTTAACTAAATGTGTGGTTTGGATATAGTCTGTGATGACAGATCCCCGTCAAACAATATCTGCGTGTGTGTTTGTGATTTCAAGGCTGAGGTGGACACTGTGGAGCGATTGGCTCGTCTGGTTCCCTGCGACCATGAAGACCTGATGAACCTGACTCTGCGTCTGCTGCTCAACCTCTCCTTTGACTCTGGGCTCCGAGGCAAGATGGTGGAAGTTGGACTGTTGCCTAAATTAACTGCCTTGTTGGGTAAAGCTAACACTTTATATAAGCTGTCTATACGGCATGTACAGCACATAATACTTTATTCACAGTACAGACGCCATGTGAAGAATGTTTTTACATAATATCGTATGATGGTAGTGTTCTTTTTTTTTTCCAATTGCAAGTTGTGGTCAATAATTGATAAGTATTAGAATTTCTTGATTGATGTTTGGGTTTGTTTGTTGTCATGCAGGTGATGAGAACAACCGGCAGATTGCCATGCGTATCCTGTATCACGTCAGCATCGACGACCGCTTTAAGGGCATGTTTGTTTACACTGACTGCATACCTCAGGTACGAACACAGGTTCTCCCTACCAACGGAAATTTCTTGTCGGAGAATCCAGTATTTCAATTTATCATGTTTCCATAATCTCTAATGATATATCATGGTCATTTTATGATTTAATATTGTAAATATATTACATATTATTATTTTAAGGAATACGATTTGTTAACTTCAACATGTCTATTGACTTTGATAGCTCTAAAGTTACAGGTAAAATTGGTGTGTGTGTGTTGGTGTCTTTGTCTAGCTAATGCAAATGCTGTATGAGCACGGAGAGGATGAAACCGAGGCTGAGCTCATCTCCATCTGCATCAACCTTGCTGCAAACAAGAGGAACGCACAGCTCATGTGTGAAGGTATATTTATTTGAGCTGCTTTTGTGCATTTTTTCCCCCAATGTTCTAAGGTTTGTAAACCCCTTCTGTGGCAAATTTCAGTTTTCTGTCATTTTTGGGCTGTACAAATTAGTTGACTTGGATTGAATTTCATGGCAAGATAATGGCTTACTATCTCTGCAAGTTCCTCCAAATTACTGACACTTTATCCCCGAGTAAATCTGCTATTTTATGATATTTGTAGAATTAGATTTCAGTGGTGGCTGATTGTTTCTGACTCATGTGATCCAAACATTTCCAATAAAAATTCTGTTGTAAAGTACAAAAGTCAAGATAGATAGATAGATAGATAGATTAAATGATTTCCAAAATTCACTTGTTTTTAACTAACCAAATATTCTGCTTCAATCCATATTTGTTGGTGTTTAGCCTTTCAAAAACAAGATATTCGCTGCAGTCCAAAAACTGCTCTCCATTTTACCCCAAAATGAAAGGAAGAACGCATTGATGAGTTTGATGAAAAACTCATTTAATCTGATGAATCACTTTTCATCAAATTTAGGATTTTGATTGAGGTTTTTTTATTTCGTGATGCAGATAGACATTCGAAGCTTCATTCAAAACCCTCAATAGTACAACACCACTGACGGAGGTGATGTCTTGACTCGGTTTCTGGTTTAGGAGGAGAGTTGTGTGTGTGTGTATACAACCCTGTTTGATTGATTTGTGATTATTGGAAAAACAATTCTTCTGTTTTACTGATCAATAGTGTCTGTGTGTGTCTCTCCGTCTGTAGGAAATGGGTTGAAGATGCTTATGAAGAGAGCTCTGAAGATGAAAGACTGCCTTCTGATGAAGATGATCAGAAACATCTCACAACATGACGGACCAACCAAACCAGTGTTCATAGTGAGTTAGAAATACACAATAGAAAGAATAACTATCCCCAAAACCTGAAATGGTTATGAATAACTGAAGTTTTGAACAAGTATATTTGTTTTTAGTAATAGCACAAGTATAAGTATTACTGTTAGTGGTAGTAGTGCCAGCAGGAGGAGCAGTCTTTTATTTTACTGGCTGGGTTTTCCTTTCATGAATGATGTGTTCTGTTTGCGTCTGTCAGGACTATGTTGGTGACCTGGCAGCAGAGATCCGTGCAGAGGAAGAGGAGGAGTGGGTTCTAGAGTGTCTGGGAACGCTGGCCAACCTCACCATCCCTGACCTGGACTGGGAGTTGGTGCTGAAGGAGTACAACCTGGTACCCTACCTCAAAGACAGACTGAAACCAGGTACTGATTTCCTTTAGAGAATACACATGAGGCATAGATATAGACTTCAGAATAACCCTTAATTAGAATG
Organism: Anoplopoma fimbria; assembly: GCF_027596085.1. NCBI lineage: Eukaryota > Metazoa > Chordata > Actinopteri > Perciformes > Anoplopomatidae > Anoplopoma > Anoplopoma fimbria. The sequence continues at coordinate 13,342,005 of NC_072451.1, forward strand.
TGTAGTGAAACTGAACTGCCCACACATTTAGCAAAGATATGTTTGCATAAGCATATACATGTATGAAGCATATACTGTATGCAAAAAAAAAGTGCACACAAAAATTGTAGCAATTTATCTTTCATTGGCTGCAGTGTATGTAAATGAATGCGATTTTCCTGAAGTTTATTGTTTTATTTGTGACCATCACACTTCTAGTGGATCATAGGAGGTTAATGAGTCTATACATTTGTTTATAGAAATTGTTGCATATTATACCTTTCAATAAAGTTTCATTTTCTTTAATCGTTTGTGTGTGTTTCAGGCTCAGCAGAGGATGACCTCATCCTGGAGGTGGTGATTATGATCGGAACAGTTTCCATGGACGATGCCTGTGCCGCCATGTTGGCTAAATCTGGCATTATTCCTGCACTTATTGAGCTGCTGAATGGTAACACACACACACACCTGTGTTTTTTTGTTCAAGATGTTGTGTTTTAGACTAATTAACACAATGAGTGATAAATGTTACCAACATTGTTGTGGGTATGCTCTCTGAAAGCATAATAATAATTGATTGCCAAATCAACTGCAGTTAAATAAGTTTCAGTGCGCTTTAACATCAAAATATATAATATAATCTGACAGCATACATAAGAAAAACACACTACTATAGTGCATCCAGATGGCTCAACACCCCTTAAAGTCAGAATTTATAGTGCGCATGCTAGTTTATATAACGTATGAAGCATTTGGTACGCAGAATGCTTCAGGATGGGTTCTGCTGTAGAAACAAGATGTTCTAGTCTCAATCTCTCTTCTCTGTTCTAAGAAGAGAGATTGATGATGGTAAGATTGTCTGCTTCTGGTTGTCTTCATGTCTCCCATTTCAGGGAGGAGGAGTTTATAGATTTGTTGTTTGTTTGTTGATGACCAGCGGTAGAAGCTCTCCCTGTACCCACCACAAGTTCTTTCATTTAGGTACAGATGGGATCTGATAAAATGTTTTAATGTTTTATGACCTTCTTTCCAAATGTTCTTCTGTTTGTTGAATGCAGCCCAACAGGAGGACGATGAGTTTGTGTGTCAGATCGTCTACGTTTTCTATCAGATGGTGTTTCACCAAGCTACACGAGACGTCATCATCAAAGACACCCGTATCCTTCCCACAGTGCACTCTGTCTACCCTAAATTTACACATGAATGAGAATCTTGTGGCTGGGTTCACAGCTACTGAAGTCCGGGTGAGACAGGTCTGACACATTAAAAAAAAATCTTGCACCACCACCATGAAGAAAGTCTTTCTTTAACCTTTTTCTGTAGAGGCTCCAGCCTACCTGATAGACCTGATGCATGACAAGAATGCTGAGATCAGAAAAGTGTGTGACAACACCCTCGATATCATTGCTGTAAGTGAACGCATTGCTGATGCACTCACGTGGTAGCAACCAGAAGTAACATAAGTGATACATTAGGCTTGGGCGGTATCTGTTTTTTGTGTCTGGGTGGGTTTTGTCTTTTAATTTCCTTCAGCCCTTTGCAGGCTCCTCTTGTCACCAATATCATGATGCTCAGTAGATGGTACCAATTAAGTTCTGTGTTGTTTTAATCAGCCGCTGTAGAGCCCTCCTGTCCTGTACCGTAAACATCCCATACCAGTTTGTAATGTTTGTAGTCAGGATGCTTTCTATTGCTCCTCTGTAAAAGTTCACAGTATGCCTTCTTAAGTTTCCTTAAGAAATACATCTGTTTATGAGCTTTCTTTACCAGGATGGAGATGTGTGAGGACCATGTTAGGTTGTTTGTGATGCTGATTCACAGGAACTTAAAGCTGCTAACTTGCTCCACCTCAGCTCCACCTCAGGGGTGTGCGTCCTGGCCTCCATCTCCTTGGTTTTACTGACGTTGAGCAGTAGGTTGTTCTCTGAACACCACTCTGAAGGTTGTTGACTTCTCTATATGAAGTCTCATTGTTGTTTTTCAGCCAGTCGTCCTGACATTTCACCGGTGCGTACAGTAAATGTGTAAAAAGACAAACAACAAAACCAACATGAAAGCTATTGGTGATGGAAGTAATTGTAGTACTGCTGTGTTTCTAATACATAATTAAGATAAGTCCTGCTGGCTTTAAATACCTATGACCCTTAGAGTAATGAATAGATAGGAAATAGGTGCCATCTTCCATAGATTCTTGCTGGAAGACACTTATAGCCACAACGTACTGATGCCCGCTTTCATATGATATGCGGTCAGGGTTTTTCAATACCCAAACCCATCAGACCTCCTATTATGAGAGACAACCTGCATCACCATCTCAGTGGATACAACACATCAGTAGGCTGAAGGGAGATGATGATATTGGGTTGGTAGCAGTTTATTAAAATCATGAGGCTTGCAGTGGGGAAGAACTCGTCTCAAGATGTGTCAATATTTCCACCACTCGCGCTCACCATCTCTCCCAGCTCGGCTGCCGTTTCACCAGTAGAGACCGACCTCTGGTGGAACCCGCTATACATTACAGTACATCGCCTCATACAGTGTCTCCATTTGAAAGAAAGGAGGAGCCAACATTTTTGAAGGTTTCAGGATTTATAAATACCGTGGTATACCTCAATACCTTTATGCCGCCCAGGCCTATAACACTTCAGAGTCATTTCTTTATTCAGGAATAGACATACACCTTTCTGTGTTTGTCAGTAGGTTGTTTTCTAACTTATTTACTATTTCTTCATCTTCCAGGAGTACGATGAGGAGTGGGGAAGGAAAATTCAGTCAGAAAAGTTCCGTTTCCATAACAACCAGTGGTTGGAGATGGTCGAGAGCCGCCAAGCTGACGAGTCTGAACCATATCTCTATGATAATGATGACAGGACTGATCTATTCTACAGTGCAGGTACACACACACACACGCACACATTTTACCTTGACCACTAAAAGCAACTCTTCTTTATGTTGATCTTTATCTTGTCACGGTACCAACAGATCACTGCGCTGGTTTCTATAAAGTGTTTTTCATCAAAGTGTGTATGAAAATGAACCCCAGAATTGACGTGTCAGCAGCAGAAAGAGTCTGTCCATGTCTTCCACACTGACTAGCAGCTGTGTGTTCAGCAGAACAGATGGCAGCTGACCTCTATCAGAAATACCACATAAATGACCCTGTATTCAGTGGACAAAAATAGTTTTCAAGTAAACCACATGAGAAGTATACAGAAGGGAAACACACATTCTTATTTTGATTGATTTATTCATTTATTTAGCTGCATTGAAGCCTTTGGTGTCTGTGTGGATGGACTTTTTTTCTTATGAGACCACTGAATTGAAGCTGCAGTGTTTTAAGATACTGTAATAAAATCAAGAAAAGAATAAAAGATGATGACGACTTTGGTTTACTAAGAAATGTAAGTATATTTAACGCCAAAGAGCTTTGGAAGAAGCTATGTTTAGGGTGTGAAGTGTGTTTGTGTGTGTGTGTGTGTGTGTGTGTGTTTTATCCTTATGTGTTTGTGTCTTCAGATGGAATAACTCCAGCAGACGGTTCAGTCAGCCCAGATTTCTTCAATGACCTACAGACTCAAAATGGAGAAATGCACCATACAGGGTGAGTTAATGTAACTTAACTCCAGAAACACGAGCTCTATCACAGAAGGTCTAAACCGTTTAGGTGGGAAAAATATAATTCAGAGCGACAAATAATTAGTCCAGCCTTTTTCGTCCTTTTCTTTGGCTGGTTTATTAGTCTGCCTCCTCGAGAATTCAACTTTTTAAAATAATTTAATTGTAAATTGATTGGTGATGAAAGTCCAAAATCCAGAAATAGACCAAAAGCTGTACATGCAGTATGCACCCTGATCATTTAAGTTTTGGTGAGAGACTTAAAGAAGTCTGTTTGTTCCGGTACTGTGTTAATGTGACTGGCTCTGTTTTCCAGAGATGGCAGCGACGTCTTTGACCAGACCAGCTCGTCACCTGGACGACCAGCTACCGCCTACGGCTTCAGACCTGATGAGCAGCCCTTCTATCAGTACTCATAGACACACACACAGGACGTCCTGTCCTCTTACACACATTCCACATCACCCTCCTGCATGTCCACTGTTAATGCACATCTCCAGATCATATTTCACTGCTAGAATCCTTCCTGAAGGCATCACATTGGTATAGTTACCCACATGATGACCATAGAGGATGACATGTATAATACTGATGAGGACTGAAACACTACCACTGCAGATTTGAAACTAGTTTTCCCTGCAGTCACATTTCATTACCCATTTCAATCATTCACCATTATGTAAACGTAGTAGTTTTCCTTACACACTGACTACAGTCTTCTTATCGTGACTTCCCAGTGGGTCAGCTAATAATTTAAAGAATGTGAAGAGACTTAACATTTCTAATATATGCTGATACGTTTTTGCACGTTTTCCTTTGTAATAATGAATATTTGTTGCCTCTTCAAATCCACTGAAAAAAAACATTTAGTTAAATGTTTCATTTTCCTGTTGAGCGTTTGAGGTCCAACAGTATCTATCATCTATCACCACGTCTACATCTCATTTTATTAACATGCACTATGATGTACATAGCTGTCTTTTGTCCAATGTTGTTTTTAGTGATCCTTATAACTTATAACAGTGCTTTCACACTGACAAACTTGTCTTCAGCCCCAACAGACGCTGACTTGAGTGAAATCCCCTCTCGACATTAATCAGACTTCGGTTAGCTTCCTCTATTATTTTCCCCATTCATGTCAAAACAGGCTACCTTGTTTTCAGACATCAGCCGTAGACGGCTGCACTCTGATGGGGAAAGTAGAACCACAGACTGGAGAACCGTCTGAGCAGCAGGGTTGTGACAAAGGGGGACTGTCGAATTCAAGTAGGAAATTCAAAAAAGTAACCCAGTATGAAAGTGGCTTAAAAATGTTGCCCCTAAATTGAAGCTTAGCACCATCATATGCTTCTGGTGTTTTGTTTTTTTGTGGCCACCACTCAGTGTGCTGTATATTTTACTGATGTCAAACCATAACAGTATTAATTCATTTATTCAGCGATGACAAAAATAGAAACCCTGTCACTGCAGAATAAGTGGGCCCTCTCTCTCCAACAATGCAGTATGTCACTTTATAATAAAATGATGTTATTGACCTGGCACCATACACCAAGCCCCCAGGAAGCCTTTGAAGACAATTTTCATAGTGGCCAAACCATGTAAGTACTTCCGGGTCCGTCATGTTTCATTAGTAACTGACAACAAGTTTTAAAAATGGTGACTTGATTCTCACCAATTTAAATCCCAGTTTGGTTAAGGGAACAAATACAGTACCCTTAACACGGCATTTACTGCTAGACCACAGAGTATGTCCGAATGTATAAATGTGAATCAGAGGTGTATAGAGAAGCATTTCAAAACAACAGTTTATTGACTAAACTACTTACGAAAAGGGGCGTCACACATACTGTATTTGCAGGACACTGACAATTAACTACATTCTGTGTTACTTCTAGGCATATTTGCACATATATAGATATTGTTACATTTTTATGCATTGTATTGTTTTTTATTGTAAGTTATTGTTAATCTCTGTATTATTATGTTTTTTTTATAATAGTTGATTTTATTGCTATTTAACAAGACACTGTAAACATAGTACTGGGCTAAACATACTCTCCATCTCTCTCACTGTCTTTCATCCTCAGGTTATTTAATAAAAGATAAATACATTTCAAATACATTTCCTTTGGTTTGCTTTATTAACAATGTTGTAGTATATTAATGGAATGCAACATATCAGCCTTTGTCATGGACAGAACCTAAAGTCCTGGACATTCTCTCTGGTGTTTTCACAGTGAGTCGGGTTGTGTGCATGTGTGTTGAGAGGTGAATGTGCTGTGTATTCTGTTGATGGGCGTAGATGTGGTGTGTGAGTGGCCTTGTTGTTTTACGATTGTAGCCTTGACGTGTGTTTGTACAGCCTAGTTGCCTAGTTGCCTTGGATTGCATCAATGGAGGAGGGGGGCACTGCGCTATGCACTTGTATATTCACTTGGCTTGAAGGATTTAAATCCTTTACAATCAATTATATCTAAAACGGTCACTGAACACTACCAGCCTTGTGAAATCGACAGCAATAAAAACCGCAATAGAGTGCTGAAGTGCTGTCCTCTTTTCAAGTATCTGCTCCTCTACAAACAGACCATTAAAGGCTCTCTTTTTGGACACCAAAACATAAAAACAGTACCAATAAAAAGCATCAGTAATCAGAGTTTATCAATACTCCGATCTTGAATGATCCACAGCAGACCGAGTTTCGTAGCCATCCCTAGCTTTCGGTAAAACAAAAAGTCTCTCGCTTCAGCCAGTGTTCGTTGGTGTTTGTCCACTCTGGGCTGCTGTAGAAACATTGCGGACTCCATGGAAGACAACCCACTCCCTATGTAGATATCAATGGCTTTCTTAAGCGAAATTAAACAGCGATTTTTACTTTTAGGTCATTATACACTAATGAAAACATAGTTATGCATATTATATTCCATTTCTGCCAATTAATCCCCCTGAATGTTACACACTGTTCCTTTAAAGAATGTTTCTTTGATATTCAGTACAATCATGTTCAGGTATGTTCAATAAAGACAAATGACTCCGGTTGTATTTAGATGTGAGTTTGTGTCTGTGTTTTTCTTTCCAAATGAAGGGTACTTAATTGTAAAACTTATCCATGATAATTAACCTTTAATTATAATTGAATGAGTCATAGAGCTGATGTCAGCATGATGTTCCAAAGGTCCCATCTGCCTTCCACCATAATGGTTCTGGAATCATACATCACAAAAGTCTACCAGAGAGAACATTTCAGGTCCGTTTTTCATTTCAGTATCTTTACACTTTGACTGCAGACTTAGACTGACTTTCAGTTTTCAATTGTTTTATTCAGCAAATATATTTGGAACAAGCCTCAACACCTTGCAGAGGCCAAGTTACCCCATGGTAAGTTCATTAAATCAGTCAAGTTATTTGTTATCTAGCACACAAACTCATTTGACGTCTTTCCTCAAAGATCAAAATAATTATTACCTGCTGCTTAAAGTTGATTTGAGTACTAACATCTAATGTAGAACCCACTGACCTGACCTTAATGTAAAAAGGAAAACAAAAAAACGAATACACTTAAGCAAACAGGTAAGCAGATGGATAGTTGCCTCCCATCATCCATTTGCACCAGGCTGTAAAAGGTGTCTAGATAGTTATTCACAGTCTGCTGAAAAATTATAATATTGTACAATGGCTTTAAGTTATATAGAAATTTAACTAAATGAAGGAAGATGACACTCCATGTGAAGCTCTAAATAGCTCAAAACACCGTGCATTCTCTAATGGAAACACACAGACCTGGGTTCATTTTTTTTAAATCACAGATACTACATGTTGAATTTATTTTACTTATATTTTACTGCTTATACACCCAGAATACTACTGAATATCATTTTTCAAGAGTGTGTTCTTTAAATCTGAGAGCATCACTGATAGATTCCTCTTCAGATTTTGTAATGCTCTCTCTCAAAACCCCGTCCTCACACTCAAATAGCTTCTGCTTGTTCTTGGATTGCTGCTCAAAGTGTATGCTTGTACTGAGATATATTATTGTTTGAACAGCTTTCCCTACATTTTACGATTTTAAGATTATGAGATGCCATGTCAAAATGTTTACTAGCCATCTCACAATTATTCAACTTTTTAAGTCAAAATGTTGATTTATTATCTCATAATTTTGCCATTGTATCCCAATACTTTTAATCTATTATTGCCTAATTACCAAGACAGTTTCTAATTTAAAGCTAGAGTGCAGAACTTTTACCTCCCCTTGCCGGCAGTGATAGTAATTAAACATTGTGTTATTTGAATCTGAATTTGAATTACACACTGTCAACATGCTTATGACAAACGTCTGCCTACACGTGAGCTTGGCATGTCTCCCCGCCCCCCAGGAACTTTATTTTGCAACGAATTGCTGTTTTTTTTGGACTTGAATCCCTCCTCTGAACTCAGAGTTTCTATCATACCTGCAGAATTCGTTCTAGACGCCACAGCATCTGCCCCACTCCTAGCTGCTGCCGCTAGGGTTTCTTTCCCCTTCCTGCTTGTCAAGGTATTGGGTTAACTGTCTGTTCATTTAAAAAGCTTAACATCTCACATTTCTATGTAACCTCTTTGTATTTTGGATTATTGCAGAAAATAAGCTCTGTGCCAAACACAAGTTTATGATAGTAACAGGTTTTTTCAAGCAAGATAATCTTCACAAATGAACACCCCTTTTATGATTTCTGAAGCGTAAATGCAATCAACAGAAGAACAAAAGCTAACGTTAGGCTATAAAGGACCTAAACTGCTTTCTTTCGGAGAACTCCAGCTAGCATATTCAGGTTTCTAATAAATGGGATAAGGGATAAGGGCTTATCCAGGGTTTTGAAAAATTTACATTTTACAATTTACATGTTTGAACGCATAAACGGGAGACTCCAAAAACCTGTTCATAAACAAGTTATTCATGTCCATGTAAACACAGTCACTGATTGATTACATAAAATAGTTTAAGATGCAGACAACATTCAATTACAAAGTAAAGCATATTTGATATTTATTAAAACCTGCAAATTGAAACCTGCATTGTTTACTAGCTTGCATTGTTCTTCTTTCTTCTAGCTGTTGCTGGGTGGAATAGCAATAATCATATAAGAATGTGTGTTGCATTGCCTGTGTGCTGGAGACAAACAAAACTATGACTAGCTCATAAGACATTGCTCAATAGCACTGCTAGTGGTCAGAAATGTCACAAAGTACTGTCCCTTTAAAGCTGCACTGATAAATATTATTATATGAACACAATGTGTGATGTCAGATGAGGGGTTGCTCATAGTGATGAATAATGTATTAAATATTCAGGAGCGTTTTAGCTTCTTTCAGCTCGTTTTTGTTTTGGTCCCCACCCCCCCTTCCCTCCCTGCCGCTTTGAGAAGACTTTACCGAGATCAGACATGCAGCTGGTATTCAGCCAGCACTAATCCCAGCACGGTCCTCTGTGGTGACGGATAGCAGACCGCTGGCCTGCAGCTCGCTGTTCCGCTGTTTTCTGTAACCAGTGTAACGTGAGCTTGATGAGCATGTATAAGTGGCCAATTAATCCTCAACCATGAGGTTGGTGGTTCAAACCCTGGCCCCCCGGGAGCTTCCCAGTAGCCCCCTGCTCCTAAATGCTTAGGATGGGTTTAAGGCAGATGTCAAAATTCATGTATGTACCTGTATTTATATGACGGTCTATTGAAGTTTTAACATACCTAAAACTTTATTATTTCAGTATTGGTTAGTTTTGGCCAAATGGCCAACAAATCAGTGAATGCAGCCTTGAGATCATAACGTCTTTATTGGGTCATTTTATTAATTTCACTGTAAGTAAAAAAAAATAGCAAACGTTAACTTCAGAAAATTCAAATAAATGCTTACAAAAGTATGTAAAAACAACATTTTAGTCTTCTTCAAATAGTAGTATAAATGTGATGCAGTAGCCTTATAATAAATTGAATGAAGCTTCTTTCTCCTCTGTAGACTTCCTGAACTCACTGTACCGTTTCATTAGAAACTCTGAAGTACGTAAGAGACCTGGTCGTCATGGTAACAGGTCTGTCAGGGTGTATGGCTGCTGTTGGGACATGGGCCGACTACTGTCTCCACTTCAGTAATCTCAACCACAAGTTCTCTGATGATGGCAACACTGTCCAATGGATTCTCAGTGGCACTCTGTGGCTGCGCTTCCATTGGCCGAGGGCTTTGGAGAACCTCCTCCTCCTCTTCTTTTTCCTTCTCTCCTTCTTTTTCTGTGTGATCTTCTCTCTCCTCCGCTTCCTCCTCATCTTCTTTTCCTTTCTTAGTCTCAGGCTCACTTTCTTTCTCTTCATCATCTACCTTGTCTTCTCGCTCTCTCTGCTCTGTGGTTAAGGCAGTGGCGCTCTCTGCTGGTGATTCAGAGAGTAGGCAACCTTCACCTCCAGATTGGGCTACACCTTCCATTTGCCCTTCACTTATGTCCCCTTCACCTATGTCCCCTTCTTTCCCTTCTCCTGCCTGTATCTCTTCTTTCCCGTCTTTGCTTCCTTCATGTTCCTCTTTCTCATTCGCTGCCTCTCTCTGTTTCTCCTCCTTTACCCTCTCCACCTCCCAGTTGTCCTTTATTTCTCCTGTCAGGTAGACAGCTCTGTCAGTGGGCGGCTGTGGCATCGTCTGCATCATAGAAGGATCTGTGGAGTTGACACCGATAGCCTCGCTCAGTGACCCCAGACTGATTTTTGTTGGACTATGTGTCCCAGGTGGGTGTGACGGTGAGGGGCAGGGATGATGAACAGTTGTGTCTTCTGTTACTCCGTCTAAGGCCGAGAGGTCAGGTGTGGCAGAATTTTCCGGCTTTGCTGATTGATCACATTGATCACATTCAACAGGATCATCTGTGGCCTGCGGCGAGGACAGAGTGGACATTGAAAGGTCCGGGGGGTCAGGGATGGGATCAGTGGAATCTTGGTTAGCAGTTGCGTCGAGCGTACTGACTTGAGGTGTAACAGCCGAGTCAGAGTCAGTTGTGGCTTCTTCCAAAGGCTCAGTTGTCGTTAACTCCGTCGTCGATGGTGTGTCAGTTCCAAGCCGGACTTCTTCTTGAGTTTCCTCGAGGCGAGAAGCCTTCTCGGCTGCAGATTCATCAAACTCTTGTGTCACAACGATCACAGGAGACACAAGCACTGTGCTCTGGTCGCAGCTCTGAGTGATGCTGGGTTCAGATTTGGCATCGGCGTTAAGATGTGCGTCGCTCCGAGGGAAAACCTCAGCTGTGACCGTCTGACCTCCCTCCTCCCCCAAAGGAGAGGGTTCTTTACCTTCACCTGGAGGTGCTGCTGAGAGGGAGGAGGAGTCTCGAGTGGCAATGGTGGGGCTGCTTGGTGCAGAGCGAGGCGGCGTCTCCCCCAGCAGACTGTACCGACTAAAGGCCAGATCCGAAGTGTTCAACGAGAGACTGTTGCTCTTCTTACTGGCTGCATCCTGGACCACTGAGGAGAGGGGCAGACAGGTATGTTCCATTTAACAGTGATCATTCAGCAGGGGATCTTTATGGCCTAAATAACTGGACCTACAGGACAGGGCTGCAGCTCCATTTAATCAGTCAGAGGTACTTCAAGGAATTAGTGGCTCTTTTTGCCCCGAAGAGTTAACTATCTACAATAACACACAAATCATGTTTTAGGCAAAAAGAACACTGACTTAAATGAAGGGCAGTTCTCTGCTAGAACTAAATTCCTGTAATTTTGGGAAAAAGCATTTCGAGCATTGTTGGAGTCTGCAGAGAACTTAACTACACCCCTAGGTCTGAGCCTCACTCCACCTCTGCATAATTTAGAAACAATAAAAGAAAAGTCGGCAAGGGGCTGAGAGATGAAACCTCGCCCACTCAACTAATCTTGGAGAAATTGAATTAACGCAGAAACAAAAATATGGCAATATAAAAAGAAGAATAAAATATGTATACAGTGTGTGTGTGTGTGTGTGTGTTTACCTGTCTCTATCTCTTTACTGAGGATGTTTCTCAGTACATCATCGTAGACATTATGAACCAGAATGAAACCGCTGTAGTCTGAGAAAATGTACTGCTCGAACTGCTGCAGCTCCTGGAAAGACAACGTATGTTACACTTTGTAGAATCAATGGGAGTGAGTATGAATGTTAACCCTGTAATGTGTAAGAGACAGAGGGACGGACTGCAGTACTGTGTTTGACCTACACTCATCCACCTGCTGTCCATCTTCCTGGTGAGAGCAGGCAGAGTGATCTCCAGTAGAGCCTCCTGGTAGAGCCTCCTCTGGACAACTCTGCTGTCATAGTCCAGCTGCTGCACACACACACACACACACACACACACACACACACACACACACACACACACACACACACACACACACACACACACACACACACACACACACACACACACACACACACACACACACACACACACACACACACACACACACACACACTTTTCACTTACTGAGAGTTAACAGAGTGCTGCAGGGATGTCATATTTTTGTAAGCCAACCTGGAAGTTAGCATCCCATTTTGGATTATTGCAGAAAAAAAGCTCTGTTGCAAACTAAAGTTTATGATACTTACATAAGATACAATCAAGATCATCTTCATCACTTTTTTGGAGCTTAAATGTAATCTTCAGAGGTAAAGGCAAATATACACAAACTACACGGTCACATAACGTCACGTCACCACCACTAAGCTAAAGGAGTTCTAGTGAGAATGTTTAGTGGTCTCAATTAGACACTTGCTAGGCACCGCCTTTTTTAAGTAAGAGCTTAACATTTATAAGTGAGTTATTTACTGATGTAGCTTATGTCGTAGAATAAAATGTTAAAATCTCTTAAGCTTGTGTTAATTACAGACATTATTTTAGGCATCTATCCAAAAACAACTTAAAAAAACCTGTTGACTTTAGACAAGGGAAACCAGAACCACAACAAAATGCTGACCCATTACAGTGTGATTCAGGACCACCACTGCCCTATTGAAGTGACCTCTTCTGACCATTTAAGGTTCATTGTTTTCTTTTAACATGCAAAAAAAAGATATCAGCCAATAGTAGTATGGAAAGCAAGAAATATGAGACGGTTTTAAAAGAGTAGTAGTCTGCTAACGTAAAGCTAAAGTTAGCACTGATACTACAGATGGAGTCATTGGAGCAGGATTGCAGCAGTTTTGCTACTTGTTTCACCTCAAATATCTTTAGCAAACATAATAAATAATTACCCCAGCGTGACAGAATACTGTACATTGCACATTCACACTATACATACAGGTGCATCCATCAAAATACACATACACCAGTTGCCTGTACAGTAGATAGGAATCTTATGGTGTAAGAACATTTAAAATCTTTTTTTAATTTTAATTTCATCCCCATATATTCATTTTAATTTCTAAAACATCACATTTTCTGCAGATCATTGATCCTAAACAATTATCCATACGCATAAAATAATTATGTAGCTCACACATTTATTTAGTCACCAAGTGACATCATTCAAGGTTGGGCTTCTGATGCTGAAAATGCTTTTCTTGCCTCATAATTCATTTGATATTCTATGTTATCATTGTTTTACCTTCAGGACTCGTTCTTTGGCTCTCTCCATCTTGACAGGAATTTGAGAAGGCTGCAGTCTGGCTGATGACTGGAGGAAGAGCTCTAAGGTGTACACAGCACTGTCCATCAGCTGGAAGACACAAAGGACAGACACTGTGTTTCTCTGGGACACAAACTGATCGCCCTTAGCTGTATTTAATGTGATGGAGAAGGTATGATCACTGCTCCGTACCTTCTCCATCTCAAGGTGTGCAGAATGAACCAGTCTCTGCGTGCTGCTCAATCCAAACCGCTCCTTTAAGTCCTCAAGTTTCTCCGTCAGGTTCTCCACCTGCCTGTAATACAGATCCAGACTGATGGAGCGCAGAGGGGACAGGGCCTGCAGAACACACACAAAACCACAATCATGAGCCTAAGCCAATTCCAATGCTAATCAATTGCACACATGTACATGCACACACAGACCACACAGAAGTCTCTCTCACCTTCTTGGTCTCCTCCATTCCTCCATTGGTGTGTGTGAAGTCCATCTGTGTGTGCAGTGTGTGTTGCATCCCCTGAATCCCTGCACTTATGTTTTCTGTAAGCGCTTCAAGGATGGAGGACATGTAGGGTGCTACAGACTCACTGCATACTTTATCCGCTTCTTCATGTACACATGCTGAAACACACACACACACACACATATTCAAATAAAGGACACAAAGGTTAAACTGAGACTTTTTTTAAGTTGCTGGAGGGATGTTATCAGACGGAAACTCCTTTTGTAGCACCACATATTAGTTAAAAAGCCCTGTTTGCTCTTCAAAAACATCACATTATGTGTTTTCTAACTGTAGGCTTTAACTTTATTACCTTTGATTTTTTCCTCCAGGAAGCAGTGAGAGGATATTATCTGGTCCAGGTTGGATCTGATCACAGCCTGACTGGCTGATGCTGTCTGACGACACTCCTCCCTCAGAGCCTCCAGACTTGCAGTGAGTTGTTCCAGTACCAAAGTGTAGGTTGCCTGCACCGTCTATACGTACATAAACAAAATAAAATATAAAAAATAATGATATACCATAAAACAGTTCCAAATGTGCCAAATTGGTCACACTTCTTCTTATTACGTTGAAGGTAAAATATAGTAGTGTTTCTAGTGTTTAAAGCTGCATTGGATAAAACATTTTTTTAGATTAATATCTCAAATCTGACAAGTGATGCAGTTTATTGAGAAGTCAGAATGATATGATTACAATCAGAACTTGGAGGAAAGAGATGTCTTAATACTTAACATGTTAAAGCTGCATAGCACTGAGAGCATGCAGTGTTTTTTGTGACCCTCTTGGGGGAAGCTTCATGTTTAGCTCTTATTTAAATCATTCGATTCTAAAAGTTGTAAAATTCTCTAAAAGCTGAATCCAGAGTCATTTTTCCTGTGGGCCCCACTAATACAGAAAATCTGGGTAATTTCATCTGAATTTATACTCAGAATGTGATGTCACTGTGTCACTGAGCAGCTTTCATAGGAATGAACGGGGCCCCGCCTCCAACACTGTATACAGTTTACATCCATGCTCTCAACCTGTGTGGTGTTGGTGCATCAGTTTAACTCACGGCCAACCACTGTCGTATCCTTTCAGTCTTCTTGCCCTTCATTCTGGACTGAATCTGACTCTGTAACCATGACAACACTTCCTCCATCACCTGGGAGGCCAGCACCTACACACAAAAACACAATTGGATGAGCAAGTGTAGGAACCACCGCAGAGACCGAAAGCTGAAGTGTGTGTGTGTGTGTGTGTGTGTGTGTGTGTGTGTGTGTGTGTGTGTGTGTGTGTGTGTGTGTGTGTGTGTGTGTGTGTGTGTGTGTGTGTGTGTGTGTGTGTGTGTGTGTGTGTGTGTGTGTGTGTGTGTGTGTGGGTTTGCTGACTTGCTCCTCGGTGCCCAGCAGCATTTCCCAGGATTCATAGCAGCCTTTGTCCTGTCGGTAGAGTCGGAGGGCTCGGACATACGCCTCGCTCTCGTAGGATGAATCACACCAGGGGTCTGCAGGAAGGACTCGGCTGTGTTACACACTCTAGTTTGTTTTGACTCAATCCAACATACATCGTCCTACTGCCCCAGACACTCACTAGAGCACCAAATGTGGAGTAATCCGCCAGTAAAGATAGTCCCCCCCAAATGTGCCATTTCCTCCTGTCTGATAAAAACTACAGTGACTAGCTATTTTAGGAAGTTGCTGAAATATTAATATATGGGGATGCCCTTGTTGCCTATGGATTAAGGCACAGATCACACAACGGTTCGTATGATTTCTTATTGAAAGTCCTGATTTTTCATGCAGTTTCCTACTAAAGCTAACAACACGTCTATTCTGCTCGTTACCGGCATACGTCTGTTGAAAATCAACTTCGGTCTTCATAGGAGAGGTTTAGGCAACAAAGCTACTTTAGTTAGGTTAAGGAATAGAGTGTCCTTTGGATTTAAATAACCACAGAAGTGCATTAACTATTTAGGAAAGTTACGTGACAAAAACATCAACGTTGACTTCTCGTCTCACATGAGGAACAAACTGTTGTCTCCTCGCTGTTTGTTGGACACCATCCACCTCCCCTCCCTCAGGCCTGTGTGTGCTTTACTTGTTTTTGTACTTCCTCGTTCATGATTTAGTGGATGACAAAGACATTTTTTATTTTGTGGGATATCTATGAACGACGTTGCATTATTTTCCGTAGCTTTTGCTGCGAAAGCTGGCTGAGACCAGCCTTATTATGGTGAGGGGATATACTCATTTTTAAAGTGGTGTACTTGTTTGCATGACGCTGCCTCTCGAATCCTGCGTCCATTTGGAGAGCTTGTTGTGTACGTAGTCATAAATTAACAAGGCTCGTGGTTTCTAAAGCAGGTATATCTCCGGCCTTAGCTTTAGGGCACAGACCAAGAACCACAGCTTCCTTGGTCCCTGTGCAGCCAATCAGGGACGTCTATGGCATGCCCTTCTCAGCCTCTCTCTATCATTATTTCCTGTCATCTCTCTGCTGCTGGCTATCTGTGCTGATAGAGGAAACCACTAAATGTGATCATATGATAGGTAAGTACCCTCTCTATGTGATGTATTTTTAGAGTGTGTTAGTTTGCACTAATGTTACTCTTCACATCAGGCATATTTGCTGTTGATGATGATCTACTGCTCATTCATACAGTTATTAGTTGTAGTGCTGCTATGATTAGTGGCATTAGGGTGTATCTCTAATTTTATGTTCTGTTTTTTTCTTTGTAGTGTCTCAATATTGTCTCTTCTCTGGTCTTGTTCCCCATAAGGCGTTTGGGCATTCTTCTTTCAATAAATCGATGGAGAATATTTGAGGAACAGAAAGCTGCACTAATGCTGACTATACTTCCCTTGTCATCAACACCATCAGTATGAATCACACTAATGCAGCTAAAAACAGAGGCAGGAAGCATGAAATAATTTCCCGCCTGATGTCACTGGCATGTGATGTGTACACCTGTAATACTGTTATAGTAGAAAATTACAATTTAGTTGAGTGTAAACAAAGATCTTACCACTACCAATATCCAATAAGTATGCTTTCCTTCATTTTAATTAACCCTAACAGTCAGGGTTATACACACACACACACACACACACACACACACAAGTATACTAGTCTCCGCTCAATTGACGCGTACATCCATGTCAACCCATGCAGATAGGTTGTTGATGTATGGACACAAAAATCAGTGTGGACAGTCTGTCTTTAAGATCTGATTGTGGGAACCAATCGGATTGTCCTGCAGCCTGAATGTAGCCCAGGACTCATGTGTCTTTGGCCACCTTGCTGTGTCAAATATTCAATCAATGGGAAAATAGCTGCCTGCTACCGCTGTTAACTAAGTTAGTGGGAGCGTTAAGACTGAATCAGAACAGTAGGGTTTTGCCCCCCCCCCTAGTTACTGTTGCTAGGTCAGACAAACCTTAAAAAATAGAAACAGGGCACAGACGGTTCCATTTAGTCCGGTGCTGCAGATTTTCTGGATGTCAGGAAATATAGCTTCAGGAATCAGACAGCAGGGACTACTGTATGCGGTGGAAGGATATATTTACTTTGCTCACTTTGTCTCAGGTTATTTTTCCTGTTAGGATGTAAGACGTTGTGTATATCCAAATACATGACATCTACTGTTACATTGGGGTGGCATGAAGCCTTCCAGAGATAATAAAAAGAAATGAACAACAGCTTCGATCTATTCTGGCTAACAATAATTCATGTCATTGTAATGGGTTAAAAGATAATAGATCATAGTGTGATTAAAAATGGTTAAAAATGTAAATAGATTTGATGCATCATTAAAAGATAAAGTTATAGTAGGATTGATAAGATAAAAATAAGATAAAAATAGACACCCCTTTATTTCTTTGTTTTGTGTTAGGTTAAATATATCGTTTTACAATGTCAGCTTTCTCAAACAAGAATTAATTAGACCAGTAGGGGGCGCACGATGCTGAGGAGGTCATTAATACCACAGGGACACCGCGCCGCAGAATAAACCCTGCGGTCAAGGCTAATGAAAGCCATCTCTTGTTTCTTCAAACAACAGGTGGGTTAAAACTCCTCCAAAATGCACAAACACAACATACCTTAAAGAGTAAACATGTTAGTGAGGTCACGAGTGTACTAGTTTCAGTCTGAGTAATAGTGATAGTTGTTTTGTTAATGTGTGTGTGTGATCGAGACCATGAAGCTACATGCGAATGTGTTAGCCTATGTATCTAGTGAGTTCTTATGAACCTGTACATTAACATTGAGTTATGATGCCGCGAGTTTCACGTTGGCACGGTTAAGCCGCTTATAGACAGTTTACATAAGTCCGGGTTTCTGATATGTATTTAGGGATTTAGTATAGATCGGTCATTCGGCCATATGGTGAGTGATATGATAGTGACACGTGGTAGCGCTCTTACCGTGTCTCTACCGCTAAACTGAGAAGGTGTCATGGTGTCTACACGCACACTTATTAAAGGTGTATTCCGTAAGAAAGAATTGGAAATATAATTTAAATTGCATTGTGTTAAATTTAGTTTTTGCCCTTTTGATTATTATTTTATGTAAAGGGAAATTTCAAACAATAATACAGAGGAGCTATAGACATTTATTTTTGATATAATGTTTATACTGACTATAATAGATATTTATATTTTAGTTAACAAGATATTGATTGTTTGATTTCATGTTGTCATAGAGTTACATATCTCTGAAGTCAATATTCAAAGTCAGTCGTCACTTGTCAAGTCAATGTTATAGGATTTCTGAAAGATTTAAATGTTTTTGTGTGCATAATTGTGCAGAATAAATCCTGCGGTCAAGGCTAATGAAAGCCATTCATCGTGTCTCTTGTTTCTTCAAAGAACGGGGATTTATCCTCACTGACCCTCCTGGCTACCACGAAGCCAGAGGGGCAAGCAACATCATCATATAAATCAGCAACCAACATATCTGTCCTTTTCCAAATCTCTATGATGTTACCACATAAATAAGGAGGAGGCAAACCTGTCTGCCGTTGGTGATCCGACAATAGGTTAACTTCTCCTAATGTAGCTATACGCTAGCTAATTAGCTAGCTATTGCTAATATTGGCTAACTAAAGATGCATCCCAAAAAAATTGAATGTGTCTGTGAAGACTGTGTAGTGTGACTTTTGGAAAGGGGTTGGAAGTTGACTGAGGTTCTTTCAGGTTCCAGCTGTTATTGGAGTCAATAAGTTGAAAAATGCTGAAACGCTCTGTAGTGTACCCATTGTTTATAAAAAAAATAATTATTGATTGATTTGAGCAACTTTAAGATATTGTATAAACTAACTTGGGTGATCTTGGATGATAACAGTTCCCCCACCTACTTTTAATTTTATCTGGTAAAATGAAACAGAAAGGACACCACAGGAAGTTGAGGTTCCCAGTTTTATTAAATCAAAGACTGAATGTTCCATGAAAGTAATAAGGGAGTGTTATTTGGAAAGGAGTGACACATTATTTTGGGATCAATAAAACCTACACAGTCTTTAGTATTGTAATTCCTGCGAGTGTCTAAAGTGAAGTAGTCACTGCCGGCCAGCTGCGTGTTGTTTCCTGTTGCCGAGAATACCTCGGTGGCTGTGCAGATTTGACATGCTGTGTTTTCACAACCCTATGATGCAAACTAAAGGGGCGGTTTTTGCTTTGTATCCTAGCTAACCACACAGGAAGTCAACAGCATTAATATTTTTACCTGTTGCCAGGGCAACTGCCACCACATAAGTGACGAATACAAGAAGAGGCAACAGGCAAGGGCACTCCGCTGCAGCAGGTTCATATATTTTAAAATATATACACCATACCAATTTTTTCACCCCTTTACCCCCCTGTCATTTCGACGGGGAACTGAAGGTATTATCTATGCTCTCTTCGATGTCACAGGACTCCTTTGACATATACTGTATAGTTTACCTCCCAGAACCAACACATTCTAACCCCAATGCATCAAATAAACATCAAACTATGACGTCCAGGTACCCCTCTAGCATCATTTTTGGACGTGTCAGGGACGGTGTGCACTCATGCATAGTGTCTTTTCAATAAACTTCCGTCTTCACAGGAAGTTTACATTTAGGCAACAAAACCACTTTGTTAAGTTTAGAAAAAGAACGTTGTCGATGTTAATTTGACTCATTAACGAGTCAAATGACTAGCAACTCACATTAGTAATTAGTGTTGTTAGCATAGTGACTCACAGGACTTACGTGTTATATCTCTTTAGTTTTAATTTTAGGAAGTGCAGGTTTTTTAAAGCGTCGTTCCAAATGTATCCAGCACTACACCCGCACAGTTTTGCAACTTGGACAACATGTCAGCCATAAGGAAATCACTTCCTTTTTTCTCCCTTTTTTAATATACAACATATTTCAGAAATAGGTATAGAACTAAGTGTCATAGTGGGCACAGAGAGAATGTGCATGTGAGTGTGTGTTTTACCAAGGTTGCAGTGTCTAATGCAGGTCTTGAGTGCAGACAGGAAGAAATCTCGTTCCTCTTCCTTTTGGAACAGGAAGCAGGTGTGGCCCATGTAAGGCAGGTGAAGATACACAGCAAACACATCTGGAGAGGATACCACCGAAGAAGAATCCTCCTTCACTCCTAAACACACACACACACACACGTACGCACAAACATGAACCATGCTTAACTAAATGAAAGCAGCTGAGGTTTAAGTTAACCATTGACAGCAAAACCCTGATTCTTCAAAATGCTTTTTAATAACGTAATTTACTAAGAAGTCATAAAAATGAGAAAATATTGGGTTTTAGGAATGATTCAGCATTGGCCTGAAACCAGACTTTGGCCGATTTGTTGCGTGAAGCATTGGGACTAAGTCTGGTTTGGTTTTTGTTATTTACAAATGTCATCCTTCTCTCTCTCTGACTTGGCCAATTGTCTGCACAAGAGCAATACGGGAGAGAGACAGTGTAGCCTGAAAGCTAACTCAGAAATGGATAAAATAAAGCAAATATTAAGCTTTGTTTAATATAAAGTTCAAGTTGGATTCAATCTATTTGGGTCTCAGTTGGTGGCAAATATTTGGTCTTTCACCTTGATCTTGAAGTAAACAGCTCATTGGCAAGAATCTGGTGATAAAATACGTATCATAATTGAGAAGCTACAATTCAATATTAGTTTCTCATGCAATCAGAACAGTTCATTTGCATTTATCTGTAACTTCCAAAATCAAAACATTACTTGTTGTGCAATCTTAGATACCTTTTTGAATCAAAAATGAATGCAGTGTTTTTGAGAATCAGTACAGTATCACAAAAATGATATTACAATACTCAATGTTATTAAGTGATATTTTCTTACACCCGTAGTAAACAGTAGATATTTGGCATTGACGTTACAAAGTAGTCCACCAGCAAATGAATGAGAGGGCTGCATGTTGCAGGCAGCAACATGTTCAACAAACTGGTCATCCTGTGACTTATCGAACCAAAGTGATGCCAGAGATGGAGGATCTAGTGTTGGGGAGTCCAGGACTCACTTTGTATTGATCTTTTATTACTTCCTGTGTCCATGTTCAACCCCACAAATTTAAAAACTACAAATAATAATGAAAAATTCTGAAATTAAATTAAGGTATTGTTGAACACTGTGTGTATGTTGATAAACAGTAATGAGTTAATACCATTGAGTATTCCAGCACAGGTTTGCTCCAGGTGAGCGCTGGACTCCTCCTCCGTGGTGAACACTCTGCCCCCTGCTGTCTGGATGACTAACTTGGCAGCACATCCGCGACTGAACGTCTACCGGTGAAAACACAGACAACAACGTCGAGCACTAGTATACATATCATTTATATGCCGAATATCATATATTTATTTTGTGAAAGGGTTGACGTGTAAGTGTCACCTCCATGTTTTCATGTATCTCCACCCTGTAGTCTCTTCTCAGGACGGTGTATCTCTCTCTGCATTTCTTCCCCTGCTCATCCCAGCAGGAGCACTTCACACTCCCTTGGTACAGCACTTCCTCCGGAGCATGCTGAGGCCACACACACACACACACACACGCACGCACGCACGCACACACACACACACACACACACACACACACACACACACACACACACACACACACACACACACACACACACACACACACACACACACACACACACACACACACACACACACACACACACACACACACACACACACACACACACACACACACAGTAAACCAGTGTTGATTGATCATTGTTGAGTGTTGTTTTACCAGAAAGGTTGACAGGTGCGTCTCTTACCCCTTGCGCAAGCAATAGGCCCCTCCCCTCTTTCTTAGGCTCCACCTCCTGGTGTAAGTGTCCGATGTAGGCTGCTGGATACTGCTGACGGTAAAACACACTGAAGCTCTGGAACGTACTGTTGACAAGTCCTGCATGCACACACAACACATGCACATTTAAAAAAAGTCTAATGTATATTGTATTTATCTCTATTTCCCTGGCTCTTTAAAAAATGATATTCTTTCCATCTGAAAACTGAATTATCAGCTTATTACTTTATTTCAAGAAACTTAGGTGGTCTATTGAGCTTTAATGGGGAAATGCAAATGTTAAAGCTGCAAAAATCAATATATGTATTTTAACAAAGGATTACTTAACTCTGACATGGTACATGGTAAATGGACTTGTACTTGTATAGCACTTTTCTAGTCTACAGAGCATTTAAAGCCCTTTTACACTTCATTTCATCATTCACCCATTCACACCCACTCATACACTGATGACAGGGGATACCATGCAAAGTGGTAGCCTATCAGAACTATCTAACATTCATACACAGATGGAACAGACTGCGTTAGCAATGTTGGGGTTAAGTGTCTTGCCTAAGGACACATCGACATGGACTAGGGGAGCCGGGGATCTTCAGATTGAAGGACGACCCTGCTGGTGGCTCAGTGGTAGAGCAGGGTCAACTCAACCCAGTCAACATTCCCCTCTTAGTCTCTTTCAGCTCATTGTTTTGATTTTATGGCCCGTAACTTTACTGTTACTGTCCACTGTCATTGCTCTTGTCTACCTTGTTTCTTGTTTTCAATAGTACTGATAAACCAACTGTACGCTACTTACCGACTAGCTGGTGTGGATTGTGGATCATTTAGCTGCTAAAGAGCCAGATATTCTACTCAGGAGTCGGTGGACACCTGGTCTGATTCATAGGATGTTGCATAGTGTGGGTATAAGCCTGCCAGTGGCCGCGTATTTTAACGCTATCAATTTTGAAGGGCATCTTTGCTGCATCCTGTGCTTAGCGCTGCCCAAGACGATTATGGTTGATTTAAAGAAATGCAAACAGGCCAGAGCGTTTTTCCACCTTATACCAGAATGATAATGTTTGGAGTTGGATGATTCTTTAGTGCTGACACAGCGTTGTGGACACAAACATGACTCCAAATGAAGGACAATGTTTCTCCAGGTCAGCTGGATGTGCAAATGACTAACTGTTTGTCAACATGTTAGCCATCACCGCTTTATAATAATGATCATAAGGCTTGGGCGGTATCAAGGTAATATGTTATAAAGGGGTATTTAGAAATCCTGAAGGTATGATGATTTTAATACTGTCAAAAATACGAGTGGTGGTGAGAACGACTAGATATAGAGTCAGAAAATATCGCCACATATAGCTTTCTCTTGAGATGACTTCCTCCCGCTACAAAGGCAGTTTATAAGCCACATGATTTTATTAAACCCCCCCGCACATCCTCTCAGTTCAGCCCACTGATGTGTCTCATGGGCCATGGCAACAAATGTCATCAGACCCTCCAGGAAATATCAGGAAGGTATAAAAACAATAGACACCGCCGAAGCCTAATGATCATTTTAAAGTGCATCTGCTCAGGTTGTGTTGTAGCATAGGAGAGGAGGTAATGGATTACCCATGATGCCACTGCCTTTTGTCTGCAAGACAGAAACTGGAGCTTGAACACTCTGGGGATACTTTTTCAAAATCATAGTTATCCACCAATGCAATAAATAGGTTAAGTTAGTGATTCTGGTATAATGGATTTAACCAGCGACCGTCCTACTGCTGCCGCTCTGCTCTGAGTTCAGTTATAAGTATGGAGGACAGCTGGTGAGAGGAAAAAAGTGGTTACCACACACACGCACGCACGCACGTTTACCATTTGTTTACAGTGTATGGCCACTATCACACATTGTTTGGGTCACTCTGTAGCCTGACACACACACACACACACACACACACACACACACACACACACACACACACACAAACACACGTATCTGACAACCCATAATAATGTAATGGTTGGAAATGGCAGTAATTACATTCTAGGAGATTAGTGACAGGATGTGACTGTGCTGTGCTGATAACATGTTTAGGAATGCACACATTGAAATGAGACAAGCAACTCTCGAAGCACATCATTTTTATTTATTTTGTTTGTTTAAAGTCAAAGTAATTTTAAATTAAAATTATTATTATTTATTAAAAAATATTCAATGTAACTGTCCTGGTGGTTAATGTGAGCACCATGTAACCCTGCCCATGTTTCCTGTCTATGTCTTAGTCCAAAGCTATCTTATAAAGAGCAACATAAATAGTTATGTTAATAATACCCCCTCCCAACCCCCCAACGTGAACTGACAAAACTGCAGACTACACTTTAGAAATGTTGAACAACGAGAAGATCTCTCTCAGTTTTACCTTTGATGTTGCTGATTTTAGCCTCATCCAACAAGCCAGAGGAAGATGCTCCCATAATGTATCTATGTCCCTTCCACCCGAGTGAAAAGCTTAGTTCAGCTGTCTGGAAGTGTACACACAGTTTAACACTGGAAACCCAAGCACATGTCAACTGAATGAGCTGCTCTCATGTGTCAAGAGGTTTTTGTCCCCGCTCATTTCCTCTGTGCTCTTTGAGTCAGTGTGTGGTGAGCTGGGCGGTGCTGTTAAGACATGAAGTAAAAAAACGACCGCAACTTCAACATCATACACAAGTGTCACAACCTCTCTTGTAGGACCCTCTGCTGGTTAACACGGAAAGAACATTCCTAACTGAATGCAACAGTGGTAATCTACCATCAGTTTGCATGTGTGTGTGTGTGTGTGTGTGTGTGTGTGTATATGCATATACTAGGGGTGTGACGATACACTCAGCTCACGAGACGAGACGAGACACGATATTGGGTTCACGAGATCGAGACGAGACGATATTTTAAGAAAACTACAATGACAAAATATATGACTGGAACAGACTTTTATTTAACCGATTATTATATATTATATTATAACTTAAACACTTAAGAACTTAACTTAAACTTAGAACTTTAACTTAGAAACTTAAACTACAATTTAAAAAAGTTAAAGTAAAATAAATTAAATTAAAGTGCAATAGCATTATCAACAGTCAGAATATCAAAACATAACCAATACTGTACGCACGGCTTCACTCGATACCCAGGGTGAAACACAGGAAGAAGAAAAACAAAACTTTTTTAAATAAGTCTGACAGGTGTGCAAAACCAAATCTACTACACAGCCATGTTCTTTTTTAAGAATATAAGCATGTCCACATTCTCTGGCAGCAGTTGGGATCTTTGCGCATTGACTATGTCCAGAGAATGTCTAATATGAGGAGAACTGGCACTCGCGGGTTAGTTCCTGGTTTCCGGACTGGTTGCAGTAATAATCTTTGACCATGCGGGGCGCTCGTAGGCGAGTCCAGAATGAATGGGAGCCAACGGGGTTTTATCCTCAGAATCCACTTTTCTCACGATGTAATTTTTTGTCAAGTAATTTGAAAGTTGCTATCAAAGGGTGGGGCTAAAATAATAAACTCAGCTGAATATTGCATTTTTTAAGGTCACGTATCTGTTCTAAAAAGGTGTTCAAAAAATGCGATGACGTCACACTGTCAGAGGTACTGCTTTACGGCAGTTTCTGAATCACTTCGGCACTTCCTTTTATTAACATATAATAGTATAATACATATATATATATAATATAAATACAGTACGCAAAAATAACTTCGACGGAAAGTCCTCCTAAAGATAATGTTTCCGATGCGCTTCAGCTTCAGATGCCGTCAAGAGGGGTCTCTGGTCGTAATCAGTCGCAAGTCCATCCCTGACCAATCAGCATTCATTAGCAGAATGCTAGCGTATACGGCCAACAACGGCCCAAACTGTAAGAAATCGAAAGGACATAAGTACTCACTCATTTGACTTTTGAACCATAATCTATATTGAACTTGCGGAATCTACAATAAAATTTGCGATATTTCAACGACAAGCAGGTGAAAGAGGCATAATTAGCCGTTTAGCCCGATAGACTCCCATTCAATCTGGACTCGCCCGCGATCACCCCCAGTGGATGTCTCATGGAACTACAACCAAAATCGGTACAATGGGGCGTATAGGGAGTGCCCAGGCTCTTCGTAGACGGGCTCTGCTATGTCTCCGTCTATGGCTGCTTTCGCGGCTTCCCCTCCTCTTCTTCTTTTCCTTCTCCGTCTTTAGGTTCTTGCAGCCTAGACGTAGCAAAGGCGCATTACGGCCCCCACAGGCCACAAATAGAAGTTTGGATAGCTCAGAAGTCTCGCGAGACTGATTTTTAACACGACGGGTAATATCGTCGAGTTTAATCTCGCGAGATCTCGTGGCACGAGATCTCGTCACACCCCTAGCATATACTGCAGTGAAAATGCTGTTTTATTTCAAAGCAATATTTAATTGAAAAAACATTAGACGCAGGTTATGGAAGGAAATTGATAGAAAAAGTTAGACAGTGTAGTAACGTTAACACAAAGACAAACAAGACAGATGATTAACAAGTAATGAGGACGAATAGTGAGTATTACAGGATTTTAACTCGAGTCACAAGGGATTAACTGCATTTATTTGTGTCTAACTTTATTTGTCTAATAATTTGAGTTTGTTTGGGTAATTTGAAATTTTAATGTAAAAATTTTGTCTGTTTGTTTAATTTATGTTTAGCTTTTTTGTTGGTTGAAGAAGTGAATGTCAAACAGAACAAAACTGCGTTAGGCCGTCAGTCCAGGCTTGTGTTATTTCCACTGGGATCGTAGAGCTTCACCATCTGCTGACATGCACCATAACGTGATCTTAAGGTGTAACACAAATCCCACTGCTATTTTTTGGCAAGCCCTGCCCTTAGTAGCATTCAAGCATTGGGTTAGCCAGGCTTCCATGCTCGTTGAGATACCGGTAACCGATTTTTTCAGGTCCTATGTCCTGACTGATGGGCTATCCAAACTACTCAAGGTCAATGCCTCACCTTAAAGTGGCCCAATTATGCTTTTCCACTTTTTCCCTATAGATAGAAGT
This sequence comes from Anoplopoma fimbria, assembly GCF_027596085.1. Taxonomy (NCBI): domain Eukaryota; kingdom Metazoa; phylum Chordata; class Actinopteri; order Perciformes; family Anoplopomatidae; genus Anoplopoma; species Anoplopoma fimbria. The sequence continues at coordinate 13,369,056 of NC_072451.1, forward strand.
ACATATGTTAAGTATAATAATCTATTTTATGGCAGTTTGAAACAAGGTCACAGTGTGAAGGATTGTCGTTGCCACCTCACCTGTGACACGAGAAGGCACCCAACCTGCCTTCACAAGGCAACTACATCAAGGATGTGAAAAGAGAAAGCCATGTGAGTACACACATTAATATATCAGAGACAACAGCTGCTATGTCACTTAATGTTACCAGGGAAGGATAAGCTACTTGTACTTCAATGATTGTTCCAGTTTGGGTGTCATCTGCTGCAAACCCATACGAAGAAAAATGATATGCTTTATTGGACACTCAAAAGACACCACCTTCATCGATCAAGAGCTGATTCAAGAAGTTTAAGGGAACGTTTGTCCAGTGTAACTAAGCAAACCGTTAAAAGGTGTGTGGTCTTTTTGTGAGGGGTTACAGCTCAGCAATGTACCTCTGTCTCCCTCCTGTGGACACAAAAGACTGGTCTCTATAGGTTAGCACTGCTCCAGAGCATTACCACCTTAAAAAGCGATATTGGCAAAGATGACGAGCCCTTATACTATTCAAACGTATAACAAATGGAATGTAGTTGGCAGTTTAGCACCTTGCCTCCAAACAGGTATGAGGAACAGCCTTTTTTCCCCATGCTGCTGAAAAAGAGAATCCCCATTAACTCCCCAGGATGCAATTCGGGCATTAGAAATTCATTCATCATTATCTGAAAAAGAAGCTTGGGGTTTTAGTGCAGACATTGAGATGTTCACTGTTCCACAGCCGACCAACCTGCCAGACATGCCGGACCAAACACCACCAAACTGCCCCAGGGAAGAGAGGAAAGAGAGCCAAGATGGAAGCTAAGCTAACCCAGCTAGGCGCTAAGGCTACTCCACTACCCAGCATACTGCTGGCTGTCAAATGACGGCCGCAGACAAATAAGATGGATGAAAGCAGATGGAGGTGGGTGACTGTTGTGTCAACATCTTCACAGAGACCTGGATCCATCGTTCATCCCCGATCAAGCTGCCCTTTACAGGCGGAAAGCAGGATAAGGAACAGGACTCTGGTGGGACCAGAGGAGGTGGACTCTGTGTTTACATCATGATGCTTGGTGATCACACACAGTCAAAGTTGATGGACAATGTTTTTACTTATTTAGATTTTTAATATTGAGATGTCGGCCATATTATCTGTCCAGAGAACTATTTTTGCTGCTTCGGTTTACATTCCTTATGATGCAAATTGAAAAAAAATGCACTATGGTATGTACGTTGTATGTTTTTGTTTTGTTTTGTTTGTCATGTGTTTGTTACGTTATAAACAGGCTACAACTAAATATCGATTTGCATCCTTGTGTTGCATAGTGAAAATAAATGATCCTTGAATCCTTGTGAATAAATCAGTGGGAGAGACAAAACAGGGTATCAAGAGGATCACATCTTCCCAAACAAACTTATGGACGGCATAAAATGAACATGGATATAATGAAATGCCATTGCCTTTTAAGGAAAAGCCATACATGACTGGTAACAGACAGCTCACAGAGGTCAGACTCGGCCATCTCAAAAAAAAAAAATCCAGAGACGAGAGCTACAAGGAAGATTATCTTAAGTACATGACGGATATCTTCAAAAGATGTGGCGTAGAGGAAGTTCAAGGGATCACTGCATTTACGAGCCAAAGAAACCAGCAAAAATTGCATGTGGTCTTTGAGGACCAGCCTTAACGAGCCCCTTCTGTCTGGACCCGACATGACTTACAAAGGTGTCCTTGTACACGTTCAGCAGCATAAAGAAGCTTCAATGTGAAACAAATAAAAATTTTCCCATCAGTTTCAAGATCAAGAGAAAGAACGAAACTACCTCTGATTTTTATGCAGAAAGAATTTGACTTATTGAGATTTAATGTAGACAATTATTTGCAAATGTATAAAAATATTTATTTCATGGATTCAAAATGGCTCAACACGCCATCTACTGTTTTAAATCAGCCCAGAACCTTGCAGGCCAGTGCTGATATAGAGCTGACCAGTCGGGACTTTTCTGTGTCATGAAATGTATCTAAAAATAGAATTTTAAAACTAAATGATAAGCTGCTCACATATCCATGCACTCCCCAGATATGCTGTCTAGGGATGTGAATACCAAGCAAAAATACTATCCGATAATCACTAGAAACTCTTGGATTAATATTTGAACATTGATTATCGTATAAACAGGGTTTTAGCTTAAAGTTCCCTTAGTAAACTATTATGTCGTTACTTGCACTTATTCTGAGTATTGTGCTTATAATCAGCTTTTGCCCTCCTGCTAAAGTAAACCGAAAACCACAATTCTCACATTATATTGTCACCTTTGATACTTACGGCTGACCCAGCTTCAAAATCATGACCTGATGTGAGATTTACAATATTTAATGTAAAAAGCTTTCTTTCATTGCAGCCCTTTATGTCACTGTTAGTGTGACACCATATCCCAGTCCTATTGGACTCACGCTTGATTTATATTTCTGTGCTAGGGGTTCTGCAACAATCACAAGCTCCTAGTCAAGTCGTACATCCAACAAATGTTAAATTCTGCCATTGTCACAGTCATCATTCCATCCATGTTTCTTCTAGTGTTAATTAAAATATGAGGTTGTTCATGTGGACTCAGCCCATCCTGATGAGTGTGACAGACTGAGGACATTTCTTCATGCACAAAAAGTAACTGAAAGCTAAGGGCATCGTTGAATCATTCTCTCTGCTGTGAAGCATTTAGTGTGAGCTAATCTTATATTAATATCATAGGATTAGTATAGGATCAGTAAGCTTTGTTAATACCACCACTCAACACACAAACACCTCAAGCAAATGACGAGCTCTTGGAATTTAGGACCCTTTGCTGTTATAAACTATTTATAGTTTTTTTTTGCCATTGCGTGGGAAGCCGGGGTGCAGAGGGTGCTGTAGGGGTGAACACTCATCATTATACCCTTGCTCGTCTCCTAAATGAAATGGCTGTATCTTCACTGTCCTGCAATATTCTAAACTATAATAATCCTGTTATGGATGACAGCGCGTCTTTGTTCTGTGCAGAGAGCATCTGGGCGAGGCGATGCACCGTACCAGGGCGCTGTCATTTATTGATACAATTTTCACATCCCACATAAGTGGTTAATTATATCACCAATGACAGACAATCATTTGGTCATTCCATCAGATAGGTCGGAACTGGTTCTTTACTAGTGCGGGATGATGAGCCCATCTACTGTGGGCACCACTGTCGTCGTCATCATTTGGTCCTGAGCCGTGGAAAATGAATTAATAGCACAACAACAGAAGTGAGTAAAGTACTCATTGGGTTATGTCTTGAACACACCTGATGCACCTGGTGCAGCTCAGCAGCCATTGCTGTTAACCATCAGCTGGTTCAGGTGTGCTGGAACAGAGAGCAGTGGAAAATGGGCAGGTTTTTGTTTCTACGATCAATGAAACTTTACTTTAAACTTATCTAAAATATGATTTTACAGGGCAGTCAGTGCAAGATAATTTGATGTTCAGACGAGGGCTCAGGCTGTGAACAGTAAAATCATTATTTAACAACAGCAAATTTTGTCTTTAATCTTTTAGGCCATTATTATTAGCAATAATAACGATCCAAAATGATGTAAAATGTAAATCAAAAACCCTCAAATCTATTCCCTGTACCATTATGCATATTGGCTTTGCTTCCACCCTGAAGCCCTTTTTGCTTTCTCGCCTCGCAGGTTTCCACGAATCGTTGTGGTCCCTGGACCATGGTCATGCCTCCTGCTGTGACCCGGCTGACACCCACTGCTACTTCGATTATTATTATTAATCACATTACTAATACTATTCCTTATATCATTATCAGGGCCGCTGACAGGTTTGGCTGGGCCCGGGACAAAATTCTCTCAATGGGCCCCCCCCAAAAAAAAAAAAACCACACACACCTCTACTTTCTCAGTCCCTACCCTACCCTTAAATGACAAAAAAATACTCATTACTCAACAAACAATTTATTTGAACATTTTAACATTAACTTTGTGTGCAACTATTTAGGTGCGAAATGCCATGCGCCGGACTTTTGTGGTGGCAAAGTCATCAATGAGGTCATTGAAGTCCAGCTTCTTTGCAAGCTTGTGCTCTATGGAAAGCATTGCCAGCCCGTTGAGCCTCTCCTGTGACATCTTTGAGCGCAAGTAGTTTTTTTTTTTGTTCCCAAAATTGTCAAACGCCGAAACACAACCACAGAATTCCCTTGTGCAGCTCCCAAACACATGACGTCGGGATGACAAGCCCATTTATTACGGATAAACCAAAAGGATTATTTACAACTTTAATTGGATAGGCTATGGATATGGACTGAGTGAAGTTATGGCTTTCAGAATCATACCACAATAAAACTCACGCTATTGTATTCACTTAGAGCTCATTAACTGCACATTTCATCGACCATTTTTCACTTGACCAAGGGGAATCATGTCAAGGGTACTTTTATTTATCGCCAGACCCGCGTTTATGTCCGCTGAACTTCCAGAGAATGTTTGGGGAACAAGGCGGAGCCCATTCATCTGGCGAGTTTCAAGTTAACGGCAATCAGAAACTAAGTTACAGGCTACCCCAAAACGTCACGTTTATAACCCATTCGTTACATCCAACTCTATCTAAATGGCAATTTCACATGTTGCCATGCCACTGGCTTATTTTAAACCATGAGCCGCGTTACACTGGCTGTAATTCAGCTGACTGGGAATGATTCTCAAATCAATTCAGCCTGATTGGAGTGCGCAGCGCGTGCCTGCCTGAAACATTTGATTTGGACATGGGCCTATTTGCGGGGTAATGTGCATATTCTAAGATTCAATTAGATATAGGCGTATGAAACACAGTGTAATAAAGCCGTTGTGGTTATCAAATTATTCAATGCCCCCTGTCTGTCTGATATTGATCTCCGTGTGACTTGCTCATGTGGTGCTGCGCTAATATGTTTGACACGCCGCCTGTGCCTGTGTTACTTGACGACGGGGCTGGAAAAAGTTGGCCGTGTCTTACCTGGCTGTGCTGCACAGCTGCCTTTACTGGTACCTGCAGCATCACCTGAGTCTTTTCTGAAATATTTATAAAGAGATCCCCTCAGGCTTTCGGCTTCTTCCTCTCTTTTTCGCCTTTCTTTTTTTTTCAGGGCTCCTGACTTGTGCATGTTGAATCAACTCGCGCACTGACCACTAATGGAATGATGTCGTCTTTTTTCTTCTCCAAAGACCAAACCATTTTGGCATAGGGGTGATAGGGGGTTATTGGCCGTTTTTTCAAGGGCAATGAAGGCAAACAATCTAGGAGTCATTAATTGAATGCAAATAAAGCACTTTTCTTCTCTAAATCAACACATTTTGAAGTATACATACAATAATTAATCCCAACTTCATGGGGGTCCAGTTATGGGCCCCCCCCATTCCAGGGCCAGTCCAGGGCCCGGGACAACGTACCCGTTTGTCCCCCCCTGTCGGCGGGCCTGATCATTATTATAATTCTACTATAGTCATTGCTGCTTTAATTATAAGTAGTCTTAATTTTTTCCTTCGTTACTCTGCTTACTACTGTGATTATATGAATAATTTATGTCATATACACTGAATGTGTTGTAGCTCTGTTATGTTGTTCATTCTGTACACATGACATCTATTGCATTCTGTCCATCCTGGAGAAGGATCCCTCCTCTGTCACTCTCCCATAGGTTTCTTCCTTTTTTCTCCCTGTTAAAGGGTTTTTAGGGGAGTTTTTCCTGTGCCAATGTGAGGGTTCCGGGACAGAGGATGTCGCATGTGTACAGATTGTAAAGCCCTCTGAGGCAAATTTGTAATTTGTGATTTTGGGCTATACAAAATAAACTGAATTGAATTGAAGAATTGTCTCGGGGGAGGAGCCCCATTCTTCCTTCAAACAGGGTTAAAATAATGTAAAACTAGTAACTTTTACCATTTTTGTAGTAACAAAGCAGAATAGTTTGAAACGTGATAGGCAGTGAGCAATGCAAGGCACGGTGCTATTTTAGGACACGGGTTGGGAGCAACGGTAGACACAAAGTGAATCAAAAAGGGATGGGAAATACTGTTTTAACTTGAAACGAAAATTGTTTCGAGTTATAGGATCTAAGCCCTCCAGCTGTCACAGAGTCAACTTACCATCATGTATTAACGTCTAAATGTAGTCTCGTTAAAGTGGCAATCAGTAGGACACAGTTTGCTTAACCGCTAAAAAGTTGTGACAGCTCTGATTGGCGTAGCCATCAACGCTGTTAGCATGTTGGCTAACCACTCGACCTACTGACATATCATTTGGGAGAGCTCAATTGAGACAGCTATAGCCCTTCAACTGTCACAGAGTCCGTTAAGACTTAGCATAATAACTTCTAATAGCGGTATTCTCACTTGACAATCTAAATGTTTGCTAATCAACTGCTGAAAGTTGTGACAGCTACGCTAGTCCATATCGATGGGGACTTGGGCAAGACACTTAACCCCAAATTGCTCCCATTAATGAAGTTTTAAATAACGTAGTTCGGGAACAATGACCACGCCCTGAACACCTAATTGGCTCTGCACAAAGTATTTAAGCATGACGAATCCATCCACTTCCTCCCTGACTCTGTTTTCTCATGACGTCAGAATCGCAACAACAAGAACCCAAAACCACTTACCCAGCACCATGGACCAGGAACTCTTCCTCAACCCTTCTGACAACGAGCTGTTCGAAGAACACGAGCTCACCCCCGAAGTCCCGAGGCTCCAACCTTCTCCCACCATCCTTCGTCGCCAGCAACCTCGGCTACGTTCTACCATCCACGTTCCTCGTGGCTCCCGACATTCATCCCCGGACAACTCCGAGGCCGTCGGCCCTCGCCCTCCATCAGCCCCAGGGGGAGAACTCGACTTCGGCGCGCGAGGGACATCGTCCCTCCCCGAAGCTGCTCTCCCATCCGCTCGAGATCCAGGCGCTCGAACGACGGGCAAAACCGCCCCGACCCTCCTCCACCACGCCGACTCTCCAACAGCCCCAACACGTCCCACATCTCCAAGTGGACAGTCGCCCGTTTAAAGAACGTACTCACCCAGCGCAACGTCCCGTTCAATAAGTCCGACAGGAAAGCTAAACTTTTCAAACTTTTCACGGACTCCCAACACAACAACACTCAGCAAACCTCCCGAGCACTTCCGGATTCCCGCTGCCGCGTCAGCCGCTACGCCGATGACGTCACGACGCATCCGACGGCCGGGGAATCCCCGTCAGCCACAGCAGCCCCCCCAGAGGGCCAGGTCGTACCACAGCAAACCCTCTCTGCTCCAGAGACATCACATTCTGCACTCGTTTTCCCCCAATCTACACTATCAACCCATGCACATGCATCCTTTCATCCCAACATCCTTTCCTCTTCTCTCCCTCCTGCCTTTCCTGCACCATCTACCTTTGCCAACTTTGCTCCGCCCTACATGAATCCACCTACCTCAGCTGCTCAGACAGTTCCAACAGCAGGGGCCCATAGCGGAGCAACCGGCCAAAACCTATTCTTTCCTCCTGTTTCTGCTTTTCCCCCTCCCTACCCCTAAACCCCTATTCCCCTTTCCTATGCAACTAACATAACCCATCCTACCCCAAATGCACCCCCTTTCTCAGCTTTTTCCCCCATCCCCTCCACCCACCAGCTTCACCCACAGCATTACCCCCAGTCTCCAAGGAACTCCGGCACAACAGCCGGGGCCCGCCTATAATCTTTCCCCACATCCCCAGGGAATTTCCGCCACTCCCCACCCGCTCCAAGGAACACCATCTATTCTTTCTCCCTTTTCCGCGACACCATCTGCTCGGTTTTTCCCGACCGCAGGCCCGAACTGGACGACTATTTGTCGTTAATCCTAGACCTGGCCTTGAGGTTCGGCGGCAACGGTTTTTACTCCTACCATGTTCTCTTCACATCCGAAGCCGCCGCTCGAGTGCAGCAGTTCAACCAGGGAACTTACTGGGGTACACTAGACCCCGAATTATATTGCAGAGTCTTTGCAGCTCGTTCCTCCCTTAACTGTGAGTCCTGTGGCGCACCTTCCCATCCAGCCACCACATGCACCCTCACAGCCCCCCTGCCTTCCACAGCCGCTCCTAGAAGACGGAGCCCCTCCGGTTACCGCAGCCTGCCTCCATCATTTCCCCCACCATCCATCATCCCAAAACCAGCCACCAACCAGCCAACAACCACCGGCCCTCTCCCCAAAGGGGTAGACAGGAGAGGCAGACCAGTCCTCTTCCAGGGCGGGAGAATGGTCTGCAACAACTTTAACGATTTAGGATCCTCCACACCTGCTCCTTCTGCGGAGGTGCCCACTCCAGACCAACCTGTTCCCACAACCCCACCAAGCACAGCCTCTGTAAGTACCTCAATACACCAATCAAGGTCCAAGCTCTAGCTTCCGCCTTACAGAACCACCCAGACCGCCAGTTCACCAGCTTCCTAATACAAGGGTTCACACACGGCTTCCACCCAGGTTTGCAGGTTAAACCAGAGCAGTCCTATACATGCCATAATTTGAAATCCGCCATTTCCGAGCCCGACATTGTCGACAAACTCCTGGCTCAGGAAGTCAAAACTCTTTCATGATCGGCCCTCTCCATAGCCCACCTTTCCCCATATTCAGAATCAGCCCCATCGGCATAGCTACTAGGAAATACTCAGGAAAAAAGAGACTTATAATAGACCTCTCATCCCCCCACGGCTCTTCCATCCCAAGCATCAATAGCCTAATCCCGAGCCCGGACTACTCCATGCAGTACACCACAATCACCAACGCCGCATCCCTCATTCGCCTCGCAGGCCAAGGAGCCTGGTTGGCTAAAGCGGACATCATCAGCGCCTTCAAAGTTCTTCCGATCCTCCCCAAATTCTGGCATCTTTTCGGCGTCCATTGGAAAGGCTCTTACTACTTTGCAGTGCGCTTGACCTTCGGGTGCAAGAGCAGCCCAAAAATCTTCGACTGCTTATCCGAAGCTCTCTGCTGGATCCTGACCAACGTTCATAAACTTCCGTACGTCATCCACCTCTTAGACGACTTCCTCACCGTCACGCCACCTTCCTCACCCCCAGCACACGGCCTCAACACTTTAACCTCAGCGTTCAAGGAACTCGGCGTTCCTCTGTCTCCAGAGAAAACCGTAGGCCCCAGCACCTCCCTCGAATTCCTCGGCATCACCCTCGACTCAGTTTCACTCCAAGCATCCCTACCTACCGAAAAAATCAATCGGATCTCCTTACTCATTTCAAATTACCTCCTGGCCCCCAAATGCACCAAACACCAACTCCTTTCACTGTTAGGCCACCTCAACTACGCCATTCGCATCATCCCCCAAGGTCGATCCTTCTTGTCCCACCTCCTTTCAGTCGCCGCCTCTGTCCCAAATCTCCATGGCCACGCCTCTCTGGACAAAGCTTGCAAAACGGAGCTAAAACTGTGGCACCAGTTCCTCTCCTCATGGAACGGCATCTCCTTATTTTACGATGACCACATCACCAAGCCGGAAGACATCCAGCTGTTCACAGACGCAGCCCCCTCCATCGGCTTCGGCGGCTTCTACGGCAGCAAATGGTTCTCAGCCGAATGGCCGCACGAATTCTCATCCCTCACCCCTTCTTCGGCAATCTCTGAAATGTATCCGGTAGTCATAGCAGCCATTCTTTGGGGCCGGGAATGGTCCAAAAAGACAATCGCTTTATATTCAGACAACAGCGCCGTCGTAGACATCATTAACAAAGGACGGTCACATTGTCTAGACATAATGCAGTTCATGCGTAGACTCACCTTGGTTTCGGCCCAGCACCAATTCATCATCCAAGCCTATCACATCCCAGGTCACAAAAACTCCATAGCCGACTCACTTTCTCGTTTCTCTTTACAGAAATTCAGACGATTGGCGCCAGCTGCGGACCCTCTGCCAACTCCGGTCCCACCGTTTTCAGCCACCATCTTCAACTGACCCCGCTACTAGAACACCTAATCTCTGCCTCCCAAGACGCCATCCTCAACAGCGTCGCCCCCAGAACACTCTCATCATACCTCACCGGATGGAATAGCTTTAAAGCCTTCCACGCTTCCCTCGGCCTTCCATTCCCCTCACTCGACGTCCTGACCCTCACGAACTTCATCACGTTCGCCCATTCACTCCTCAAGATCAAGCCTTCCACTATACGGGTCTACATAAGCGGAATCAACTTCTTCGCCAAACTTTCCTCAGGCACTCCTTGTCCAGCTGCGTCCCACTCACACATCACCATGTTACTCAAAGGTCTCCGTAAAGCCGAACCACACCCCACGCCTAAACGTCTGCCCCTCACCTCGGACCTCCTTACTCGCTGCATCCAAACACTCCGTTCAGGCTACCTATCCCCCTTCATGGACAAAGCATTGGAGTCCATGTTCTTGCTGGCCTTCTTCGGCTTCCTGCGCTGCTCGGAATTCACCGCTCAGAACTCTGACCACCATCCATCGCAACACGCCACCATGTCCGACATCTCCATCCACCATCCGGACACCATCATCTACCACCTCAAACGCAGCAAGACCAACCAGTCTGGTCCGCCCCAGCCCATCTACATCTTTCGACTAAACTCATACCTAAGTCCATTCGAACCCATATGCGACTACATAAGCGCAAGATTAGCCAGCGGAACTTCTCCACAGGACCCGCTTTTCATCACAGAGACAGGCAAAGGGGCCACAAGAACCTGGTTTCACCACCACTTCCGCCAAATCCTCCATAAATCCGGTATACACCCGGAACATTACTCAGGCCACTCATTCCGCATCGGGGCCGCCTCCACCGCCTCAAGCCAAGGAATCCCTGACCACATCATCAAGACCCTCGGCCGCTGGTCGTCCCCTGCGTACCTCACCTACATCCATTCCAACCTAAACGACATCAGAAACGCACACCAGCACCTGTCCTCCTGAAGCTGTCTTTTGGGGACTCTGCGCCACCTGGCCTTCCGGAGAGACAGCCCCCACCCAAGAGTCTCCAATCCCCCTGTTCCTGCCAGCCACCGGGCACCATCGCTCTCCTCCCACCATCAGTCATCAACCTTCTTTACCCTCCCTGCTTCTCTACCCTACACCCCTCCTTCCCTCACCCTCCATCCCTTACCCTCATCCCTTCCTCCCTCGACCCCTACCCCCTCATCCCTCGACCCCTACCCCCTCATCCCTCGACCCCTACCCCTTCATCCCTCGACCCTTATCCCTTCATCCCCTCATCCCTCCAACCCCTTCCCTAACTCATCCCTCTGACTCACATTCGTAATAAATCAGTCATAACCTATCTCGTGATAAGCGTGGTCTTTGTTAGTGAAATGAAGTTTTAAATAACGTAGTTCGGGAACAATGACCACGCCCTGAACACCTAATTGGCTCTGCACAAAGTATTTAAGCATGACGAATCCATCCACTTCCTCCCTGACTCTGTTTTCTCATCCCTCCCCCCAACCCCTTTTTTATTTTTTACCATTCATCTTTCTCCCTCTTCTCTCCTTCCTTCTCGCTCTTTCACAGGATTACAGGAACAACGGGGGACTCTGCGCCACCTGGCCTTCCAGAGAGACAGCCCCCACCCAAGAGTCTCCAATCCCCCTGTTCCTGCCAGCCACCGGGCACCATCGCTCTCCTCCCACCATCAGTCATCAACCTTCTTTACCCTCCCTGCTTCTCTACCCTACACCCCTCCTTCCCTCACCCTCCATCCCTTACCCTCATCCCTTCCTCCCTCGACCCCTACCCCCTCATCCCTCGACCCCTACCCCCTCATCCCTCGACCCCTACCCCTTCATCCCTCGACCCTTATCCCTTCATCCCCTCATCCCTCCAACCCCTTCCCTAACTCATCCCTCTGACTCACATTCGTAATAAATCTCGTGATAAGCGTGGTCTTTGTTAGTGAACTCTATAAATGGGTATGAATGTTAGTTAGAGTACTGATGGGCAGGTGTCACCTTGCATGGTAGTTCCTGTCATCAGTGTATGAATGGGTGAATGATGACATGTAGTGTTTAAGCGCTTTGAGTGGTCGGAAAACTTAAAGAGCGCTATAAAAAATTGACCATTTACCATTCTCCCTTATGACACATCGCTTCAGCTGTGCAGTCAAACATGCTGTCAGTGTGCAAATGAAGCACTGTTAGCCTTTTCAACTGAGCCGCTATGATACATTCATCACAGTTTAATCCTGTGTTGATTTGTGTCTATTGTAGCTGTGTGTAAGGGGTTCAACATGAATGACTTGGGGATATAACCAGTGAACCTTTTACCCGTAAACTGATAATAAGTATTTTGTATTGGTATTTTTTAACTGAGAATAGCGCTGATCCACTTCAGTGTGTTGAGTGTTACAGAGTTGTTGCTAACTTTTAAGGCTAACCCCCTTCACTTTAGTGGGAGGTGGCTAGCAAGCTAGACACTGGAACTTAGCTTGGGACTTGGGAAGTTGTAGCATGTATGAACCTACAAATAAACTGTAACATTGCACACACTTCACTGCTATATTTACAGCTTTTACCTTACTGCTAACTTCATAGTCACACACAGGCTATACGGGTTCCAATACCCATACAACCAAGCTATTTATTATGGCAGAAAAAGAGTTAGTGTGACATACTGCTTGCAAACTGCAAAATGTTATGCTTTTCTAGCTATTCTGACCCACGATCCTTTAAATATGAGCAAGAGGGTCAAAGTCCAAGTTGCCATGTTATGAGTAGTATCTCCCAATTGAATGCATACTGCATGCAACAGCTGCTCTCATTCTCTAAAACGGACACTCACTAATGCAATACGTTGGAGGAAACCCTTACAGAGTACACCAGGTAGAAACAGCTGTCAACGTTGCAGCTAAACTGATCAATGGAGACTGGCTAGGAAAGTGACCACGGATGGCTAACTCTCCTAGACGGAGGAACTGGGGACAAAGCTTCCTATTATGCACATCCACTGCAACATGCCACATCATTGTCCACTCTGCAAATCTCCAGGTTGTTTGCATGCTGCAGTCACACATACACAGAAGGACAGACCATGTACTCAGCAGAGTAACAGTAATACCACACACTATGAACTAACAAGTGAGACTGTGATTGCCCACATCAGAATCACATTTTACACATGCGTTAATATTCAAACAACGTGGACAATTATACCAAATCTAAGTGGAAAATTACTTCTGAATAAATGTACCGCCCCATGACACATGTTACTGGGATAAACAGTAAACAGAAAAAATATTTCATCAAGACTTCTACAGTATACATGGTGTGAATGTGTGGATATTGGCCTGGGCTGATGTTAGATTCCATGCCTGAATTATTCTCCCTGTCCGGTTTTGTCGGTAGTCATTCTAGCATGCATAGGCAACAGGATATGCTATCAGATAAAGGCACATTCTGACAGCCTAAAAGATTAACTATTGTTTGTCCAAAACATATTTACTCAGTCCATTTATTATAAATATTACAGTCGTATTACTGTATAGTACCAAATTTCATGAACATCCATTTAATCGTTTTTGAAATATTTCACTCACCACCAAAACTGGCAACCTCATTGAGACAGGTGAGTGGATCACAGGCTTCATCATCTGGGGACAATGAATTTCCATTCAAAATATTATAGCCATATTTCTGATAGAGATATTTTGTGGCAGACCGGCAGACAGACAAGATGACTGGCAGGCAAATGAAAGAACGGATGGACATTGCCATCCCCAGTGCTCAGCCATGGTTAAGGTTGGGTGGGAAAGGAGGTTTAACAGATTTTGTTGCCTGAACCCACCGTTATTGTAAGACCAACCATATTTTTATTTGACCTAACTAAGGGGTTTGTTACGTAACGTTGTACCAAAAAAGGAGTTGTTCCGAGCTACAAATATAAAAGGATTGTTAATGTTGTTACAGCTGTGTCCCTTTACATGAAACCAATAGAATTAATTTTGTTGTCCTGTTGTTCCTGTGCTTGTGCTGCTTCACATGTGCGATGATCCTCTGAAAAGTATTTCAAAGCATTTATCCAACTATAACTTCAAAGTATGGATAAGCTTTGGGTATTGCAGTATTGATTTATTATTGATAGTTTACTTGATTGATGATGATGAACAAAGTCTTGTGGCTGACAGAGGCTCAGTTTAGACAAAAAGTTTGATGTTGATGAGAGACGCGAGGCAAATACCAAGAGACTCACAATGACGACAAGGACACACAAAGCAACTATAAAGACACTCAAATAAAGAGACAGATCTACTACAAAGAGACTCAACATTACTACAAAGAGACACAAAGCAACCACACAGACACAAAATGATTACAAAGCGAGGCTGAACAACTGTAAAGTCTGTGACTTGCTCCTCAGTAGGAGAGGTGGTTGGGCCTTTTGCATATCTGTGCCCAGAGGGCCATTTTCTCATTATCCACCTATGCCCACATCGGCAAACCTAGTGTACTTTAGGTCAGGGCCTGTTTTCTAAAGTATATAATGCTATTCTCGACAAAAGTAGCCTTTTCTTCCAACTCGTCAACACAGTTTGGGGAAGGTTTAGAGCGTGAGAAGGCCTGCTGCTGGGCAAATGATGTGTTGCACTGTATAAAATGACGTGGTGATTGATGTTAATGTGTTCGGGAACTGCTTAAGCACTTGACAGTAGGAGTATGAAGTTCAAGTCCCTGCAGGGGCTGCTGAGTAACAGTGAGTAACTGTCCATGGTGCTGGAAAGCAGTCTCTGCTCTGCAGGATGTGAGGCTGCTTAACCTCAAGGTTTCTCAAGATTGATTTTCCCGCAATAGGAGATTCTGACCAGAGTATAGTCTTTACTTTGTGCTGTAACGGAGCTCAAATGGTATGCAAACAGCCACGAGACAGAGAGACTGGCGTTGAAAGGGAGAGAGTCGTCGAGGGAGAGAGAGGAGGATGATGTCATAGTTTTAGTCTGTGCTATAGAAGAAGCAGATGGATGCAGACTTCCTCCTTTTCCTCCACTCCTTTCTCCGTCTCCATCTCCGTCCTCAACATCTGCCTCAGCATCAGGACTCATCGAGGACAAAGAGGGACAAACCGCAGACACAGGATATGTTCGGGTAGGCCGTCTGCAGGCGGAGGAGACAAAGCGGAACCCCCTTTCCTGTCGGCTGGATGTGAGCGGATCACACACCGGAGGTGAAGTCCATAAAGACGGGATATGGACCGACATATCGGAGCGAGCTCTGGGTCGGTCCTCTTTTTTGTCTCCATTCTGTACTATGAGCAGGCGGCAGCGTGAAGGAGCTAGTGCAGCCCAGAAAGGAGGAGGAGGAGGAGGAGGAGGAGGAGAGGCACACACAGAAGGGTGTCGACGGAGAGAGGCAGGGGGAAGCCTAGCGGAGAAGAGGAGGGGAGGAACGCCGGGAAAATAAGAGAGTAATATTACAAGCTTCCAATAATGGCGGCTAAGTCGGACGGGGTCCTGAAGATGAAGAAGAGCGACGTGGCCTTCACCCCGCTGCAGAACTCGGAGCACTCCGGCTCGGTGCAGGGTCTCCACCCGGGCGCCCAGCCCGACTCCGCGGGCACCGGGGACGGGGACTTCGCCAACGGTGAGTCGCGGTGCTGCGGCGGCGGCGGCGGCGGCTCGAACTCGACGTGCCTTCGCCCAGGCAGGGAGCAGCAGAAATACACGGTGTGGGACTGCCTGTGGATCGTAGCGGCGGTGGCCGTGTATCTGGCCGACGTGGGCACCGACGTGTGGCTGTCGGTCGACTACTACCTCCGCCGCGACTACTGGTGGTTCGGCCTGACGCTCTTTTTCGTGGTGCTGGGCTCCTTCTCGGTCCAGCTCTTCAGCTTCAGATGGTTCGTCCACGACTTCAGCACCGAGGACGGCGTCGAGTCCGCGGCCGACTGCGCCCACATGGACGGGAACAAGCTGCTGAGCGGCTCGGCCTCGCACGGCGACGTTACCGCTCAGCACCACCCGGCCACGCCGCAGAGGCAGGCGTCGACCGCCAGCAGGAACACCACGACCAACAGCACCGCGAGCACCGCGCTGGGCGGCAGGGGCGGGAAGCGGTCGGCCTACTACTCCTTCTGCGTCTGGTTCGGCCAGTCCGTAATCCACATCCTCCAGATGGGCCAGATATGGAGGTAGGACGGGGGCCTTGGGATGGGTGGTGTGTGTGTGTGTGTGTGTGTGTGTGTGTGTGTGTGTGTGTGTGTGTGGAGATTAGCTGTTTATGTGTGTGCGGTTTAAATGTATGAATGAGCAGAGGGCTGCTCTGACAGTAGTTGGCACTCTTGGCCTCTGAATGATGCCAACTCTTACAGCGTGGCTACCAGCTGCCATTTTTGACATGCTCCCATCTGCAGGGCCGACACTCATGATACTGTGGGAGGCTATTAGGTCACTTATCCTCTATATCCATTTACTGATGGGTCAGGAAAGATCACACATCTTAGAAACACAGGGAGCCTGGCCTCGGCCTGTCAGCCACACCTGGTGTCAAGCAGTGAATGCTGCAGATGCAGATGTGGATACTTCTCTCCTTTGGTGCCAATGGAAATAACTTCCTAAACAGCCTCTGGGTTCAGACATGAATTTGAATGACCCCTTAACTCAAGATGCACATGGTTGCATTTTACAACAGCTAAGCCCACAGTCATTCATTAAATATATGCAGCCAACTATCACTGACGTATCCTGGGGTGCACATGCTGCACAGTAACCCGTGGTGGAAGAAAAAACATTGGTAGCATGTACTATTATTCCAATGTGTATAATATATGAAACACTTACTTATAATGCATTATAATCTGCTTATCGCTTATTTGTTGCAAATAACACACACACACACACACACACACACACACACACACACACACACACACACACACACACACACACACATCACACACACATCCAACAGAATCAGATCACATGATCTCAGGGTCCTCAGCTATGGCCCTGGCTGCAGCTGAAGTGTTAGTGTCTGCTTGACCTGTCCTGGACTGCACATATACAGTATTCTGCCTTGTGACATTTCTGGTGCACTGTGTAATACTGTATATAGTACCATGAGGGTTCTCTGCCCTTTCTTTCACCTGGTTCATACTGGAATAAGACTGCAGCAGGCCTGCTTCTCACATGTTTAATGTCTATGAACCTTTATTTTAATATGACAGTTTATTACAGAACTCATTTTTTGTTTTTTGTTCATAAATCTAAACCTGATGTGTCCATCAGTGGTGATATGTGATGGGAATCTCCAAGCGTCAGACAGAAATGTGAGATGTGAACATACCAGTGAACTTGTCTCAGTAGAGTGATTCTGTTGATGTTTTGTAGAAACCTAATCTGGGGACCTACAGTACTTTTAATTACTGTTGAAGATGTTAACTTGGTCTCTGGGAAATGGTAATGGTCATTTTTTAAAACAATTTTCTAACGGCTTTACCACAAAATTATTCTTTAAAATGATTGACAGATGAATCAATGTTGCAAATAATTGTTGGTTGCAAGTATAGAACTTAAAGTGAATCACAGTTTGAGTCAAAGATCTCTCTCTCAGTGATGTTGCCATAGAAATTGACTGGTGAAATGGTCTCCCTGAAGAGGAAAGGCTGTGTATGTGTTGGGATTTTTGGGGATACTGAAAAGATAAAGTCCATTTAATGTGTGATTGCTGATGATTTAAGGACAATACCTTATGGTAAAATGTCTGTCTTTGCTGATTAGTTCTAGATGCATGGTTATAAAACACGTTTGTGTGACAGATCAGAGATTGGAAGAGGAGACAAAGTTTACAATGTGCTATTTTATTGAAGATTTTATGTTAAATTGTGTCTTAGCCCTAATTTCCGTTGACTTTGTATGAAATCGCACTTCCTCGAAAATTCCCTTGCACACACATTTAGAGACGGATATCTAAAAATCTGGAAAAAGAAGACCAAAATGCCAGATTCAGTATGAGTAAATTTTTGTTAAGAAAATGTAAATGAGACGCCTAAAGTCTACTGGATGTGGCAGCGTCACGTTCTTTTTGTGTTTTATAGCGTTTTTACAAACACTTTTGCGGCATCCTTATTGTTAATGTGGTAACAGCTGAATTAATTTCAATTAGGCCGTATACTGTTGTATCTTTATTTTGTGTAATTCCTGGATATTATGCGTAGCTAAGGGAAATCTCTAGCTGATTTATAGACTTCAGAGGCAACCCTGTCTCCGGCAAAATTAAGTTTGCATACAACAATTATTTTAGGAGGGAAACATACCTATTCATCCGGACTGCCTTCTTGCATATTTACACAGACCAGGATTAATAGAAAAAAATAGAAACGTGATCCATTTCCTCCAAACTTAATTGACGTAATCAAGTTTGGTTGTATCCAAACAAATATTTTGTATATACCGATATCAGATATCGGACTGATTGATATTCAGGACAATGGGGCCTATCTATTCCAATCACTTCTATGTTTATAAACTTTATACATTAAATATTGGAATTTAACTCCTGTTTTTAGTGTTATCAGTTAGTTGCTGCGTTAAAAAGTTTACATTTTAATTTAAATTGTTTATTAATTTAATAATAAATAACAATTTAGTACATTTTTATCTTACATTAGTTACATTTTGATTTACAAAGTTAGTAAAGCAATGTCTTAGTCAAGCCTGATGTTGCCTTACACATAAAAAATGATCTGGTCACCTCCACACAGAGAGACATAAGGCTTATTAATGAATTGGTATCTGATCGGTACTCAGTATCGACCGATACCTAAAGCCCAGGTATCGGTATCAGGACTGAAAAAGATGGATAGGTCCATCCCTAAGTTCTAGGAGACCAGGCTGCCTGAGGGGAAATTACAGAAACAAGACATGGATTGGTTATATGTACAAAAAGACAAATTCAGTAGCAAATAAAATCAGTAAATCACCATTAAAAGATTGAGGTTAAATTAGTTTACATCCTGAATAATGGCTGCCATTTGGGATTTTTAGATGACACATCTCTTGATATGTTTTCATGTGAGCAGATGGAATCTGGTGCTTGTATATTTACATTTGAACAATTCTAGCTATTTACCTAACTGTACTGAGAGCAAATGTATCAGTGAGGAGCAAACTGTGTCTCATTATTTCACCGTTTGTTTGGTGCAGCTTACTTTTAATTTCATTACACAGTAATATAATTTTTTTCACCAAGCTTTTAGTCTGCAGAACATCAGAAACAGATTCTCCTCTACAGGCCCCAGTGCTGTTTTTACATTTCTTATTGAGTCTAAACAACAATCCTAAAGTTAACGACACAGTTATTTATTATTATTATACTATTTATTATTGATGTGACATTCTAGTTTAAAAAAACGTATTAAATACCTTTGAATTCATATTTCAAAAAAGGTAAAGCATGGTTGGAAATTTTATATTTAGAAATGCAATTTGTTTATTTATTTACAATGTACTCATAAGGAAATAGATAACACTTTAATTAATTTCATCTTAATGGCATCATCATTGCCATCATTTCACAAAAAGATGTTTTAGCAGCTCCAAGAGGTGGCGGCGATTTGAAGATATTGCCCTTTATGGTTGTGAATTATGACTTAAGGTTAAAATGGATCAAAGAGTATTTGTAAGCTTCAGAATCCTTTTGGTATTTCATACCACAGAGGATTACAGTTTATATCATAATAGTTCCAATTATCAAAAGTAAGTGTCAGTATTTCAAATGATGTCAGTATGTTAAGATAAACAGTAATGGACTATTGATCAGTCTCACCAGCATGTGCCAATAACTACATTACAGTCTACATATTGATCTTGGGGGCTCATCATACTTTTCATTAGTTGACGTGAAGCATCTATTAATGAGCTATTAATGGACATACAGCTCTTTATTCTGGATCCACTCAGTCGGTCCCCAGTGGGTTCTCCTCACAGAGAGTCATTCTACCGACTCTATACACTATTTGATTCTATAATCACAAGTTAAATATGGTATTATTAGATATTCTTTAAATGTTGTTCAGTGAATATTCTAATCATAGAAATATCCATGTGGCTTGAAATATTCCCATTCCTCTGCTTTTAAGTTAACTATTATCTTGTCGGGTCTCACATGTCTCAGTTGATGAAACCAATGAAGTAAATTCAGACAGATCTACAGCCATGTACCTGCAATGAAAAAGGTAACAGTGTAAATTCATATACATTTTGTTGGGACACCAATGTGCAGATACAGTAGTTCCTCATTTCTCTCTTAACCTGCATGAATTCATGTGTTTAAGTCACATGACTAGATGTAATGTGAAAATGTCGCTTGGAGGGATAATATCAGAAATTCCAGCAGACTCTTCAACTCTACAGAGCTGTTAGCCTTCAATAGCTGATTGTTTGGTTTTACAGCTTGCATGTTTGTTATCAACCCCACCCCAGGTAGGAAGCCATTTTTGGTATCAGAAACATTCTGGTTTCCACTTGTAGTCCAAGCAATATTGACCAATCACGTTGGAGCAGGCTTTGTTTGAATTCAGGTAAAACAGTCCATGTGGAGAGGGAAAGAGGCGAAATGCACTGGCCAAAAACGTATACTGGGAACCCACCAGTTTGGTTTTCCAGTAGCAAAAGTTGTGGATCGTACCTGTTTTTTTGTTTTGGTTGAGTTTACAAGTGAGCTGAGGGTGGAGTATTACATTACATTACAGTCATTTAGCAGACGCTTTTATCCAAAGCGACTTACAATCAGTAGTATATTACATATCATTCACCCATTCACACACTGATGACAGGCTACCATGCAAGGTGCCACCATCAGATTCTAACTAACATTCATGCAACATCCAGTCCACACCGATGGCAAGCCTTCGGGAGCAACTTGGGGTTAAGTGTCTTGCCCAGGGTATCGAACCACCGACCCTCTGATTGGAGAACTGCCTTGCTCTCCACTACGCCACAGCCACCCCTAGTATAATCGCTATAGACCACTGATTGGTCAGAGATGATCATCACTTGCAGGACATGGGACATCCTGCACAGAAGCAGCATTTTCAAACAAGCAACCGCCAGAAGAAGCTGCAATTGTTTTTTTAAGTGGAAATGAGGCATTATAGAGCAGCTTGGGAACGCAGTGGAGCATTTAGCAGTTAATGAGCAGGATATTTGTCTCAGGAGGTGGTGGAGACCAAACCGGAGTTAGGAAGGGAGTGACGTAACACGTTCACCAAAATAACTATATGGTGTGATAACATGCCAAAGTTATGTTTTCAGCCTGTTGCAAAGTTCCATAAGTTGTGTTGAATAAATGGCAGATTTGTGGGTTCACAGTGGTGGTAAGAAGTGACAGAGGGCTGTAAGACTGTCAAGTCCTTGACATTTCCGAGACTGATCTCTGGTCAGATGAATTTGAAAGTCCAAAAGTATTTAAATACCCATTCAAGACCTAGACTGATAAACTAAGTCCTCATCCACAATTAAAAGGTAGTAACTTTTTATTGTTACTTATGATTTGGTGGTTTATGTCTCTTTTAAATGTTAAAACCTAAATACTGTTTATGTTGAGCCAATATCCATAAAACAATGGAGGCTCGGTGGTCCCATCCAAGACGGCAAACTTTATTACTCCTTTCAACCTCGGCAAAGGCAACGCAGACCAGATCCGCTCCTTATGTTCTTACCTTTAACAATAAAATCCTTGGATGAATAGGAATGAGTCCTAAAACCCAGAAATGAGTCAGCATCCCCTTATTCATGGTATGAAAGCTCAGAAAAAATAATCGGCTTTTCTCTGAAAAAAAGTGACGCTATTTTGCTGTCTAATACTCGTGTGAAAGTATTCATGAAGAAAACAAAAGTTCCCAAAAATATGTTGAATAAACACGCTGACCTTAACTCTGATGTTAGGGTTAGGGTTGGGCATTTGGTTGTGATGGTTAAGGGACTAGGGAATGCATTATGTCAACAAATGTGTGTGTGTGTGTCTAAGGCCTATCTGCCTCTTGAATTATTCACAGTCTACTTCCAAAGCAGGAGAGGAATAGTGAGACAGTGAGGGGGAGGAGCAGACTGTAATGTAATGACTCTCTCTCTCAGAAGCAGGTAGATTTCAAAGATATTTAGATGACTTTCTCACACTGCTAATAAAATAGGAAATGCTTTACAACCTATCCAAACAACGCCTGTAATGCAGCTATGTAGTTTTCGTGGATAGCTAGCTACACATCACAGTGCACTCTAGTCCAGTGACCTCTCCACTCAAATACATTACACATTACACACTGTGGAAGTGTTGTACCCAGCCTACGGTTCCCCCTCAAGTCAACACTATTAGCTCTGTCAGCGCTGTTGTCGTTGTTTGCACCGTTAGCGCTTCCAGCCCCGTTAGCTTCTAGCCACCGTCACGATGTTGAACACTGGAGCCAATAGATGTGCACTGAATTTCAAATTGATGATTGATCTAGTAGATGAGTGAAAGCTGTGTTGTAAAAACGGAAAAGAACAGAGAACAAAAGGCACAACACAGAGGTGAGTGGGGAGAGGGATCTGAAAGGGACTGACTCTGACCTTTATGTGTGGGGAACAACAGGCCCAGGTGAGCTCCATGCCGCTGTTTAAACGGCTACAGGTCAGCAGAAAAGACAGAGCAAGTCAGATGATCTAGTTAGTTTGAAGCATAGCGAGGCCTTAATGCACTGCATTGGCTGCACTTTTTTATCTGAGAGTAGACAGCAGCCCAAACCTTTTAGCCACCGTGGTACCCCGAGCCATTTAAAAAAAGAATTATATCATCAGTAGGGACAGGGACGTACTGAGACTGAAATCAGCCCGGGCTTTAAGATGGAGAGGCCTTTTATGTGGGGGCCAGGAGTTTTTGTGGTATGAAGAGAATCTGCTGATGCTGAACACCTTCAAGACACTTTCATAATTAATTGTCAGCTTTATTGATCATTAACATACATACATATATACATGAAATTTCCTTTCTGCATTTAACCAATCCTTGAGGGGAGCAACTTGGGGTTAGGTGTCTCGCTCAAGGACACCTCGGCATGTGGAATGTAAAGGCCAGGGTTCGAACCACCAACCTTGTGGTAGCGGGCGAGTGCTCTACGCCATGAGGCACAGCCGCCCCAGATGTATAACTGACACCTGCCTCTGCAGTTTTTATGCCTCTACACTGAATCCAAACAAGCCCAGTTGAGCTGGAACACTAGTCACAGTTCTTCACATTCATGTTTCAACAAAAACGGTCCAGATTGGGAGGGGCCGCTCGTATCGCCCCTCAATATTGAAAGTATTACATTGGCCTAGTTTGGTTGGCCTGACATGGAATGTTGAAATGCTGTTCAGGAGTCTTTACGAACTTCCCACTGACCAGTCCACCCTTAAGAAGGGACCAGTGTTAGGAAAGTCAGGAAGTTCTGAGACATGGGCTAACACATTGGTGGTTTTGGTCTTTTCATTGGATTTAACACAAACAAACTGCATTCAAATACAACAGCAGGCCTGCAGGTTATACAAATAATAACGTGAGCTGCTTGGTACGACAGTGGCCACCTTTCTTTTTCTGATATTGTCTTTCAGATGGTTCATCAGTGGAGCACTGGTACCTCGAGCCTCTAGCAGCCAGTTTCATGCTCAGTGCAGACAAATGGTCCAGTGCCATAAATATCCTATCATGAAGAGCAGCATTGCCATGGTGATGCTGGCAGTACTGATGGCGGTGACGGTGGCCTTGCTTCAAGGCTGAATGAGCTGACTTTTCTTTTCAGTAGATGTGAGTGAAGCAGTCAGAACACCTTCAGTTACTGCGTGAATGTAGCCTGAGCGGCAGGTTAACAAGTCTGTAGCTGTGTTTGTAGACACACACACACAAACAGTGAGATATGTGTCATGTCCATCTGTCCATGTACAGGCTGCAGCCTTATTGCCCTCAGCCCAGATTTCATTTTCAAATTCTTTATTGATAGTGTAACTTCATTTCACGGCCTATTAGGCTGCTGCTAAATGAATGCCATGTGTCGGTGATATTTCAGAGATAGAGGGAGAGGGAGAATGGACACGAGTGAGGGAGACAGACGGAGAGAGACACATTAAAAATGTAGGCCACAGACAGACTGAAAAGTAATAATGAATTCACTTCATTAAATGAGCTCTTGCCTCGGGTGTGCAGAGGTACAGTTGGAGCTGAAGTATGAGCGAGGCTCAGGCAACGTACATGTTGCAATCCGGTCTTTTCTAATACAACTGCAATGTGACTATAGACTATGTCTCCACCACAAAGCTGATATTTTCCTTCCTCTGGAAAAGTACTTTGCCCACTTTGGGCGTTATAGAAAAAAACCAAATTCAAGCCATGCTCTATCGGCAAATCAAGATTTGAGAGACTTGTAAGCACTGATCGAGTTTGAGAAGTATCCTGATTTTGTGCTCACAGACGGTCAAATTCACAAATGGATGCCGTGGCTTTTGCGATGGTTAAACAAAGCACAAATAAGACAAAGAGAAACCATGTAAGTGTCAAAGCACGGCAAAGGGTCAAATGCAAGCAAATAGCTTCTTGTTGCTCCTGTGCATTTGCGCGTAGTTATATTTGGTAATATTCAGACATTTTGTGTAAAATCTTCCCCTTTCTGTGCCAACGAGCCTCAATGCACAAACAGTCCAATTCACAAAGCTCAGCGCCGATAGCCACACGCAGTAACACTGACATTATTAGCATCTTCAGAGAGTTGGTGGTAAATGAAGCACATTTATAAGAGGAGTCTCTTTTATTGTGGGATGCTGTGTCAGGATGCAGTGACGGTTGAGTCATGAAAAATAAATGAATAAAGCTCCCCTACATGACATGTTTGAAATTACATGAGAAAAAATGAAGCAAACAAAACCAAATACAAGTATGAAGCTGGAAATGAGCATAATGTCTCCGTTACACAAGGCGCCCTAGCTCATGATTGAGTTTGTCCAGCCGTGCATCACTTTCTCATCTACAGTGTCATCTATTGAAATGTCTGTTCTTACTGCACTGTTCTCAGTTTTGTCTAGCTTGATAAATATTCCATCCATTTCCTGCTTTGATTACATTATGTTGTTTTCAATTACTTTATCTTTGTATCAATCTCCTTGTATCCCGTTCTCATCTCTTCAAACCTATCCTGGGAGAATTTGAGGCTTGACTTCAGCTCCTGTACACCCAGTACTTAGTTAGATCCATCCACTGTCGACTGTCTCACCCTCACAAGGGGATGCTTTAGCGTGTTTAGGAGGCATGGTCTGTCTTACCAGGATGTACCAGTTGATAGATGTTGATATTCAGGTGGAACCTGTGTAATCACAAATAGGGTTATCTTATGGCCAAAGAACCCTAACCGGTGCTAACTAGAACTAGTACTCAGTATGCTGAGGTGATTTTTTAAGTGCTAACCTTTTGTGTAGCCTAGAAATCCCCCACTATAGAAAAGGATTTTGGTTTGGTGGAGTCCACAACCTGACCTGGCATGATGTAGTGGCAGGAAGGAATTTCCTTTTTTTTTAACTAACTATTGAGCACTGCAGTAAAATTAAGGAACGTCACCATCAAATGGGTAATGCTGCTGAATGGGAACACTAGAAAGTGATGCACATGACTGTGATATGCTTGTTGCTGGGGTTAGGGTTAACAGCAGATATCTGCAATAATATCTGAATCATACAATTACAATGTGAAAATAAACCGACTAATATGGAACTAGGTTACATTTAAGCTTATTTTACAACACTGCTAAAGGATAACCGACTTCAATAACTTCATAGGACAAAACCATAGCAACACCAGACATGACTCTGCCGTGTGCATCAGTTTTAAGTGTCCCCTGGAAACAGCTTCTTGCAGAGTGTTGTGTATTCGGTTGTGTTGTCTCTATTTGCAGTGTTTTTTGCTGTAGGTGTGTTGTCAAAGTGATGAGGATGTTTTCTAAATTGAAGCTCTCAGGGCCAGCACGCTATAGCAACGTCACAACCTGGACTTTATATTCAGCCTGATGTTATACATCTGTTACAACCTCCACTGTACCTCTGCTTCACCTGTGTTTTATATATCGATATAAGTAGAGGCAGACACTTTTGATAAACTGAGAGAACTCCTGATTATTCTTTACTCCGGTATTTCAAAGAGAAAAGAAATTGAGATAAGCTCAGTGTTTTTTTGCCTTTCTCCTTCTTCGTGCACTGTTACATGTGATGTTGATGCTGAAGCATGATATATCTTTTCCCCCATGTCCTCCAGGTATTTTCTCACCATCTACCTGGGTGTTCGGAGTCGTCAGAGTGCTGAGACAGAGCGCTGGCGTTACTACTGGAGGATGGTCTATGAGTTTGCAGATGTGAGCATGCTGCATCTCCTGGCCACCTTTCTGGAGAGCGCTCCGCAACTGGTGCTGCAGCTGTGCATCATTATACAGACACACAAGCTCCAGGCTGTGCAAGGTAACACACTCACTTACTCACTTACTCACTTACTCACAAGCAAACACTCACAAACCCTAATCTGTTGGGGTTATGTTATATACTTATAGGGGTCTATTTTTTTAACATGTGCCTGTGCAGCACAAGCTACACCCTTGGGATGTAGACTGCATCTCTTTTCACCTCACCTAAACCTAATTCTATCCTGAACCTTAAAACCAAGTCTTAACCTTTAAACAGTCCTCTAAAGTATCATAAAACCTTTTTACACATCAGTGGACTGCAGGACTCCCTAACTGTCCCGTATGATTACATTTTCTGTAAAAGTGTAAGCACTGGGGCAGCAGTGGTACAGTTCTTAGAGACTTGGTTGACCAACTCATCTCAGACCAAGTACGGAGTGTGGACTGTAGCTGGAGAGGTGAAAGATAATCTCTTGGCCACTGCGAGAGGCCTCAAGCAAGGCACCAAAACTCCAACTGCTCTGACATCTCTCCATACATTAATGCATGTGTATAGGTCCTGTGTGTGCATGTGTGTACAAATAGAGTGAAAAAATAGAATAGCCCCTCAAGGGATTAATAAAGTGTGCGTACTTCTGGCACAATCTCAAACTGATAACTACATCAACAATTTGCACACATGCATGCACATTCTTAAAATGTCACATTTTTACATTAATGTTAAACAAGTTTGACATTCCTTTTGCACTACTTTTTGCACCAGGTAGTTTGTACGTGTACTGCTGCTGTTGCATGCAAATTTCCCTGCAGGGATAAATAAATGATCTATTTAGCTATGTACTCCATCTCAAATGTCCCCACACTGCAACAATGTTCTCACTACAATAGTTTAAAACAAAAATTGGTTATCAAAATAAGGTGTCAATTTCGGATTTTTGTCAACAACCAAAAAGTCATGTTTTCTGTTTGTGAAAGTTAAGTAAAAGTTATATCCATTCATTTTAAATGGTTATGTCTTCTAAGCACCTTGAGGCTACACCTGTCATCTTTGTTGCGTAGCGGACAGATTTCGTCTCTTGGTGCTGTGTGCTGTGTGCTGCTATTGAGTGAGAAGCACACTTGAGTCGAGGATCTGTGAAAAAAGAAAAAACAGGCGTCACACATCAGGAGCCATTTATATCCCTCCATTCGGCTCTGAGTGCACGTACTTACTGAAGGTATATTGTGACTTATATAAAGCTTTTATCATACAGACCACATTGTGAGGGTGCAACATGAGCATATACAGTGTAAGAATATATATAAAATATAGTAATTATGAAATGTAATGAAAACGGTATAAATAAATACATTAATCATACCTTCATTGACAGAATTTAATTTCCTAGTTTTGTTACTTAACTTACGTACTTAACTAATGCCACATATGTACTTGTATGTAACAAACATTCTTGTTTTTACGTAAGAAGCGTTCTTATTTTAACCCAAACTTCCTAAACCTTAACAAGTAGGTGCAAGGGCTGGAACACTCATCACCTGTGCAAGAACACAAGAAGAAAAACTTTTAATTAGATTTAATAAAAAACATTGTATGAGGATATGTTGCATGTCAGTGACACCTCTCACCCCAGGCACCGACTGTTTTCCCTCCTCCGACTCCGGACCTGCAGGCTCAGGAACAGCTTCTTTTCCTCAGCTGTCACTTGCTGAACTTTGCACCCTTTTTGTTTATTCCACATTGTATTTATTGTATATTTTATCCTGTATATTATTATTCACATTACTCAGTTTTTTGCACTTTGGCTAAACTGCATTTTGTTCTCATAGAACCTGTACTGTGCAATGACAATAAAATTGAAACTAATCTAAAAAAAAAGGGGAAAAAAGCAATATTCTAAGCACTTTCCCCCTGCTTGCAGTGTTTGTGCTAATTAATTAATTATATATTCCTTTATTGATCCCCATGGGGGAAATTCGGGTGTTGCTAAGGTAGGGTAAACACATACTCGGCCTGCGTAATAGATGCACAGAGATCCGTACTCATCTTCTCACCTGACTGTGGGTCTGATGGCAAATAAGCATATTTTCCAAAAATATGTGAGTCACTGTACTCAGTACTGTTCCCATGATGTGGCACTGGAATCAAACCCGTGGTGTCTCTGTGTGCCTGAATGTTGCAGGTATGACCGCGGCGGCCTCCCTTGTCTCTCTAGCCTGGGCCCTGGCCTCCTACCAGAAGGCCTTGAGAGAGTCTCGCGATGACAAGAAGCCCATCAGCTACCTGGCTGTCATCATCCAATTCTGTTGGCACTTCTTCACTATCGCTGCCAGGGTCATCACCTTCGCCCTGTTTGCCTCTGTGTTCCAACTCTACTTTGGCATCTTCATTGTGCTGCACTGGTGCATCATGACCTTCTGGATTGTCCACTGTGAGACAGACTTCTGCATCAGCAAGTGGGAGGAGATTGTGTTTGACATGGTGGTGGGCATAATCTACATCTTCACCTGGTTCAACGTCAAGGAGGGACGGACAAGGTGACACGCTCAACTCCATTCAATGTCATGTAGACCTGAAGAAAAAAAATCTGTTTTTTAATTTTTATTAATTATTTTATATAATTGTGGGTCTCCATTATTCTTTAATTCTGTTTATTTTGAATACTAGTCGCATGAAGTTCAATCAGCTATCAACTTTATGGCTTCCAAAACAATCATATCCACAATGAGCTGGGAAGGAATTATGTGATTCAAATGATTTATAGTCTATAAGTAACCTTTTCGAGCTGCACCTTCTATATTCCAGTATACACTCAAACCAGGTATTAAATATCACCATATCAGTAACCTTTTTAAAAGTTGATACTGGGTAACCCAGGATGGATAAATTAAGTAATCCAGGGTTACTGAGGTGCTTGAACAAACAGGATGCAGTACAGAATAAACAGGTTGAAGCTCCATGTATGGATTTTTTTCTGGCTGCTTGGGGGCAGTCGAACAAGCTGTAAAAATAGTATTGACATCTTAAGTTGTTATTGTAAAGGTGTTGCCAAGCCTATTTACACGTCTAGCAGACACAGAGCTACATTAGTATGTGTTTGTGCCAATGAGTTATGAGAGGATGAAAATCTCCATAGAGCTGATATAATCTGGAAGGTCAGTTGAGTTTGTGAGTTCGTTATAACCGGATCACCAGACAATAAGCCGATGTAGAAATGCCTTAAACCTGCATTTTTTCCAATGGCCATCAGGGAACAACTCCTCTGGGTGAAAATAAAAGTCAGTTTGTATAGAAGTCTATGAGAAAATGACTCTACTTCTCTCTTGATTTATTCCCTCAGTAAACATTGTAAACATGAGTTTATGGTCTCAATCTCTAGTTTCAAGTCTTAATACAGCATGATGTTCATTTAGTAAATTATGGTCCATTTAGAGTCAAATAGAACATAAAGCAGGTTATGCTTCAGGGCGGGGCTACACAGTGATTGACAGGTAACTACCACAGCGTTGTCCGGTCTGGGAATTGTTCGTGTTTTCGTCTTACTTTAACCCCTCACAGTGAGTTTTCAGTTCATGAAAGTTAATTCGATTGGTTGCCAGAAAATGTCTTGTTCAGCTTCTGTTTGTTTGTAGCTTCACCCTTTCGTGTCACTTATGGTGTCAAAAAATGTCGAAGGCCAAAATGCCAAAAAAAACAATACATTTTTTACATTTTAACAGTTTATTTTCAACTTTAATTTGAAGTGGTGGATGTATTAGCTTGATGGAGGCTCCAATGCAACGGTCATTTGTAATCATCCTCTGGCAATGTAAATTGAGAGGGCAGGTGTAGAAGTATGTGTGTTGAAAGAATGGACTGACTCTTTAGTTTAACCATCCTCAAGCCCCTTGTCCAAATAGAATGTAAGCACTTCGAACTGCACACTTTACATATCCTGCTCATACTGGAGAGCTGCTTCACGCTTTGCTAACTGATTTGGTTTTTAAACATTTCTTGTCATCATGTCTTTGTGCAGGTGTCGGCTTTTCATCTATTACCTGGTGATTCTGGTGGAGAACGCTGTTCTCAGTGCGTTGTGGTATCTCTACCGGTTGCCTCACACCACCGACGCCTTTGCAGTGCCAGCACTCTGCGTCATCTTCAGCAGTTTCCTCACCGGTGTGGTTTTCATGCTCATGTACTATGCCTTTTTCCATCCCAACGGGCCACGCTTTGGGCGCTCGCCGAGTGGCCAGGGTCTGGACTTAGACCCCACTGCTCAGTTCTCCACATTACCATCTGAAGGTGCCACCAACTCACTACGTTCTAACCGAGGTGCCACCGCGACCCTGGAGCGTGACGTGGGGAAGTATTCGGAGCGGGACGGCTGCATGCCAGTTTTTCAGGTCCGACCCACAGTGCCATCCACGCCATCGTCTCGTGCTCCACGCCTCGATGAGACCGTCATAAAGATTGACCTTTGTAGGAACCGCTACCCAGCCTGGGAGCGCCATGTCCTGGACCGCAGTATACGTAAGGCAATCCTGGCCATAGACTCCTCGCTAACCCCTCCACGCCTGCAGTACAAAGATGACGCTCTGGTGCAGGAGAGACTGGAATATGAGACCACGTTATAGTTCCACCCTGCTCTCAGAACCCATAGAGGGGTGCAGCCATCAGATAATTGTCCTGCTATCACATAAACAGCAACAGGGACTGTGGCAATAAATAATTTGTTACTACCAACAATTACACTTTTCATCCCTCATTACTGTTTTTCTGTTTCTATTCCTCTGCACCAGTGCTCACCCAGGAACATTCAGCCCTGTTGGCAGTGATAGGAGGAGCAATTTGGCACAAGTGCAGTTGATGTCACCAGATGTGTTCGCGTTCTTTGCAGGGTTGTTGCTGTTATTTTTACTTCCACTTATCAGGGAAATCCCTTCTGGAATGAACTAAATGCAAATGCTTCGACACTCTGCTCAGACGGTACAAGACGCTGATGCTCTGTTTGGTTAAGGCTGGAAAAGTTAAAGATATATGTCCACCCGGACAAGTTTGAATTCATCGGATATTCAACCTTAATCTAAGTGACACCTGAATTACACAGATATTCCTCTAAAGTGAGGAAAGGAAAGGATTCCTCATTCAGCATCAGTGGAAACTTCAAACTGTCATGTCCGTCCTAATGTGTTGGTGACCTACTGTTTGGAACTTCTGATGATGTGATCCTATAGTAGCCACAACTGGGGGGTACTTCCATCAATATCTACATGATGAAGCTCATAATTTCTATTGTCTTAGTGCCAAATAGGTTCTTTGTAAATGTCTTCTAGATTCGGAGGAGTTGGAACTCCTCTTGCCGGGTTCAGACTACACGATGTAGGGCGTCGGCTCGGATCTGGAACAAAGATGGGCGTCAGGCACGACAATGTATCGTTTTATCTTGTGTAGTGTGTCATGGTGGATAACTTGATGACCTCACAACATCCCAACAGTAAGATTAGCATGTGTTCCCTCATGTCCATGACTTTGGCCAGTGAGAGAAAAGACTGCCCTTTCACGCACAACGGTGAACATGACGAAGCGAGAGGAGAGATGTTGTTGCTGCCGTTGGAACTGTGAAACAGAAGAAAGGTGACAGCAATGTTTTTTTCTTTTTTAAGGCTTCTCCCAAACTCAAGACAGCCAGCATCAATCACACCGCCATTGTTTGTTTACATTCTTCTACCTAGAAACTCCTTCCTGATGAAATAGGGAAGGAGTTTCATTGTGAAAGACGTTTTTATTGGGACACCAACGTGTAGTCTGTCATGTATCTCGGCCAAGTCATGAAAGGAATTTATTTAAAATTGCCCAATCTGACACAGTGACCATCATAACAGGCAACAATATTGTGTAGTCTGAACCCGGCATTAAGGATGGCTGGGAAGTCCAAAAAGTTCTTCTCCGGACAAGATATTTCTTTCCTCTTGGATAATTATGGTCTACACTGGAATAAAGTCGGACAGAAAGTGAACTACATGAAGACAGTGGTCAAAGTAGCATCTAAACTCAGTCATTGTGTTTCATTTGGACAAGATCAACCGAGCCTGGCAGGAAGGAAGGAAGGAAACAAGAAAGAAGGGGTGAAAGCTGGACAGACACAACCTCACTGTCTTTCTCCCATAAGGAAGTAAGTCAAACTCACGCAATGCCAAGAAAAAAATCTTCCTGGCAGCTCAACTCAACTATTTGCAGTCCAGCCTCATACAACTGGTTGTGCAGTGATGCTGATCTCTGCTTGTCTGTGGAGGGGAGTGTGTGTGTGTGTGTGTGTGTGTGTGTGTGTGTGTGTGTGTGTGTGTGTGTGTGTGTGTGTGTGTGTGTGTGTGTGTGTGTGTGTGTGTGTGTGTGTGTGTGGGGGGGGTAGGGGTGGTGGAACAAGACAGGATGACAGAAGAAATGGAAATGAGTCGAGAATGGAGAACAGGCAAAGCAGCCATCCCAGCCAAACTAAACCAACCACCAGGATGTACAGTACTCTGATACAACATGCAGCATTCTTTTTTTACCGAAGAGATGATGTATAAGGTTCTGAAGTTATTGTGTGTGTGTTTTTTGTGGTGTCAGTGTGTATGTGTCGGCAATAGGGGAAAATGTCTGCTTGTTCTCTGATAAACACACGTCACCTTCTGGGGAACATGTTCCTGTTTCTCCCAGCAGCTTTTAACATTGTTACACCAAGCCACACAACACAAGTAAGCATGGTGTTGGTAGTGTCCACTGGCTTTAATGAGAAATGTTAACAAAGGGATTTTTGGTTCACTATAATAGACCACCATCATACCATATATATATGTCAGGGTGGGGCAACTGATGAAATTAATTTTAAGGGAGGAACTTTATGTAGGAAAAAGAACAAAATATAACAATTGCAGGTTGGTGCAAAACATGATTTTTCCAAACAGATATAGATCCCTTTAACAAGCCGTGTAAAATCAAGAATGAAGGGGCACAATGTTTCTTCTTTGCTCATGTAATGGCGGGGATGCTCAGTGCTGTAACTGGTGGCCAAATGATATAAAAATGACACGACACACGTCTCACTGTCATGTTATTTATGTCTTTTGACACTTTTCATCTGTGAGGACACTAAATATTGGTAGTCCTGTACCAAAACAGACCCAGACATTCCTAAAAAAGAGTTAGCCTTTATAACTAACAAGTCGAAGGAAAAGAAACGAGGTGGAAGCACAAAATTTGGATAAAATGGTCGATGGAGGGGCGAGAGCAACACAGATGTAAACTCTCCAGAGGGAGAATACTTAATGAGATTTTGTGGACTCCAACTAAACTGTGGATCTGACTGAAAAAACATTTGAAGTAGATCATAAAATAACAATCAGTCTGTCATCCAGTGGGTTCATATTTTTAACATTCTTCCCATAACGACTATAAGACTAAAGTTTCTGTCAGTGGCACCTCCAGACAAGGTCATGTCATGACGTGTTTGAGGTCATAAGTATATTGAAAATGTAAGATGACCCGATGTTGCATGGGGGGAAACATCATGGCCACACCATTAAGGGTTGTGTATAGATGGTCAACCCAGATTTGCGAAAACTCTTGCGAGTCTTGCTGTCCGATGACCTATCCGAACCTTAACCATTCAAGATCAATACCTCAATTAACTCGCGAGACATTGGATAATCAAGGGTTTGATGACCTATCCGAACCTTAAACATTCAATCTCACTGCCTAACCTAATCCATCTCGCAAGAGTTTTGGCTAAAAGAGGTTTGACAAACCATCCTAATCTCAACCTTTTGAGGTCAATGTCAAACCTCAATTGTCTAGATAGAGATTCACTAGTTGAGTGTTTGATGACCTATCCCAACCTTAAACCGTTCAAGGTCAATGCCTAACCTCAACCATTTGTGAGAGTGTTGCAAAATGAGGAGTTTGATGACCTATTCTAACCTCAACCATTTGAGGTTTATGTCTAACCTCAACCATCTCATAAGAGTATCGCAAATTGAGGGTTACCTTCTACACAACCAACATTAAGATCTCTGGTGAAATACATATATCCGTGCCATGAGTTATGTTATAAGTGTTGTTCAGAAGGAACTTTGTCTTTAACCCAGGCCCCACTGATAATGAGAACCAGTACCAGTCAAATTGTCTCGTTATCTTTTTCAACATGCTGTGTGTTTGAAAACCAAACCCTTGGACGTCCCCAGTGATTAGTATCAGAGTGCAAAGAGACAAGTACACACTCCCAACCCAAACAACATGACTTCAGGGAATGCTGGAAGATGGTAGAAGAGGGAAGATGGTAACAGTGTGTTTTTTAAATTTGAAATGTCTGCACAACAGAAAAGTTTCCAGGTTTCTTGATTTCCGTCACAAGTGCAATGCCTTTTTTTCTAAGGATGGCAAGAGGAGAGAAAAGCACAAAACCAGTCAATGGGATAATCAAGGCATGAGACTGTAAACCTTTTCATCCTGCTTAAGTCGGAATTCTGTTGCAAGTCATAATAGATTATGTCCAAAACTTAAATAAATTTATCATCTTAGTTTTTGGTTGAAAATATATAGCACTAAACAGAGGATTTGTGTGTAGTAAAATATACAGAATATGTAGAGACCACAGAGAGAACCAGATGGGTTTGAAATGATCCACTCTGATCCACTTTTCCAGCAGACATGGGGCTAGTCCAGCTATTATTTGCGGTTTTCTCATTAAATAATCCTTTAAATGGCTTATGTTAGTTCTTCTGATAATTGTATTTTGTTGGTGGGCGGGAAGTCCAAATGTAATACCTTAGAGTATGTTGAATGATTTGAACATATTGTTATGCTTATGAACCGACCATACCAGCAGTTTTGCATGTTTGAGCCATGTCCCATTTACTTTATGTCACAGCCAATCATTTTGAAAACCAAGCTGCTTTGTTTTAGATATTTGAATGTACTTCTTTAGTGTTCCAGAACATTATTATCGACAATTGCAATCTATTATAAACTCTTGCTTAAATTTTGTCATGAAGTGAACGTCATCTATAGTAATTATTGTCAAAGTTATTGTTGTAAAGTAATGCAGTGCAGACTTTTTGAATCCATCTGTACTTTTACTTACGGTTTCATATTGCAAAGAAATTAATGGACACCAATGGAGGCCTGGAACTGTGGGTGAGTACATTCAAAAATCTATCAATGTACAGCCTATATTTGAAAATGGTTTTAAATTTAGAAAGTGGCTCATGAAACAGTTTGTATATTGAACTCATATGACTTAAATTCATTACTGTTAGGCTTATTTATTTGCCCTGTTGCCACACTACTGTGCGTGTGAGTTCTCATCAGCGTGTGTATGGTTTAACTCAAAGTTCACAGGATTTGGGGAGTAGCCTACTGGTGTATATGAGTTATATAAAGCCTTATGTGGCACCAGAGGAAGCTGTGTGAAGACAGATACATTGCCTCATGTTGTGTCACTTAAGTGGGCTTTGGTTTGGGCTCAAAATCTGGAGGTGAGTAGTTAGAAAAAAGAGCTGTAACTCGCTGCTCATCTGTGCTGTATGTTAGGAGCTCCAGTATACATTAGCCTCTACTAGTGTAGCTAGGGCTTGATATCTGTACTCGATATCTCTAAGGTGTCGACCGAAATAACCCAGTACCAAGTAGTATTGAACCTCTTCAGTCAAACAATACCTGCTATTGGTCCTCTTTGTGCCTAGATATGGACTTATATGACTATATGTATGGACTTGCTCACAGCCAATCACAGCAAGCATTCTTGGATTTTGATTTAATGCAACGTGGCCCACTAGTGTAGTAGCTACACAGTAGGATTGTTTGCCTACACACCGGCATGAACACTGAGATATCTGAGCCTGTGGCTAGCAGCGAACGGTGCTAACAGCGCTAACAACGGCAACAGGGCTTACAAAGCTAAAGGTTTTAACTTATGGGGATCCTAGTCAGTGGGACACACAGCTTCCATACTCATGATGGGAACGAACAAAGTACTCTATTGGTATCGGTATCACTTTAAGGGCACGGGTCTCGGTACTGGAGTCATAACTTCTTAAACGATACCCAGCCCCAAGCGTAACACATCTGAATTTCCAACTGAACTGTCAGTGTTCGGGTTGCATTGTGGGTAATGTAGACACCAAGTTTTATTTAACTGTCCAAGTCGAAAAAACACAGGTTTCAGGATGACTCATCTTTAGTAGAATTACTACGGCAGAAAACGATCTGCATTGGCTGAATTCACCAGCAGAGGTCCTCGCATGTTTATCAAAAGTTCATGCAATAAATGGAAAGTTTGTTTGCCAGACAGTTGCTAAAAGGAAACGATACGTGGACAGAATCATCATGGACTTATGAGAAAGTATGAATGAAGGTTAAAAGGCTGTTTCTTCTTTGTAGCCTACTCTCTGTATTTGCAGCCTTATATTATTTGGGGATGCTAAAGCATCTTATGGAAGTTTATTTGCAGTGTCTCCCAAATCCAGTGTAGCCTTTGTTTACTCATCACCATCTCTGACTACCATATACGTATACTGATATACTGTATATGATGTGTACTGATATGTACTGAACATAAAGCTACCTCAGTTTGTTTCATGGACAGAAAACCCTCCACCTTCTCATCAGCAATACAGTTTCTTCTGTAACGCAGGCGATACACATGTCCCTGTTTTTGTAAGGAAGTCAATAAGACTAAAAAATACAATTTACCAAAATGAAATCAGAAAATGTATTAACAAATCATATTCACTGTACTCCAAAGTACGGAAGCCCCAAGAGGCAAGTGCGAAAAATAATTCTGTTAAGCCAATCTCCAGGTCTGATCTCAGTTGTTTTCTCTCGTGTCGATAATTTAAGAACTGGTGAAAATGTTTTTGGCCAGGAGGGATTTTCTAATCTCTTAATTTCTCTTATCTGTGAAACAGGTGGGGAATTCTTTTTTTGCCAGGTGAAAAAAAACATTATTATTTATCTAAGTAATTTTTTTCCTCTGTTGTTTTTAAGTCATAAACACAGGAGAGATATCGATTTAGATCTTACTTAGAAAATCTATCACCATCATTTTCTCTTACTTACGTCTCAGGGCTTCCGTACAAAAGCTTAACCCAAACATCATGCAGACATGTGCCAAAATGAAATTGCAAACTGTTGTTTTTACTTGAATTTCAATGATGTACTCATTTTCCTGTTGACCATGAAATAATACCATTTCCATCTCATTAAAGTGGTTTCACTCATTCATTCGTTTTTGTTTAAAATCGTTTAAAATCTGTCGATAAGAATTATCTTTGCATTTTAATTGGTCATAAATCACGCACCTGCATGTCAGCACTGAACTCCCATGCACAGTTTTCATGAATCTGGCCCTTGGATTAATATTTCTGTCAGTAAAGCAAAGTTTATTGAGAAGAGCCTTTTGAGAAGCAGGGCTTTGGTCTGCTTCGAGAATAGTTTAATCTCACTGTTTAAACAAAAAACAAGGCTCTGTCATAAAAAGGCGAATCCGCTATTAATGCTGCACATCTCCTGATCAGGTGGTGGGTACCTGCTCACTGAAGTATGTGACACATTAACAGACCCCCCCCCCACCACCACCACACACACACACACACACACACACACACACACACACACACACACACACATACACACACACTCTGGTCATAACTCTTAAAAGCTGCTTTCTAGGTTTTGTTTGCCTTAAAGAGAATATATTTCTATTTGTGTCTTTATTTCAACCTCATCACCCAGGGCGATGTTTGAGTCTGTACTGAAAGCACAGCTTGATCTAGCGGTTAGCCCGTGGTGTGTGAGTGTGTGTGTAAGTGGTGGTGGTGGGGGGTTGGGATTTGTGTGTGTGTTCTTTTACACTATTCAATAATAATGTGTCAACAGCAGTTACTGTGCTTGTACTAGGACTGAGCCATTATCCAACAGGGAGGGTGTTAGACGTCTTCCATCCCCCAGATGAAAGGCCGGCTGAAGGAAACATGGCTGACTGGTGAAAGTGTTTGGTTACAGCTACAGCATCTGTTGTGATGGTGCTGTAGCTGTTAGGTAATGAATACGCAATGTAGAGGACCCCAAAACATTTCCTATTACATTTCCTTCGTGTCTTAGCCACAGAAGAAATACTTTTTAGTTTATCCTTCTCAGCCTCAGCCTGTTTTAGCTGCATTTCTTCATCCTGCATTGTTATACATTAGTCTACAAACTAAGACAGTCACAGTCAGACAGTGAAGGTTATTCACAAATTCCTGAACGTCTCAATTGATTGTTTACAGGTCTTGTGCTTAAATTCATTAGATGTCAGAAGGAACACCAGGGTGCAAACATCAGGGTCATGATAATACATTTATATTTTGGTATTAAAACAACCATGTTCCAGACATTTATAACAAATAAGTTATACAGTAGTTGCTTTAAATTTCATTGATCATCATGATTTCACTTGCCATATTTTGCCGTGTAGTATTTTGACACAGAAGGTTTTGCTGGTGGTTAGCGTTGTAACACGTGGTTAACATTCTGAAACGGACGTGGTTAACGTAGTAAAACGTTGTTAGCGTTGTGAAGCGGACATGTTTGACATTGTTTTGGGTTAAACAAGTGTGTTTGTTACGTTACTGAAGCTGTGGACATAACAACATGTGACTCAGTGATGTCATGTGACAAAACATCACGTGACACAATGTCGTCAGTAAATATCTCTTTAAACTTTTGGTTTCACACGAGACACAAGCAGATAAAAAGTCCACTCTGCCCTTCCGCCCGCCACTAGCTGACTTTCTTTGTCTTCTAGGTCAGTTGCTCTGACTGTATAATGAGGCGGATGGTTTGGAGTTAGTCTCAAGCCTCATACAGACGCTAAAGTTAGCGTTGCACATTGGTGGCAAGTGTACATATTTGATGCCCTGGAATCGAGAC
Source organism: Anoplopoma fimbria (assembly GCF_027596085.1). Taxonomy (NCBI): domain Eukaryota; kingdom Metazoa; phylum Chordata; class Actinopteri; order Perciformes; family Anoplopomatidae; genus Anoplopoma; species Anoplopoma fimbria. Next base: position 13,408,418 of record NC_072451.1, read on the forward strand.
CAGGCCGGCATGAAGGACGTGCCCCACATCAAGCACAACCCACCAACTCACGTCTTCAGTCACAAGTGTTCGTGGTGGGAAGCCAGTGAGGGGTCTTATCTTTATTGCTGCACTTCTATTAGTCCGTTTCCATTACAGAAGGGGTTGAGATCCTGAGCCTTAGCCAAATTGTTTTAGTAACTTAAACCTAAGCTTGACCAAAGCTTCGGCAGTTCATACAACCGTCATATTAATAATTTTTCATCGCTACGGTGTCTTTCTGAAAGGCTCCAAACATGGCTGCTTTGTCATTTAGGCATGAGGATTGTCTGAGGAGACTGTCTTCACAGAGGGAATTAGCTATGGCCACTCCACTCCACGGCCAGCACACAGCTGTAATGTAAGGGGTTTTATTTTGCCCTGTGTAGCTCTGAGATGTGAACAGTGTTTGTTGTGAGCGTCTCGGCCCCAGGCTGCCTCTGTTCACCAGCTGTAATGGATCAGAGCTCTGCTGTAGAGGTCTGGAGATACCAGCCAAACACAACAGAGAAGTCAACTGTTTAACTCCCAGCTCTCGGCTGTGTAACCACAGAACATGACTAATTAGTTTGGATGGTCAGAAGAACATCTGAGCACCAGTTAGAGGTGAGATAATTCAGCTTTAGTAGAAGCACAGTAACCAGCAGGTGAATACTGCTAGGAGTCCAGTCCCACTTGTATAATCATTCTGTACAGATGTCTGTTTAGAGAGAACGTTGAACATGGATACCACAGGTAGTGAACTGATCAACTTAAAAGCTTATCTGTAAATAAATGTATGCAAAGTGTACACGCTAAAAAAAGAACATTCCTCTCTTTTTGAGTTCTGACTGTGAAGGATGTCTTTAGAGGTTTGATGCCACCGCGATGGTTGTAACTATGACGATATACTACAGAGAAAAAAATGATACATGTGGTGTATGTGGTGTATTTAAAAAAGTTACAAATGTTTAAGACAAAAAAAATTGGTCTTTTCAGTAAGTTGCATTGTGTGATGAAAGTCTGAAGTGCTAAAAAATCTTTCAATGGGGAAAAAGTACATTTTATTGTAAAAAATAAATCAGGAGTGATAAACATGATCAAAATTGCATTTTTGTATATATGGGATTTTTGTAAATTTTTATTTGAATCTAATGCAACACAAACTACCAAAATTAATTTAATAAAGTACACTGTGGTAATTTTTCTGGCCTCAAGATTTTTCATTTGTTCTTGCATTTATTCTGTGAGGCTGAAGACTCACAAATCAGAGTCAGTATGTAGTTCAGATGGTTATTTATGTCCAAATTCTAAAACAACATCTTTTCTCTTAGAATTGAGAATGCAATGCTAAAACCCTGCGAAGTATTAAGCCCAGAGGTTAGCCAGCTACCAAAGGGCCAAACCTCTGTCACATTCTTACGATTTAAGGGACCCCCAGTGTCAACCACTTCTGACCAGCAGAAGGCTGAATCACATGTTCAGAGAACATACAATCCTACAACAAGGAACAACAAACAAGTATCAATAGCACATTCATATTTATATTACCTGGGCTACGAATTAATAGAATTCTGATGAGGTTGAGAGAAAAGTGTTGATAAGAACATTGTTTCCAGCAGTGATGGAATGTTACGAAGTGCATTTGAGCAATTACTGCACTGCAATGGAATATTTACATTGTATTCTACTTCATACTTTTACTTCAATACATCTCAGAGGTAAGTATTGTACTTTTGACTTCACTGACAGCTTTAGTCACAAGTTGTTTTGCAGAATCAATTATCCATCCATTCATTATCTTTAACCGCTTATCCTGTTCCTTCCTCCTGTAGTCCTTGGACTGTGGGAGGAAGCTGGAGAACCCGTGGAGAACCCATGCTGACACTGGGAGAACATGCAAATTCCACACAGAAGGGCTGTGCAGCCCACCCCAATAAATCATATATTATATAGTTTTAACTACCCAGCAGCATATGAAGTAATGAAAGTTAGCTCCACCTTAATGCATCACAAATTATAATCCAATAATAGGCTTCTAACATATATATTACTGAAGTGGGCCCTTCTGCATAATGAGTACTTTTACTTTCGGTACTTTTAGTATATATTGAGGCTAATATTTTTGTACTTCTAATGGAGTAAGACTTTGAATGCATGACTTACTCACTCTGGTACTTGTAACAGAGTGTTTTTACTCTAAAGGTTGCTACTTGAATTTTTCATAACCAAGAAAGTGGTAGTGTCTCCAGCACCAGAGTCCCTTTAGAAAACCTCTCATTTTACGGCAGCAGTGGTCTGACAGTCTGATCCGCTTAGTTCTGGTTTTTCGCTGTGCCTCCCTTCCTTTTAGCAAGTCTCAGCATAACATCCTGGTCCTTCATCAGCGTGGTGTCCATGTTCGCTCCAAGTGGGGACCGGGCGGAGCAGCGAGGCGATGCTCTGCTCCTGGCCAGAGGAAGAGACGCTTCCGTCGGCCGCTTCAGACTGCAGTTCAAAGCCGGATCCTGGTCTTGTCAGCGGTGGGCTGGTCTCTGCTGGAGTCTGAGACATAGGAGTCCTATGGTGGACCTGTTCATCTGATTTTGTGCAGAATCCTACCTGGTGGCACCGATGACAAGCATTCAGAACAACTTTATCGAAATAGACAATCTACTCTCTGATGGAGTCGTACTTATATAGGTCATAAAGAGGCATCAGTGTTTCATAACCAGGTCCTCACAGTACCTTGAAATACACGATCTGAGTACTTCCTCCACCACTGGTTAATAGAGGTGTAGTCTGAAGGTTCATGCGAAGACTCCCCTGCTCATACAGTTAATAAAAGCTGCTGGTCCACCCTGTTTGGCTCTGTTGACTTTGATTCATCTTTATGTGCATTTCTCTTTTGGTTGAATACAATAAACTCCAGCCATGCCTCCACGTGCTGCTGTAAGCAACCAGCATCTGACCGGTGTGCATAACCAAGTCCACCCCCCCCAGCATGCAGCATTCTATTCCATTAGAGAAGCCCCAACTAAAAAAGTAACCAAAGTGTGAAAGTCGGACGGGACCGAAATAGTTCTGATGGCTGTCAGCTGCTGGCCTGCCTCGAGACTGACTCACACTGCCGAAGGTTTTGGAGAGGGAGCGCTTCCACACACAAGGATAATATTACATTATTCTGACGGTGGTACTGGGACAACTACAATAATTTTTTCCAAGTAGTTTCTTTTCACAGAAAAGTGTAAATTTAGAGTCCTGAAATAAATGCTAGAAATACATATTTGGCACGGTTAAGCCACTTCTGCGGGGCCGCAAAGTAAATCTAATAAACAACAAGGGTTTTTGTATCTCCACATGAAACAGATATAACTGGAGGACGCAAATTAAGCATCATCAAATTGAAAATGAAATTGATGCTAGACGTGCTGGAGAGGAGCGGGGGTTTACCTTATGTAGGCGATTGATCGATGCTAGGCTTTGCTTACATTGTAGCTGCAACACCAACACTCAAAATAACGTCATAAAGGCGGAAAAACGTCAGCGTCATTATTGTTTGTACCACATGGTTTATACAGATACATTTATACACATAGTAATGTCCGGTTGCAACTAATATGAGGTATCCTAGAGCTCTGGGTGAAAATCTACGGCTACAATATTCGGCACGACGCAATTTCGCATCTACACAGGTCAATTTGCCTCTCTGCATTGACTTTTTATGTAATCTTGTCACAGTACACTTGTAATAACGCTACTGTTACTGTAAGAAGTCATCACTGCTAACTAACTAACTTTACCATTAGCGCAACAACAACAGGAAAAACATGCCAAAAGCTTATTGCCATTTTCAGTTAATGTTAGTTTCCTAACAACATTTGCATAGCTAGCTAAAATTAGCAAACTCGTAAGACATTTGCTGCTTAAGGTTTGTTATCTAACGTTATAAGTTTTAGTTATATTCAAATATTAAAGTTGTTTACCTTGGTGTTGTTGGTGGAGGTCGTGTGTCTTTTTTTCATGTTCTGGCGATCATCTCTGGCGTACGCAATTTCAGACGTCCCTTCTTTCTTCAAGCTCGGGACAGGAAAGAGTCCGACGGAGGAGGTGGAGCCCGAGCCTGGAGATTGCAGCCAGACTTTCTAATTTATTTTTTAAGTTTAACTGGGCTTTGTATCTGCAATTTTCTTTTGGAACTTGTAATCCCTTACACTTACTTAAAGAAGTAATCACATTGCTGTAATAGGTTATGCTACCCATTGATATATATCCATTATCTTTACCTGCTTCACCGTGCAGGGTGTCAGTCAGATGCTGAGTTACTATGCCGCCGTTTCACCAAATGACCAGATTCCATTTAGCAACTGGTTTTGCATTCCACTATTATATAATTATATATGTTCATCAATTCAATGCACACAAACCATTATTTTCATTACAATTAATTAGATTAAATTGATTATTTCTCAATTCTCGTGTACTTATGATTGGCATAATCGACTCAAGACATTGGAGAGGGCTCAGACATTTATCGCTCACATTTAAACCCCTCTTAGTCTGAGCCCCCACTCCCTTAGCTGGACTCTACTTGTCCCGTCAGTCCTGACAGGAGAGGGCCAGGGTGAACTTTGTCCATGCTCTACAGTTTGGGAGGTACAGCATTTTAGAGCGAGTAACGCCAAGGTCGAGCACCCTAGGTTTCAGGCTGCTACCAGCATGTAAACGAGAGACAGTGTCAAACCTCAACCATCTCCCGATGCACACACCCTCTCCTATTTCACAGGTCATCACTTTTCTGCCGGGGGGATACCACACTCGCTAACGGTTGCATCGGTTCTCACCAACCAGAGAGCAAGTCCCCCCAAGTCTGACCGAGGACTGTGGTCAGCAGAGGACACATCAAGAATCACACCTCGCTCTGGAGCTTTAATGTTTCACATGTTCTAAAACTCAATTAACATTTGGTGGATTTATAAGAATTAAGTCTAAAAGCTAAATCCACAAACTATGTTTTTTGTCACTATATATATATAATGTTTCATTTTATCAACAAATATAATAAAGGTGTAGTTGCCTACTTAGTACTAGAGATGGCCCCTGTCAGTATGATTTCATGTTTGCAACTCAATTTGGTTGTTTTTTTAATGAATAATGACAAAAAAGGATTGGTTATCAAATATTTGAACAGATATAAAAACAAGGACAAACCAAATGATGAAGTTTGAGTTGCTTTCACATTAAATAGTAAATCTACGGATAAAACAAAACAAGTTATTTTGAGAATCTTTTTGAAACAGTCTCAATGTAATACTGAGGCCTCTATTTGACCTTTATCAGTAAAAGAGACCATCAGAGAGATGATTTTCTATTTCTATATAGTTATTCTTTATGCTTTTAATCTGTGCCAGCAGGTCGATTCTGGTGAAATCAGATGAAATAATGCAGGTTCACCAGAAACTCCCCCAAACTCCGGCAGGAGGAGGAGAGCTCAGCTCCAAGCAGCAGCAGCGTCTCCTCCTCCTCCTCCAGGAGCAGAGCTTCTCCTCTCTGCTCATCCGGTCCCCGCTGGGATCCAACATGGACATGACGCTGCTGGAGACCCAGGCCATATTGCTGGGCCCGCTGGAAGGAAGGAAGGAAGGCACGGGAGAACCAGAACCAGGACTGAGAGGGGGAAGACGGTCAGACCCTGCTGCAGTAAAACACAAGGTTTTCTAATGGGACTCTGGCGCTGGGAAATATTACGGCTTTTGATAATTATCTCTATTGAAAAAAAGGCTGAGTAGTTAAAACATGTAGATTACAGCACATCAGAAATTGGTATGAAGCGTACTTATTACATCAGGATTAGGGTTTACGGGGGGAGCTATGTAGAGCTCACCTCATTTTTGGTACAAATGTATATTTTCCTGTAAACATGTTTCAAACATGGTGTTTAAATCTTATTTTTGTATGTTGTTAGCACAGTTTGATGCATAGTAGACTAGTTTTGCTGCAGTGACACCTAAAGTCACTCATTTTTATGTTTTATTGTTGTATTTTTGTTCTTTGTTCGTGATACAGCTATTATCTTTGGACTATATCAGATGTTTTACTGACTATTTAGATACAGTGTGGGAGCTTGTTATCCTTGTTGTTATTATTGTCATTAGCCAGTATTTTTATTTTTGTTGATTCATTGTTGTCGTTTTTTCGTTTGTTTGTAGTTTGCTCTTTTTTCTTTTGTTTTTTTGTTCTTTTCTGATTCACATATATATGTTTTACATTATGATGCAATCTTTACTTGCCTGGACCCAAAGAAGAAGATTTGCCTCCTCAGTAGTTCCTACTGTGGATCCAAATAAAAAAAGAAACGGTAACAGGCTGGTCTGCAATCAAATGCAGCAACGGGTTGGCAGGATGATGACAGGATACAGAGATCAGAGGAGCCACTGAAATGAAGAACTTTTATCAACACATTTATGTTACATCTCTTTTTATTTCCATCTGTTGTGTTCAAATTAATTTGGGGGCTATTTCAAAGCAGCAATCGGCTAGCTAGTAAGCGCTTCCTCACAGTCCTTTAAAAAAACAATGAGTACATGTATATACATGTATACAAGCATAAACTGTGAAAAATGTAATATGCTTACATGTGTGCTTGTATTAAATGATTATGTGAGTCTTCCTACAGGCAGATCAAGCAAATTGTGTCTCTCTCATCTACTCAGGCCTGAGCTTCCATCATTACCTCATCATGGATCATTGAAAACCTTGAACACATGAATGTGAAAGCATACTTTATCTACTAGCTACCTACGAACTAAACTTGATTCCACACACTCTAACGCACGCACGCACGCACGCACGCACGCACGCACGCACGCACGCACACACACACACACACACACACACACACACACACACACACACACACACACACACACACACACACACACACACACACACACACACACACACACACACACACACACACACACACACACACACACACACACACAATCTGACCACCAGCCTACTGAGATCTCTGATGGACTCTATGTTGCCATCTCCTTTTCCCAGCAGCACAAGTTACTTTGTTGTAATTGCTGTGGCCTAAAGCATTAATGATATTGCCAGAAGCTGCTTTTTTTTTTATTTAATACTGGTGCAATGTTGTGTTACAATAAAAGATCCAGTAGAGAAAATGTGATAAAAGGCCCTGTAGGGCGGCCATCTAGTAGATAGTATGAGCTAAGGTGCCCTCTAGGGTGGCTCTTAAATGGAGGAAACATGGAAGCAGTGCCTTATAGGCAGCTCTACATGCTCGGGAACGTCCTGCTCACTGGTGACCAACTCACTTTGGACCCTGTACCTCAGACAGCTCTATTCGCCAGAGGTGGTGTGGATAAAAACAAGATTTCAAATATTGTCTACACTAAAAACTACACTAAAAGCATCCGTAAACAGTGTGTCCTGATTCAAAGGTTTTGAGGGGAACTTCAGCACTTCCATTTGGAATAAGTTGAAACTTTTTGTTGATCTTGCACCTGGCACATTAGATGGGATGTGCATTCAGTAACCATCTGTTTATAATATCACACTACTATTTACAGTCCTCATTGAGCCACCTGACCTGACCAGGAGCACTACCAGCAAAAAGTCACTGTGATTATACTGTTGATAGAATAAACAGAATGAAGGAATTAGCATGAAACATCTTAATAAAATAGATTTATTAACAGGTTGAAGTGTATTTCAATATTTTAAAAGTGCAACATTTATATATGGACACCATTTAAAAGACATGTTAGATCATCTCAAAACTAACAACATAAATATGGTAAAAGGCAAGCGGTCACAGAAGGAAAGCATCAGTCAAAAGCACACACGGTCTCACAGAGGCTTCTTCAGAAGATAAAATAAAAAATCAGAGTTGGCAGTGACAATTTGACGACTATGTGTGCAAAAAACATTTGTTGAATCACAATATATATACACACTCGTGCATGCAGACAATAAAGTGATCGATCAGTATCTGTACAGATATGATAAATATTACAGTGAGGAGATACTTGAGTTGTGTGAGAGGACACCGATGGTTCTACAAGCAGTCATGTGTTTTCTGGCTGTGAGCACACAGACACAACACACACATATAGAAATCAGCAGCGATCATTAAGTTTTTTATTTATTTACTTAAATTCAGCTTGAGAATCTTCTGCAGATCATCATTTCTATTTAAAGGGACTGTCTGTATTTTCAACCCCATTTTCTCATGTTTGTTGTGTCTAAGTGACTAACAACACAATGTTTTTAAATTGGTCCAGTATTGAAGGAACATGTTGCAATGAAAACCGCTCAGGGTAACTCCTCACCGTCAGTATGCATCCACTAAAATATGTGTTTTTGCTACTGGTTCAGATTGGTATTGTAAGTGTCTGACAACATTATGGAAAGAATGTTTTCTGGTCCAGACAGCCGACAAAAACGGCCTGGGTGGTCTTATTTTCAGTTTGGGGGTTTTGCTAGGCCCTCCAGATATTCAGACGCACGTTGACAAGCACTAGAAAAGGGAGTTTTTCATGATTAGTCCTATTTAAGTGAAGCCGTGCTTTGAGGTCAGAGGGACAGTGCACTTTGTTTTACATTCTTCACATTGGTTGCCTGTTTTCTAAATCATTTTAAATGTTTTTACTACACAAACCTTTTTATGCATCTTATGGGTTATTCCAAAGTGAAACCCATTTAATAAGACAGCTCGAGGCTCTCACCTCTGAGCTGTTAGAACTGCCATTAATGTTTCATCTATTTTGTTGTTTTCTATTATTGTATTTTATTTTGAATGCATTTGTATCTAACATCTCTGCATATTTTTTATTAAATACAGTTCTATACTAGCCTCAGTTTATTTGGTTCCCTCTGAAGTTTGACTGATAAAAGGCATCTGCTGCATCAGCGTACCTCTCACATCTCTTTGGCTTTTTCAGAGGAACGGCACAACAAAGTCCACTGCTATTTGTAGGTGTTCAACTAATGATTAATTTCATCATTGATTAACCAATAGATGTTTTTCTTTCACTTAATCGATGAATTGTTGAATTTGTTAAATGTATCTGCAATATCATAATGTAAATGCATATCATAAGTTCCTGGAGCACAAGGTAATGTCTTCTTCATATGTCTTGTTTTCAGCCAAAAGTCCAATATCACATTTCCAGTTTACAATGATATTAAACAGAGAAAAGCATTAAATCCTCACAGTAACTGCAACCGCCATTGATTGACTGTGAGTTGATCAACTAACGGTTTCAGAACAATATGAGAATATTTCTGAGCCAATGGAAACCGTGACATCAAAATCAACATTTTTAAAATGCATTACAATAGAGTGGTGAGGAATGAGTCCTAAAACCCAGGAATGAGTCAGCATTTAGCTCTTCCTGTTCCCTCCCCTCAAAGTCAATGGGTTTTTAGTTAGATGTCTGTGGTTAACACTAGCTTATGAGATTTAAAAAAATAACTTCTATTGGCTTATTGTTGAACAACCAGGGCAATGCTAACTTCTGGAGTTGGCCTACAAAACTACATCACCTCTGCAGCAAAGTGTTGGAAGTAAGCAACATGAGATGGTCTGACAGTGATGACTCAAAGGGAACTCAGAATCCTTCCAGACTGGAGTCTGGATTTACACCAGGACATTAAAATAACTATTAGCTTACTTAAAGCTAGGGTGGGCGAAAACAGCCGTTGAGATTCCGTCGCGTGCTCTCTGGCCTCTCCCTGCCACGCTACCTGCTGTAGCTCCTCCCACCGAACGTCAGTTATGCGCGTTCATGTGAATTCAGTTACATTGATAGGAAGACGAAACACGCAGGGACGCACCAACGTCGTTGCCAAGGTGACCGGACAGTCCCACAGCCAATAAGAACGGAGAATCGGAGCCTCGCTCTGATTGGTCAAAGTGTACATGAGCGGTGGCAATTTTTGGGTGCGGCCCACAGAGGCAGGGGAGAGCAAAGTTATGAGCAGGTATTCTCAGAGCACTTCACCTACATATAGCTGACTGGCTATTAGGACAGTTTTGCCAAATATTACAGTAAAGAAATTAATTAATTAATACCCACCCTAGCTGGACCCTAGTGGACAGTTCATTGACAATAAAATAAGAAATCATTAAACAATAAGTTATCTACCATATGTCTGTGATTTGGTTAATTTTGAACCCTAATTCTATTGGAAATGTTAAAAAATATTTTGCAAAATACAAGATTAAGGAAGCCCTGACAGGCAAGTGAGATTAAAAATGTTTTCTCTGTATAAAATTTAAGAACAGGGGAAAAAGGGTTTTGCCAGAATAATTATTCTAAGTTACTTTTTTATCATCTGTTTTTTTTTTTGTCAGGATCAAGTGTTTGTTCTTGTAATATTCGTTTCGCTGTCAAGAGAGATCCCCACTAACCCATGTTTTAAACAGGACTAAAAGTTTTCATGTTTTCTTACAGCTACTCCATGCACTCTAAACAAAAGTACATATTTTGTGTATAAAAAAACCTTACCTGTAAGAAAAACATTTTTACCTGACAAAACTTTACATCCCAACATCAACTTTACAAGTTTCACAGATGAAAAAAGATTTAGGCATTTAGAAAGATTATGCTGGCAAAACGTTTTCTTTCACCTGTTTTAAAGTCATAAACCAAGCAGCAACATCTGGTTCTGAAGAGTGAAGTCAATGCTTAATGTCTTAAAGCTGCATTCTCTCTACTGCCCATCAGGGGGCGACTCCTCTGGTTGTATAGAAGTCTATGAGAAAATAACTCTACTTCTCTCTAGATTTATTCCCTCAGTAAACATTGTAAACATGAGTTTATGGTCTCAATCTCTAGTTTCAAGTCTTCTTCAATACAGCATGATGTTCATTTAGTAAATGATGGTCCACTTAGAGTCAAATATACCATAAAGCATGGTAAGCTTTAGGGCGGGGCTTCACAGTGATTGACAGGTTGATACCATGGCTTTTTCCCCTTTGGGAGTTGTCCATGTTTTTGTCTTAGAACTTTAATGCTTTCACGGTGTGTTTTCAGTTTGTGAAAGTATTTTGTAACTTTTGTGGTTGCCTTATAAATGTCTTATTTAGTGTTTGGGTGTACTAAGCTCCACCCACTCATGTAATGTCTGGTTGCAAATGAACAAGTTGGCACATCTAAAATAACGACCTCGAGGCTTTAAAACGGTAGTCGACAAACCAATGGTGACGTCACTGTGACTACGTCCACTCCTTATATACAGTCTATGGCATGAACACAGTAGAGAAAGCTATTTTGATCAGACTTAAAAAAAAAATTCACAAACAATACACCTTACAATATGATGTAATTGTATACAAGATAACCTACAGCTTCACAAATTACCAAGAATATGAATCACCACTGCCTCTGTTTATGTACATAAAGCAAAAAACTATTTAGACACCACATCTGCCTGTCCCTGGCAGTAGTAAGAGCTGGTACTTTTTCATTACTGAGGGCCTGACACAGTTTTACAGGTTCTTTAGCTAACGCTTTATCCGGTCCATTGATTTCCTGGAACTTTTCTGAGTAAGTAATAGTATGTACGTATTGAATGACTAGTTTAAGGTGTTAGGTGATCAGTTGGTAAACACCGTCTCATTAGAGTGTTTACATGTTAGCTGGAAGAGTGTAGTTAAATAATTAATTAATAGTTAAGTAGAGATTATAAACTGGTACTTTTTAAGATTATTTTTCTTTTAATGGTTGGGACAATTTCCAGGAATTTAGAATAAAAGAGAAAGTCCTGTAAAATAAAGCGTTATCCTCTGGAATTGATGTATTTAGTCAATATAATGAACGCTGGGTAATCATTACCATAAAGAACGCTGTTTCCCATTGTATGTTTGGGACTCTGTATACCAGCTACCATGGTTTCATACTTGTCTGGTTTGTACCTGGGCCAACAATGATACATGAACTCCGACCTTTAAAGACATCAAATCCAAAAAGTTTTTCATAGTTGGCCAACCTTAACCACCGAGTTCAGCTCTGTCTACTCTGCCTGTTGAATCCAATACTGTGTTCAAACAAAACGCCAGACCAATTTTTGCCTCGCGCTAATCACACGAGACACTCCGGCCCGAGAGGAGGAGGGGCTTATCCTCCATGTAGATACCAAACAGATGGTTCAGAGCATCTTGGACACCAACAAAGTTTCTTTCTGCCATGTCTTTCCTTCATCAACTGTGGCTGAAACAACCACTATTGCGGCTCTGTGTCTGTTGTGGAAGTCTCAGATACATCAGAAAAACAGACGCCGCCGTGCTTGGGTTCATAACTGGAGGCATTCACCGAGCTTGACTGTATCTAGCAAGTCACATGACGACTGGTTTACAGCAGTTTGTTTTCTGAATGGAGTTTGGATCATTCAGTGCTAGGCTATGGTAACACTGTGGCTGCTCCATCAAAACCAAAGTACTGCTTCTAAATTAGGCATAAGTACGGCAGCAAAATTATTGTTTACACATGTACATTTATACATTCGTCCAATCTCTATACAAATATGAGTTACTTGCACAAAAATGTTAAGTACTCAAATTTTGCGTATGTGCATCATTTACGATGCACAATTCCTACATTTGTGTCCAGTCGCACATTGACAACAAACGCGAAATTAAAGTTCACTTCAGGTTTGGTGTCAACATGCCATAAACCCTGCCGTGACACCCTGACAATAAACCAAATGTAAAGACTAACCAAGATTAAGAATCTCTTTGACATTAACGTACTTATATCACAGTTTTCAAATAAGAAATTGCCTGAATCCCGTTTATTTACATAGCACAACTACAGCGACCAGAACCAGAAGTTCAACCAACCTATCAGCACACAGGTCAGTCCTGAGGTCCATCTTCTATCTGACCATACAGTAAATAATTAAGATATTGGAACACAACAAATAAGATATTGTTCCAATCTGTATTGAAAAAAAAAAAAGATCCTTTCATTTATCGGTTTAGGGTATAATTAATGTTCACAACTTCAGGAAGTCTAGCTTTTAAACAGATTCATCTGATGGAAAAGGGAGTCAATGTACGCAAGGAAACATATCAGAAAGGTGCGATACCTAAAAACATTTATATGTAGAACCTCAGCAGCTGCAGCCGGTGGTGTTTGGAAGCAGTGATGAAAGTTGTGCAAATATTCCAACATGTTGGGCCTCCAAACCTGTGCTCACTGCAGCCGTCTGTGCGGATGTGACGTCTCCTGTTGGTCACACACTGGATAGTTTGTCTCTGTGGTTGTACTGCTGATGTTAATGGGCTTTGTGTTTGGTGTGAAATCTCTCCAACAAGGCTCTCAAGATGTTCCCCGGGATCTGTTGGTGCTGGTCTATCAGAGACTGAACTGCCTGCTGCACCTGCAGAGCAACAGCACTGTGTATGAATGGTTGGTGTTACAAACATCCTGCAGGAAACCACAATCACAGTGGTGATATAAAGTTGGTAAGTGGTGGTAGCTGCCACTGTGCGTACAAATAGAGTTTATCCTCCTTGATACAGGAAATACAATGTTATTATACGATATAAAAAACACATTCATAGAATGAACCCCTTAAAGAAGTGGCTCTGGTGTTATTAGAGGACAAAAATGTAGGCGTCCCAAAACTGCTTCAAGATTATATATTAATATTATTTTCCACTTTCATTGAAAGTTAGAAAAAAGATTAAATGTTTTAATCAACATCAGTCCTGATCATAAGTACCAAATATTCATTCATTTTCTGAATTTTAACCCTGCCCAGGGACTACAGACAAAAAAAACTCTAGTTAACTCTGCCATGTTTGACATTATACTGGAAACTGAATGTTGATTAATGTGCACTCTGCTGTGGTTAATAAATAATTAAATAAATAAATGCCGCAAAAAACCCCCAACGAAAACTGAATTATTTTATGTAAACTGAATGCTGTTTACAGTTTATTTTATGTAAACTGAATGCCCCCCCCCCCCCCCCAGTGTCTGCTAACGTTCTAAAGTAGCAAACTGAACCACATCATCTGCAAAGAGTAGAGTCGCAATTATGAGGTCCCAAAATCAGACAACCTCCACCCCCGGCATCACTTGAAAGGTATCAGCCGATTAATAAGTTATTAGCTCTTTTCCTCCTCCAAACTATCTTTATTATATTGACCTTTACAAACCACTAATGGTGGACTTCTAATTCTAACTGTTGACAGGTGAATCCTAATCAAATCAAATGGAATCGTGAGGACAGTGAAGAGTCACACCTTTAGTTTATGGTGCCTCGAATGACATTGTCAAAGGACTGTGATGGTCAATGCTCACATGATTTTGACAGGAAGGGAAGAAAAGGGAAGGGAAGAAAAGGGAAGCGAAGAATACTGAATGAATACTGACTTTCTCCGCCAGCTCTGCAGCGTTCACGTTGGGGTCGTACGCGATGGGGTCACCAAGGAAGGTCCGAAACTTCACAGGGAATCCACCATAAATAGGTGCGATAGGGAGGCGAAACCTTTCATACAGCCAGCGGAAAAATCCTGAACAAAAGGATAGAGCGAGAGCGAGAGAGAGAGAGAGAGAGAGAGCATGTTACATGGAGAAATAAAGAGAGGATTTAGATGAACAAATGAACAGGTTACCATCAGATTCATATCATATAATTCAGTCAGGTCAGCACACTGCCCTTGCTACCACACTATCATGAGGACAAGTCTGGAAATATTCTATATTTTTCTTCCTGTGCACACCAAAACAAACACTGGTTGTATCTTCTAACAAGTATTGTGTGTGTATCAAATTAGTGTCCAATGAGCCACACTGTTGCACTAGGTAACATGTTCCGTCATTACCATGAACACAGACTGTGGTTTATTTTAATTTATCCCCACATACACCATCCTGCTATCACATATAGATGGAGAACATCCCCATGTGCATGTGTCCCTCCACTCTCATACAGCTGAATACAACAGCAGGTGTTTGGAAAGTCCTGTGCTGTGTCTACCTGACTGAGTCCTCTGTGAACTTCAAGATGTGTGTGTCCATCAGTGACACTGTCAGCTTGGTGGAGCTATCTTTGTGTTTGAACTTGCGTCTACACTTACTGAGTGTTCCCAGAGATCTGAAGCCTTCCCGCACATTTTGAGTAAACATTGGAATTACTGGCTGGAAGACAGGAAGAGCAAGATAAAAAAGAAGATTAGAGAGGAGGGCTTTCTACGCTGCACATTTCTAACATGGATAAAAAAAGATGCTGCAATTAGTCTGTGAATTATGACACTGATCTGGCATTGTTTGTGTGGCAGGCACTGAGCTTTTAGCCATTTAATACATACACATAGGCAGTCTGTAACTAATGTTTAGCTGGCTGTTTTCACTAGGACAATTTACAAATGACTACATTGTTATCTGATGATGAACCGCTGCATAAATGTGTGACTTGCAGTATTTTCTACCAGCCAGAACGTTCTGCCCAAAGGCCCATGTCATCACAATTCTTATAAAGAACTGCTAGTCAGCTGCATTTACATGTCGGAGATTAAAACATGCAACACTTGTTAGTATTTGCAGTGGGTAATTATGCCGGGAGATTCAGTATCAACTATCTAAACAATTATATTAAACAATACTTTTACATACTGAAATTGTTCAATTAAAAAGGTGAAATGTGGCCAGAATTAAAGTTTAAAATGTAAAAAGAACCTGGAACACAGAGTACATGAGGCATACATGGTAATCCATTAAAATGAGAATGTATCTGTTGTGTGAGAAAAAGAACTAGCATGATCAACAGAATGTGAAAAGGTAACAGTTTCTACATTAAGTCAAAGACATTTATGTTTTTTGTTGAAGACAAATCTTTTGAAATGAGCATGCTAACCAGCTAGCCCCGTCCTGTCTTGTAGTACCACTTGTACCTCATGTAGGTGATAGTGAGGCACTGTATTGTCCAGTCCATCCTCAGTCCAACAGGAGAGGAAGAAGTAGCAGAGCTGCCCCAAGGGCTTGTAAATCATGTTTAAGGTACGGTCTGTGTTCGTTTTTAAAGTTTGTTTAGCAGAAACAGAAAACACTGCATGTTCTAGATTTGTCGTCGTCACCACAGGAAGACTTCTTTTCCAGGAGACAGACATTCAGTTAGCAATTAGCCTCCAATCGACAGAACAAACCCCAGCGCCAGGCAGTTAGCTAGGATTCCTTCAGTGTTCATACTCCAGGATGTTTTTACTGTAGAGGTCTCCTCCTCTCAAAAATAAACAGAACCGGTGACTTCAATCAGTAAAACACAAAATAAAGCAGTTTTCACGTTAAAAATCAGTTTTTTGTCTGAAACAGGATGTCACGGAGGGGCTGCAAGCTGATCTGCTGTCAGCTTGTTTCTCTCATAACTTAAGACCAAAACGTCTAATGGTCATCTAGTCAAAATACCTAGTTGAAAACAAGCAAAATCAAAAAAGTGTATTGGAAAAATGTGGCTTCAAAGTGCATAAAAACTCTGTTTATGACAGCTTTTAACGCATGCACAACAGGGATATTGTGCTGTTGACATGGGACCAAACAGAACGGACCATTTCCTAGATTAAAATCATGGATTTCTCTAGGTTTGAAAATTGTTGGAAATATTTGAGATAAAGCAAGGACATAATATATATGATTTATAATTTAATATAGGCTTTTGGACATTTTAATGCTAAAAAAGTACATTCTATACCTTCAAGAGAAATGTATCATGTTAATGTTATCTACAATGTCATGCTCCCCAGTTTGACACTTTGACAAAAACACAGACAGACAGTGACAGTAGATTTCAGGAAGCACAACAAACCACTTGAGAGTCGATGGCGACCTGGGCGAAGCCTTTGCGTTTGCCCCAGAGAAGAGGGTAGGTCTCATCACTGAACAGGGCCTCACGCACTCCACCTGGAGAAATCCCCAACAGGTGACCGCTCCTCAGAGCCCGCACACACTCCTCCTGAGGCCCATGGATCACACTGAACACCTCCAACAGTAACTTGAAACCTGGAGTAACGGGACAGGATGATAAAGGTGAGGACGCATTAGAATAAGAATGAGCTGAGGGGAAGATAAAACAAAAAAAGATAAAGCTGGTATTTTAAAAAAGTGAGGGTGCCACCTTGACAGCACCAACAACAACTGCTTCTGTGTAAACAGTTTTCTGAATGGCAGTGCGGCTGGAAGCATTCATAGTGACTGAACAGTGAAGGTGGGATCTTTATAGTCATATGCACAACACTTACAGAGAAACTGTTCTTGGCAATGAAAGTCTTAGATCTCACACTCCCTCAAACAATGCTCATTAAATATGTATGTAAGAAAAATCACACAAGTAAATCAAAGAGAATCTAAGTCATGAGACGTTCCCAGTCAGTGGAGAAAGAGTGAGCAGCTCGTACAGTAATGGTATGTGTAAAATGTGTGCAGATGGTGACATCACAACCACAGGTAAGATTACATCTATGGAATGCCCCGTGTGCTCTGTGCTCCTATTGGTTAACCCAACATCGAACTAGAAAGTAAGGAATCTCTGTATGTGTGTCTTTGTGTGTGTGTATGTGTGTGTGTGTGTGTGTGTGTGTCCTTCTCATATCCTGAGATACGTTCATCTGATCTATTTCACATTTGGTGGGTGTATTGCTGCAGACCCAAGAACTTGCAGCGTCAATATTGGATGTTCGAACATACGACACATTCAACATTATTGAACTTTGAATAAACAATCAAACAGAGGGGGTGGGGCTTCCGGGCTCGAGCATGTCATCCGTAGCGAGCCTTTTCCTTTACAATGACTGCATTTCACTTTTGCTGCTGGATATACTTACAGTTACAACCAAACTCTTCTTCCCTTACTTTTAGTTATCAAACAATAAGTGGTTCTAGAGAAAGAGGCGAAGCATCGGCCCGTTCTGAATGGACACAGCACTGGTTTGGTAAAAGTTGTCAAACTAAACAAGGTAAACAAATCGGGGTCATCCTTTAATCAGGACGTTTTGACGGGTCCCAGAAGCAGCCTCAGTTGTCTTCCACACTACACGGGATAAAACCAGTGACAATCATTTCATTCAATCCTGACGCCCCACGTCTGTCGAGTAGAACCATCATCTGACTGAAGTCATGTAGTCTGATCCTGGCATGAGAGTTGCACTGTGTCTCTGCTTTGTATTCCACTAAATTTATTTTAGTGTGAAGTGTAGAAATGGACACTGATTAAGTCAACCCAAACATTCAGAAGGCTCACCCTGAACAAAACAGAGAATAGAATCCAATGAACGCTCTGATTGATTTGGGTGCATACACTTTCTGTACTTACCTAATTTTGACTACAGTTACACATAGTCAGTCTCTCTTTTTGCATTTGGTTGGGAGTGTTTTATTCACTCTATTTACATAATTAAGAACATAAAACGCTTATAATACAAATTTGAAAATCTAAACAGTGGACCTGTATGATTGAAATAAAGATGAAGATAGAGTTTCAACCATAGACTGTATATGAGAAGTGGACGTAGTCATCGTGACATGACAAATTGGTTTGTGGACCGTCGTTATGAAGCCTTGAGTTCGGTGCCATCTTTGAATTACGGCCGTCGCCACGTTGTTGTTTTTTTTGCAACCAATGAACAGAAGCTATCATGTCCGGAATGCGCAGGAGAGACATGGAGACGCTGTATATGACTCTAGTGTATATATGTGTATATAGTCATTTTGTCATAGACTTCTATACAACCAGAGGAGTCGCCCCCTGATGGACATAAGAGAGAATGCAGCTTTAAGACACTTCTGCATTGGCTTCACTCTGCAGAAGTGATGGTTGCTATCTGGTTTCAACTCTTTAGTTATTGAAAGTTATTGAAAGTAATTGAAAAGTAAACCAAAACGTACACTGAAAATATGAGAACAGCAGTACTTGTGGAGATTAGTATTGTATGCATTCATGTGTGAAACAGTGTGAGTACCTGGGATCTTGAAGAGGATGTGGTCCGCTACAGAGTGGCAGGGCCGTCCCTTCTGGAGGATTACATTGGCAAGAAAGTAATAGTAGTCGATGGGAATGGCTCCATGATAGTAAACTATCAGTGCTGGTCCTTTGTCAGGGATCTTCTCCATGCCATGGATCTCATAACCTGGAACACAGAGTACATGAGGCATACATGGTAATCCATTAAAATGAGAATGTATCTGTTGTGTGAGAAGTGAGAGTGGAAAAACACGATACTGTTTATTTATTTATTAATTTGCTTATAGGCACATTTTCTTCCTAGGCTATTTCTGTCATTTATTTGAAATTATTATTGCACATTTTGTGGCAAGTTTTGTTTCATTAAAAAGGAAATTTCATGTCATCGTCATGTCGTGTTTTTTTTCCTAGGTCGGCCAATTCATGTCTCGCCCTACTTTAAGCAGATGTAACTACAGCTCTAATGTAACTATCCATATAATAAGTAGCAAGCACAGAAAATACAGAAATCCTGATTTATTTTTCTCGTTTTTGCAATTTCTCCATACATACATAACAATGCATATCCATGTCTACATCAATATCTTTTTTGACTAATAAAAAAAAAATATATATATATATAACAATAGTGTGCTCAGGGAGAGGAACCGGTAGAGGAAGCCACAAGTAATTACACGTTAGAGGTTTGTTAGCTGTTATAAACAAGATAAAATACTACACTGATAAACACAAACAAAATATTTGTATACGAAGGCAGTAGTATTGAAGAAATGCTATCTGTAGGGACAGAATCAAAGAGATGCCACAAATCTTCAATAAATGAAGCCCCTTGGTGTCTTACCATGCCATATGGCTCCATGTCCGTCCCACAGAGTAGCCAGGGTCTTCCTGGCTCCGTCCCACAGGTTGTTGCAGTAAGCCTCCCTCAGCTGATTCTTCCTCTGTTCGAAGAAAACAGCAGAAAAGACATGACCCAAGGACAAGACAGGACCGGGCAACAGCAACAGAGTTATAGCAACCTGGGCCCTGGTTCAGAAAGCAGGTTTAACAAACTCTGAGTTGACTATCCCTGAACTCTGAGTTGACTAACCCTGAACTCTGAGTTGACTAACCCTGAACTCTGAGTTGACTAACCCTGAACTCTGAGTTGACTAACCCTGAACTCTGAGTTGACTAACCCTGAACTCTGAGTTGACTAACCCCGAGATGGAAAACTTTGAGTTTTGAGATTCAGAGCAGCTGATCAGATTTTGTTTAGTCAACTCTGAGTTTGTTCACTCTGAGTTAAGCTTGTGCATGGAGAAAGAAAAAAGCCACCATCAATAGAGCTCTGATTCCTTGCCAACGGGTACTTGAAGGCAGAGCCTCCACTTTAATCCAGTGGACGTAGATATATTAATGCATATTAGATATATAAGGAATCATTTATCTCTAAACAAGAGTCAGAGAGAGGAAACACAACTGGGTTTTATTCAGTATTGTGCATTAATTCATCATTTACCAGACTATGATGAAGTGGTTGAATATGGCTGTGTATTAACCTCTACCCTGCATCACATTTTAAATATAATTGTTCAGTTTTAATCTGATGGGGACAAAACACAGGAACCAGCAACCGAGGATACAATATTTTGTTGAAGATTTATGACAATACATTGTGACAATACAAGACACATGATTGTAAGCTCACAATCTGATCCAGTGATAATGTGTTTGGTGATTTAAAGGTTAAAATACAGTAGATTTTAAATATTAAACATATATTTGGATTTTGGCACAACAGCATTCAGTGGCTTTATTCAGCTACTTCAACCAATGTAGTAAAGTGTACCACCCTCACTGAAATGATGTTAAAACACTTTCAAACTACATTCTGCAGCCTTACAATGATTATAATCACTCAGAAATATTAACATATAGTCTCCAATATTATGTCTCTTTCTGGAACTGAAAACCCAGAGCTTCCCTCATCTCAGGGTTAACTAACAAATGTTCCCTGAAACAGGGCCCAGGATCCCTTTTCAATAGTTTTGTCCATAATGCTTATTCCTTAAATTACATTGCATTGCAAATACATATAGTTAATGTACGCACTGTAACATTAGACAGGGGATCATTGTTGTTAACATTTCCTGTAAAGTTACAAGAATATTTATAGAGTGACGTGGACAGACTTTGCTAGTTAGTAAAATGACACGTTGATACATTGTGTCTAATATTGTCAGGGTATTAATAGTGGGTAGTATATGAGTATCATGGTACAGCACCAGCAATCATTACCTTTCCCCAAAAACCTAGGATTGCATTTTGAATTATTTTTCAGGTGCTTGTAACATTTGGTGAATGACATGATGTGCGGTACACTGTTGACTCAGTGCAGAGTGTTTGCATACCTTGTAGACGTGAAGGAAGAGTATGGAGAGGTAAAGGAGGATGACGATGAGGAAGGGCAGGATGAAGACGATGGCCAAAGGGGTGAAAACCCACAGCAGGTACTCCAGAACACTCAGGTAGTCCTCCAGCTGACCGAGGCCGGCCCATTCCTCCCACGCATGGAACACACAAACCTGTGGACCCAGACAGACTGTAGGTAGACACACCTCAACAACTATGGAACAGATTCCCATGAAAGTTTGTGTGCACACATGTGTGCACAAGGATAAGTCGTAGTACCATTCTAACTGGATCGCAGAGATATACTATAATATAAGGGCACGACATCTTATCTAACTTTAGCAAGCGATTTCGGTTCTATTGGATTCAATTGTCTGAACGTCAAATATGAATGTTTTGGTATTGTTAGAAAGTAAACCTTTCTGTCCTTCATTTCAACCCATTTCTATTACACCAACCTTTTTGAGACTGAGAGCTTCCTAAAAGATAGAGACTTCTTTTTTGATATAATCTTCCATAATAATATATTTGCTCAATTTAACTTTAAATTATGAATACCATGAATTATATATGCTACATTAGGAGACTGTGTGTCTATGTTCACTGTTAATCATTCATTATTAGTATTGTTTTGCCAAGTGACACTGGCCTGTGGAATATGATTTGAATGCACCTCCACCGGTGACCCGGTGACCCATTGCCCCGCGGCGGTGCATTGGCTCCCTGCTGGCGGTCGGGCGCTTCAACACAGATATTACAGCATGTCTTGGAAGGGTACAAATTATTGTGGGTTTAATATATGAGTTCAAGGAATAAAACTGACAAATCATTCCAAGTGTGATGCCAGCACGGTAACAGCCTTTCACACATCAGGTTATATTGGACCTTCTTTGTGTTTTTGGTGAACTGACCTTTAAAACATGGCACTTTAAACAGCTAGTACACAGAGGTACAGGAAGTCTGCATTTTCTCTAGGGGGGGTTATGTGAAGGCTGTTTGAGCCTACACACATATACACACAAACATACACAAGCATGTGACTGTGGCTGAGTGGAGAGCAGGGTCAAGACACTGAACCCCAAAGTGCTCCCGCAGGCTGTTCCTGCGGTGTGTGAATGATAGTTAAGAGTCCTGATGGGCAGATTGCACCTTGCATGATAGCCTCAGCCATCAGTGTATGAATGGATGTATGATGATATGTAGTGTAAATGCGCTTTGAGTCGTCGAAAGATTAGAAAAGAGCAATACAAGTACAGTCCATTTACCATTTACAGGCAAAGAGGCAGAACGTCTACTGAGGTAGAGAACTTGACAAAAAAAGCTGCCGTGGCAACAACATGAGATATACACGATGTTTATCAGCCTACCAATCAGTGTTACCAGGTGTTGAACACCCATACAGTGTACAAAAACTCCAGAACTATCTAATTTCATCAGCTATGAATACAAGCTTTAATGTAAATGGTAAATGGACTGTACTTGTATAGCACTTTTCTAGTCTTTAACACTACATCATTCAGCCATTCACATCCATTCATACACTGATGACAGGGGCTACCATGTAAGGTGACACCTGCCCATCAGGACTCTAACTAACATTCACACCCATTCATAGTAATCTGGGGTTATTGTCTTGCCCAAGGGCACATGGACATGGACTAGCAGAGCCAGGGATTCGAATTGCCAATCCTCTGATTGAAGGCAATAATAATAATAATAATAATAATAATCAATCCTTTATTAGTCCCACAATGGGGAAATTATTTCTCTGCATTTAACCCATCCCGGAGGAGCAGTGGGCTGCAATGAAGCGCCCGGGGAGCAACTTGGGGTTAGGTGTCTTGCTCAGGGACACCTCGGCATGTTGCCGGTAGAGGGGTGTGAACCACCAACCTTGTGGTTACGGGACAAGCGCTCTACCTCATGTGCCACAGCCGCCCCAATGTTTATCACTCCCAGCTGGCTATGATTACAGTTACAATGTAGCAATACATGTCAAATATTTCTCCCTTACAATACAAAAGAAAAGCTATAAAAACAATGACTGCATGCAATATCTTTAACGTTTTTATGTGAATCGATTGTCATTCACTTTATTTCTACTTTATTTATTTTATGTTGGATTTGTTTAATTTCCGTTGTCTTGTTTTGTTGTGTTTGGTACTGCTTTTGTTTTGTCTGTGTTTTTTTTAATACTTCATCTGTATATGAGTCTGTGTGTTTTCTTTTGATGCTATGCATGCAGACTATTTGAAATACAGAGGGAAAGTAAGTAAGTGTGTGTCAATACTGAATGGACAGGTTCATACCAGGAAGGACACAGTGTCCTCTGCTCCCATCAGACAGGACTGGTTCCCGCTGTCCGACATCCTGCTCTGCGGTCAGCCTCAAGGGGAAGGAACACACTGCATGGACAGCATCTGCTTACACACTGAAGGAGAGGAGAGGAAAACACCACTCACGTAGGTCAATAGATCAATAACACTGCATTCATATATAGGTTATGGTCAGCTGTCTGTGTGTCGGTGAATTGTAATGTACATCTGAGGGATTTTAATTGTTTGTCAATAATTATTAAACAAGTGCTATTTGTATAGAAGAAATAAATAGGCAACGCTAGGTATTTGAATGGCACGATAGTCACGAGTCACGACACAGACCACCTATTTATGGCACTGAATCAAATAACAGTGGTGTTGCATACGCTTTAATCGAAGATATCTTTAGTGTTACGTTACACTCTAAGCAATGAGTACAGGAGCTGTGGTCAAACAGTAAGATAACTAACGTCACGTTAATCGAGATATCTGAGAGTTGACAGCAAGCCTTCAGTGTCAACGTCAAGAGCCAACGTCACCTCATTACACTGAGCACAGAATAAACAGAGAAAGACGTTACCTTAGACATAGACAGTTACTCTGTGAACAGAGCCATTACAACACACGCCACTGTTCATTTAATGTGAGCTACACTAGCACAACATGTATATATCTGTTAGCTAAACTAGCACAACATATATATATTTGTACGCTAACTACTGTCTTTTCCTTGACCCCGGAACACTTTAACTGTCACACTCCAGGGTGTTGCGTCCCTGGAAACATCGTACCGATAGATGAGTTCCACTCAGCAGCAACAAAACTGAAACTTCCTGTTTGACGTATAGACTTCAAAATAAAAGCGCAAAACCCAAATAAGTCCCGTAAGAACAATCCAAGAAGTCCAAAACAGCTCCAATATAACGTTGCATTTTCCTAACACTGGAACTAAAACACAAGTTCTTTCTAAAAAGTCGTGTTTTATGTGTAATTTAAAAGGGCTTTGTTTCCCCTATAAATACACGTGGAGCAGCACTGTAAAGAGTACTGTACAGTGTGTGCTACTCCCATTCTCAAAAACAGTTTGACTGAATCACGTGATTTTATTTCCATTTTGTTTACTTGTATTTTATATAATACCTGCCATGAATTACACTTTATAGTGTGTTTATTTGCATTTTTGTCGACGTTTTCATATGTGTACAAACAAATACATCGCTAACTCTGCTACCACAATTTTATTATGAAAAGACATGACCAGAAGTGTCAGTCCATGCTCCCTGCCGACGAGCGGAACACTGGGGAGCTGTGTCCTGAACGTGCGTGTGATGTTGAGGTGAACCCATGCTGGTCCTGACTCAAGACGTGAACTTTGGGTGAAGCCGGTGTGTGGACGTTTGTGTGCGCGTGCTGCTGTCCACGAGCTGATCGTCATGATGCTGGAGAGGAGCAGGGTGGAGGTGGTGGCGGAGATCTTCTTCAGCAGGAGACTCTCGTCTGAGGAGGAGGAGGAGAGAATTCACTGTCGCTGCTCCAGAGCCTTCGTGCAGTAAGTCTCTCACATCTGATCATGTCTTCTAGCAGTTATTGACATGTGTGTGATGATGAACACACACCGTATGATGAAGATAGATGAAGCTGTGGAGACCTTCATCAGCTTTGTGTTCTCTGTCTGCAGGGATCGCGAGCTGTATCGCTCTGATAACAGATTGCTCTCATTTGATCTGGCGGACACCAGAGTCAAAGGTATGCTATACAATGTCATATACAAATACACTGGGCCTTAAGAAGAAATAGAAAGATGAGTCCATTTGAAACAACTTTCCTCTCCACTTACAGAAGCAGATGATGATGATGATGAAGAGGAGGAGGAAGACGAAGAAGATGAGCAGGAGGAGGAAAAGGAGGTGTTGGATGAGGAGGCTCAGCTGATGGCCAGCATGGGTCTTCCTGTGGCATTCATCAGCTCCTCTGACCATAAGAGAGCAGTAAGTGGTCCCCTCTGTGTAATGTCTTATTCTGTTTCAATCACCTATTAATATACAAAGGTAAAGTAAGAGATCTGAACCAGCCTGTCTTTGGTCATGTGACAGGGGAGGAGGTCCAACAGGAAGCCTGCCACATACTGGGAAGAGTCAGCTGAAGAGGAGGAAGACGATCTACAGGGTGACAACAAAGGTAGAAACATAAACTTATT
This sequence comes from Anoplopoma fimbria, assembly GCF_027596085.1. Classification (NCBI taxonomy): domain Eukaryota; kingdom Metazoa; phylum Chordata; class Actinopteri; order Perciformes; family Anoplopomatidae; genus Anoplopoma; species Anoplopoma fimbria. The sequence goes on from NC_072451.1 coordinate 13,434,299, forward strand.
GTTATCACAAATATGGTTAGAACAGAGGATAATTCATTCAAAAGTGAAGTAAACCAAGCAGCTTGAGGTTCCTCATGATTTGGTTATGAACTCATGTACTGATTAGTGATTAGTTTGAAGATATTTTAAGCTTATGAAACAAGTTTTGGACTATGCAGCTTTGGAATGTCAAATCAGTACCTGACTTTAAAGGGACAGCATGTAGGATTTGGTGGCATCTAGCCGTGTGGTTGCAGATAGCAGTGTTATGATAATTTAAATTGCATTTCACTTGTATAGTCCAATATATCAAATCACAAACTTGCCTCAAAGGGCTTTAGGATATGTACAACATACCACATCCTCCGTCCTTAAAAAAAACAATAACAGGGAAAAAAATTGATAGATGAATTCTAAATAAAATGAAATAAGGAATATGTTAATTGCAGTATTTTCTTACACATACATGAAGACATATGTATACAACAACAAACAAACAAATGGGGGCCTCTTCAACCAAAGCTCAAACTGAGGCACAAATCAAACAGAAATCATAAGGAACAACTTCTCAGACGTAAAGCCCTCTTTTGTGCATACTGTACGTGAATATCTATATTTTTCTTTTCACCTACTCCCAAAAACTTCACTTAAACAGTGTCCCCTTCAGCTCAGTGCATTTTTTGATAAATCTTGGATATTGAAGGTCCCATAGAAAGTGATATTTCCATGCCTTTTTCTAAATGATAAATAAGGTATACGTGCTATATCAAGAATCCTATTCCACAGACAAATGCACACAGCCTGTATTCAGAGACGGGGCCTTTAAACAAGCCGCCAGGACTCCTGTATGGTTTTCAGTATGAGAAAACAAAGTGTTTTCAGGCTGTCCGTCCGTCCGGTCCATTCCCATCAACGTGATATCTCTGGAACATTTTGAGTGAATTTCTTTAAATTTGGCTCAAAGTCCACCTGGACTCAAATAATGAACTGATTGGTAACTCAAGAATTCTGATTCTGATTCTGACAATATGTTAATATGATTTGATGGCACTTTTGACAGACACAGACATAAACTGCACGTGACTGGTTGGCGGAGGTTCGCTGTTATTCTATTTTATTCTACATTAAAGCACGCAAAACATGTTCTGATAGAAACACAAAATTAACTTGAAAACGAGTGTGATATGTCTCCTTTAAATGAACTGGTTTGATACGTTAGATGACGTATCTGTTTCTTTTTTTTCCATCAACATATTCCATTTGGAGATGGCCTTTTTTCTCTTGTCCTCATTCATGATTTTAATTGTATTTATTTGTATATATTATAATCATGTGTTCACTGTTGGGATATTATTTAACGGTGTCTTGTAATTTTCCACCTAGTTGATGTGAAGAAAGTGTGCGATCCACATGAGGAAGGAACAGGAGGGACCCACGCTGGCTGGGAGACCTACTGGGGTAAAGAGGACATGAACATCATAATGAAGGACACATGACTGTCCACCATGAAACCTAATTCAATTTGACATTTTCCCTCATTAGAACATATCAAATTAATAGATGTTTCACTCATTGTATGTAGATGTTACAATATAGTTATGAAGCCTATTTCCCTTGGTATCCTCTGTATCTCCTGTAGCTCAGCAGGGAGAAGCTCTGCTGTGGAGCAGCTGGCTGGAGAAACACCCAGAGACTGATCCAGGATCAGTGACTGCTCTGTGGGATGACCCGGACATAAAAGTTCTCTGGGACAAACACGCTGCAGAGACCTACTACTGCTACTGGGAGCAGTACTCATACTGGTCGGCACAGGGCTGGACCATGGACCAATCCGCCTGTATTGGGAGCACTGGTGGAGAAGAAGAAGAAGCAGGAGCAGCAGGGGGGACGGGCAGAGACATAAAGACACACCCAGAGAGGGATGGACAGACTGAGGCTGAGAGCCAACAGAGAGAAGAAGAAGGAGGGATGGCTCTTCCTGACGACGTCGAGGTTTTGAATGATCTGCTTGGACAGAAGTGCACGTTGGAGGCAGATGGAAAATCTGTGGGTGACTCAGAGATGGACCGACAGCGTGTGAGCGTGGCTGATGGAGAGAGCTGTGGCTCTGATCATCCTTCTGATGGGGGGGACGATCGCAAGAGACCTGCAGCCTCCTCACAGCAGAACACTGCTGAACATACCGGTAAGAACCAGGTGGATATGGGTTTACAGGGTCAGGAAGTCTTCAGTGAACCCCCGTGGATTCACCTGCATTTTAGCACAGTTTAGTCATAAACTACGATCTGGGTTTCTTCACAGTCACATTAATGGATTAGCTACATGTGCTGGAAAAAGTAACACAAAGACAATGGCATGTTTTGGTCTATTTATTTAATTATTTGCTTAAGCATTCAAAGTCAGGGCAGAAAATGAAAGTGGACCCCTAGTTTCAGTAACTAGGTAAACCTTATTTTACAGCAGTGACCTCAACTAGACGTTTCCTTCACATGTTGATCACATCTCCACACCGGCCTAGAGGGATTTCAGACCTGTTTATGGATATTTCAGAAATATCTTTCATGAGGGGCTATTTTTGTTGAAAATTCTCATTACATCTGGACAGCATTTAATTAATCAAATGCTCTGTCAAAAAGTTCAGTATCTGTGGCCAAAGCCGGACTTTAATAAGCCCGTCCAATCCTTACATTTGGCCCGGATGTGATCATTGGATGGGCTACCTGTCTACCTGCCTGTCTACCTGCCTGTGCGTATTCTGCATTCACAAGCTGCTAGTCCATCAGGTGTGTTTGCAACAACTACTGCTGTAATGTTTGATTGAATGAATACAACCCATACCTGGAATCCCCCCGCGGCTGCTAACAGCTAACTAGCTCTCCTCGTAGCGACTTGAGGACACATGCCCTGTTGTAGTCAGCGCTCGGTCCAGTTTGTCATTTGCTAAGTTATATTTATTGGCCTACATACACACATACCCCTTCCAGATAAGAGAAGTGAGGAATCTGCAGTCAGTGCTTTTATTAAACAGCCACTAACATTGGTTAGTTTTGCATTACTGCAACCACAAGAGGTCCTTGGGCATACAGTCGATAACGAGCTCCAAAATATTCGGCTGAGGGGTCCAGCAGTATGTGAGATTAGCCATGGACAGACATATAGCAGCTACCCACGCACGCACACACCAAATACATAATCTCTGGGCGGATATGATAAAGCTCTGTACTATATTCTACCTATTCAATTTATCAGTATATTGTTATTTAAATGCTGTTTTGGTTTTCATTAGATTAATTTAGCAAATGTATTCTGGCTTAATCAAGTCAAGTCTGTTTTATTTTTATTGCTGCAAATCACTACTGAAGTTTTCTCATCTTACTCATACAGAGCAGGTCTCGACTGTACTCTTTGATTTACAGGGACCCAACATTTCCCCATGGCTAAGCAATTTATATGACATGTAATTTCCATTTTTGTAATTGAATGTTTATTTGGTGTGAGTTGCACTGCTAAATATCATGTCTGTTTGGACTCAGATTCCCAGCAGGCTGCTGGCAGCCCTGACAGACGGGATGGCTCACGGGATAAGATGCCAAATAGAGAAGACGATGACGATGATGACAAACCCCCAGGAGGAGGCCGAGCTAAAGTCAAACGCAGGTGAGTGTGTACTGTATGTGTGTTGAATGTAGGGATTTATGAGATTCTGAGCTACCAAGGAAAGGTTCTGTTTTTGTATTCGTGTAGAAGAACTAGCTTGTGTTTTTGTGGGTGTGCTTTGTACCCCCTCACAAATAATGTATGCGTCATGCGTTGTGAGAATTGGATGAAAGGATGAGAGGGTCACTGCACCTGTAGCTACCAGCAGTGAAAGCCAGCATTGTGTGTTTGGGCCCTTGTTTCAGTGATGTCTGAGTCCCATCAGGGTCTGATGGTCTCTTTTGTGTACCTGTGATAGAAAATCCAGACCACATCCCTTCAAGGAGTTTAACATCCTCCTCTCTGGTCAGATACTATAGGGTTCTGAAAATGAGTTGCGACCGGTAAAAAAAAAAAAAAAAAACTACTCCTGCGTGCAAGAAGCACTCCTAATTCTATTATACAATAAACTACCACACACAGCCGAGCGCCCTCAGTCATATACTATATGCCTTGAATTTGGAACGTAGCACCTTTTTAAGACGGTCTAAATAATGGTTTTCAAAGGACACCAATGTTTGAACTCTTATTGCTAGCTGATTCCAGATTTCCATGAGGTCTTCTCTGATGTAGAAATGAAGTTTGAAGTCTCAAAAGAAAACAAATGTCTTCCAAAACAAATACAACAAAATAAGCGTCAATAAGAAAATGTATATCCTGTGGCCCTTAGACTACTAAAAAATAAAGAGATGTAGATGTGAAAATAATAATCATAAGTACACTTTGAAGCAGTATTTTGTGTTTGCAGTCATGAGCTGGATGTGGAGGAGAGCCCACATCTGACCCCAGAGGAAGCGTGGAGTAAGCTGGGCCTCAAACACAACCCGGATCCTCTGTAAGTCTGATTATTTTTTAAAAATTCAGTTTGCACTTGGTTTGGTCAAAAGCTCTGCTCTAAACGTCTGCTGGAAGTGTGTCAGAAGAGAGGAGCTTTTCCAGCAGCTGTTTACAGTACTTATCAACAACAGGAAAAGTAAAAAGTGAAATACATTATGGAACATTGGTTTCATGTAAAAGCTTCTTCAAGGAACTTTTATTTGGGGTTGATTATGGAGGTCCCTGTGGACAATAGTGGTGGTGTGTCCAATCACCAGAGTCTATCATTTTACTGCAGCCAGGGCTTGTCCATGACCCTGACAACATATTGGTATCATCTGATTATTAATATAGGGTCAATATGAGTAATACAACAAATAATAGCCTTTCCAAAGGAGCAGCTTCTCCTATTTATTGGACATTGTTTTATTTTCCCCCATTAGCGCCTTTGAATTATTTCCAAAAACAGCCAATATCATTTTGACAGTGATGTGTTCAAGGCAACAAAAACATGTATAAAGATTGTTCAGTGAAAAAAAGGCAATGTGTTTGAATCTGCCAACACATTTATGTTTTTGTTTTGAAATTAAAAATGCTGTATTGTTTACATATAATATTGGCAAGGGAAAAATGTGAGTTTGCCCTCAAATCAGTCTATGTCTATGTCATAGACATGTCTATAAAATATTATTTATGATATTATTATAAGATATTTTGTTTACACATGCGGCACCTTCTTCCCAACCTTTAAGGGATGAAAAGAACGTGGTTGGGATCCTTCAATGACCAATGTGTAACATTTCGGGGACCTAATAGCATAAATGGAAAATAATATTCATAACTATGTTTACATTAGCGTATAATCACCTGGGTATTTATTTGGTTGCAAACTGCAACCTCACCACTGTTTCCTACACACTGCTTCTTTAATAATTATTATTTTCATACCAACCGTTCTAGCAGAGAGTCTGGTATGTACAGTACCAGTCAAAAGTTTGGACACACCTTCTCATTCAATGGTTTTTCTTTTCTTTTTTCTACATTGTAGATTAATATTGAAGACATCCAAACTATGAAGGAACACATATGGAATTATGTGGTAAACAAACAAATGCTCAACAAACCAGAATATGTTTTATATTTTAGATTCTTCAAAGTAGTTGAATGAGAAGGTGTGTCCAAACTTTTGACTGGTACTGTATGTGTCATGGATTGTTAACATAGTGGATCGGTTGTCACACGGTGAATGTCTCTCTTTATTGAGGTTGTGTTTCTGTTTGTATCTCAGCTTCCACAGTGTGTTGAGCTTTAAAGGCGGAGCTAGTCAGACTCGCCAGAAGCAGCGGTGGGCTAAGAGAGCAGTCCGCAGCATCAGCAAGCACACCAGGTTCTCAGAGATGGGTGGAGACCACAGACTGCCACAGACCAGTACCTCCCTCTACAAGGTACCCTTTAAGGAGAAGAAGGGCTCACACTGTCTGTAAGACCGGGCACAGGGCAAGGAGTGACCATTTAAAAGGAGGTTCTGATTCACCTCCTTGGAATGGACTTCTGGTTGGTGCTGACTCATCTGTCAGCATTTATTTGTTTAGAAGAAGCCATCAATCTGTGACTTCATCGACAACTTCATCGACAACTCGACAAACATGAAAATCCTCTTAATTAGTTTAACAAATCAAAGTTACTAAAAGGAACTTTGAACTGGTTATGAAAAAGTCTCAATTTAAAACTGATGGGGCTTGCAAGTGGGCGTGGCATAATGGCTCGCTAGTGCCCCCTATTTACTAACCCCACAGTGCGTTTCACCTCAATCTATGGAATTCTGTAGGTATATGTAGCATATGGAGAAGAACAAATAAATCCCTTGGGAGGTATACCATTTTTTGAATTACAATAGTAACATTACAAGGCACTTTTCTTTAACAAACTACTTCAATAGAATCAAGGACATTAATTTAAATATATAGTCAGCACAATCTTAAGACCTTTGTGATGAACAGTTATCAAAAGTTTGCAATTTTAATTTCATTACATTTTTTAGATTTTCAGTCATGTGATGATAAACAAATGGGGAAAAAGGGAAGTAATATATAATATAACATACAACATGAAAACTTAAGGAGATGTAAAGCAGTGTCTAACCTTTTAACGTATTCAAACACGTCAACAAAAAAGTTAACACATTTTTGCACATTAAGATTTAAATACAAAACATCCCTTAATATGCATATTTATTCATTTTGGATGAATAGCTTTCTGATGATCAGGGAACCATACTGATATGTTTCTTGTTGAAGAAGATATCTGTGTCTTTAGGGCGTCTCCTGAATGGTTGGTCCTTCTAATTAATCAAACCATGCGCTAACACTCTTTCATAAAGTGTTACAGAGTGGTGTGGGTTCAGAAAGTGATTCATTTCTCACAGAATGCTTACCTGACAACCCGGACGGTTTGTTACATAGAACCGCTCTCTGTGTCTCGCGTCACACACACCTAAACCACCCTTAGGTTATCTATGACAGTCAGAAATGGAGAGTGGCAGAATGTTCTTATTTATTTATTAGTTTGAATGTCACATAGATGACTCAATAAATGTAGACTGTTTGTTTCACAGGTCAAAAATTTCCTTGAAAAGAACCAGAAAGAGACACAGTGTGACCAGCCTGAGATGGGAGGAGAGAACACACAGGAACCGGAGGACAGGCCTCCAGTTCTGGAAGAAGTAACGAGAGAGGAAGAGGAGAGGAGGAGGAAGAAGACGCAAAGTGTGGAGGAAGGAAATAAAGAGGCTGTGGAAGGAGATGGTTCTGATTCTCTGTCCAGTTTAGATGCAGGGAGAACTCTAAACTCTGCCACTGTGGTCAGTGAGAGAGAGGAGGAAGAGGAGGAGCAGCCCGGCAGACAGTTGGCATGTCTAGACATTCCTGACTTCCTCATGTCTGACGCACCTGAAGGCAACAGTGGTAAGCATAACATCTCCCAGAAGATTCTGATGCCATACCTTTTTGTTTTTTAAGAAACTAAGACAATCCTGGTGAATATTGGTGCAGCCTAACAATGAATAATGTGTATGTATGTGTGTAGAGTTGAGGTTAAAAAATGGAAAGAAACCAAAGAATAAGAAGGGGAAGCGAGGGAGGAGGCAGCCGGTCCCAGCAGAGATGGCAGCAGAACCGGAGCTGGCTAAATACTGGGCCCAGCGCTACAGACTGTTCTCCCGCTTCGATGAAGGGATCCGGCTGGACCGAGGTCAGTCTGCATTTACTCTTATTGGAATAATTAAGTATTTGTTGTTGTCAGGCGGCAACCTCTGGTTCTGACAAGTGAAGCAAATGCTTCATGTCTTAAAGCTGCATTCTCTCTAATGTCCATCAGGGGGCGACTCCTCCGGTTGTATTGAAGTCTATGAGAAAATGACTCTACTTCTCTCTTGATTTATTCCCTCAGTAAACATTGTAAACATGAGTTTATGCTCTCAATCTATAGTTTCAAGTCTTCTTCAACACAGCATGATGTTCATTTAGTAAAAGATGGTCCATTTAGAGTCAAATAGACCATAAAGCAGGGTATGCTATAGGGCGGGGCTACACAGTGATTGGTTACCAGATCTGTATGCGGCATCTCTACGTCCCTCAGGAACACCTGGAGTGATTTCTCAGGAATGTCCAGATTAGTGGGCAAGGGTCCTTGTGACCTCACATTAGCCCCATTCTCCTGAACGCCATATATCAGGAACCCCAACAGGACATTTTTGGCTGACATGGAAGTATACTGCAACTTGACTGGGTCGCAAAGTCATATAAATGCATGGTGGCAATTATTTTTTGTTTCTAGTCTATCTTGACACAACATGTGTACATTCTTTAATGTTCCAAAAAACATTCTTTTTCTCATAGTTTCTGTCTGAAATGCTCTGTTTAAGGACCTGCCTCTTTAAGCACCCCTCCATTAACAGTCCAGTCTGCTCTGATTGGCTTGCAAGAAAACTATAGTTCATCTTTGCAAAGGTAGTTCTTAAGCCATGCTCGGTATATTCTAAGTACTGCATGTGGCATAGGAAGTGGAATCTAATCGAAACGTCTTGTTGAATCACTTTTCTGATCAAGGTAGCCCACAAAAAACTGACTGGTTGTCTTTTTTCACAGTTTGTGGGTCGGTAAGCACTCCAGATACCCAAATGTATGTGCACAAGAAAGTCTTTCAGGATAAAGGATCGAAGAAACACAGACGACAGTGACCAACAGACTATGACTGATTCCATGTTTTTCATTATGTCTTGAGGGCTTGCTGCATTGTGCTGATTTTTTTAAAACATGAACAATGATAACATTTGGGATTTGGGGGCATTATGGAGATGCGCTAACAAAATGAGAGTTTTCTCCCCTCTGGTGGCCCGGGGGTTTGAAACAACCTCACAGCCCCATTTTGGTAAAAACACTGAGATTTTATTCAGCCAACTCTATTTGGTCTGACCCACACATGATTAACGTCTCTGTCTGTTTCAGAGGGCTGGTTCTCTGTGACACCAGAGAGGATAGCCGAGCACATTGCCCTCAGGGTGGAGCACAGCTTCCCCGACTCCCAGCTGGTCATAGACGCCTTCTGTGGAGTGGGAGGAAACGCCATCCAGTTCGCCATCACTGGAAAGAGAGGTAAGCCCAGAGTGTGTTTGTGTTCTGAGAGCTCCATTCACTTCTTTCAGTGTGGGAACACCTTTCTTTCATCAGTATAATTTTGTCTGGTACTAAATTCTACAAGAAGAGTATGAAAATCTGTTTAACAAATGGTATCAACCCAAATATTGCTGCAACAACTTATGAGACATAAGTGAGCATGGGAATGGCAGACCTATACTTAATGTTCTAAGCTATTATACACTCTAAACTTTCAACATTTTAATAGGACCCCTAACAAAACACAATGTTTATTATAGATTTATGACTACAATGACTAGATGCACACTATTTCTATGTGGCATACACTGTTGGCCTGATATCTCCCCCTAAATATCCCCTTTCACCTGGGGGGGATTGGGTCTATGTGACGAAAATTTGCCATGCTGCCGTTGTAAATAAGAATTTGTTCTTGATGACTTGCCTGGTTGAATAGAGGTTAAAAAAACAATCAGAATCAGTCAGATATATGAGCAGGCAAACAGTAGTGTGTCATCTGCATACCAGTGGCATTTGACATGATGATGAGTAATATTTTATGCCAAAGAAGCATGTATAAGGAAAGGTTTTTAATGTTTCTCTTTCAACCTTGTGATCGGGGTCTGAAATGAACACTGCTGGTTGATTATCCGCTTGGCCAGTAAATCTCACAAGGCTATCTTCCACACTGGCGAGGAAAAGTTTCTACAAAAAAAAAAAAAAAAAAAAACCTATGCTCGGTTACACTGATCATAGCAGATGAGTCAAAACATTAATTTTGGACATAGCTTGTGATGGACAGTCCAATGAGTCCTAATGGAAAATTGGAAATGTTACAGTCTCTGCATGGATATTCCACTAAGGTAAACGACTGAGTGCTCACTGTCTTCTACTGCTGTGGTCCTTTTCCTCAGTGCTGGCCATCGATATCGACCCGGTGCGGTTGGACTTGGCTCGGCACAATGCTATGGTTTACGGCGTGGCTGACCGGATCGACTTCCTGCAAGGGGACTTCCTTCAACTGGCGCCCCGTCTCCGTGGCGATGTGGTCTTCTTGTCACCACCATGGGGAGGGCCGGACTACCTAACCGCTGAGGTGTTTGACATCAGGACCATGATGCAGCCTGATGGATATCCTTTGATGTAGAATTTGGGGGGATGTTAGAACCGTTCTAACACTGGTTTATCTGCTGTGGGAGGAAGGGCACAATGAGTCCTTCAAGGAGAATTCCCATCTATTACAGGGAAATCGACCATTATTTCTGTCAGTTTACCCTTCCATTTGTATTTTTTGGTCCTAAAAGTAACTAGTCAGATTAGATTTCAATTTTTTTGGATATTCATGTTCTCAAGAGGATAACCGTCTGACATTTGGTCTCTAAACATTAACTGGGCAAAATTTATACATGAACTATGTCATTCAATTACATTGAATACATTGAAAAATTATTTGAACTGCTCTGAAGTCAGTAAACCATACATTTTTTAAAATGTTATACTTTTACTTTGTTATAGTCAATCTTTAGTGTTTTTCCCATTGTAAAATAAATAATTCAAATGATAAGGAAAGAACATTTTATATTTTTATGGATTAAAACAAATGTTGTCGTTTGTAGTTTTAATTACTTCAGTCAGTAAAACTTTATTTGACACTGTGATGGTTAATGTTGTGCAATTAATCCGCGGTTCATATGCCTGAATAACCGTGTGGGGGGGATCCGTACAGATCACGGATCAACAACGGTCCGTTACACCACAAACATTGACTGATGATGAACCCTTTTTATTTTGACTCATGTAGCACTGCCCTCTGGACAAAATTCCAGCTCAACACACAAGAAATAACACCTTTATCTTCTCAATCTGAAATTCAACTACTATTAGAAATGTTTGAAAAAGTGTATTGTGTTTACATCCGATAATGTTTTTCATTCTTAACGGTGGACACATTTGAGATTTTCCGCCTGGCCAAACTGATTTCAGACAACCTAGTCTACTTTCTGCCTCGCAACACTGACATGGATCAGGTCTGTATGTTCAGTCTCTATGTGTGTGGATGCATGAGTGGTGAATAGACCGTTAGATATTGCATAACAACATTAACATTATTATCTCAGTCGGGCGAGAGCCTGGGAGGAGATTATGTGTTCAGTCCTGTGTGTTTATGTGCATCTGTTCGTATGTCCACAGCTAATCTTGCATTCTTCTAGACCCATCAGCCTGATATATTTTATAGTAATTCACGACCATATGCTCAAGAACATCTTGTGGTTGCAGCGATTCACAATTTAAATTTTTAAACATTTTATTGACTGTTTCATACCATCATTGCCTGCTGACTCCTCGCTGCTCCTCATTGGTTGGAGGTGGCCGCAAGTGATCAACAATTACTTTGGTCAGATTTGCACACCGAGGTTAGCTGCGAACGTCGGTCCATGCTATACTTGATCTTTTTTTATCCATCAACACTGATCCATATGATAGTGGCTCAATGGAGTTTTTTGCCAGACAGGTGTTGGCGATTGGAGCAGAGAGAACGGTTGGCAGTGATGTTGTCTAGTGGCAATAAATGCAAAGTTTAGGTTACAGTTAGGTTTTTCCTTGAATAAAATGAATGAACAGTGCAAACCGGTCTTTGGAGTGAGCCAGAGAGCAGCACACTCTGCTCAGCCTAAGTTGTAAAATGTGGATGGGTGTATTTATTCAGTGACCTTTGAATGGGCATCATGGCGGTCACGCACAGACACAGCTGAGCGGAGCTTGCATAAGGCCGGTGCAGACAGAGGCATCCATTTCTATTAGACCTTATCTGAGACATGAGAGTGACATCTGATATGCTTGCTGTCTAGACAGGGCGCCATGTGATTTGTATTAATTCAATCAAACATTGCAGCAGTGGAGAAGTGCACCTTATTATTTTACTCTGTAATATTTGTCAGCTTGCTGAGAAAGGTATAAATAATAATAATTCAGCATTTTACATTGCATAAAAACAATTTGAACTAGACCTGTGAGCAGGTAAACTGGGGTCCAAGGACCTGATGGAACGGTGAGCTCAACCTGCACTGACCGGGCCGTCTGTTCTCTAACATTGTAAAACATTATATTACCAAATTCGGTACGACAGTATGTCAAACTTGCTGAAATGTATTCGATTTATTGGTGGCCAAATTACAAAAATCATATCATTATAGCACCACTTATTGTAAGCTCTACACCAGATTTGGTACAACTATTTTGGAGCACACACAGAATTGGTTTGTTTCCTTTGGTTTCATTTGGAGAATGCACTGGTACATTCTACTACTGGCCATGTATTAGAGAATCATATCAGATGAATGAGCGACTTATAAAACCAGGTACAGCAGCACTTACAGATGGAGGTTTCCAAATTTGGGGATGGCAACACAACAATGTGTCTTTCTGTTCTGTCTGTCGGGTTTTACATCATTAACCAGCAGCTTTGAGGGACTGGAGCGCCATCTTTCTGATGATACATTATCTCCACATCCATCTCTCCACAGATTGCCTCTCTGGCTGGTCCAGGAGGGAAGGTGGAGGTGGAGCAGAACATCCTCAACAACAAGCTGAAGACCGTGACCGCTTACTTTGGCAGCTTGATAAAGTCAGACGGCGAGTAATCCTGGCTTAAACATGGACCCATAAGGAATTCTTCCTCAACGTTTTTCTACTTTTCATCTTAACCCCTTTGTCATAATGCAGGTGTGAAATATTTCAGACTGAATGTGATGATCACAAGTTATTCTGTGAACACTGTGCATGTTTGAGTTTAAGGAATACTTCACTATCAAAAATGGTCATTTATCTAACAATGTATTACCTTGACTTCTTGAAGAGAACTGTCTTTTTCTCGCATGTGTCCACAGTGAACAGATAATCTTAAAACGGGGAAAGTCTTGATGATAACACAATTTCAGAATAATCCAAGTCTCTTCTTAAACAGCTCTCCCACAGTAGCAGGCCTGCACAATGTGAGACCGTGTGTGCCCAAGTGTTTTATATATTCAGGTTTTATCCAAGACCAAGATGCACGTATTTAGACTTCTATTATATTGAATTACATTTTGTGGGTGAAGTATTTCTCAAACACAGGTTTTTCTTAGTTGTATGTATTCTTCAGATTAAATGTCTGGTGTGTGGGATTCGGCAGCATCTGGAGGTGATGTATCAGTTTGTAACTAACTGGAACTTCTACCCTGTACAGGACTACGTGGGCCCTCTGTAGAGCCAGTGTTTGCTTTTCGTCCTTTCTGGGCCGCTGTAGAAACAAGTAACAAAAACACATGATTTTAATTTTCTGGTGATTAAACACAAAAGAAAATATTCTTATTAACATTGTATTTCATTTTTTGCAAATAGATCCCCCATAAATGCTACACACTGGCCCTTTAAGATAACACTTGACATTTTTTACAAATAACAATTTAATTGTATCTTTTTTATTGTACATTGGAGCTAATAAATATTTTTTGGAATGTTGTTTGTTATCGTCTTCATTTTTTATATGAAATCTTGTCATTACATCTTTAAGTTTGAGGGAAGTTAAAAAACAACATAATAAGGATGACCTGATGAGTAGCCACCTTAGAGTAGTAGAAGAAATAAGGCCGCTAAAAGAGTAGATTGTAGAGCAAAGCACAGCCATGGGTTTGAAACGGTAGGGATCAAATATTTCTTTTTACTGCAAATTAGTCCCTTGAGTTGATTTTTAGAATCAAACCTAAACCAAGTGAAAATGAAGGCGTCTCCAAATGGGACAGCGTCTACCTCATCACATGTGTCTCTATAAATAATGATCAGTATGTCAACAAGTCTGGACTGGAGGTTCACAGAGAGTTATTGTATACAATACAGGAAAGGCCAGCAGTGCCTTTGTCCATTTTTGAAATGTATAGACAATATAACACATGATTTATAGGCTAAAAATGATTAGGGGAAAAAAATATCAAAAGATATGTTATTTTATAGAAATATACATCCATCCATTTTCCGTAACCGCTTATCCAGTTAAGGGTCGCGGGGGTGCTGCAGCCAATCCCAGCTGTCAATGGGCGAAGGCAGGGTACACCCTGGACAGGTCGCCAGCCTATCACAGGGCTGACATACAGTGGGTACGGAAAGTATTCAGACCCCTTTAAATTTTTCACCCTTTGTTTCATTGCAGCCATTTGCTAAAATCGAAAAAGTTCATTTTTTTTTTTTTGCATTAATGTACACTCAGAAACCCATCTTGACAGAAAAAAACAGAAATGTAGAAATTTTTGCAAATTTATTAAAAAAGAAAAACTGAAATATCATATGGTCATAAGTATTCAGACCCTTTGCTCAGTATTGAGTAGAAGCACCCTTTTGAGCTAGTACAGCCATGAGTCTTCTTGGGAATGATGCAACAAGTTTCTCACACCTGGATTTGGGGATCCTCTGCCATTCTTCCTTGCAGATCCTCTCCAGTTCTGTCAGGTTGGATGGTGAACGTTGGTGGACAGCCATTTTCAGGTCTCTCCAGAGATGCTCAATTGGGTTTAGGTCAGGGCTCTGGCTGGGCCAGTCAAGAATGGTCACAGGCTTGTTCCGAAGCCACTCCTTTGTTATTTTAGCTGTGTGCTTCGGGTCATTGTCTTGTTGGAAGGTGAACCTTCGGCCCAGTCTGAGGTCCTGAGCACTCTGGAGGAGGTTTTCTTCCAGGATATCTCTGTACTTGGCCGCATTCATCTTTCCTTCAATTGCAACCAGTCGTCCTGTCCCTGCAGCTGAAAAACACCCCCATAGCATGATGCTGCCACCACCATGTTTCACTGTTGGGATTGTATTGGGCAGGTGATGAGCAGTGCCTGGTTTTCTCCACACATACCGCTTAGAATTAACGCCAAAAAGTTCAATCTTGGTCTCATCAGACCAGAGAATCTTATTTCTCATAGCTTGGGAGTCCTCCATGTGTTTTTTGGCAAACTCTATGCAGGCTTTCATATGTCTTGCACTGAGGAGAGGCTTCCGTCGGGCCACTCTGCCATAAAGCCCCGACTGGTGGAGGGCTGCAGTGATAGTTGACTTTGTGGAACTTTCTCCCATCTCCCTACTGCATCTCTGGAGCTCAGCCACAGTGGTCTTTGGGCTCTTCTCCCACGATTGCTCAGTTTGGCTGGACGGCCAGGTCTAGGAAGAGTTCTGGTCATCCCATACTTCTTCCATTTAAGGATTATGGAGGCCACTGTGCTCTTAGGAACCTTGAGTGCTGCAGAAATTATTTTGTAACCTTGGCCAGATCTGTGCCTTGCCACAATTCTATCTCTGAGCTCCTTGGGCAGTTCCTTCGACCTCATGATTCTCATTTGTTCTGACAAGCTGTAAGGTCTTATATAGACAGGTGTGTGCCTTTCCTAATCAAGTCCAATCAGTTTAATTAAACACAGCTGGACTCCAATGAAGGAGTAGAACCATCTCAAGGAGGATCAGAAGAAATGGACAGCATGTGAGTTAAATATGAGTGTCACAGCAAAGGGTCTGAATACTTATGACCATGTGATATTTCAGTTTTTCTTTTTTAATAAATTTGCAAAAATTTCTACATTTCTGTTTTTTTCTGTCAAGATGGGTTGCTGAGTGTACATTAATGCGAAAAAAAATGAACTTTTTCGATTTTAGCAAATGGCTGCAATGAAACAAAGAGTGAAAAATTTAAAGGGGTCTGAATACTTTCCGTACCCACTGTATATAGACAGACAACCACTCACACTCACATCCACACCTACGGGCAATTTCAGAGTCATCAATTAACCTAAGCTGCATGTCTTTGGACTGTGGGAGGAAGCCGGAGAACCCGGAGAGAACCCACGCTGACACGGGGAGAGAACATGCAAACTCCACACAGAAGGTTGTCTGGCCCGGGAATTGAACCCGGGCCCCTCTTGCTGTGAGGCGACAGTGCTAACCACTACACCACTGTGCAGCCTAGAAATATACAGTACCAGTCAAAAGTTTGGACACACCTCATTCAATGGTTTTTCATTATTATTCTACATTGTAGATTAATATTGAAGACATCCAAACTATGAAGGAACACATATGGAATTATGTGGTAAACAAACAAATGCTCAACAAACCAGAATATGTTTTATATTTTAGATTCTTCAAAGTAGTTGAATGAGAAGATGTGTCCAAACTTTTGACTGGTACTGTATATATATATATATATATATATATATATATATATATATATATATATATATATATATCTATAGATATATAGATATATATATATAGATATATAGATATATAGATATATATATATATAGATATATATATATATATCTATATATATATATATATAGATACTGTATGTCGGTTGTTATTGTTGTAAGGAAACC
Organism: Anoplopoma fimbria; assembly: GCF_027596085.1. NCBI lineage: Eukaryota > Metazoa > Chordata > Actinopteri > Perciformes > Anoplopomatidae > Anoplopoma > Anoplopoma fimbria. The sequence goes on from NC_072451.1 coordinate 13,450,827, forward strand.
AATAACCCGTATGTCATTTAGATGTACCAAAGTCTGTTATCTTACCATAAAGTTAGTCTCCTAGTTCTTAAATTCAGCTGCTTCCTCTTGTCTGCTAACAGTATCTATCAGAGGAGCTTTGAGTTAAAACACTAAGAGGAAACATTTAGAAATATTCAGCCTCACATGCTTTAATGGAATTTAACTTTTATCTTTGTTATATCTCTAAGTATACAAGGGATTTTTTTTAATACTGTTATTTTTTATTTTTACAGTTTTTTAATCAGTGTGATGGTCTGAACTGTGCCTACAAACCATCAGGTATTACCTTCAGTAGAAGTAACTTTCTTTTAAAAAAGATATGAAAGTTCTGTCGATGACAACTTTGTTTTAAGAGCCTCTAGCTTTATAATAAATAAATATTTTTTTTGATATTCATATTGCTTTGAAGTGCAGAACGGATATAAATACAAGCTAAAGGTTAAACATGTTTGCTTATTCGTTTAGTTCCTTCACAGCTGATTTAGTTTCATGTATGCTACTTTAATTCATGTGAGGTTGTTTGTTTGAGCAGTAGGAATGTTTCCAGCAGTGATGTTGCACGTTTCTTGGGATGTGAGCCTTTTCTGGAAATCATATACTTCAGTTTAATATCTCACTCGATTTGGATTTTGAAGACATTAATTGAAGCATTTTCTTGACAGATTCCTCGACCCAAGGAATTTGTCTTGTGTAGATTGATAAGATTTTTTTTGAGCCACCAGAGGGCAACATGACATCTGTTTCCTTCTCCACCTGAATCCACGCAGCGTTTCTGCTTTTCTACTCTGCGTCCACAGGAAGGTTTATGTGAACAAAATCATGTTATGCAGCCAAGTATTGCTCAAGCCTTTACAATTCTAGTGGGGAGTAACTGCAACAACAAATTTTGGAGTAAATGTGAATTAAAAAAATGCTTAAAATATCTTAAATATACCGATTTGATTCAACGCTGTAACTACATGGAGTCATACATAACCTGAGAAGAGAAGAGTACTGGCAAGTTACTTCATATTTATTTGATGTATTTGCACTGTTATATTCTACACTGTATTTGCACAAGTAACATAACAATAAAACATAATAGATGGGGAGAGCCTTTACCTGTACATTCAGACTCTTTACTTTGTATTGCAAATTTGAGCTGGTCCAAATGCACCAATTCTGTCACAACATGCATGCTGGGATGTATGGAAAATGGATGGATGGAATTTAAAATCAGATTTTCTAAGATTTCAATGATCTGGTATTTACAGAATAAAAACAACAAAATCTGAAGTGAGATTGTACAGACTTCACACTTTTGTTTTTCTGGAGCAGTGTCACAAGCAGATTGTGTTGCTTTTCATATTTTCCATAAATGTGTTTCCTTTCATTTGTTGCTTTATTGTATTATAATAACTGTGTAATTTATGCAGTGTCATAAGCTAAAACATGACCTCCTTTTAAGGATGATGGCTGAGAAATCATTGCAGATTTCAGCTAACATATGTAATGAATCCATGACGCTGCAGGTGACTGAGTGTGTTTCTATATCCATTTATGAGTAACTGGAAGGCTGGATATCCAGCTTTAGTCTTGTGATGTTTGGTACGGAAGCCTTGAGGGGTAAGTGAGGAAAAACACATTCAGCTGATCTATTTTCTAAGTCTGATCTTAATTGTTTTCTTTCCTGTTAAAGAACAGTTAAAGAACAGGTGGAATTTTTTATTTTTGCTAGAATCATTTTTCCAAAATTATATATTTTTTATTCATCTATGAAAACAGGTGGGCAATAATCATGGGCAGGTAAATTTTCTTTTGACAGGGTCAATTTGGTACGGAAGCCTTGAGGGGTAAGTGAGGAAAAACACATTCAGCTGATCTATTTTCTAAGTCTGATCTTAATTGTTTTCTTTCCTGTTAAAGAACAGTTAAAGAACAGGTGGAATTTTTTATTTTTGCTAGAATCATTTTTCCAAAATTATATATTTTTTATTCATCTATGAAAACAGGTGGGCAATAATCATGGGCAGGTAAATTTTCTTTTGACAGGGTCAATTTCCTCACTGTAAGATGTTGTAATACTCATTTTGGCCACAAGAGGCTGAAGTGCACCACCACCAATGTTCTAAATAGGTCATAAAAACATTAATGTTTTCTTCCAGGTGAGTTTTAATTTCTCCATACATACATATTTATGGCGTGTTGGCAAGTTTTGTCAATTAAAACCCACCTGAAAGAAAACATGATTGCTTTGAGTCCAATTTAGAAAATAGGGCAGTGGGGCACTTCTTATGCCTGAGGTGAGTATATTATCAACAAACATTTGATGGAAAAAATTATAATAATTCACCTGACAAACATGTTTTTCACCTGTTTTCAGAATAATTATCCTGGCAAGACTTTTTATCAAAAACATGAGAGCGAAACCATTTAAATCTGACTTTTTTTCCCCCTCATATTCCGATCAGGGCTTCCGTACTTAATATTTTTTATCATAATTGTATTTTAATGACTAATTTGAGTTTGAAATCATTTCAATCCTTTACTTTTCTGGGATCTCTCCTTCACCTGTCTCCGTCTTGTTTTGAGCATCATGCTTAGCTCTTTGTTATGTTGTAAGTGCTATATAAATAAAGTTTATGCCACACGGTTACACTTTCAGACTGAATTATCCAAGTGAGGATAACAAAAAAACCCACAAATGCTTCCAAAGTTGACCCATGATGATGACATGTTTGAATGGTTGACGACAGGACGGAGGAAGAAAGGATGTATAAGATGAAAATATTCGAGGTGGCTGTTAATCTATTTTTGCAGAGCACTTTATAAATAAAGTTATTATGGGCTGACAGAGGTACATGATCAGCTGCTCACTGCTGTCATTCATTAAGAGCCTTCTGAGCGCCAGATATGATTACTCTCCTCAGGATCAACGAGACACGAAGGTGTGTGTGTGTGTGTGTGTGTGTGTGTGTGCGTGCGCGCGCGTGTGTGCGTTAGAGTGTGTGGAATCAAGTTTAGTTCGTAGAGAGGTAGCTAGTAGATAAAGTATGCTTTCACATTCATGTGTTCAAGGTTTTCAATGATCCATGATGAGGTAATGATGGAAGCTCAGGCCTGAGTAGATGAGAGAGACACAATTTGCTTGATCTGCCTGTAGGAAGACTCACATAATCATTTAATACAAGCACACATGTAAGCATATTACATTTTTCACAGTTTATGCTTGTATACATGTATATACATGTACTCATTGTTTTTTAAAGGACTGTGAGGAAGCGCTTACTAGCTAGCCGATTGTTGCTTTGAAATAGCCCCCCAAATTAATTTGAACACAACAGATGGAAATAAAAAGAGATGTAACATAAATGTGTTGATAAAAGTTCTTCATTTCAGTGGCTCCTCTGATCTCTGTATCCTGTCATCATCCTGCCAACCCGTTGCTGCATTTGATTGCAGACCAGCCTGTTACCGTTTCTTTTTTTATTTGGATCCACAGTAGGAACTACTGAGGAGGCAAATCTTCTTCTTTGGGTCCAGGCAAGTAAAGATTGCATCATAATGTAAAACATATATATGTGAATCAGAAAAGAACAAAAAAACAAAAGAAAAAAGAGCAAACTACAAACAAACGAAAAAACGACAACAATGAATCAACAAAAATAAAAATACTGGCTAATGACAATAATAACAACAAGGACAACAAGCTCCCACACTGTATCTAAATAGTCAGTAAAACATCTGATATAGTCCAAAGATAATAGCTGTATCACGAACAAAGAACAAAAATACAACAATAAAACATAAAAATGAGTGACTTTAGGTGTCACTGCAGCAAAACTAGTCTACTATGCATCAAACTGTGCTAACAACATACAAAAATAAGATTTAAACACCATGTTTGAAACATGTTTACAGGAAAATATACATTTGTACCAAAAATGAGGTGAGCTCTACATAGCTCCCCCCGTAAACCCTAATCCTGATGTAATAAGTACGCTTCATACCAATTTCTGATGTGCTGTAATCTACATGTTTTAACTACTCAGCCTTTTTTTCAATAGAGATAATTATCAAAAGCCGTAATATTTCCCAGCGCCAGAGTCCCATTAGAAAACCTTGTGTTTTACTGCAGCAGGGTCTGACCGTCTTCCCCCTCTCAGTCCTGGTTCTGGTTCTCCCGTGCCTTCCTTCCTTCCTTCCTTCCTTCCTTCCTTCCAGCGGGCCCAGCAATATGGCCTGGGTCTCCAGCAGCGTCATGTCCGTGTTGGATCCCAGCGGGGACCGGATGAGCAGAGAGGAGAAGCTCTGCTCCTGGAGGAGGAGGAGGAGGAGACGCTGCTGCTGCTTGGAGCTGAGCTCTCCTCCTCCTGCCGGAGTTTGGGGGAGTTTCTGGTGAACCTGCATTATTTCATCTGATTTCACCAGAATCGACCTGCTGGCACCGATTAAAAGCATAAAGAATAACTATATAGAAATAGAAAATAATCTCTCTGATGGTCTCTTTTACTGATAAAGGTCAAATAGAGGCCTCAGTATTACATTGAGACTGTTTCAAAAAGATTCTCAAAATAACTTGTTTTGTTTTATCCGTAGATTTACTATTTAATGTGAAAGCAACTCAAACTTCATCATTTGGTTTGTCCTTGTTTTTATATCTGTTCAAATATTTGATAACCAATCCTTTTTTGTCATTATTCATTAAAAAAACAACCAAATTGAGTTGCAAACATGAAATCATACTGACAGGGGCCATCTCTAGTACTAAGTAGGCAACTACACCTTTATTATATTTGTTGATAAAATGAAACATTATATATATATAGTGACAAAAAACATAGTTTGTGGATTTAGCTTTTAGACTTAATTCTTATAAATCCACCAAATGTTAATTGAGTTTTAGAACATGTGAAACATTAAAGCTCCAGAGCGAGGTGTGATTCTTGATGTGTCCTCTGCTGACCACAGTCCTCGGTCAGACTTGGGGGGACTTGCTCTCTGGTTGGTGAGAACCGATGCAACCGTTAGCGAGTGTGGTATCCCCCCGGCAGAAAAGTGATGATGACCTGTGAAATAGGAGAGGGTGTGTGCATCGGGAGATGGTTGAGGTTTGACACTGTCTCTCGTTTACATGCTGGTAGCAGCCTGAAACCTAGGGTGCTCGACCTTGGCGTTACTCGCTCTAAAATGCTGTACCTCCCAAACTGTAGAGCATGGACAAAGTTCACCCTGGCCCTCTCCTGTCAGGACTGACGGGACAAGTAGAGTCCAGCTAAGGGAGTGGGGGCTCAGACTAAGAGGGGTTTAAATGTGAGCGATAAATGTCTGAGCCCTCTCTCCAATGTCTTGAGTCGATTATGCCAATCATAAGTACACGAGAATTGAGAAATAATCAATTTAATCTAATTAATTGTAATGAAAATAATGGTTTGTGTGCATTTAATTGATGAACATATATAATTATATAATAGTGGAATGCAAAACCAGTTGCTAAATGGAATCTGGTCATTTGGTGAAACGGCGGCATAGTAACTCAGCATCTGACTGACACCCTGCACGGTGAAGCAGGTAAAGATAATGGATATATATCAATGGGTAGCATAACCTATTACAGCAATGTGATTACTTCTTTAAGTAAGTGTAAGGGATTACAAGTTCCAAAAGAAAATTGCAGATACAAAGCCCAGTTAAACTTAAAAAATAAATTAGAAAGTCTGGCTGCAATCTCCAGGCTCGGGCTCCACCTCCTCCGTCGGACTCTTTCCTGTCCCGAGCTTGAAGAAAGAAGGGACGTCTGAAATTGCGTACGCCAGAGATGATCGCCAGAACATGAAAAAAAGACACACGACCTCCACCAACTACACCAAGGTAAACAACTTTAATATTTGAATATAACTAAAACTTATAACGTTAGATAACAAACCTTAAGCAGCAAATGTCTTACGAGTTTGCTAATTTTAGCTAGCTATGCAAATGTTGTTAGGAAACTAACATTAACTGAAAATGGCAATAAGCTTTTGGCATGTTTTTACTGTTGTTGTTGCGCTAATGGTAAAGTTAGTTAGTTAGCAGTGATGACTTCTTACAGTAACAGTAGCGTTATTACAAGTGTACTGTGACAAGATTACATAAAAAGTCAATGCAGAGAGGCAAATTGACCTGTGTAGATGCGAAATTGCGTCGTGCCGAATATTGTAGCCGTAGATTTTCACCCAGAGCTCTAGGATACCTCATATTAGTTGCAACCGGACATTACTATGTGTATAAATGTATCTGTATAAACCATGTGGTACAAACAATAATGACGCTGACGTTTTTCCGCCTTTATGACGTTATTTTGAGTGTTGGTGTTGCAGCTACAATGTAAGCAAAGCCTAGCATCGATCAATCGCCTACATAACGTAAACAGCCGCTCCTCTCCAGCACGTCTAGCATCAATTTAATTTTCAATTTGATGATGCTTAATTTGCGTCCTCCAGTTATATCTGTTTCATGTGGAGATACAAAAACCCTTGTTGTTTATTAGATTTACTTTGCGGCCCCGCAGAAGTGGCTTAACCGTGCCAAATATGTATTTCTAGCATTTATTTCAGGACTCTAAATTTACACTTTTCTGTGAAAAGAAACTACTTGGAAAAAATTATTGTAGTTGACCCAGTACCACCGTCAGAATAATGTAATATTATCCTTGTGTGTGGAAGCGCTCCCTCTCCAAAACCTTCGGCAGTGTGAGTCAGTCTCGAGGCAGGCCAGCAGCTGACAGCCATCAGAACTATTTCGGTCCCGTCCGACTTTCACACTTTGGTTACTTTTTTAGTTGGGGCTTCTCTAATGGAATAGAATGCTGCATGCTGGGGGGGAGACGACCAACTTAAGCATCAGGGAATGCCCCTCTCATTGTCTAACTGTGCTGGACGAGACTGCGATCACAAGGATTACATGTATATTACATTTTATAGGCGTGATCAGAACGTGATGCAGATCCTAAATTCCCTGTCGCTCTTCAAGTGAGTCTGGGAACTGGAAAGCAAAAGCAGGGGGTACAAAGAATACACAGACACAGGATGTAAAATGTAAACCTGCTTTTTTAATTTATCTCCATAGAAACAACTGCCAAAAAACAAACATGTTGTCATGTAAAATAACTGATAACAATATGTGCACTGTATCACCAGCAGCAGCCGAGGTGATTCATTACATTCAGCGATCAAGGCAAATATTCAAAATACAGTCAAGAACAGTTTTAGAAAAAAAAGATCTCAAAATGCCTCAAAAACCAAACACAATATACAGTAATGTAGAAATTCTAAACAGAGAGGTTGTCATTTTTATTTCAGATCTCAGTCATAAGAGATTGTCCTGTTGGGGCAGTAGAAACTAATAGATCTTGGAGCTTTTTCCATAGATGTACATACACCAAAGGCTCCTCCGATTAGTCACAGGCAGCTTTAACCAAGCTCTGGATAAACTGCTCTTGTTAAATTAAAGACCAAATTTGCTGCCGGTTATACTTTAGACCGCAAAAACATTCCTGATACATCCAAGACTCTCTCACCTTCTCTACCCTGCTCTCCTAAAAAAACATTTCATCAGACCAGTGCCTTTCCAATCCTTTACTTTCATCTTTCCTTAACAACAGCCTTGGTTCCTCTCTAAGATCAGACCAGAGTAAAGCATAATGTTTTTTCCTGCTTGAAACTGAACAACACCCACACTCCAGCAAAAGAAATAGAAAGTTCACAACAAAATCACCTTCGTCTTATTTGTGATGTACACGTGTTTGCGCCCACCGCGTGTCTCCATCAGGGATTAGCATACGATCAACCACACCGACAAAGGCCTGGACATCAGCGGCTGAAAATAGCACTGCATTAAAAACAGCACCAGGGTCTGTTTGGTGTTTGTGCATGTTACTACCATGACAAGATGAAACACTGGATGGACATTTAAAAGGCCTTAACACTGCATATCAGTTGATACTATGAGTCAGTGTTTTAGCTCTACTGTGCATTGTCTGTAGTGACAACGTTGAGTCAAACGTGAGGTTAAACATGTTGTTTAAATACATTTGCAGGAGGGTGGGTCTAATGCAGTTTAGGGATCAGACTTTCCAGCTTATTCTCAGTCTCAAGTCATCAAATACAGCAGCTTGGTCAGTGGCCCCGTGCGTCAAACGTTCTGCGTGTCTGTGGTTATGGCGGGAAGAACAGAAGAAGTCAGTTGACTAAGAATGAAGAGTGAGAAAGTCAACATAGTGAGAAGGTCAGGGTGCGCTGATGTACCGCAGGGGAATGGTATTCGTGTCCAATGTCAAACCAAAAGATGACGATTACTTATTTAAAAGCCTACTTAAAGCAACTGTAAGGAACTTTAAACTGGTTTAGAAACAGTCTCAATTTAATACTGATGCCTCTATGTGACCTACATCAGTTAACGAGACCATCTGTGCAGTAGGGTCGTTCGCGCAATCAGGTGAAATCATGCAGGTTCACCAGAAACTCTTTCGACCAACCAGTATGTATTTTCCTGTGAACACATATGTGGTTCTTTTTAGACACACGAAAACTGATGCTAGAGGGGTAGGAAGCACGTCATAGTTTGAAGCGCTGCTGTATTTGAAAAGTTGGGAGATAGAATGTGTTGGACTGTCAAACCTCTGCATGTGAACTTTCTGCTTTAACACTTGAACCATTTCACCAACTATAGTACAATATCTGTAAGTCCATGCCATGTTCTACTAACTACAATAGCACAGCACCATTGTCATCCACTAAAGTCTGTACCTTATCTCAGATATTTGTTGCTTCCATGCACTGTAATACTTTTCAACAAAAACAAAACAAGGGAAAGCTTCCTCTTTCATAATAGATTTACTGAAATACTCATATGATAATACCCATAGGCTATCTCCCACTTCATGGTTTGTCATTTCATTAATTTGTTGAAAGGTCATGTCCTAGTGATACGTCACTGCCCAGTTTTGTTGAAAAGCTGCCAACGGATAATTCAAAGGGTCCTATATTCTTTACCAAACTTAACTTAGATTTATAACATCGAAGGAAATCAAAAGGCCCCAATAAACCACATTTTTATTGAAAATCCTCCATGTATTGTGTGTCTTATATCAAGTATATGAAATTTAAGAACTCATGTAAAATGCCTTGCCATTGTATAGCATGACGGTCCAGCATGCCGTAAAGAACAATTTTCCGGCATGTTTAAGCTTGGACACACCCTATTTACATATTCAAAAAATTAACGGATTATTGGTGTATGTGACTACAGTTCCATGAATTCCAGAATGACCGCCAGAGACACAATATTGTGTAATAACTGATTTTCCACCGTTTTTCTAGCCTATATCACTAGCTAATATTTGGTGATACAGAGGAACGAACTTGCAAGATTATATTTTCAGTTATGTTAGAAACTCTGAGCTTTTTATACTTTGATAACAAGCCTGGATGAACATGCTGTTTATAAGCCATGTATCAGTAATTTGTGTTATGATCGAAGGAACAAGATGAAGCTATTTTCCCTGCAGAAGTGAACAGCATTAAATCCCCAGTGATGGAATGAAGACGACGCATGTCAATGGTGTTTCTGATGAACCTGTTCTCACTCCCAACTCATCAAATACTGACGCCTGGTCAGTGCACCTTAGCGTCTGTATGAGACGCACCAGGCTTTCTAATAACCAATGTAAACCCATCCTCCTCATTCTTAGATGCTCAGAGCAACTGACTTATTTTGAAGAGCAAAAACAACTGCATTGGAGGGGAGGTTGAATGGGTCAAACAAACACAGGACTTTCAACCAGGAGACTGCTGTTCATGTCCCGAGTGACCAAATCAATGTTAACTTGTTGTACATTAGTTTTATTACGTAACTTACAGTTAACAAAAGATCCATAACATTTATTATTTTATGTAAGAGACATATTTATTGTTATCCAAACCATGACCTTTTCTAAACCTTACCTACTTTTGTTGTCTAAACCTAACCACATAGTTTTGTAAACTCATGTTGGACGTTCATTTTGAAAAGAGACTGTATGCGTGTAATGAGCAGAAATCGTTCCCTTTTTTGTGAAGTCAGAAGTTTATCTTGAAAAGACAATATTCATATAACTAGCATAAATTGACCCGCTGTGTCTGACACATACAAAACTGACACTAGAGGGGTACATATAGCAGCATATGGCATACAGCCAATCACGAAGAGTCTGTGTTTGACCAGTTGGGAGGGAGAACGTGTTGTTCTAATCAAGTTTCTGTGGGATCCAAAAGGAAACAAAGCTTTTATTTAGTTATTTCTATAAAATGCATTGTGAAGCCTCGTTGGTACTGAGTTGGCAAACAAATTTCACACACTGACTTTACTTCTGCAATCCACTCAACTTCCTGCCTGACAGAATACTTCATACTAATTCAAATTTAACAACAACAAAATATCTGCATGCTAAACCAGGAATCACAATCACATCATAAGAAAAATAAGTAAGGCTAAATCCAGTAATCAGGGTTGAAACAGATTTAAGACAATGTTTTTTCTTCCCCTAACGTAAACTTAATTAAGAGTTCAGATAATCTAGCTAAACCTTTCATCCAAATACATAAGTATATATTCAACACGGCCTCATGGGTTTTAGTAGTGGCCGATTTCAAATGGGCGAAAACTTTATTTTCAAACAACCATTCACGCACCAGCAGCTTTGAATAATTGGAAAACATCTGAAAAACATAACAGAACCGAAATCAAAATGAATGCCAATCTCGTTATTTGCTTCTTCAGACGCTGTTATTTTTCATAAACCTACAGGTCTTAGTGGAATACTCTGATTATACTATGGCCACAAAATCAATCAAAAGTACTGTTTATCATATTTTAGGTCATACGACATTCAAATGTTTTAATCCAGAGCAATTGGTCACTGCCATATTCCAATAGGCAGTAGTGTTCCATTGGGGATTACAAATGCTGAGGATGAGACAACATCAGAGCCGTGTTATCTAAAAGTAATGCAAGTGATAAACATCATCCATACCATGCATGCAGGTTTAATTTTGAGCGATAAAACCACCTAATTCATTTGCAGAAAAAATCTAGTGTTAATGTATTAACAAATAAATAGATTGCAATCAACAACCCCATAATACATTTTGTTTAAGGTTAACCAACTGCACACTGTATGTATTAAAACCCATCCCATCACAGTGATACTTTATTTTTCCATCTCTGTCACTTCTGAATTATTTCCTGAATAGTTTCCTGAAAAGAATTACAACTTTGTGGAACTACTTTGTTCATTAAAAAACAAATAAAATAAAGCGTATCAACCATTAACATTTAGACATTTTGCTTTGTTTTTTTAACAAACAGAATATTAATAATAACTGAAAATGAATCATGAGGCCATTGTTACGCAGAACAGGTATCATGAATAAATCCATTGATAATATTACATCGATTAGTAAACACAGGCTGTAAAAGCCAATCATATTAATCTAAATCAGAAAACAAAATACTTTATTGGTGAAGCTGAATAATGCATATTTTCACATCAAAATATGAATAAATAAATAATATATATTCAGCATCACGGCTCTGATTTTCGTGGCCTTTATTCTGTTATACCAAGCAAACACTTTTAAGTTATTTATTCCAAGGACTGATTGACTGATGGTCACCTTGTTAGTTAAATATATATATATATATATATATATATATATATATATATATATATATATATATATATATATATATATAGATGATTCCTTGGATGGTGTGTGTCACTTAAATCACAAACGTTTACCACTGCATGATAACCACTGTGTGTGACAAAGACTCCAACATAAATTGTGTTGAAACTACATACTGACTATAAGACAACAAGATAAATATTTATCATCAACTCAACATCAGTAAATACTATTTACCTCAACAGTAAAGTAGTTTACTGCTGGTTTAGCAATGATCAAAACAATACAAAAATATACTGACTAACATGGTACAACTAAACAAACATTTATAACAGCTCTACCTTTCCCAGATTGGCCAAAAAGTCACACAACTTTGTCGGCATGAAGTGAATCATAAGACAGCAACAAAATTGTACCTTGGTGTGTTGCATATTACAATATATAGTAAAATAAAGTTTAAACGAAGAAAAAAAACACAAGCAAGCATAGTGTTGTACATGGATCCCGTGTTTTTGTATACTGATACACTTCACAGACACTTGTTACTGTCACTGGACAGTCTAGGACACATTCAACCTTCCTTTTTAAGTCAGTATCTTTGAGGATTCACTTCACTAGTGCAGTACATTCCTCATTTTTTAGGTAATGTTGTGGAAAAGGAGATTGAGGAGAAGGAGTTAGCAGCAAAGCTCCAGGCTCAGGCCTACCTCCTCAGTCTATTAAAGTATGTGTTCCTTAATTTGAACAAGCCACTGGACCTCGTATAACACCGCGGTAAACTGTAAACCGTAATATTACAATATAACTATGCTATGCTTATGTTGTTAGCAACCTAACATTAGAGTTAGCTAAAATGATTACATTGGGCTTCTTGCATTTTTTGCCCTGTTGTAGTTAGTTTGCCAACAACATTAGCATAGCCAGTTAACATAGCAAACGTGTGTTATCACGTGTTTGTTGCTCTTTCTTATCAATAAATTACGTGCATATGCCAGTGAATTTAATTGCACAGTTTATTGTTTATTACACTATTCTTTAATAAGCAAAGTAGCCTACTGGCAGTTCATTTAAAACTTTGTGTCAAGTCAATTATAACATGTTAGCTAGTGTTAGCTAGCTGACATGTTAACATGCTTGTTTCTTACACTTGTAATCTCATCATTACTGTTACTGGAAGAAGGAATCTGTCCAAACTCACTTTAAGGTCAGCAACAACAACAACAACAACAGGAAAAACATGTCTGAAGCTTAATTCAATCAATTTCAGTTAGTTTGCTAACAAAATTAGCATAGCTAGCTAAAAATAGGCTAAGGTTAGCCAACTCATTTGCTGCTTTACGTTACGTTACCTAACTTGATAAGTCACATTAATATTGAAATATCAAGGTTGTATCGTTTACCTTGAGGGTGGTCGTGTGGCAATGACCTTATACAATGGACATTATACAATGTATTAAATATACGCTTTATTTATTGGTAAGTCAGTGTGATAAACACGTGATTTTTTCTCAGCACCGGAGGTGCCCCGGCCTGGAGCTCTGAAGCTGTCGGAGATTGAGCCCTGATATAATTGTGATTAAAGAGCAATTTCACACCATGTTTTAGCGTGAATATGCGCTGTTTCAGCCCAGTTCTCAGCTGAACAGTACAGCTATTCAGCCCACGGCATAACGACTGGGGCCAGCTCACACATAACTGCAGACCTTATGACAGTCGCCGCTCTTCATCTCTCTCTCTCTTCATATTACAACTCCAAACAAGAGTTACACATGTAACTTTGGTTCTATGAATTCTGGATGGCATTAAGTTATATCTGGATTTCTCTCCACACTTTTGTTTTTATGTACCTAGATATTGGAACATCCAAAGCAGACAACACATTTCAAAATGACATTTTTGAGTTTTGGTGGCGCGCTTTTAGTTGACCAAAGATACTCACAGTCAGGTTAACCAGGTCAGCAGGTACCGCAAGCTATTAGCCTAAGCTAGCTACTCACAGTTTGCGAATCTGCCCGTGGAATAACCTGCACCTGCCAACAGGAAGTAGCAGTTTATAAGTGGCAATTAGACGGTTTTGTACGTTTTTATGCTACTCTTGTTTTAATAAAGTGTATTCTTATGCAATTAGTCAGTCGCTTGTCAGAATAACTGTTACATTACTGCATTATGAAAATAATCAGCAAGTCTTGCATGAAATTTAACACAGCTGAGCTTCTAAACATGTTCAAACAGTGAGCTAGTAAATGTATTAAACTGGGCTCCGTTCAAGTAAATCCTATTAGGTATGCTATACACATGCTATGTGAAAATGAAGCTTAATAGTAATGAGGACTGTGGAAACATGAATGAAAATATAGAAACACAAATTCATAGTTCAGCACAAAGTATGAGCGAAAGCCATGTCAAAAACAATACATCCATTCATTAAAAGACTCTCTGACACCAGACTGCTAGGCCGTCTTTTACAAATGTTACAAACCCCGCTGATTGTCTACCGTGCACCTGGTGTAGCATATAAAACGGCAGGCACTGAGACCCAAGGAAACAGATAAAAACAGATACGAACAGATCGATAGACGGACTGATAGAAATAGAGCTGCTCTCCTAGGACACGGCGGAGGGAGAAGCAGCCGAGCGCTTCACATTCCTGCCTGGGCCCTTCTCACCCACCACCACGTCACTCCATAAAATAGTAAGGCAGCTGTTGGCTTCCATCAGCTCAAAGTGCATCTCTGAACATATCCAGTCCACCACCCGCCCACACAAACATATACACACACACACGGCAGAAGCAGACACATGTGTCAAATACACTGAGATATGCACAAGCTTGGTTTCCCTCCAAATAGTTCTGTGTGGACTTTTATGTAAGAGACAAGTTCAGTATTAATAGATCCAAATTCATCTAAAGGTTGTCCACCATTACAAAAACTTCTTTGTGCTCACTTAAAGCGAAAAATAGTTTCTTAATCAACAAGTTATGCAGCAAGATGGCAGCAGAAACGTATTGTTTGACTTATTAATAAAAGCCCTGTTGAACAGTTTAGTTAAAGTGCACTTCTGTTCAAAATGGGCTCACTCGTCGTGAATATTGTCCATTCAAAGTGGGTGCATCTGACTTGTAATTCATGGCATCTGACCATCCAAGGCAATAATTACTTTTCAACACAGTAAAGGCGCTCTCCGTTCCTCTGGTGGATTGTTTAGGAAACAAATTCTCTTCAAATCAGCTGGACAACACATAACATTTTTTATTGCAGCATTAAAAAACTTGCCAAATTTGCCAAACAGTCAGATGGAAATGGAGCTACAGACGGACAAGCACAGGCAGCGGAGGTGCCGGGCGTCACACTCACTCACTCACACTCCAGGCCTCCTGTTACTTCTAAGCCTGATAGAGAATCCTTAGTTGGGGCTCGGGGGGATGAGGGGGGGCCCCTTTCCACACCGGTGACTGCTTGCTTCAGCTTTCACTGCACTCTAAGTGGAGTCACAAACCATCGCCAGTCCAATCAAGTTGGACTCGGGCATCGTTCAGTCCATCCAGAGAGAGAGAGAGGGGGGGTGGGGGGTTCATCTTTCTCTCTCTCTGCTTTTTTTCTCTCTCTCTCTCCTTCTTGTGTCCCCCCCCTCCACCTCTTCACCACCTTCACTCGGCTATTTTCAGTCCTCCTTTTGCCCGTGTCCGCCATGCTGAGGGGCACAATTTTCTTAAAGGGCCCCTTTGGTTGATGGAAGGTTAGCGACTTGGGCGACTAGTTTGGATGAGTCCACTGCAGGGGATAGATGTTGGAGGACATATTACAAATATGTACATAATATATTTAAGTGTACGGACACATATTTCTTTAGATGAAAACACCTGGATTTAATGTAAATAAATAAATATACATCTAGTTGTCTCATGTGCATGGATATAGTTGGGGGGGAATGAAAGTGCAACAACAAATGTGCAGTTAAATGTTTTTTTTTAAGATAATTACAAAAATTCTCACATAGGGGCTTGGGCCTTTTTTTTACCCCTAACTACAGAGAGAACTGTAACATTAAAGGCAGGTCTTTATTTCAAATGTACTCTGTTACAGAGTCACTCAACTGTTTGCCAAATCCCTCCCCAAACAATAATTGTCCAATCACAGCTCAGCTACCGTAACTAGTTGTGGCCTGTCAAGCTTTGCATTTCTCTGCATGCACTAAGCAATGATAAGAGCAATACTGAGCAGTATTTTTTTCTGTCCCCGGAGTGTAAGGGATGGGTTTAGCCAAAATCATTAGTATGTTCTAACGTGAAATGAAAACATTAGCATGTGAACTAGCTTACCCTAGCATTACAGGCCAAGATTTAAAACATAGTTTCAAGTTTTTGGGGTAATGTTTTATGTTTAAAGCCCCCTTTGTGACTAGAAAGTCCTGGTTGTAGCATTTCTCCGATGCATGGAAGCTCCTCCTGGATGCTGGCGTGGTTTATGGCAACATTAGCGAGGAAGTTTATTTTTTTTAATTTATTTCATCTTCATTCAACTAGGCAAGTCATTCAGAACAAATTCTTTATTTACAGTGGCGGCCTGGCAAACGGCAAAGCCTCTTGAGGGAAAGGGTAAGGGGGTTTACGCTACAGCAATCCCAGCCAATGGTTCATTAGATAGACGCATCAGCTAACCTTCATCCGAAAGTCTTTTCTCTTCTGACATTAAAAGTGAAAACACACTGCTTGAAAATATGAAGTAATGTAAGCTAAGGAGCCATTTCCTTATCATACTTATAATACCCTAACTAGCTTTACACTTTAATACAATTTCCGCGTCGTATGTATCATCAGTTGGTGATGATGCTGACGGTGTGGCTGGGACCTGCTAGTTTAAGCCTCACACTAGACTGAGTGAGCAGTCAAAATAATAATGAAATAATAATAGAAAACTGACACGGTATCGGCTCAGGGAAATAATCATTGAGAATGGTCTGGAAGTTCCAGAGATGTATAAGAGGACTGCAGTCATAGCAAAGGCAGCTGTTCCAAAATCAGTTCTGGTTCAGGGGCTCCTGTAGCTTCAACCAATCACTGAAGATGGTTCGGCATTCACTAACTGCATTAATTAATGCAATGGTGACTGTTTTTATCAGCAGAAATTAAATGGGCTGAAATGGAGGAAGCAGGCTCATGTTTTATACAACAAGCCAAGCTTCTTCATTATATGTATATTTGATCACATTTTAGTAAAAGGCTTCACCGGTCTTTGATCTGCTGACAAAATTAAAGGGTATGGTCTAGACCATAGACTGTATGTATAAAGATGGACGGCATGACAGCTCCCCAAAAGTGAAGCCAAAACCCTGCCTAAAAAAAACAAAGTACATACCAAATACATTCTTCCCAAACATGGTGTTTGTCATTTTAAGTAGTTCTCATCAAACTGATGTACTGATGTAACTTCTTACCTGAGTTCAGATTTGGTCAGGTGAGGAAATGGACAAAAATGATTGCTAGACCTACGTTCAACAGCATCACAAGAGCCACCAAGATAGAGTTTGGGCCCTGTGAAAACACAAGAAAAGTTTCTGTTGGAGAACCATTTAGCAGTTACAAACTTCATTACATTTAGAGATTATTAAGGAATTTCAGGTAACCCCTTAATGGAACATCTCATTAAATGCTGAATAAAATATGTACGGTAACTTATCTAACTCACCGACTCCTCCTCTACAATATCAGCAGCTATTTCCATACTAGCTTTCTTGGTTTCTGCGAGGCTCTTTGGTTTGGTTGATTCCTGTCTTTTTGGCTTGGGAGGTTCTGGCGCTTTGGTGGCCTCTTTAAGTGGAACCGGTGAAGGGCTGGGGGCTGGCAGGGATTTTGGTGCGGGCGCCCAAATCTGTTTGGCAGGCGGTGGCAAGCGAGCCAGGCTTAATGGGTGAAGGTCATCCTCAACACTGGTTGGTTCCTCGGGTGGCGGAATCTTGACATCTGCCTTGACATAGTAACCGTGGTACTGGGAGTGAATCTGCCCGTTGCTGGGGTAACTGCTGACAGTCGTGGTAACAGCTGGTTTGACCGCTGGAGTAGCCTCCTGTTGCCTCAATTCCTGTCTGAGAGAAAGTTTTGATGCTGCTTTTGTTATGCCTGCAGAGGGGAAAAAAAGGATAAGAGAAATAATTAACCAAAGAACAAAAACATATCTTGTTTTGGGGAATTTAGGGAATTATTTACTTATGGTCAGGCCAGCATGTTGCATGGTAAATAACTGGGTTTCTGAGTCAGCTACTCTCTTACTACCAACACTGCTGGTTGCTACAGAAATATCAGTTAAATGCCATATTTTCTGCTGAAATAACTGCTGCTGCTCACCATGTTGCAACTACTTCTGCTATTCATTGCAGCTGCTGAATTAGTTGCTGTTACCTTCGATCTACACAGGGAGTGTATCAACTCAAAAACAAGTCATAGAAGAAAGTTCAAGCACCTTAGCTAAACTCACCAATCTGTCTTCCCGCATAGCAGCAGCAGAATAGTGGTGATGTACTCAGCAGTATGTGTACTGGTAGTTTGTCAGCTTTGAATTGTTGGCTGTGATCTAACACACTGTCCAGTACAATAAAAGTGACCAAACTGTTTTAACCCCTACTGCGTCTCTGGTCCCAGAGTAGCAGATGGGGGATCGTCCATGCACTCAGCTGTGCTATCAATATTAGCCTCTTCCAATCGCTGGCCGGTTACCAGCAGTGAGTGAGGAGTCAGCAGGCAGTCAATGGCAGTGTAAAACAGGCATAAAAGGTGTTTTGAGAAAGTGTGAGCCACCACAAGCTCAACCAAATCCTTTAGCATGCAGCCATACCTGAACAACCAAACTATTATGTAGTTTGCTGCAGCAGAATGCAAGTTTAGCCATGGACAGACGCAGAGGTGCACACTCACTCACGGACACGTAATAATGAATAACACTGCTTTTCTAGGCAAGACAGTTGCCTAGGCGATTAGTCAGGGTTAGGCATTGACTTTGACTAGTTAGGGTCAAGATAACCCATTGGTCAGGGCATACGACTTGAACAAATCAGGTTACTGGTACCTCAGCAAGCATGGAGGCCTGGCCAATCCTTGTGCTTTAATGCTACACAGGGCGGGTCTTGCCAAGAAAAGCAGTGGGATTCATAATAACGCCCCACGAACGCATGCACACACGCAACCGATTGTATGATCCTCCTTGCAGAGATAATGAACGCAAAATTAAGTGACTATTCTGCAGCTTTATAGGCTACTGAAGATACCGGGTTTCTGAGTCAGCTACTCTCTTACTACCAACACTGCTGGTTGCTACAGAAATATCAGTTAAATGCCATATTTTCTGCTGAAATAACGGCTGCTGCTCACCATGTTGCAACTACTTCTGCTATTCATTGCAGCTGCTGAATTAGTTGCTGTTACCTTCGATCTACACAGGGAGTGTAGTTGCTCTTAAAATGATTGCTGCTACTCACAAAGTTACATCTTAAAATAATGCTGCTGCTCACAAAGTTACATCTTAAAATAATGCTGCTACTCACTAAGTTTCAACTAAAAACCATTGCTGCTGCTCACTAAGTTGGGACTAAATCAAGTTGTTCTCAGAACTATTGCTGCTGCTTGCCATATTGCTGCTTGAATTGTTGTTGCTCTTCATCATGTTGCAGCTATAATTTTTGTGGCCATCAACCAGTATTCCCTCTCTAGACATGCTAGCTGTGCAGGACATGCTCAAGGCCTCTGCACAAAATCAACCCTGACACTCGCATACACATAAAGTGTCTGCTGATACTGGTAATTATAAAACCATCAACTGATATGTAGCTGAATATATGAACTTCTGAACATATATGCAAATATTAGATTCTATTATTTTCAAATAAAAAAAAGATATGTTCTATGTTTGTGTCTAGTCTGCATCGAGCTAAATCTTATATTTCATTGTACAAGCCTGTGCTGTAAAATGACATATAAATGTAACTGTTACCCTTGACGACCGTTAATTGCTGATGAAGGATGTTTCAAGTGAAGACATGCTGGTCAGATTTTAAATAACCCACGTGGTTTACCTCCCGTCAAAGACTCAGCTGCTGGGGTTTTGTTCTCTTTCCCAGCAGGCTTCGCTGGAGCGACGGCGGCGGGAGTTTTACTGCTGAACAAGGTATTTTTAACAGCAGCGGGGCTGGGACATGGGCTCTCAGAGGGAGAGTGGTCGGGTGTTGTGCCTTTCCGGTAGAAATGAGGGCTCCCTGATGGAGATTTCTCCTTTTTCTCCTCCACAGGAACCTCCTTCACCTCTACTGGCTCATTATACTTCTGTCGTACGTAGTCCGGGCCTGAAATAACAAAAAAGTAAAGAAAGTTATATTTCACAAGGACCACTTGCATTTTCTCTTCCAAATAAGTTTGGGTGACCTAGAGGATAATTCCCAACCTGCTTGATCATCAAATTATTCACCTGCTGGACTTAAGTTGTATTATTATAATATGATTGATGGCTATGAAAATAGGACCAATTTTTTTTAATACATTGGTATTGTCCGTGAAGTTGTTTGGTAATGATCATTCAGAAGATGATTCAGTAGACTCATCATGCTGCGCATTGACTGTTCAAGTTGAAACTAGAGGACAGGGGAGGAGTCAAAAGAAGAAACTGTTCAAAACACAAAACACTATAAATGTTTTAAGACCTGTCTATGGGATCAGTATCTGTCAGTGGCTGACAGTTTCAAACATCAGCTGCAAATGGGGATACATTTTTTGTCAATGGAACATGAGTGGAACTTCCAGCTGAAATTATAAACACATAATTACATTTGGAGCATTTTATGACAACTTGTGTAGTTTTATAATTTTGTTATTCTTTTGCTGCTGTCTATTGTAAATAATTAACAGTACAATGAAACTAGTAATTGTTAATCTTAATCCGCAAAACACTTGCAGTTACTCAATTCAGAATGGAAATAATTGTAATAGCACCAGAATAATATGTAGCAATAGAATGAAAAATGACTGAAAAAATAACTCTTGATGAGTCACCAGATGAGTCTCCATCACCTGCTTGTATCATGACAGTATCCTGATATAGTGAATACTGACCTTCTGACTTAGTCAGCATTATTCAGAATCACCATCTACTACAGACAAAAAAGCATTGGGACAGGGGACCATCTGGGTATATATGGTATATTACATGGGAGAAGTCATAGACGGACAAGATAACCAAGTTTGTAGTTTTATCTCAGATTGCTCTGCGTTTCTGTATGGTCTTTTAATTCCTCCTGTTATTCTCGCCAGATGTCTTGTGGACCACAGTGAAGTCATAGATGTGAACTTCTCCACCCAGACAGTCCACAATCTCTTCAACTGACTTAGCCCTCGATGGAATCTCTCTACCAGAGGAATTGTCTGCACCTCGTCAATTGTATTGCATGGTTGTGCAGGCTACAATTTAAAAAAAAAATCTCGGTCAAGTGAAAAAAACATTACGTTGCTATAGTTATAGCCACTGTAGCTTCGCTTTTTAAATATGTCGGGTTCGTTCAGGATGTCCCGTGTGATGACTGATGACTTCCTATGGCAACGGCGGAGCATGTACATGCTACGAACGGTAGCTCCTATGAATCACCGCTCACAGCCGACCAACCAGCCAGACCTGCAGGACAAAACGCCACCAAACTGCCCCAGGGAGGAGAGGGAGCAGAGCCAAGATTGAAGCTAAGCTAACCAAGCTAAAACCTGAGGCTACTCAACTACCCAGCATACTGCTGGTTCTATAATGGCCGGTCGCAGAAAAATAAGATGGATGAAAGCAGCGGGAGGTCGCTGACTGTTGTGTCAACAACCTGGCGCCATGGTTCATCCCGGATCAAGATGCTCTTTACGGTTGACAATGTTTTTCCTGTTGTAGAATTTAAATTGTCGGCCATATTATCTACTCAGAGAACCGTTTTTGTTGCTGCTGTTTACATTCCTTATGATGCAAACAAAACTAAAATGCACTACAGGAATGTAGTACTATTTTTGTTTTGTTTTGTTTGTGATGTGTTTGTTGTGTTGAAAATGAGCTACAGCTGAATTTTATTGTGTATCCCTGTGTTGCATAATGACAATAGATGATCCTTGAATCCTTGAATTTGAGCTAATTGCCAACCGGAAATGGAGATGGACAAGGCGAAAGCACAATTTGATTCCTTGTTTTTTTCACCATGAATTTCATCCAATAAACAAACATTCAAATGTAATCTTTGAATGAGTGACGTAACTAGGGCATATGTCATTCAGAATGGCCACTTGCTGCTCTATTGGCATCCTGTTGTACCACCAATAAACTCATGTGTCACTAACCACTTTCCATTAGCAGGTAGCATGTACTGGAAACAATGATCTTCGTATTCTGTTCCTCCACTCTGGCACTACACAACATCCGTTCTTGGCGCATCTGTGATTATTTTTCGAGCCATTGTTGCAATAACTTAATATATTAAGTTACATCATTAACTTGTGATGTCAAGATATTTGGATTATATCCAAATATCTTGACATCACAAGTTAATGATCTTTTTATCTCAGATTAATAAAGTTTTCTCCCGACAATGAGTTAATGAACCTGTTATGACAGGAAAGAGATTCTTATCCCGGGATAATTGAATCTCAATCATGGTTGATGACCTACAAATCAGCGAATGATTTGTATCATTTGTATGAATGTAGCCCTCCTTCCAGATGACGTGATTCACAGCATAAGGGAAAAGTCTCTGACCCTCTCCATGATGTATTATTTTTTATCACTGCTTACTGTGATATTAATTGTTAACATTAAAGCCAGATCTTTGAAATCAACATCAAATCGGATGACCCCCTGTGATGCAGGATTGATGCCAGTACTGAATTACTTTTAAAAAAGAAGCTCATGGGACAGTCATTTATATATATACTCTATTCTATGGCTTTGTGTTGCATCATGCTGGTGCTGCTGTTATAGTACCTGGCTGATGGAAGCTCGGGGACAGCTCTCTGGCCACAGTTCTGGCGATGTCAGAGTCCTGACTGGCTGACTGGGCAGCCTGGTCTGCAGCTTCTGCCTTAGCCCGGGCATGGGACGTCCTGCAAGAAAAGACACAAATATAGAACAACAGACATCCAACCAGCGGCTGGTAGAGGCGCAGTGTGAATGGTATAAGGTTAAGGTTAACCCTAGGTTTACAATGTGTGTGAAGAGGGGGCTAAGTTATCCCAGTGTAAACTATTTATGTGCACTGGGAAGAGCCTGCTTGTTCCCAATAGGGCTGCAAGTACAAGATAGTATTTCTGTAAAGAAAGTATAAATATGTTTTAAATTAGTTTATTCGTAAAATAATCAACATCACCCTCATTTTCTGATACTGTATTATTTTCTGCCACAGGTTGCTGTTTATTTGGCTTACAGGTATTTCTTTTTTTTTTTTTTTTTTTTTTTTTTTACTGTTAAGTGACTTAAAACGGCACTGTGGCTGGCTGGCAATACACCTGGACCCTCACTCACACTGAGGAGCACATTAATCAATCATACCATGTTGCAATTTTATCCACTCAGAACTGGTGAAACAGTGAGGAGTAGAGTCATGAAGGGGGCTGAGATACTTTAGAGATAGAGAGAAAAAAATATACATCTCTACATTTGAAAACCCGAAGCCAAGTTTGAAACCCGAAGCCACTCAGCCCAAATGTTAGCAGAAATCCTAAAGAAAATGTAAAGTTACAGGAAACTTGATTTTCAGAATACATCTCTAAAGGACTAGATGAAATGTACTGTGTAAAGCAGTGGATGTAACTGGGGTCATCAAATGATGACTAAAAAGAAACCACTGTTTAGATGGTTCTTTTTCTCTCATGAAAGTCCAGACCCTAGGGACAATGTTCATATTTATACAATATACAAATAAATAAAACTAAACTGGAATTACCACCTCCAGGTTGTATGCCTTTGCAAACCACTGAAGTTGCATTACAGCCATGTCTGTCCAAAATGTCATCACTTCATAATTTTATCCTTTTAGAGATTTGTGTGAAATTGTAATTTATGAGTTATGGCCTAAAACATGTTTCCTGAGATCACAGTGAACCTTTGACCATCAAAATCTATCAGCGCAACCTTCAGTCCAGGCGACATTTGTGCAAAGTTTGAAGAAATGTTACAGGTGCTAGTGGGTTATCACTTTAAGGCCTAATTATTAACCATATTACCCATGGTGATGAGTGCAAACCGTGTGGGCTATTGTCTAGTTGATTTCCTTGGCTTGCATCCATGAAATCTTGTTGCGTATTGGGTGTATGTAATTTTTAGCACAACACTAGAGCGCTTGGTCGGAGGGAGCCCCTGATTGCCCTGGGTAGTGCGCACACTAAAAGGACATGAGGTCACAGTGACCTTTGACCACCAGATTTTGATCAGTTCATCCTTGAGTTCAAGTGAACGTTTGTGCTAAATTTAAAGAAATTATGAAAACATAACGTGTCCGGCCAAGGCTGACGCTGGCACGGAGGCATAAAAACATTCAGCTTCTCTTTTTTTTTTGCCAAAGCTAACCGATGAAATGACAAACGAGGCTGACGGCACATTTCGATACACAGGATTTGAAACCAAACAAGTATTTTACCAAATACCAAAAAGTTTCCCAGTTTGTAGTTCCAACACACAAACTAAAAAAGCATCCATTACATTGTTCAAATGGGAACCAACTAGCTATCCACAATGTATTTACACTCACTCAATCTCTCAATGTCTTATCTTATTATTGGTACTATTTCTACACTATGTAGTGAATCAATTTAAAATCAACATCGAGCCACAACAGAAACAGAACCAGGGGAACTCCAGTCCAAAGGTCAGCCATGTCATCACCAGAGTTCTTCCACACTGACCAAGGAAAATACCAGATACAGCACACTACTGACTGACCGTTTGTGTGTGTGTGTGTGTGTGTGTGTGTGTGTATGTGTGTGTGGGGGGAGATGTCAGCTGTTGATAAGTGTCGCCCTCCTTGGCCTTATTTAGACAAGCACTACTTCTGACGCACATACAGGCACACATACAGGCACAAATACACACACACACACACACACACACACACACACACACACACACACACACACACACACACACACACACACACACACACACACACACACACACACACACACACACACACACACACACACACAGGTAAGACATGCACTTGTGCACAAACACACAAATTGGCAATCTGGCCAAGAATGTGCCTACTTGCTTCTCTCCCTCTCCCTCCAGCCCACACACCTACTCTCTTGACCTCTCTCTCTATTTCTCACTTTGCCTCCCCCCCTACTCTCTCTCACCGCTCTCTTTCTCTCTCTCTTTCTCTCCATTCAATTCAATTCAACCAGTGAAGTGCTGCAGTGTTGTCTAGAACTGCTCATGGCTCGTTGACTCGGGAAATGAAGGACAGTTTGGTTGTAACGTTATAATGTCCAGCATCAAGAGTGACCTGCAGTCTAAGAGCAGTAGGCCTTTTCGGTCGCTTCGGACGACATGCGCTACCCAGTCATGGATGTATAAAGAGAGCTGGATACTGCGGCCCTGATCATTCTTATGAAAGTTGCTCGGTGGCACATGAACCCAAAAGTGCTCGACAACCGAGTATATAATTGTGGGATCGCTGTCACACACTTTTTAATGGACTTAACGAACTGAGAAAGTGCACCGAATCAGATACAGGCACATCAATGTTAACAGCTTTGGAAAATAATAGCGTTGAATCACACATGTTGATTTGCATAAATAAGTTATTAAGATGGCTTTATACAGACCAATTATAAGATCACTTCCTGTACAGTCTTCACGATCAGCTTAAGGGATTTCTTGGTAGTTTAGCTTTTGAAATCATGCTAAAATCACATATTTGCTATCATACCATCGTGTGGTTGGTTTGTTTGCTTTCACACCACAAACTAATCGCACCAGAGTCCTCCTGGAAACCCACTTTTCCATAGAGTCTCAATCTGGTTGTTTGTTCCGCACCAGGGTCTGATTGACAGCCTTCACACCAGGCCCAAACGGACCTTAGTTTTAGAGTTAGTTTTAACAGAACCAAACAGGTCAGACTGTTGGAACAGTGGCAAGATTGTAATACTGTTCCATATTCTTTGCTTAGAATTCAGTGAAACTGAGAACTGTCAGAGTGTAGAGAGCGACTCCTGCTTTTTCACATTGCACTCGACAAGTTAACTGCTGACATCTGGGAACACGTTGTCATCACACCAAAAATAGTCCAACAGGGCATGAAACATGAGCAGTGACGTGATCAGACAGGTTGGGAACGGGTTTATCGAGGTGATAGCTCAGGGGTAGAGCGGGTCGTCTTCCAATTAGGAATACGGTGGTTCGAACCACCACATCAACCAGTCCTTGTCATTGATGTTTCTTTCGGCAATAAACTTAACACCAAGGTAAGTACCCAAAAAGGGGCTACCATGCATGGTACCAAAGGTTCCAAAGGTACCATGCATGGTAGCCACAGCCATCAGTGTATGAACGTGGGTGAATGTCCATGCAAAGCGCTTTGAGTGGTCGGAAGAGTCAAAAGGCACCATACAAATGCAAATCCATTTACCATCGAGATTATCTAAACCACTTTACTTGGAAGTCTGAAACTGGAAAAATCCCTCATTGCCCAGGAAAGCAGTGTAAACATAACTATGGAGTATAACGAAGTGCTTCCACCGTGTTAGCTGTGATGGTTCCATACAACAACTTTGTTTTCTATTTAAAATAAGTTTGGCTTATTTCTAAACTGTCTGATTGTCTGACTGCTCTTTTCAGTGATGTCAAGGCCAAGAGGTGCCCTGATGGTGTAAGGGTTTGAGATGCTAACCATGTGAATGCAACATATTCAGTCCAAGTCCAATCAGGGAGTTTTCAGGGTATCTCCTTTACTGTAGTCAGCCCTCTACAGCCCCTTATCTAACATTAAGGGAAATAATGGCTAAGAAAAAATCTTTCTGAGATGACCTTACATGGGACACCTTACCTGGAGATGGCGATCTCTACTTTAGTTCTGGCAATAGCTGCTGCTCTCACTGCTCCTTCGATGGCTCGGTCCACCTTCTGTTTGGTCTTGGTGTTCCTCAGCGGGATCAGCTGCTTCCTGATGCCCCGGGACAGAACGTTGTTCTTGTACTTTCCTTCTTCCTTGTTGCCGTCGGGAAAGATGGTGCAGCCGTAGCCGTGGCGCTTATTGTTCAGCCACTCGCCCTCGTACTTCATGCCGTTGGAGCGCTCTGAGACACCAAAGCCGCTGCGCTTGTCATTCTTCCACTCACCCATGTAGGACTCCGTTGTGGTGGCGTCTACGTTGTCCTCCAGGGGCAAGTAGTCATCCCCGGCATCCCCGTCTCCAAAGCTGATGGTGGAGTTGGCGTCACTTGAACTGATGCGGCTCATGTTGGTGTCACTGTGCGCCGAGCTGCGCTTGCTGGAAATTGAGGAGCGCGAGTCTGACTTGCGCAATCGCTGGAGGCTGCCAAAGAGGGAGCCACGGCGGAAAAGACCCTTCTTCTTCTCCGAACCTTCTCCGTCCGAGTGGAAGTTAAGCACGAAGCCGCCGCGGGTTCCGGCAGGGCTGTCGGACAGGCTGTCACGCAGTACCGTACCATTACTCTGCTCACTGCGGAGGGAAGACAGCGAGGTTCGAAGAGGTGAACGAATGACAGAGGCCATGCCGTATGGAACACTTTGACGCACGCCGTAGCCATGACGCATCCCTCCGGTCCACTGACCCTGGTATGTACCTAGAGCAAGAACAGAGGGAGAGAGACCACAGATAGTGAGTGAACTGTGAATTACAGATTATTCAAAAAAAGAGAGATTCGGATATGTAACAGAATTACAAATAAATTACAGAAGTCATTGAACAGAAGGATCCGTGATATTAGGGCTGGAACGTGTCCCAATCCAGCGGCTGCATCCTTCGGAGGGTGTATTTGTAGACCGATTGCATCACAGCGGCCGCGACGAGGCTGTCCCATTTCGAAGATTCCTTCTAATGCGGCCTACTTTTCCCAGATTCGGAGGATACAACTGATGGATCCTTCACAGCCCAACATATCACAAGATTCATTGCGTGCCGGTGAAGTCGACATGGCGACTAGTGGACCAGCAGCGGGAGAATTCACATTTAAATGTAATTATTGGGATTTAACTCACGTGAATATCTACAGATACAAGTGTTAAAACTAAAAACAAAGAACCTGATCAGATCACACTTATGTTTAAATGATCGGTTAAGTATTAACTATTAACTAATAGACCAGACCGTCTCATTCCTGTTTGCGTCACCAGCTTTTCGCGACCCCACCTTTTTGCCGCTCCCATCTCCTAGCAACCAGCTGCGGTTGTCATAAAAGAGTATGAAAGAGGTAAAGCTAAGTTAAAATATTAAAATGGACGAGCTGCTATAAATAGCGCAGCGGCTCCTGGTAGCGTTAGCTGGTTAGTTAATAGTTAATACTTAACCGATCATTTTAACATAAGTGTGATCTGATCAGGTCCTTTTAGTTTTAACACTTGTATCTGTAGATATTCACGTGAGTTAAAACCCAAGAATTACATTTAAATGTGAATTCTCCCGTTACTGGTCCACTAGTCGCCATGTCGATAAAAAAAAAAACATCAACTTCACCGGCACGCAATGAATCTTGTTATATGTTGGACCGTGAAAGATCCATCAGTTGTATCCTCCGAATCTGGGAAAAGAAGGCTGCATTTGTCGGCCGCATTAGAAGGAGTCGATGAAATGGGACAGCCTCGTCGCTGGATTGGGACACAGCTACAGTGTGTATTGAGAGAAGCAAACTTCTCGACAAAATCAAACTATAACCCAAAAAATTTGAACAGATTGAACAGGGTTTTTGGTTTGTTATAAACATGAGAAATGTAACATGATACTTTTGGGCGAATCTAATCAGCTCTATGCCAACACATTACCTCTCGAATAGCTAGAACTTCTTCTAGGAGATGCAGGCTCGGATCTATGAACAGCAGGTGTAAATAATTTAGAATTTCAGCTTTTGTGAGTTTTAAAAAAAAAAGTAGATTTATTTTTATTATATGCAACAATATTGAATTATAATATTGTATAGTTTATAACTTCAATAAAAGGTTGAAATATTAATAGTAGAACTTTTGGTTATATGAAATGATGTGCTGTTTCTTTTACATTATTTTCAATAATTATAAAAAGTATTACTATTAGTATTTGTGTAGTTTATATATTATTATTATATATATTGTGGAGGATCAGAGAAACAGAGAAGGAAATCTTATGGGACATCAAGTTGTGAAAATGAATATAGTTAGGCAGTAGCTCTTTGTTAGTCATAAATCACACTATTCTTAAAGTATCATATCGTCCAATCAAAGTTAACTTCACTTACTTCACAAACTTAACTTCAAGTGCAGGCTAGATCCACTTGATCATAAACTTTTAAACCAGCAGTGTTATTTGTGCTACTGAGCCTGGACTACTCTATCAGCAACCTTTCAATTATTGAAGATAAGCCAACTGCAATTTGAAATCAAATTCAGCTCAATATTTCATCATCCCAGTCTTACCATCACATCCCCTGACCATGTCAATAGTTTTCAATAACATCCTCTAATACGGTGCATATATCATATTTAGTTTACCTAGACTATAGTTTTGTGTGTGAAATCGCTTCTCCAGTCACCTCATCCTGCACACACACCTGTCTTATAATGAACTGCCTTTGCATCATTCAGATGCAAAGAGACAGTATATTTTCAAATAAAATATCTACAGAGGTCATAGCTGGCTACGGTCATGAGTTTGATAAATGATTACTCAGATTTTGACTTTACGCGTTTTTTTTATTTATTTATTTTTATATAGCCCCAAATCACAAATTACAAATTTGCCTCAGAGGGCTTTCCACTAAAAAACCCTTTAACAGGGAAAAACAAAGGAAGAAACCTATGGGAGAGCGACAGAGGAGGGATCCTTTCCCAGGATGGACAGAATGCAATAGATGTCATGTGTACAGAATGAACAACATAACAGAGTTACAACACATCAATGTATATGACATAAATGATTCACATAATAATAAATAAGCATAACGAAAATAATAATAAATAAAAAATGAAGACTACTTATAATAACAGCAGCAATGACTATAGTGGAATTATAATAATGATATAGGGAATGGTAATAGTAATGTGACTAATAATAATAATGGTAGTAGCAGTGGGTGTCAGCCAGGTCACAGCAGGAATTACTGACTTTCACTCATTTCTGTAAACAAATTAAGTGAAAAGCAATTACTATATTTCATAGGGTATGTACAGCATTTCCTTCACATTCATATCCACGCTGTTCTGCTATCGGGTCTAGCTGCTACGCTACTGCTGACAAAAGACTCTGGCCCTGTCTCAAGAAACACACAACCAGCAGTGAAGTGGCTATTCGTGCTAGTTGAGCTGGATTTACACATCTGGACAACAAAACTAATGGACAACATGCTGTAAGGGGCTGAGGGGCAGGGTAATTAGAGGCACCTATATTCCAGCCAGAGGGCTCCACCCACTCCCAGAGGAGAGCGCTGGGATCAATGGGAAGAGACACACCTTGCGAGCATAGATTCCTCTGAAGCGTCACTTGAAGCGATGTCTGTTTCTGATGACGGCTGATCAGCTGATCACAGCTGGAGAGACTTTTGATTTTGTGTCTGCACACATGATCATCACTGTACTAATATTAATCATGACACAAAATCATCAAAATCATCACTGCCAAAGTAGAAATGTATTTCTCTCTGCAGCCTGTTACCTGTTTAACAAACTGCATTGAGTATTTATACTACGCTCTGTGTATTTATACTACGCTCTGTGTATTTATACTGCGCTCTGTGTATACTGTATATACTGTGTTCTGTGTATTTATACTGTGTTCTGTGTCCTGCTCATAAGCAGGACTGATTTCTACCGGTGAAATGCGTCTTATTTATTCATTATTAACGTCTGTAGGTTTTGAAATTCGGATTGTGATGTCATTATTAAATAATCCAGAAAATGATTATGGTTTCTCCTAAAATTAAATTCATTTCTTAGGCTCAATGTTTCAGGGTAAATTGGAATTACATAACTCATCAAACCGACACTCAGGAATTATCAGCCTCACAGGACTGAACAGAAATGACGATAAATTATGTAAAAAGAGTTTCTGCTGACATACAGACAGACTCTCCAACTCTTTAACTCTTTAACACTCTCTGACATTTCAATCTGTTCGATCTGTGATATGTCAACACTCTGGTATGAAACTCCAGTGATGATGAGCTATATCAGATCAGTACGATCGGCTGCAGCGTCCAATCAAATAACTGATGAACAATGAGGGGGCGTGTCGGACCTCACAACACTTCCTGGAAGGATGCTCTCGTGCATCCTCGCTCATGGCTCCTCAGAGATCCCTCCTCGCTCCTCGCTCCTGAAAAATAAGAGACTTGGGATGTACCCTCAGTCTCTTCTCCCCAATATCTCCAGGGTGGAATATATTGGAAGCCGGTCAGCTGGTCTCTTTTATCCAATAGCGCAGCGACACAATTACATCGTTAGCCTATAATCTTGCTGCTGTCTCTTTCACATATGATTGTCTCTCTACCTTCAGTACGTTCATGCTGCTACGCGCCCCTCCACCTCCCCATCTCTACCCAGTGTCGCAGATCCATCAGCTTCATCAGCTTCATCAACTCATCATTCTATCAGCCTCATCAGCCACCACCACCACCACCACCATCAGTGTCTGGACTCCACGGGGGGATTTACCTTTCTGCTGCTCGGGGCAGACGCCCCTCTATTAAATATCTCCCTCTAGAGTCCAAGAGCCACAGACTCTGCCAAGACTTTATCATCACAACAGTTCTTTTTTCCTCATCTGACCTGGTCTCCTGATTGAAATGGCTGTTAAATATATCGCTTATTGGGGTAAAACAATTGTGAAAGTATGTTGCGAAGTTCCGAAAAAAAAAAGAATTAAACATTAAAACCATTTAAAGTGGGACTTTATTATGAAGTTGTCACAGGAAATGCACTGTGCCGGTGAGCTGGACACTGACCGCTGAATGAGTCTATTAAACAAAACATTGTACTGCATTCTCTTCTGTTTGTTTGTGTTTCTTAATTTGTACCCTTTTAAATGACTGCTCCAGTTTCATTTGGCTTTCGTCATTATGTCATTCAAAAATTAAGCTTTCAAATCTTCTGTTTGTTTGTGTTTCTTAATTTGTACCCTTTTAAATGACTGCTCCAGTTTCATTTGGCTTTCGTCATTATGTCTGCTTTAATGGAGCTGCTGCTGCAACATCCGATAGGCCTGCCTATAGATCTACTACATGATCCAGGAACAATGAGGTCTCTCAAATTAAGCTTTCAAATGAGAATTTGGAGTGCAGGAAAGTCCATCTGAAAAACTATGTCAAAATAACCCAATGAGAATTGGTTGAGAAATGTCATTGTTGTATGTGTATATATGTATGTGTATATATATATATATATATATATATATATATATATATATATATATATGAATATGCCAGCTACTAAGTAAAGAGAAACTGTAGCATAGAAATTATCTGGTCAAAATTGCCTGCTTTCTGGGAATTACATCCATGTTGAAATCGTAAGGAGGAGAGCTAGTTAACAGCAGCAGCACAGTCCTGAGCCTTAATAGAGTTTGCATTGTATGCAGGTATGACCCTTTCAAGCTCTATTCAGTAAAATTGAAGTGAAGGTAAATTACATTACAACTTTACCATGATGTGTTCAAATGTAAGAACGTAGTTTTTGGTGAGAAACTTTATAGCAATATAAAATAGAATTATGACCTGCTTAACTTCTCAAAGTGGCCCTATTATGCTTTTCCACTTTTTCCCTCTTCTTTAGTGTGTTATATATATTTTTGTACATGTAAAAGGTCCGTAGAGTGTAAAACCGGAAGTCCACGTCTAAAGGGAGTTACCCTCCCACTCAGAAGCTCCTGAGCTGCCTGAAACGGCTCCATTGAATTCTCTCCTTTACTTCCGTAACTTTATGAGGTCACAATGTTACGGAAGTGACGTAAAACTCCTTCCTGCTAGTTTGGCCCTCAAACAACAAAAGAGAGAGACGTAGCTGAAGCTCTGGAGGAAGAGTTTTTTTAAAATGTGAAATGTTGACCAATCACAACAGAGCGGGCTAACTGACCAATCAGAGCAGACTTTACTTTCTATAGGGAGGAGCAGGCGCTACAACGGAGCATTTCAGAGAAAGGGTGAGAAGAGGTGCTGCAGGACAGCCAGGATGAGAAAAACAAGGAGGATTATGAGCATTAACGCATGTAAACAAGTTGTAACTGCATAATAGGGCCTGTTTAACACTAGCTCTAAGCAGCTTGTTTTTTATGTATTTATTTGCACATGTACAAGTTTAACCATTGTGCAGGAGAGATTAGAAGCCAAAGATGGCTTATGAAAATACATCCCCCATTAGATATCAATAGACATAATTGGCAAAAGGAAAAACAATAAAAGAGAACAGAAATTGCACAATTCATCACAATTTCAAGAAGTAGAAGAATTCAGAAAATTGTTAAAATGAACAAATAATATATAACAATAAAATCCATGAAGTGTTATAAAACATTGCTAATCAAAGCCTCTTTCAGATGATTTTGTCATAGAATGTCATAGTTCACACTCCAATACCGTTGAAGTTAGCCGTTAACTCTGTTAAAAGCAGGACTGTGATAGGGAGAAGCCAGTAGTCGGCAGAAGAGCTGTTCATTGTGATTTTTTTTCCGATGTAACGTTACATCGATTTGGATCAATATTTAATGTATCCATGTTCAACAACCTAATATAATCGATGCAAAGTGAAAAAATACATATCATCTTTTAGATATACGCCTTCATTTCTAAATTCCCATGGCTGTGTCACCATTTGTCATCCAAGTGAACCTCCTTCCTACAGAACCCAGTAACAAAGTTATCAAATCATATTTTAGTGGCTTTCTGTAAGTTGATAAATGTAACTAATTGTAGTCGTGGCAGATTTTGGGATATCAGAATGATATTATATCGTATTGTGATGAAACTTGTAGTCATTATTAACTTTATTAGGCTCACCTGTGTTTTTTGTGATTCCTTTGTGTAAAACATCGGTAGAGCCACCAAAACCCCAAATTTTACTGTGAACTTTACAGCATTGCAATAACAGGTCTGCTGTACTCTGCTAGTAGCAATGGTATTAAGATTTAGAATACATACATTTTACAGGATGGACAGTTTAGACAGGGAGAGAGCACTGGCAAGTTTGGTTATACATAGTCAAATGTCCCGCTAACTACATATCTTGGTCACAATTATTTAATCACCAAATTTAAACTGACTTTTTGGTAACAATGGATAAAATTGCTATTTGTATGTGAGTTGTGTTGTTTGTAGAAACAAACCCACAGATAATTCTCCAAAACTGCAGCCCCCCTCAGCTCTACTAAGTCTCATAGCAACTTTTATGTCATTGTTTTAGTTTCACAGACAAAATGCTTTTGTTTTGGTTCTGTTTCCAGTCTGTATTTGCCATATGAACAATAAATCACCAATCGCAGTGTATATAAAAAGAATGACATAAAATATAATGTAATACTGTGGTAGACTGGTGTACAGTAGTGATGAAATAAAAAACTGTAATAGACAGGTTAAGATAAAGATATACTGCGGTGTGTGCAGGTATGTACAGGAAGTAGAAGTTGTAGAAAGATAAAGTGTATCAGTGAGCTGTGAGTAAAGTGTCATAGTGATGAGCTCCAGAGCTCAAGAGTTCAGCAGTCAACTCACCACTCTCATCAACCTGGTTTACAGCAGCAGCTGTTATCAGAGAAAAAGCTCTAAAAGGCCACCATACACTACCTGCTAAGTTACACCGTACACTACCTGCTAAGGTACACCGTACACAACTTGCTAAGTTACACCATACACTACCTGCTAAGTTATACCGTACACTACCTGCTAAGGAACACCGTACACTACCTGCTAAGGTACAACGTACACTACCTGCTAAGTTACACCGTACACTACCTGCTAAGGTACACAGTACACTACCTGCTAATGAACACCGTACACTACCTGCTAAGGTACACCGTACGCTACCTGAAAAGGTACACCGTACACTACCTGCTAAGTTATACCGTACACTACTTGCTAAGGAACACCATACACTACCTGCTAAGTTACACCGTACACTACCTGCTAAGGTACCCCGTACACTACCTGCTAAGGAACACCGTACACTACCTACAGTAGACAGAAGTAGTTAGAAACTAGTTGTTGAACATAGTGGAGCATTTATTCATTAAAAAGAGAGATTTTTCTCATGATTTGGAAGAGACCAAAACAGAGGTTAAAGAGAGTGAATATTCATCATCATCATGGATTCAAACACCACTCACATGAATGATAATGTTGCTCTGTACCACTGGATGTGTAAATTGGCAACTGTTCGCTAACACATTAGCCTTGTCAACTAAAAAGGTGATGATTAGTCAATGTTGTGTGAACAGCCAGCTTCTGCTGCTCCCAAAAGGCCAAATCAATTATTGCAGTTTTAATAGATCTTTCATAGAATCAACATAAATTAAACTACATTTAAACAACTTGAATATTAATATCAGTACCTGCCTCAGAAATCCATGAATGGTGACACAAAATAGTTCCGAGGCCTTATTTTAGGTCACTCTGCATAATGCAGGCATGGTTTACCTTGATTTGCTGCTTTATGGTTGATATGGCATCTGAAAAGAATGAGACAGGTAGGGCTGTATCATTTTTCTTTACATTGAACGCCTTTTTTGAGGTTTTGAAACAAAGCTATATCTGTCGCCATATTCTATGACGTCAAAAGAGTTAACTGTTTTTCGATTTCAGTGAACATTGAAAGTCTTAAGGTCAACAATTATTATTATCTTTAAACACAATAAAAAGAAATGAACAAAAAACCTGAAAAAAAAATGTTGATTAACTGTTTGATTTTCAAGATGATGTTAATCATCCATCAAGGACCATGTATTAATTACTGTACTTACTTAAAACAACAATCAAGACTTTAGTAATGTGATCATTTACTTTTTGCCGTGAAATGATACAAAAGTGGCCATCTACAGTTTATTTTCATTGTGTACTTCTATGAAATCCTAAAATCTTTGGAGATCATCTGTCCGTCTGTGCTTGAATCTGAAGTTTGGACAGTTTTTTTCAGATTGTAAAAGCACCACCAGTGAGCGTCATTAGGTGGTAATAAAACAGTAAGGAAAGCTTAGACTCTGTTCCTTATGGCTTCAGCTGGAGAATATGAGAATGAGCTATTTTAAAAGATGGAAGTAACTTAAGACTCTGGAAGTCTGTTGGCTGCCCAAACATAACTCCAAGCAGCTATCCTGCCATGTGGAATAAGCCTCCTCCACAGTGGTACGTATTCTAGAACTTTCTCTCAAAACGGAGCCAATCTGGGCAATTCACATAGTGAAAATCGTAAGCATTTTGGAATGTACGCATTAATTTAGTGGCGTCCTTGGTAAAACATAGTTTACTTGCCATAAATCTTCCACCCAAGTAGACAGTAGATATGGAGGTCTAGATTCATTAAAGCCCAATTTCGATGGGACCTCAAATCAAAAAACATCATATGAATTCAGTAAGTAAGTAACACAGGGTGAGTGATATACAAATGATCACTTGGAGGGGTGAAGAATTCCTTTAAGAAGCTTGCAACCCCTTAGATTTGACTTGTGACCCCTTGTGGAGGTCCCAACCCCCAGGTCGTGAACCTCTGATCTAGCCATTATTTTTCAGTCTCTACTTGGTCAGTGAATCTAAGTCAAGTATGGAGTGTTAAACCCATGTGAATGTGACATGAAACACCGGTGTAGGGGGTCAATTCCTGAATCAGATATGGTCCCCATGTCATACAGTAATATATGACTGCATTACTGCAATCTGTACTCTATATGGCTCTATATTCTATTTCAGTATGATTCATTGGCAACAATATCCCTAATATATATTTTTTCTAATGATACTTATGCAGATGTGTGCCATTTGTTTAATAAGTAAGACATATTAACTTTGAAATTGTTCTGATTTCTGGAACTTCAGTTCAAGAGGATATAGAATAACTTCATTGTTTGTTAATACTGTTTGTGTGAAATACACAGAGTAAGTACTTTATCAACGATCTTGTCTTTAAAATTCTGAGAACTTGAAAGCACTTGTGTCAACAGTATATGACTAATTCCTGAAAAGAATATCCTAAAATTACAGCAATCGATCAGAATTCTCCACAGAATCGTGGGAAATATTTCTCAATGATATTATATGCTGTATTCAATTTACCAAGGCTGTTTATGCAAGCTCAACACTTCTAGCAGGTCCAGGAGCTTAACAGAGACACAACGAAAGGAGGACTAATTGAGAACAGCATTTCTGTTGAGTCAGAGCAGCAGAGTGACGTGGCACTGTCATTGAACTGAAGTAATAAATGCTGTATTATTCATGTGAGCCGTTATATTCCAAATAATCTGGCTCAGTACTTCTCCCCTTTTCTTTGCTAAATTGCCTTATTCCCTTAAGGGATATTACCACTACCAGAGTTGGAAGGGGAGTTGTATTGGGGTCCAGAGGTAAAATTAAACAAAACAAAATGAACTTAATTTCAATGAAAAGTACATTACTATGAATCCCCGCAACACATTGAAACCGAACTGTTTCTGAACTGAACATTAAATGGTAAATGCGTAATCTTAGCTCAACACACTAATATTACACTAGCACTGCTATAATTTAATGAGCAGTCTTATCAACGTCTGATAGGCATTACCCTAACGCTTTGGCTTAGAACAATTTGACAAAGTAAAAAGGATTAATTCCTGCCACATCAAGGCGCAGGGCAGAGCTAAAGATAGAGGGGGAAGGGGAGAGAGAGGCCCCTCGGCTGGGAAGCAGAAATGGTTTCGTATAACCAGCAGTTGGTAAAAGTAGCTTCACAAACCCTTTACTTCTATACATGAATGTGATAGAGCACAGGGTTTTACTTGGGCAAAAGTGCTGAAGAAGAATTAGTTAAGAAGTGAAAGTAAACACTTGAAAGTTCTAGTTGACGTTCTAGTATTGCAGTGCTCCAGCCTATAGCTTAGTTTGGTCAGTCTTTTTAATAAGGCTACAAATTTAAAGGGCACATCACTTCCACAAAATTGAGGAATTCATAATGGTGTGAACACAATGAGCACAAAGAGCATTTGTCGCGCGGTTGATTACATACAAAGTCAATGCAAAGACAATAATACAAGAAATTTGTGTCAATTTTTTACCTCAATGAGAAATTTCCGTGAAACTGTGTCATAAAGCCTATCAGCGTTTGGATTCCCCTGTTGTCACTAACGTTCTGATATCGTTGAATCAGAAATTGAGCAAAAATGTATTGTAGCCATTGTGAAGGAATTTCCTTCTTGTATGTAACACTTCCCTCTCATGTATGTTAAAGGGAACTTAAGACAGGGCTTCACAGGTCAGGTCAACTCTGTTGTTGGCTGTGTTGGCTCTGGCAACTGGTAGGCCAAGGTCAGCTAGAAACCTTCTGTATTTGGTTTAGACTCAACAGGCTGGTGCCTGGTTGGAGACGCTGGATAAGAGAGACTGTACAGAGGCTATGTTGTTGCTAGCACAGCAAAGGTAGATGTATTTCCTTGTTAAGATCTTATATCCAATAGAATCCTCACACGTCAGGCTGTGTTAGAACTAACCCTATTTGGATATAGCGGAACTTAGCTGGTCTGGGGAGGGTTAAATACTGTGCTCCAGGACACCATCTTCAGAACTGGTAAGCAGTACGCTGTGATTCACACGTGGTGTTTCCCTGTTCTCCTCAATCGAGCTTCAATAAATATTCCTGCTTAAGACATCCTCTAGGATTTCCATCACAGCCATCTGCCGGCACTCAGAGCTCTACGATAGAACTTCATAATTGTACAGAGACCAGACGAAGTATTTGGTTTTTCCGACGTATCTGGGACCTCCACAATAGTAACGAAGCAGCAATAGAGGTTATTTCGGCCACGGTTGATGACGGAAAGAAATGGCGCAGCGAAATGTTGTTGGAATCTAAATGGAAGTAAGCTCCTCCTCTCCGATGCGTATCACAGGAATAAGTCAAATAAACATAAATGATCCTGCTGTCCAACTTCCACATGTAACATGAGGTGAAAATTGGCTTTAAAGAGACACACAATGGACCAAATCAAAGAAACCAGAGGTATTGTAACACATTCCATCTATTAATCCCTAGTATTGTATGGCTCAAGTTCCAAAATGCTGGATCCTACACTTCTCATGCAACTGAATTGCATCTTTTTTCTAACTCTCCCTGTCTGGTTCACACCCGTCTTTCACCACACAAACAAAAGGGAATAGTGAGAAACCCCTAAAGACATCAGTATTATTAAGTCAGACTTGACAAAGCTGCTCCACAGCCTCAGAAGACGTCATAGTGTCAAGTGTTTCTGCGGGATGAGTAACACTCAGCATGAGTATTAAACTGATATTCACATGCCAAAATGTCACTTTAAATGCACATAATAAATCGTGCATATTTTTCTAAATCATAGCCACTTGCACACAACTGACTGAAACATCTCAACTCAAGAACAAATCACTTTATGTTTAAATGAGCTTTCAACTACATTTCAAGGTTTCAACAGTTATACTTTAAGGTGCGTAACCAGAAATTGTATGCATATTTATTGCCTCTCAATGGCTTTAATATTGGAAAAAAGTGTGGTTTTCTTATACTGAAAGCCATACCCATCACTTGGGGAAATAAAATGCACAACAATATGCAACCAAGGGCTGACATGCAAACAAAATTAGATTTGTTAAAGGATTATTTTAGCCCCACATACCAGGCATGAAGTTGTTAGCTGTTAGCAAGCCAATATTAACTTTGTCTTAGCAAGTTACTGTAGCTAGCTAAGGCACTTGCAAACATAATACTGCATGGCTTTCTGATGTATCCACATTCCACTTTAACACAAGTTGCATACTGTCAAAATGCTTTTGCATTTACAGAAATTGAGTTAACCTAAAACTGACATTTGGTCAGAATGCTTGCTGCACACGTAACATATGACATACTGAGTGTCAGGATCCACAGTTTTCCCCTTCGTCCTGCTGATGCCTCACGTTTAGAGCTTTTGTTCGACAGCTTATAAAAAAGCTTTTATATAAACTCAGCGCAGGGTTTCTTCTCTGTTGTTTGCTAGCAGACGAAAGTGACAAGGAGCCACCTTCAGCCATCCTGCAAATTTCCCCGCTGCGGGACTAATAAAGGATTATCTTATCTTATCTTATCTTTTCACATAAAAATTGTCAATGGAGAGAAATGTATTGTTTTACTCTGACTGTCTTAAATGTTCTATTTTATTACGTGACTCATTACTAGTACTGGCTGCACGGTGGTGTAGTGGTTAGCACTGTCGCCTCACAGCAAGAGGGGGTTCAATTCCCGGGCTCAATTACGTGGAGTTTGCATGTTCTCCCCGTGTCAGCGTGGGTTCTCTCCGGGTTCTCCGGCTTCCTCCCACAGTCCAAAGACATGCAGCTAAGGTTCATTGAAGACTCTAAATTGCCCGTAGGTGTGGATGTGAGTGTGAGTGGTTGTCTGTCTATATATGTCTGCCCTGCGACAGACTGGCGACCTGTCCAGGGTGAACCCTGCCTTCGCCCATTGACAGCTGAGATCAGCTCCAGCACCCCTGCGACCCTTAACTGGATAAGCAGGTTACGGAAAATGGATGGATGGATTACTAGTACTGCTAAAGCTGTTGCTATTGCTGATGCAACTAGTTACCACTATCGCTAGTGCCACCGTAAAGGCCTTTACACACAACGAGGGCGTGACCAATAGACCACAAGAAAATGCAAAAATACTCTAATTTTCACAATTGTTCTATAGTCAAAGCTACTGTAAGATATTTTAATTGAGTTTCCTTTTTGAAAATGCTCTGAGTGAATTTGAGTTCCCCTCTGGTTAACACAATTACACAGTGTATATTTCTGGGGATTTCTTGTGAGAGTAGATTGAACACTGCAAAATAGAAAGGCATCTCCTCTTTACTTCCAGAACATGGCTGAACACCTGTTGGTGTCCCTCAGTTTATTCAGTTAAGTAAAGTATTTTTTCACTCCTGGTTCTGGTTAATTATACTTTCTGGACTGGACTGAGGGCAGATCCATTGGCTGAACCTCTTGGTTAATGCCATTGGTTGTTGACTATCCAGTTTTTATTAATTAATAAAAACTGGATAGTCTATAATTAATTTATGAAAAAAGGCAGTCCATGTTAATAATGGGAGGTACATCATGAATAATGTTGGTAAATGGATGAATTTGATCTGCATATTGAACATTAAGCCATCCTACTACAAGCTCAAAAAGATTGTTGACAATATCAGTGTGGTATACAAATAACTAAACAACTGCCAAACTAATATGGTGGCAAAGAGCTCCAAGGTGTTTCATATTAAAGAAAAAAGAAAAGCTATGATGTAAATTATAACTATAATAAATTGTAGAAATATTTAAATGAAACAAAAACTAATTTAAGAATTATAATCATTATTTTTTATAATAACAGTTTAATAGGATTTCAATTTTATTCCAAAAAAGCCCTTTTCAAAAGTCTGCTTTTATTTCATAATTTCACTTTTTTATTTCATATCATGTCACCTCTCAGCCAGCCACAAGTCACCTGCCTTTTAAGCTAGCCAGATCAACAACTTCTATTAAAGTACCCATCTAGCACCTGTTAGCTAGAGTAACAACAATGTCAAAGTAATTCTGAATCAGCTATGCTGCTGTAAATACAAATATTGCACAGACACAGAAACTAACTCTACTATTTCTTATTTGTTAAACTTAACAAGGCTGAATATGTTACCTAGCTGGCTAACTAGCTAGGAGGGGGTTTGACCATTGGTTTACTCAGCATCAGCATTACATCAGCAAATTGATTAGACAGTGTTAACGGCTTTGGTTAGCTAATTAAGTCGAGTTAACTCGATAGCTTTTTGATTCCAAAGATGTTCCTCAGAGAAAGACACAACTATAAAGATCAAAAAGACAGACAGTTTTTCTCCTTGAATTAGAGCTAGCTAACAATGCAAACACCAAATTGTATCTTTGATGCCAGGTAATAACATGGCCTAGCTAGCTAGGTAGCATGACCAGGCTTATTAAGCTAAGTGAGTCTTACAGTAGTTTAGTTACTGTCTCTGTGTACTGTGTTCATTCACAGCAGCATCTAGTAGGTTGATTCAGAATAACGCTGGCATTGTAGTTGCTCTCGCTAACAAGAGCTAACTGGCTAAATTTGGTAGCAGGCTGAAAGGTGAGAGGGCGGTGACATGAGAAGTGACATTATGAAAAATGGGGTGGCAGCATCTCAGTCCATGGGGACGTGGCATTGGGAATTTAATTTTAGTCAAAGTTAGGTTCCACAACAGGTGTTTCCAGAAGGCTCTGTTAACATGGAGCAACACATTCAAGCGCATGTCTGAGTCTGTTCTGCAATAATGAGGCAGAAAGGTAAACTAGGTTCCTAAAAAAAAAAAAAAAAAAAAAATGGGACAGTCCAAGTACGCAGTGTGGATTGGTAAAGGTTCCAGTTTGACTCCGGGGCACTACAGAGGTGCCCTTGAGCAAGGCACTGAACCCCGACTGCTGGGGGCGCCACCCAATGAGACAGCACCCTCCCTCTTACATCTCCCATTAATGCATGTGAATGTGTGAATTTCTGGCCTGTATGTGTGTAAAATGACAACTAAGTGAAAAAACATTGTGTCATGATGAAATGTGTCAGATGAATATGCCTTAAATAGATTAAAAAAACATAGAAAAGGGGCATTATAAAGAAAGAAACAAGTAAAAAGTATTCTATTAGGAAATGATGAAAAAACATGAAGCGTTTTAATAGTTTCTTCGGTCTCACCAATTGTTGGTTCATTTGTATATTTTACACAATTCAATGCACTTTCTAGGACAAGCTTATGGTTGATAGCGTCCCCACATTTTGGTAAAGGAAAATCAAAAAGGCCTGGGCCGAATGTAGAATTTCCTAAATAAATTACAAACACCTGCTTTATATATTCCACAGCTTCTTAGTAAAACTGAATATAAGTATTTACATAAGTTCACCACAAACCTAATGCTGCACC
Source organism: Anoplopoma fimbria (assembly GCF_027596085.1). Classification (NCBI taxonomy): domain Eukaryota; kingdom Metazoa; phylum Chordata; class Actinopteri; order Perciformes; family Anoplopomatidae; genus Anoplopoma; species Anoplopoma fimbria. The sequence goes on from NC_072451.1 coordinate 13,493,858, forward strand.
TGTGTGAGTGTGTGTGTGTGTGTGTGTGTGTGTGTGTGTGTGTGTGTGTGTGTGTGTGTCAACAGGGGTTTGTCAATGAGACATTAAGGTTGATGTGTGAGCAGTCAGTGGGCACGGGCACAATGTTTTTGATTCAGGGTAGTTTCTAAAAATAGCCTTATTAATATGTTCCAACATTGAAAAACATCTCCTTGCATCAGATTCTATGTCCCCAGTGAAGTCCCCCTCTCACCTCCATCACCGTACGTCTCCACGCCGTATCCGTCCTGCAGTCCGTTACTCCAGGTGCCTTCGTACCTGGCCGGTGTGTTCAGGCTCTGCCGGACCCCGTACCGACCCTTGAACCCGTGAGTCCACTCTCCCCGGTATATCCACCTTCCCTTGGTTTCCACGCCGAGTCCGTGGCGTTTCCCTTGCGCCCAGTAGCCCTGGTAGATGTTCCCGCTGGGCCAGGTGTAGACACCGACCACCTCGAAACCGTTGGACCAGGAGCCCGAGTACTCGCCCTGGCCCTTGGGACCGGTGCACACACCCTGGCCGTGGGCTTTGCCTTCCTCCCAGCCTCCGCAGTAGGTGCCACCATCGTCAAAGTCGAACCGACCGCCCGTCATTCAGAAACGGAGGGTGAAAGTACTACCCGGTGGCTTATTATGAAGTCCAGAGTGTGCGAGTTGTTTTTCAGATGCGCGGTGATGATGACAGAGAAGCCCTAGTGAGAAGAGGAGCTCCCAGCGGAGGTGTGAGGGAGCGGGGAGTGATGGCGGCTGGGCGCATCGGCAGTACAGTGACGGTTACTGAAAGCGGGACGTGGGAGGGTGAGAGGCGGCCGCCACGGCTGCCAGAGTCGCTCCGCTGCTGAGTGCTGGAAGACTCTCCCACCTTGAAGTGAAGGCTGCTAAAATACACGTGATGAAACGAGATGTGCTTCCTGTATAAGTCTTCACAATAAAAGCTCGCCATTCAGCTGCTGTTTTCGAGTGAACCAACAGTTAGGATATAGCACGTCACAACAATCGTGATATTTTAATATTAACACATTATCTAGCTTTTCAACTGAGAAATTACTGTTCATAAAACATACATGGCAATGAACACATACAACCAGAGACATTAAAGGCATATCTATGTAACTCGATATAAACAGCATGGCAGGATCTCTGTCAGTTGACAAGATTTGAACGATATTTAATTTAATTCTAATAATTTAGTTGCACATGCTTAATTTACAGAACTTTGCTGAGGTCACTCAAGCTGAGCTCTCCAGCATTGTTTTAAAAATGAACTCCTCCACCAGCTCTTTGGACCCCATCCCCACATCACTATTGAAAGCATGTCTCACAGCCATTGTCCCCAGTGCAACATACAAAATAAACAGGTCCCTGTCTACTGGTAAAGTAGCCCCCTCCCTCAAACTGGCAGCCATCAAACCTGTGCTTAAAAAGCACAATCTGGATCCTGAGGTCCTCTCCAACTACCGTCCCATCTCAAACCTGCCTTTCTTAGCGAAAGTCTTGGAAAAGGTTGTCACAATCCAGCTACATGACCATCTCCACTCCCACCAGCTCTATGAAACCTTCCAGTCCGGTTTCAGACCTTTCCACAGCACTGAAACTGCTCTGGTGAGGGTGGTAAATGACCTCCTAAGGGCAGCAGACTCAGGATCCCCCAGTTTGCTAATCTTGCTGGACTTAAGCGCTGCTTTCGACACGGTGGACCATAGCATCCTGTATCGGCGCCTCCAGGAGGTGGGAATCAAAGGCACTGCCCTGGACTTCTTTCATTCTTACCTCACAGGACGGCAGGAATATGTTGCCCTTGGCAAAGTCACCTCCAGCATCAGATGCGTTACCTCCGGTGTCCCCCAGGGGTCAGTCCTGGGGCCCCTGCTCTTCTTAATATACATGCTGCCCCTGGGAAAAATACTACGGAGCCATAACATCAAATTCCACTCGTATGCTGACGACACACAAATTTACCTGCAAACTAACCCTGACAAACACCTGGCACTATCCCGGGCTACCAAACGCCTGGATGACATCCAGCACTGGATGAGCAGCAACTCACTACAGCTAAATGGCAGCAAGTCAGAAGCCATTCTCATTGGCACCCCCCTTCAGACAAAAAGGCCGGTCTCACCCACATCACCATCAATGGCCACCCCATTCCTCTTTCCTCACTGGTCACAAACCTGGGCGTCAAGCTGGACTCATCATTGTCCTTTGATGCGCACATCAAATCTGTCTGCCAAACATCATTCTACCACCTGAGAAACATCTCAAGGCTAAGACCCTCACTACCCAAACGTGATGCAGAAAAGTTGGTGCACGCATTTATCAGCTCTCGGATTGACTACTGTACCTCTCTGCTCGCAGGTCTACCAGCCAAAACCATCCAGAGGTTACAATATGTCCAAAACAGTGCCGCCCGGGTTCTCACCAGGACACGGAAATCAGTACACATCACCCCAGTCCTCCACTCCCTCCACTGGCTTCCCATAAAACAACGCATCACTTTCAAAGTACTTCTCCTAGTATTCAAGGCCATAAGCTGTACCGGTCCAACCTACCTCCTGGACCTCCTCACCCCTCAATCCACATCCAAGACACTAAGGTCAGGAAACTCCAACATCCTTGCGGTTCCCCGGACAAAGCTGGCTACCATGGGAGATCGTGCCTTCTCTTCACTGGGGCCACGCCTGTGGAATAAGCTCCCGGAGAAGATCAGGGCCTTAGACTCCCTCACCGCTTTTAAATCAAATCTTAAAACTCACCTGTTCCTCTCTGCCTTCCCCTAAGGTCTTGGTAATTTAGATTTCTTGTGTTTGGGTGGTTGTTCAGTTTTAATAGACATTCTTAGATTTCATTATGATTAAATTAATTAATTCATTTAAATTCTTATTTTATTTTTTGTTTGTTTTTAGTGTTTTATTATTATATTTGATTATTGTGATTGTTCTACCCTGTGCAGCACCTTGAGATTTCTTTGTATTTTAAAGTGTGCTATATAAATAAAATCCATTATTATTATTATTATTATTAGAACCAATTAGTTGTGTACGTGCGAAAAGCATTCTACATATTGCTGGAATTTGTTGTGTCAGTTAGTTTTCAGTAATTTGTTTACCGGTCTTGTATTTTGACAGGGGGGCCCTCTAAAGATTTGGAGCTTTTGGAGCCCCTTAGAGTATGTAGACCTGATGTCAGTTAATAACGTTGCCTGATTGGTAATCCAGCCTTGTCATGCTATCATTGTGAAATTATCCTCTGTGTTTCTTTTGTATTTACTTGACTTAATGGATTTCAAAGCTTGTTTCCTATAGATTTCTTACAATTAAATTGTTGGGCTTTTTGTATCAGCAGCCTCTTAAGAGTGGTTTGATTCATGGGAAGAATTAAGTCTTTCCAGGGTTTTAAAGAAAAATCTCTTGATAAAAGAACTTTTAAAAGACCAAAATATGGCAATTGCTGTCTGCAACCAATTGCATAGGGTAGGATTGAAATTAATCTTGGCTCACCCTCTTCAAAGCTGTTAACATGGCTGATTTCTAAATTTAGAAATGACACCAGCTGTTCTCACTCTTGCCCAAACTGCACATGTAATATGGGGACCAAAGAACTACTGTGGAAATAAAGAACCTATTTAAGAAACTAATTGTTGAAAAATAAATTGTAGTTGTTTCATTAGAATTTGCCTCATAGCAATAGCTGAAGCAACATCATTTTACCCAAAATAATGTAAAACCATGCTCTTATTTTGAAAGCAGAAACAGCACTCAGCCTGTACTTTTCCGACTAACTGTGACCAGCTTCATGTGACTCTGTAGGCCTGACACACAATCACAGAAGAGGGGATCAACAGTTTTCATGAAGGCCTAAGATCTATTTCATCAATTATTATACAAGACACACACATATCAAGAAGTTTATTGCTTGGACAAAAATCTGTAATCTAGTCTTAGAAAGGTATATATATAAAACAGTATCTAACAAAAGTCAGTTCATGAAGCACTGAACAATACATTGAAATACATGACCTTCCGTATGCACCAACATCCATATTAATTGATTGATGATTTAATAAATAAATTCTTATATATATCTGTACCAGGTATGGTTATATTTATTATTAGGTCTGTCATAATTTGGAAGTCATTGTAAATATGTCTAAAAATGTATTACTTTTTATCTTTGTAGGACTGTAATGCAAATCCGCCATACAAAAAGTTCACAATAGTGTATGTCGTCACATCATATTGATAATGAAAATTTAATAGATAATTTATCTGATACTGTGGTTGCTGTGTTAACAATCCAGACTGCAGGAACTGATGAATTAGAACATATGAGGAAGGCCTCCAGCTAAAACCATTGTATTGCTTTCATTCCCCTATCATGGTAAATTACAAAATGTGAGGCCTCTGGACAGAGCACTTCTTAGTCTCTATTTTTTTGTGACTTAATATAGCAGTACAGAACCTGTTAGCTCTGTGCCAACTGCTTTTCAAAGTAGTAGATGCCAAAAGGGAGATTGTTGTTTCAGGTTATTTCAGAAGAAAGGTCTAAATGGGTAATATTTATGACTTCTGAACTCAGACAAGCAAGAGAATGAAGACAGCAACAGCCCTCAGAATGACAGCTGCTCTGGATACAAGGACAACTCAAAGAAGGACTGTCATCTCAACATGTTGGCAAACACTGCCATCCTCTGGAAAAATTAGTCTTCACAGCTCAGCCTGCTGCTGAGTTACCAAATTGTCAGGCAACTCATATTTTCCTAAATATTCTGCAGTGACGTAGAAGAACAATTTTATATGTGGACTTGTCATTTTATTGTCAAAAGCATTTGCACGGTTCCCAAAACCTTTTTTTATGTAGGTTGAAAGTAATGTTATGTTATGCAATAATATATACTGATACTATTTTACAAAATATTACCCCCAAAAAGCCCCAAACAACATATCTATGCTGCCTATTAAATAGATCTTCCTGGATAGCTTGCAGCATCAGCTTAGTGTATCATTTGCTAATAAATAGCTAGAGTTGACGTCACTTTGTCCCACCTTAAATTCATTATGGAAAAACTATTCAGGTGTTTGGGGAATAACCTACTACAAACTTTTGAGAAATAAAGCTTTTCTTTTAAGTCTGATCTACTTAGCTTAATCTCAAAGACATACAGCAGTTTCTGTGCAACGGTATGAACACAATGATTGGCAGTGGAATTGGCTGCGATGTAAGGGGGCACCAGTTAAAATCTTGACCGCCATGCAACACTGAGAGCGGTGTCCACCAAGACAGCCCAACAATATCCAGAGCCTTCAGCATCTCATGGTGGATGTTAATGACCTCTGCCAGGAGGTGGGAGGTTCTATATTACAAGCGTCTCAGCGAGATGTTCCCAGCTCATCCTCACCTCACTTTAGGTTTGTCAGTCATGTCAGTTAACCCTCCTTGGCCATCTGATCCATCAAATGACGCCCTTTTCCCTGGGAGTTCACTTCAGACATCCTCAGTGTGGTCTACATTCCACCCAGGGGGACACACAAGGCCCTGTCTGAGGTTAACAATGACCTCGTTAGCTACCAAGTGAACCACAGAGATGCCACACTCATCAACCCGTTCTCACTCCCAATGCGTCAAATAATGCAGCTTTGTCAGTGGTCCTCGTCATCTGACACCAATACTCTTGAAGCGTGTGTATGCCGCGCACCCACCCGCAGCACTCATGAGTTGTAAGGTACGTGAGTCGTTAGTCAGTCAAGTTAAGGCCAACCAGGCGCTTTTTCTAAACACAACTAAGTGGGTTTGTTTCCTAAAGCTAACTTTCTGTAAAGACCAAAGTTTGTTTTGAAAAGACAGCATGCATGTAACAACCGATACTGACACGTTCATAACTGACACGTTCATAACTGACACGTTCATAACTGACACGTTCATAACTGACGACAGAGGGGAACCTAGACCGTCGTAGTTTGAAGCTTTGTGCCGCTGACCAAGCTACATTATTTATGGCATTGGTGTGAGAATGTGTTGCCTTCGTCGTTGCCGGGGATTTCAACAGCTCTAACCTCCACGAGTATTGCCAAACTTTTGATAACACCCCCCCCCCCAACAGGGTAAAGAACCCCAAACTAAGCTTTTATAGGCTGCCGAACCAAAAAACGGAGGATACAGACAATCAGACGTGAGGCAGAATGGGAAAACATGGGATCTTGCCTCTCTAGCACTTGCTAACAGCTAATTCCACATAGACCCCAGCCAGGTGGCAGAAGCAGCAGCAAACCAGGGAGTGTATAAAAGATGCATTTGGCCCTTAGAAAACAGAGATGAGTGTTGTGTCCTGAGCTGTTCCAACTCACATTAATAACAGTTGGAAAATGTTGGGACAAAATAAAAAATCAGCTGAAGGTGCCAACTTGGCTGAAAGTTCTTGGACATCGATCATATATGGGAGTATATGGAGCTAAAATACAGAGAGCTGCACACTCCTGTTTGTTCTCAATGTATCTCTACCACTCTCTCTCCCTCTGTGTTTTATCAGCCAGTGAACACACAGTAGAGCTGTGTCATGGAGCTAATATAGAAACAATGATTTCAGCAGTGGGTGGGTGCATTAGGACCAGGCTATTCAATGCTACATGCTGTTATTGTTAAAATTTAACATGCCATTTAAGATTCCTATTTCAGGTTTTGACATCAGAAAGAGGGCTTCTTCTGGTTTTACGGTCTTGATGGTTAAGCGTCTGGTTAGAATAATACCAGATCTGGGTAAAACGACCTGATCTGCGTAGAATACGACCAGATCTGGATAGAATCAAACATGATCTGGGTATAAAACACGATCTGGGACCACATTATGAGTGCAAATTCATATTTAATTTTTGCAGCAATACTTAATTCTAACATGTTTAGTGACTGAAATGTCATTAACCCTCTTTGGAGGAAGTGAGGGTTTTGGGTCAAAAATGAAAATAAACTAGCATGGTATCTTCTAATTAGCATGCTGGTTATGTCCTAGCTTGCTTACACAAAATGTAAATGGCCAGTAGAGTTACTGGCCACTATACATCTTGAACAAACTGTTCAGATCTAAGATATCTGAACAGTTTAAGATATCTGAACAGTTTGGGTTTTCTAACAAAGATTATTGTGATCCCACTACTCTGCATTTTTCTGATAGCAGTCACCTTTGGCAAGATGAAGTCACCTTGTGCATCTTGCCAAAGTCAAATCAAACAGAGTGTGTTTGGATTACAGTTGCTATGATTTAGTTTTCTAAGAACAGATTGCTGAACTTTTTGGCAAAGTAAACATAAAAACAACACAGTCTGAGCTCTACTGTATATGGTAGTAGAGGCTGTCAGCTCTCCTCCTACACACACACACACACACACACACACACACACACACACACACACACACACACACACACACACACACACACACACACACACACGTACACAAGTACACAGAGAGAGAGAGAACTCAAGGAAAGATAGATTTAAAAAATGAAATCAGATGTTATATTGTTACACGTGGCGTCAGCCAGCGTTGACAACAAAACATCTTGCTAAACATATAAATCTGTGTTTTTTATAGGTCACTTCTGTCATTTTTAATCTGCATTACCATGTAATAGCTGCCAATGTATGATCATGTAATCACCGAACATACAACCACTAATCATATTTCAGTTATGTTTACAACCAATATGTTAATAGATTTGACAAAAATTGTAAAATGGATGAAATGCTTTCTGAGTGATGAAAAAATCTAATCACTTTTAAATCAATTTTAGCTGCTTTGCATCCACAACTCTCCATTGAGGCTCTTCATCAACTACCAAATGCCAAGCAACAGCTTTGATAAAAAGCAGTACCAGAGTTTTTTACCAGTAAGAATTTTTAAAAGGTAGAACAAAGCGCACCTTTTCTTTTAATAACTAAATGATGTCTAGTTTGTGAAATCGATGCTTGTATTGAAATATTTTACTGTAAAATTAGGTTTTTTTGGGTTGATGTTTGGATCCTCATTAAAACCCTAAAATAGAAAAAAAGTCCAGCTTCTGCCTTCTTACGTGTGTCTCTGGTAATAATGGTGAGCCATTGTTTGGTTTGTCCTTTCTGGGCTTCTGTAGAAACATGGTAGTGCAACACGGTGGACTCCGTGATGAGGACCTGCTCACAAGAATACTAAGCTAACAAAAAGTGATTATAAGCTAATGAAAACATAGTTATAAATATCATATTACAATCCTGCCAATACTTCCCCCTAAATCATATACAATGTTTTTTTTTATAATTAAATATTTAATAAGCTAACAATGCTTGCCACATGTGTTAAACGCATATAGCGCCTCTAACTTTGGAGACAAACATGGATCCTGCTGCTGCGTGTTGACTTCAGGTACTAAAAGCACATTGGCTTTGTGGCTTACTCTTCTTAAGCATGGCATTTGTTTGTGTAGCATAAGGGCATGTGATACTGCCTGAAAGGGGGAGGTAGCCAAAAGTTTGATTTGGTGACAACAGATTTAGCAGACAGAGCTGAGATCCAACAGGGTTTTTGAACGTCAGGAGGTTGAGCTCAGTTCCAGGAGGCTCCAACCTCATGTAACCCCCCCCCTTTTTTTTTTCTTTTTCCTTCTTTACAGCAGAGAAACCAATCTGAAGTTGAGAAACCTGACTGGAGGAATTCCCATAGAGCTGACAGCACACTCCTTTTTAAGTACACATTCTACATCATGTAAAGGACCATTTGTATCTCAATCTAAAAATAAAAAAGGGGAAGAGGTTTAAAGATTAGGACCATACCAGTGTTTTGCAACGTAATTGTACCCTGGTATATATAAAGAGAAATTCTGTTGTCATGAGATTTAGTAATTCTGTTGTTCAAAAAACAAATGAACAAATGCTTAAATGGTCAATGGACTTGCATTGCCACATCTATGGTTATAAAAAATCATTCGGTCAAAGTTAGGGAACGGTATAGTCATGGTTAAAGAAATACAAAGCTTGACTATTGGAGTGAGACAAGATGCCTCCCTGATAGTGGCCTCACACCTACAGGTGCAAGGTTTGATCCAGTCACCTTCACCTGTTGCAGGAGGGCAACAAATTCTCAATCCAAAATAAAATATCTGCTTGGTCAATGGCCCTGCTCTTCAAACTGTGTCGATCTAGGTTCCCCTCTAGTGTAAGATTTTGGTGGGTCAGGGACGGCGCGTAATTTTCTGCTTGTTACATGCATAGTGTCTTTTCAAACATCCAACATATACATAGTTTTTAGGTTTACTTACGCAACAAAACTATGTAGTTGGGTTTAGGCAACAAAAGTACTTGGTTAGGCATAAATAATGTATGTAAAGTAACAAATGTAAGGTAAAAGAAATTGAATAGGTTTCACACAGGGCGACTGTGGCTCAGTGGTAGAGCAGGGTCGTCCTCCAGTGGTGGAGCAGGGTCGTCCTCCAATCAGAGGATCGGCGGCTCGATACCCGGCTCCGGCAGTCCATGTCGATGTGTCCTTGGCCAAGGACCTAAAGCACTTAACCCAAGTTGCTCCCTAAGGCTGTGCCATCGGTGTATGGATGTTGTATGAATGTTAGTTAGACTTAGAGTCCAAATGGGCAGGTGGCACCATGCATGTTAGCCCCTGTCATCATGGTATGAATGGTTGTGAATGGGTGAATGATATGTAATGTAAAAGCGCATTGAGTGGTCGGAAGACTAGAAAAGCGCTCTACAAGTACAGTCCATTTACCCATGACACAAACAGCGTTCTCCTGGGGGAACGCTCCTCCCATATAAACCATCCTGCACAGACTTTCTCACTCTTTATACTATGTCAGTTGCTCTAACTGTCTACTTATGACGCAGATGGGAGTTAGTTAAAAGTCTAGTGTGTCTAAATTTAGCCCTTTAGAGGCCATAGGGAATTATGACCCTTATCTGGATGATGCAAATTAGGAGAAATTGTTATGTCATTATATAGGCACAAAAGGAGGAGGTCAGGGTGGAGGTATGGGTCAACAAAACGTCAGACTTCAACACTGGAGTCTGCTATTTGGTTTCTGTTTCCTGCCTACAGTCGAAATGTTTGTAAGGTGGCCCTGCTAGGAAGTTTGGCCTTGGTCTGACTGCAAAGAAAATGTCATGACTTGAGGAGAATCGCTTTTAAATACATCGTCCGCTGAACTGGACAGATTGATCAATGGAAGTCGTTTATTTGGTGGAAAGATCCATCCATATCCCTGGCAGAGGTGTCTGAGTTAGTCAAAAGCAGCAAGATGCCAGGGGAGGATGAGATTCGCCCTGAGCTGCTGAAGGCTCTGGACATTGTTGGGCTGTCTAGGCTAACACGTGTCGTGTGGAGGTCATGGACAATGATTGTGGTCTGGCAGACCGGGGTGTTGGTTCCCATTTAAAAAAAAAATGGGGACCAGAGAGTGTGCTCCAATTATCGGGGTATCACACTGCTCAGCCTCTATTTGAGGGAGCTGAAAAAGGAGGTTCAGGCCGAACCACAGATTAAGGAGGAACAATGCGGATTCCATCATGGCCGTGGAACAGTGGACCAGTGGACCAGCCCTTTACCCTTTCAGTTCTGTTGGAGATGGGAGTTTTCCCATCGAGTCTACATGGTTAGACTAAGGCTTACGATGTCCTACGGGGAGTCCTGAGGGGGGTACTGCAGGAATACAGTGTACCGGGGTTGTTGCTATGACGTCCTTGTATAACAAAAGTGGGAGCTGTGTCCGTATACTCGGCACAAAGTCAAACACGTTTCCAGTGAGTGTTGGCCTCCCCCAAAGTAGTGTCTTGTCATCAAATGCTGTTTGTGATTTTCATAGACATGATTTTAAAGGCGCAACCGGTGGAGGGGAGTGTCCATTTTTGTGACCTCAGAATCGCATCTCTGCTCTTTGCAGATGATGCGGTTCTGTTGGCACGTGACCTTCAGCATGTGACCTTCAACACGAACTGGGGCGGTTTGCTAGAGGGGCAGAGGAAGTGTCCTATTTTAAAGCTAAGGAGCACCGACCAAGCTGTTGTTTTTGAAGCGTTGGAGGAACAACGTGTTGTGAAGATACAGGGTCTGTTAAGTTTTTTTAATGGATGAAATCCAAAGGGGGAGAAACAAGAAAAAAATTCTACTATAATTCGTCCTCCCTTCCACCAAGAAAGCACTTCCCCGGCAGGGGTGTGTGTGGCGGCTCCAGGAGACAGACCTTACATTAACGGTTGGCTGTAGCAATTAGCATTCAGCCAGCACAAACCCCATTGCCAGAATTTGGTCGGGACTGTAGCCGGCTACAGTGCTGGGTCTAACCTGTGTGTTAGTGCAGCAACAGTTTGCTGATCTGTCAGGGAAGTCCCCCTAGATCAGACCCCCTGTTCTGGGGTTTTCGCTGGCTGAATTTGTGTTACTTCAGCTCCGCTAACAGGAGGTCTGTCCTCAAAAGCTGCTTCCCCTCTCCCCCCGGCGAAGCAGCCACCAGGAGGCAGGGCGACCTGAACAAAAATACAACTTGTTTTCTTGTTTTTGCTTTTTATATTTAATCCCATATACAAACTATCAAAGTGCACAAGGACTGTACAGCCCTGGTTAGTGACACGGTAAATAAACAGTAAACTATAGATCGACGCTGCATGTTGAGATTATTGCAGTGTTGTTTTGACTTTCCCTCAGAGTTTCAGCATTCAGTATTCTTACCCTGCTACTAGTTAATAGTTGGCTTTTTTTGTAACTGATGACTGTAAATTTAGATTGTATGGACCCAGTAGTAGAATTAATTCATTTTCCAGTTAAGGGTCGCAGGGGTGCTGGAGCCGATCTCAGCTGTGGGCGAAGGCAGGGTACACCCTGGACAGGTCGCCAGTCTGTCGCAGGGCTGACATATATAGACAGACAACCATTCACACTCACATCCACACCTACGGGCAATTTAGAGTCTTCAATGTACCTTAGCTGCATGTCTTTGGACTGTGGGAGGAAGCCGGAGAACCCGGAGAGAACCCACGCTGACACAGGGAGAACATGCAAGCTCCAAACTCCACACAGAAGGTTGTCTGGCCCGGGAATTGAACCCAGGCCCCTCTTGCTGTGAGGCGACAGTGCTCACCACTACACCACCGTGCAGCCAGTAGTAGAATTGCTACTCCCTATTTGCTTGGAGCAAATGGCTTTATCTTGCTTATAGCAACTTTAAACTACAGCTAATCTAATAATAGAGCAGCAGCCCCTTTTTTTAAAACACGTAATTTGCACACAAAGACATTCATGTACACAGGCACACTTTTACCTATGTACACTATAAATTAATTATAAGAAATTAAGTATAAGAAGCTTGTCCAGGGGTGGTAGGAAGCTAAACTTGTATACTAAGCTCTCTAAGGATTATATAAAATTAGAAATAGTTACAAAATATAGAAAGAAAAAGAAAGACAGAGAACTCCAATTCGATTTCATTTTTTAATCTTGCAGCATTAATGCTTTGTACAGTATTTTATTGTGAAACACGATGTGGCCAATTCTATAGTTTAATTACAAAAATAAGATAAGCCTTATCATCCAAGATGTCCAATTTTTTTGATAAACATATTCTTCACCCACAGAGTAGCTACATTATATTAGAAACAGGCAACAATGCAGCATATAATAACACGTTTTAAACATGTTTTCCTTTTGAAATACATGTTAACCTCTGTGCAGTGTGTTTTATTTTGAAAGACAGTGAGGGCAGGCTGAACCCGGACACCTTTTAGAGATATTCACCAGAATAAAGAGCTCCCGAAAGCATCACTGCAAATAACGGACCACATCAAACACGTTTTCCTTGTATCAGCTGATCTTTTTGTTATTTTCAGTTTGACGGTTCTTTCTAAACATGAGAGAGTTAGTTTATTATCTGACCTGCGCGGTCTTGCTGTGCGGTGTTAACGGACGGGTTGTAAACTCCACGGAGTCTCCACAGATACAACAAGCGTCCGACGGTTCAGCTCCTGGAATCAGACCAGGCTCGTCGTCCGGTGTCCGCGGAGCGCGGAAGAAGAGGTTCATCAGTCAGAGTGACATGGTGGCCATCCTGGACTATCACAACCAGGTCAGAGCCAACGTGTTCCCGCCCGCTGCCAACATGGAATACATGGTAAGACACAGTGATCCTGGCCAAAATAATTGCGATTATCTTGATACTGAATTAAGTTATCTTACATTTAGTTTAGAAACAAATATTTTCTATTGCTTCACAGATTGAACACATCTTTTTTAGTTTGGTGAAAAACAAGCAAATAATCTACAATAAAGGCTTCATAAATAATAAGGTCCCCCTGAATAAATAAAGCATATATCAAAATAAATAAATAAATAGCAACATTGTGTGAGTCTGTTCTTTATGAAAATTCCTGTATGAGGATCTATTTATAACTTCTTTACTATGACTGAGAGCTACACAGCTTTTTAAAGTCACTCAATAATTGCATAGCAGTTAAGGAAATATGACCTCATAATGTAAGAGGAGTGTTGTATGTATGAACTGAAAGGGACATAAATTAGAGGTTTTTTTTATGATAATAAAGAATATAATTGACCTTTTGTTGACCTGATCTTGATATTGATCTGATAAGCTTGTATTATTTAAGCATTATATATTTAAAGTGAATAAAATATACTATTTTTAATTACTACTTTTCACTATTGAATTCATCTGTGAGTATTTTTCATTTACCATGTAAGTTGAATACTTTTTGGCTCATTGTTTTCATATCAAGCGCTCAGAATCGACCAGAACGGAGAGTAGGAAAAAAATGTGTTGTAATAATAATACATTGTTGAAGCATACTAACCCCTGAAATAAAAATATGAGCATAATTTGTGACCTTTACAATCATCACCTCACATGTTTCTGTTGATTATCACCAGCACATTCATGCTCTACATAGGATAGACCCTTTTCATTCATGTTAATCCAGGACACTTCCCTTAAAGTCGTTAAGGAGATAGTGGCATCTAAACTTTATGCTCGCTTTGTTTCCCATGACCGAAACTGTTGTACATTGTTCTTTTGAGTTGACATGGTGAACATTGCTTACTGCTTGTCCCCTTAAATATATATATATATATGCAGGAGCTATTTATTTGATATTTGTATTTAGTTATTTTATGCATAAGCAATATTGTTTGATTTATTAAGATAGCTTTTCTATTGATGGTCATTCGTTTAGTTTAATAATATTTTTGTTGTTGTTTAGTATACTTAGTTTTGGGTTTTGTCATGGCCATGGCCATGTCTCTGGTTATTCCTTGTGTTTCATGTGTTTTCCCTTGCCCTTGTGTCTCCTGTGCTCCCTTGTTTGTTTATCTCTGTGTGTGTGTCTGTGAGGTGGGTGTGTCACCCCTCTCACTCTCCCCAGCCCCCACTCTCTCACCACACTCTTCCCTCACTCACCTAATCACCTCATCAGCACAATCACTCTCACCTGCTCACTCTGCTGCACCTACACCCTGCAGTATTTAAACACCAGTCTCACACACACTCACTGCCAGATCGTTCTCCGCATTATGCCAGACCTTCCAGCATTATTCCCCGGACTGATTTCCCGTTGCCGACCCTGCCTGCCTGTCTGGACTTACCTGCCTTGCCTGTGCCCCGGTCAACGACTCAGCCTTCTGTCCCCGACCCCGAGTTTAGCCTCCGCTTCCTCTGATTTCCGTCTGCCTGATCCCCTGCCTGTTTCCCTATGTGAGTCATATCCTGCCTGTCTGTATGCTGAGTTCTCCGCTTTAAATAAAGCTCCAGAACTTTATCCGTCTCCTGGTCGTTCTGCTTTTGGGTCCACACCACACTCCGTGACAGGTTTGGTCATTTATTTTGAATTGGGTAACACTGTGGGCACCTGCGGTTGCATATAGGAGTAGGCAGGTATAGGACCAGCATGCACCGGTGTGGGCCTATAATCTTTTACCAGAGTCAGTGACAGGATTACCTTTGTTCTTTTGTTTGTTTGCCTTATTTGTTTTGACCAAATAAATCATAAGCAACACGGAATTCTGTTTGGACATTAACCTCTTTGCCTGCGTAAACCACAAACCCATGGTGCGTCAGTGGCCTTTTGATTTAAGTTTGTTTTAGGATTTTTCGGACAATTGGCCACTACAATATATATATATATATATATATAGTATATATATATATATAATATATATATATATAGTATATATATATAGTATGTTTCTTTACAGTAGCTGTGAGTACTGGACAAATCTCTTCTACAGGTATGGGACTATGATCTGGCCAGGACAGCTGAAGCCTGGGCTGCTACATGTCTGTGGGAACATGGACCAGCTTACCTGCTGCAGTTCTACGGACAGAACCTGTCTGTCAGAACCGGAAGGTGGGTACGACCCACACACATATAAGAGGGAAGAATGTTTGGTTATGTCTCAGACCCTCTTTTATTCCAGTGTCAAGGTTGAGTCTGGTCAACATACAATGATCCACCAGAAGCCAGCATAGGACCGATGAGACAGAGAAGGGTTAGCGAGACTTACTGTAACAGCCCATGAAAGCAGTGTCTCTGCTGAATGAGTGGTTTAATTAATTCAGCACTGATGCAGTTGGTTAACGAGCTGAGCTTACTTGCGTCCAGGCCCGTCTATAGACAACAGGGGGCCAGAGGCAAGATTTTTCTCTGGGGGCCCTCCTTACTAATTTTTCAATAGACATGGTTATTAACAGCCATCAAACCTAATCAAGTTTTTCTTGTGCAAACCAGATATAATTAAAATCAATAATGATTTTCAATTGAAGGCAATTGCTGTTTTTGGAATAATGCCTGAAATAAGTTCAAGCTTAGGAAATTGAAATAATTCGCTCTACAGCATGAAATACGCCAGTAAAAACCCCACTCGAATTTTGAATCTGTTTAATGTCTGATAAAGGCAGTTGGCTAAATCCATCCATCCATCGTCTTCCGCTTATCCGGGGCCGGGTCGCGGGGAAGCAAGCTAAGGAGGGTCCTCCAGACGTCCTGAGCTCACCCTATCTCTAAGGCTGAGCCTAGGAAGGAAGCTCATTTCGACCGCTTGTATCCGCGATCTCATTCAGACCATAGGTGAGGGTCGAAACGTAGATGGACTGGTAAATCGAGAGCTTTGCCTTACGGCTCAGCTCCTTCTTCACTAAAACAGTACGGTACATCGCCCGCATCACTGCTGACGCTACACCGAACCGCCTGTCCTCCAGTTCCATTTTACTCACTCGTGAAAAAGATCCCGAGATACTTGAACTCCCTCTCTTGGGGCAGTGACTCCCTCCCAACCCAGAGGGTGCAATCCACCGTTTTCCGGCAGAGAACCATGGCTGATTCATCCCGACCACTTCACACTCGGCTGCAAACGCCCCAGTGCGTGCTGAAGGTCACGTTCTGAAGGAGCCAACAGAACCACATCATCCGCAAAATGCAGGGATGCGATTCTGAGGTCCCCAAACTGGACACCCTCCTCCCCCTGGCTGTGCCTTTAAATCTTGTCCATGAAAATCACAAACAGGATTGGTGACAATGGACAGTCCTGGCGGAGGCCAGCACGCACTGGGACCAAGCTTGACTTCGTGCCGAGTATCCGGACACAGCTCTCACTTTGGTCATACAAGGACCGAATGGCTCGTAGTAACAAACCAGGTACCCCATATTTCCGCAGTACCCCCCCACAAGACTCACCGAGGGACACTGTCGTAGGCCTTCTCCAAGTCCACAAAACACATGCTGACTGGATGAGCAAACTCCCATGCCCCCTCAACAGACCTGCAAGGGTAAAGAGCTGTTCCAAGGCCAGGACGCAATCCGCATTGCTCCTAATGAATCTGAGGTTCGACAATCGGCCTGAGCCTCCTTTCCAGCACCCTGGAGTAGACTTTCCCGGGGAGGCTGAGCAGTGTGATACCCCTATAATTAGAGCGCACACACTCCGGTCCCCCTTTTTAAAATGGGAACCACCATCCCGGTCTGCCACTCCACAGGCACTGTACCCGACTTCCATGCGACACTGAAAAGACGTGTCAGCAATGTCCAGAGCCTTTAGCATCTCCAATCGAATCTCATCCACTTCTGGCACCTTGCCGCTGAAGAGCTTTTTGACTACCTCAACCACCTCTGCCAGGCATATGGACGAGTCTTCCCCTGAGTCTTCAGACTCTGCCTCTTCCACAGAGGACATGTTGGTCGGGTTCAGGAGTTCCTCAAAGTGTTCTTTCCACCGCTCGACAATGTCCCCAGTCCAGGTCTGCAGTTATCCCCACTTGCTGAGCACAGCCTGAGACAAGCCCTGCTTCCCCTTTCTGAGTCGTCTCACGGTTTGCCAGAACTTCCTTGAGGCCAGTCGGAAAATTCTTCCCCATGGCCTCCCCGAACGCCTCGGCAACTGCCATAGCTGCAGCCCTTCTGGCCAACCGGTACCTGTCTGCTGATTCAGGAGACCCCTGAGCCAGCCAAGCCCGAAAGGCCTCCTTCTTCAGCTTGACGGCCTCCCTCACCGCTGGTAGACCCCAGCGGGTTCTCAGGTTGCCGCCACGACAAGAAGCAGCAGCTTCCACAATGGAGTATCTGAACATAGCCCACTCGGATTCCATGTCCCCAGCCTCCCCCGGGATGCACAAGATATTCTTCCGGAGGTGAGAGTTGAAGACCTTGCGGATAGGGTCCTCAGCCAGACGTTCCCAGTTAACCCTCACCACACGCTTGGGTTTACCAGGTCTGTCCGGCAGCCTCCCCCGCCACCTGATCCAACTCACCACCAGGTCATGATCAGTTGACAGCTCTGCTCCTCTCTTCACCCGAGAGTCCAAGACATACGGCCGCAGGTCTGATGACACACATCCAAAGTCGATCATAGACCTTTGGCCTAGGGTGTTCTGGTACCATGTACACTTATGAACCGCCCTATGCTCAAGTTGGCTAAATGAGACTGCTTAACGTTATTCCACCGACTAATTTTCCTATAGCTTATCAGTGGTGACATGAAATCATGTGACCATGGTGTAGTTAGTTTATTGACTAACATTAGATCTACTGCACAGACAGTAAACTCCGTTAAAAGTCTCTGTGCATCACACGTGTCTCTGTCAATAATAGACCAGGTGCTCATTTGTAGCAGAGCGGAGAGCTGCTTCTGGAACGCACTTCAGCTCGTCTGTTGTAACCACAAGCTGTCTAGAGCCGCCGCTATCGGCTCCAGCAACCGCGTCGGAACA
This sequence comes from Anoplopoma fimbria, assembly GCF_027596085.1. Lineage (NCBI taxonomy): Eukaryota > Metazoa > Chordata > Actinopteri > Perciformes > Anoplopomatidae > Anoplopoma > Anoplopoma fimbria. The sequence goes on from NC_072451.1 coordinate 13,512,107, forward strand.
TGAGGAAATCACACTAATAGACAATTAACATATGGTTATTACTGAAAGATCTGATGGACATGAGCAATAAAGACAGCTATACATGTTAAATAAAATCTATAGCCTAGTTTTTGAAAGGTATACAGTAAAGGCCCGGCTGATATTACTGGTATTATATGATTAATAATAATAATAATAATAATATTCTGCGGTGGTACAGAGGTGTATTTGAAAAAAAAGCCTTTGGGTGATGAAGAAAAGGTAGATATTGAAAATGTTTTATGATTTTTTCATGATTCAGATTATGCATACTTGCAATATTTTGAATGTAATACTTTTAGAGCTACAGTAGGTATTGTTATTCTTATTTCCACAGATTGATGCTGTTTTTTTAGAGCAGCTCAGCAATTAACTTTCCCTTTCTTCCTCCTCTCCTATCTCTCTTCCTAACCAAGGAAACATAATAGCAACATAATTAGCAGAATGTTAAGCACCCACTACCACGGTCTGTGACAGACATGAGACAGACAGTGTATTCCATTAGAGTATGCACCTAAATATCAACTGTGTACACTCTCCACCACAGGTATCAGTCTATCCTGCAGCTGGTCAAGCCTTGGTATGATGAAGTCAATGACTACGTGTTTCCGTACCCCCGCTTCTGCAATCCCAGCTGCCCGCTGCTCTGTTATGGGCCCATGTGTACACACTACACACAGGTGAGAAAGGACACCATCTAGAGTTGTCTGATACCAGTACCAGAAATGCCTCAGATGCAGCAAAAAATACATGATTCGGTATCAGCAAGAACATGATTCGATTTACTGAGCTGATATCACGTTATTACATAATTTATCAGCTCATTTAGGCTACACAGGAACAACGAAAACAACACATGTCTCTCACTACCCGATCTGTGTGTCCTGCCCTATCAGTACTGCGCATGTACAACTCTCAACAGATGTTACTGTGACCCAAAATAGAGCCTTGGAGGACTCGGAATAGACGAGCCCAAGAGATCTACCCTCTCCTCTGTTGTGATGGGGTAGTCATAACTCTGTAATACACTCCTCTAGATTCCACCTCTTCTACTAGGGCCATACAATCAAAGTTTACAGCCATCAGATATATATATATATATATATATATATATATATATATATATATATATATATATATATATATATATATATATATATATATATATATATATATATATATATATATATATATATATATATATATGAGAGAGAGAGAATTTTAGTTCTGTCCTCCATTACATTTAAGTTTGGCCCTTTGGAACATTTATAAAAACATTTTATTGGACAGTAAGTCATAGGAACTAGTTGTGATTGAGTGTATCTGTGGTCTTTGTTTCAGATGGTGTGGGCTTCCACCAACAGAGTGGGCTGTGCAGTGCAGACCTGCTACAACATGTCAGTGTGGGGAGTTCTGTGGAGAGAAGCCACCTTCCTTGTCTGCAACTACTCACCTAAGTATGAGTTGCCCCTCAGTGTGTTAATGTGTGCCGTGACTGTGACACAGCATTTTCTGTATCACTGGTGGCCATTCAAAGCTGACATGAGAGAGGAACCTAGAGTCATAGTTTGAAGCAAACTGCCTCTGATCTAGAGTGGGTATTTGACGAGTTGGGAGTGAGAATGTGTTGAAGTAGCAGTCTACATACATGTACTGGAACAGGCTGAATTAGCAGTTAAAATAGAAATGCTGTCATGTTCTAGTGAAATGATTAGTGTCAATGACAGCTTTAGGGTCATTGAAGGTCTTGAGTGTGGAGAGTCATTTAAAGCGTAAGTTAATGATCTAGTTGAATCTGAAAAGCTGAAACTGTCAGTGAGTTTGATGATGTCACCTGTTCTCTTGAAGTTCAAAGTGACTTGTTTAGAGTTTAAGGGAAGTTTCACAGTGAGTATGAACTAAGTATGAATGAGAATAAACCGGGTTTAAGAGAAAGCAGAAAGGTCCAAAGATGGACACAATGTTTCATTTGGAAGTACGTAGAAGCAGTTGAAAGAGGAAAAAAAAAACAACATCCAGCATATAAATAAATTAAGGAGTCAATTTGATATTATGAGTGCATCGCTGCAGGCAAACACACTAAGGAAAAGATAATTGCAGCTGCCAAAGCTGGAGCTGGTAATGAAGTGTATTCTACCTGCAGTGATTATGTCATCATCTCTTTTGTTTGTGATGTTTTTACCCACTGTGTTGATTGAGCTGCCTCCAGTGTTGACATCCACCCAATTAATTGATAATGTGTCTTGTTCTCTCCAGAGGAAACTGGATCGGAGAGGCTCCATACAGAGTGGGGATTCCCTGCTCAGCCTGTCCATCCAGTTACGGAGGCTCGTGCAGCAACAATATGTGCTTTCCAGCTGTTCAGTCCAACTACATGTACTGGTTCAAGTAAGGAGTAAGGATAATGGTGGTTATGGTTCTACTGCCTGTAACTGGACAATCAAATATTGAAAAGACTATCCGTTTGACTTGCAGGCAACTGCTCTGAAAATAATATCATGATGTATAGAATGGAGTTCAAAATGTAGTAAACTACATTTCTTAAATAGCAGTCAGGGCTTGTTGAAGGGAGTACATTCAGAGATTTTTAATGTCTGGATATGCATTTTACAGTCGAGGAAAATAATGTTTTTTGCCATTGGAGCCATGGAGGGAAAATGTTGCTAACAGGCAAGACTGTAGATACTCAGAGAAACTCTGAAGAATTTTTGAGCCATCACTTAAAAAAACAAGCTAACTAAACTTGCTAGCCACAAAAGTATATCATGTTCACTTACAGAAAGCACTCTATAGAGGCATACGCATGTTTTGATGCCTTTATATGCTGTTTTGTAATTAACCATGTGTATGTTTTATTCCTCATGAACTGTGACATTAAAAACTAACTGGGGACATGAGCCTATGAGGATGGGAGCATAAAGAAAGTCTTATTTTCTCTATTATGACTTAATTTTGCATCCATTATTAGTAAAATTACTTTGACAGAATACTCATTGCGTGTTTTTTGCCTACATATGTCAGATGGTAAAATTTAAGGACATATTTTAGATTGCACTAAATTTAGATTGCATAGGGCTCATAGTAAATGCATGTGCAGTGGTGTCGAGATACAGTGGGTACGGAAAGTATTCAGACCCCTTTAAATTTTTCACTCTGTTTCATTGCAGCCATTTGCTAAAATCGAAAAAGTTCATTTTTTTTCGCATTAATGTACACTCAGCAACCCATCTTGACAGAAAACCAGAAATGTAGAAATTTTTGCAAATTTATTAAAAAAGAAAAACTGAAATATCACATGGTCATAAGTATTCAGACCCTTTGCTGTGACACTCATATTTAACTCACATGCTGTCCATTTCTTCTGATCCTCCTTGAGATGGTTCTACTCCTTCATTGGAGTCCAGCTGTGTTTAATTAAACTGATTGGACTTGATTAGGAAAGGCACACACCTGTCTATATAAGACCTTACAGTGCATGTCAGAACAAATGATAATCATGAGGTCGAAGGAACTGCCCAAGGAGCTCAGAGACAGAATTGTGGCAAGGCACAGATCTGGCCAAGGTTACAAAAGAATTTCTGCAGCACTCAAGGTTCCTAAGAGCACAGTGGCCTCCATAATCCTTAAATGGAAGAAGTATGGGATGACCAGAACTCTTCCTAGACCTGGCCGTCCAGCCAAACTGAGCAATCGTGGGAGAAGAGCCTTGGTGAGAGAGGTAAAGAAGAACCCAAAGATCACTGTGGCTGAGCTCCAGAGATGCAGTAGGGAGATGGGAGAAAGTTCCACAAAGTCAACTATCACTGCAGCCCTCCACCAGTCGGGGCTTTATGGCAGAGTGGCCCGACGGAAGCCTCTCCTCAGTGCAAGACATATGAAAGCCCGCATAGAGTTTGCCAAAAAACACATGGAGGACTCCCAAACTATGAGAAATAAGATTCTCTGGTCTGATGAGACCAAGATTGAACTTTTTGGCGTTAATTCTAAGCGGTATGTGTGGAGAAAACCAGGCACTGCTCATCACCTGCCCAATACAATCCCAACAGTGAAACATGGTGGTGGCAGCATCATGCTATGGGGGTGTTTTTCAGCTGCAGGGACAGGACGACTGGTTGCAATTGAAGGAAAGATGAATGCGGCCAAGTACAGAGATATCCTGGAAGAAAACCTCCAGAGTGCTCAGGACCTCAGACTGGGCCGAAGGTTCACCTTCCAACAAGACAATGACCCGAAGCACACAGCTAAAATAACAAAGGAGTGGCTTCGGAACAAGTCTGTGACCATTCTTGACTGGCCCAGCCAGAGCCCTGACCTAAACCCAATTGAGCATCTCTGGAGAGACCTGAAAATGGCTGTCCACCAACGTTCACCATCCAACCTGACAGAACTGGAGAGGATCCCCAAATCCAGGTGTGAGAAACTTGTTGCATCATTCCCAAGAAGACTCATGGCTGTACTAGCTCAAAAGGATGCTTCTACTCAATACTGAGCAAAGGGTCTGAATGCTTATGACCATGTGATATTTCAGTTTTTCTTTTTTAATAAATTTGCAAAAATTTCTACATTTCTGTTTTTTTCTGTCAAGATGGGTTGCTGAGTGTACATTAATGCGAAAAAACTTTTTCGATTTTAGCAAATGGCTGCAATGAAACAAAGTGTGAAAAATTCAAAGGGGTCTGAATACTTTCCGTACCCACTGTACTTCATGGCTAGGGGAAAGGATCAAGAGGAATATGTCAGGCTTGATGCATATGGCGTCACCTAAAGGTTGACTACAGCGGAGGACACAAGAAATTGCAGTCACATATAAATGAAACAATCAACAATCCATACATCATTGGAAATAGCAAAGTCTTATACATTTATTCAAAAATGAATAAATGATGCGATGGAGGCAGAAAAAATCATTTTGACAATTCAGTATATGTAATGATCATGATCATCATAATATCCTTACCCTTAGGTTTCATTTCCATCCCAAATCAAGAAGAAAACACATAGTAGTTACATGGGATACAGTAGAAGTTTTTAAGTTTACATGAACAAATTGAATGTGCAAATTATTATTTTTTTTGTAACAAAAAAAACAATTAAAGTGCATGTCTAATAGAGTTAGCAGAAGGTCATGTGTATGGCTAAGTAGTCCGGCACAGAAAACGTTACAGGTGTTTGAATGTAGCAGATGCCTTAACATGACAAAGTGAGAATCCTGTCTAAATTCAAAGATATATAGGTTCCAGCCAGACATGGCTTCATTTGTCTGAACCACATCAGGTGTTTGGTGTTGACCAGGACAAGATAACCATGTTAACTTGTCATCCTGCATTACAACTTGTGTGTGTTTCAACAGACGTAGTGTTCATATAATATTTTGCCTGTCCATGCCCCATTTTGGATCGAATCTGTGTCGGTTTGTGAATAATCGGTGTTATTTGTATGTTGTTTAATGAGTGAATCTAATCTTATGTGTTGACCTCGTTTGTGACAGGAGGATAAAAAGTAGTTTTACTTTGCCTTAGTTGTAGAAGTAAACATGTGACACTAGATGGCGGCAACAAGCCCTCTGGATTTAAACAGGACTAGGAGAGAATATATGGAGGACAGAGACGGGGAAAATGGATGTTGAAGGACTGGCAATATGCTTGAAAGAGAGAAAAAATGTAGAGATCAATATGACACCTGGGGTCTTTAGTGCCGTAGGACTATAACACACCCTGTCTTATTCATTTATTTCATTCACTCAACTCCTCAAATATTCCTCAAACTATTTGCTGCAACCAATGTTCTGGTGTTAAACATGCTAAATGCATTCTTTGTCTTATGTGTTGCTCAAAAACATTTTAAGAAAGTTTTGAATTAAGTGATAGTAATATTTTGTTTTCCTGTTTGGCCTCATGATGGCGCTGTTGTCTCTACGAATTAAAAACAGACTGTGAGGACAAATTGTGTTTGAAACATTAAGGGGTCGGTTTTAGTTCAAAGCAGCACTTTGATATTGAAGGGTTTTGAAGAAGGCAGCCCTGAAAAAGAAGATTGTACTTGAAGCTAGTGATGATGAGGAATTGTTTTTGTGCCGTTTATGAATCAGAACATCTAAAAAGCAGAAGTGGAGCATGAAAAATATGAATATGGCATGAGCAAGTGACCACGATCATGATGATACCCACATAGCAGTCCCAAGAGAAGTTAGGACCAACGAGGGAATCTTATGCCCGTTGCTAGAAACACGAGAAAATTTGTTTTCCTGGCCAAATTTCCAACTTTGGAAGCCAGAAGATCTCACAAGCGTCACAATTTCCCTCGTCCTTCAGTTGCTGTGGCCATGGCTGGATAAAAGAAAAGAGGTCCAACAACTTCCACCAGCTGAGGGACACTCTAAAAGGTTAACCACACACATAAAAACACCTGCCACATCTGTCCATCCCACTCCACCGCTAAACAGCGGAGTGCAAACAACCATGGTAATACCAACAAGGAAGTGACTGTGATTCGTGAGTACATGAATGATTAATTTGGGTTGGGTAAGTGCCAGTTAATGAGAAGTCAAGAGAAGCCTGTGTGTAAGATAGCAAAGTATAAACTGGATATGATGAAATATATTAATGCATTTCTAGATTAGTATCTATGAATTATAACAATAACTGATTGTGAGATTTTAGAAATAGCAACATAATTTGTGTGTTTGTTAATGTTAATAATATGTTATGTTTACAAGAAACATTATTTTAATGGCTTAATCTGCTTTATGCAAGTGCTGGGTCACCAGAGGTAGATAGAAATGTTTGAAAAAACACCCATGCATGTAAGGGTTAAATAAGACAGCACTCTAGCTTGTTTGGATATTGCGTTGCCTCTGAACACCAGAGAGAGATTCCTCCTCTGACAGACAGGCCGGAGTGGCTGGTCAGTGATAACACTAAATATTACGACATTAAAGATGAACATAAAATAAATAATTCCATGTACAGCAGAGCATGACTACTGTAAATTGAACTGTCCGAAAAGAGGTGGCCAACATTGTTTTTCTCCCCTGTGTGGTATAAATGTGTCTTCAATTGCCTTAAAGCGAGAACAGATGACCAGAGCCTTGCAGCGACAGCAGATTGACTTTTCTATTTACAGCTGTTATGGACAATTCACAGTGAATATGCTGCATTCTACACCTTAGAGTCTCAGAAGTTATGGTCTGTTGTGAGCTCACCAAGGGGAGGAGCTGGAGGAGGCTTCTAGGGACGGACAGGGCGGATTACATTTTAATTGAAAGACGTTCATGAAACTGATAAAACTGTTGCTGTGTTTTAAGCTGTGGTAAGCAGAGCAGTTGTAGGGCTCAGAAAGTGTTCAAACCATAGAAATAAAACAGAAGTAGTGGCAGACATTTTTATGTGTATCGGTGCCATTGCGACAGTAGAGCACTAACTTCCCATAAACTAAAGTGATTCACAGCAAGATTCACTGAGGGTAGGTTTTATAGAAACATCTAAATGAGCAGTTTAGTTGTAACGTTTCAAAGCGCAGAGAGCCAGAGAACAATTTAGAGTACAATGTAATGCTTCATCCACACACAGCAAAGGCAAGCACATTGCTATCAGCAGACGAGTGACAACTTTATTTGGCTAATTTCCTGTAACCAGTTTAGCATTAAAGCATGGCTGCTTCCAACTTTAAAAAAACAATAAGTGTCAAAAAGACTCTTTTAGTATCCGAGCATCATCCGGAGATAGGGACTCAGGTCTAGCGCAGGTCGTCGTTGTCATGTTATTGCCTTCAGTGCCTCCCATTGTTTACCTATACAGTCTAAGTAGGCCCACCACAGCTTCATAGTAAACAAAAAATATTTTTATAAAACATTCCTTGTGGAATCAAAAAAGGTATTGAATATCAATATTTTTCAAGGTATCTTATGAAGGTTAGAAATCCCAGTACTGTGACATCACTAATGCTGCTCACAGGAACAACCACAGATGGCACACCGTCCATGCAGAAGGATGTAAGCTGTGCAAAATACCATGGCTACACACGTTGTTTACTTGTATCGTACTTATTTGTTATTGGTCCTCTTAATTTAACCTAAATAAAAAGACAACTGGAGGTCACATATATGCAGGCGAAGACCATGTGGCTCCTGATCCGTGGGTCATCTGCCTCTGATGTTACAGAAAGCCCAGAACATTTCTCATATTCTTTTAAGTATTCATGTTGATTTTGTTCAGACTTGCAGAGAGAGAGAATTCAGTCTGCCATCAGTTTGTCTTCATCAGTGGTCTCTCTTAAGCAATCATAGGAGAAGAAGAGGAGTCCCCAGTCGGTCATCTCTAACCTTACTGATCATTTTCTCCTTTAATCCCACAGAGGTCACAACTGAGCTATCGCCATCTCTTTGATTCATTTCATTTGATCAAAGCCAGTCTGACTGCAGTCCCACCACCACACCACACACTCATTTTACTGACTCCTTCCTGCCACATCCAAAACTTCTCAGTTGAATCCTCTAGTGTTGGATGCGTGACCAAAGACAACGAAGTGGACTGAGAGCTAGATAGCTTTGTCACCTGGTGCAACAACAATCATCTGAGGGTCAGTGTTAGCAGGACCAAAGAGCTGGTGGTGGACCACGTAGGAATGGGAGGCCCCTGTCCCGGTTACTATCCAGGGTAAGGAAGTAGAGAGGGTGGCCCCATACAGGTACCTTGGAGTCCTATCAATAAAATACTGGAGTGGACACACAACACCAAAGCCCTCTCCAGGAAGGCACATAGCAGACTGTCTGGAGGCAGTGACAGAGAGGATGAGGAAGGGCAAGGGAAGCGTTACTGCATTTTGAATTGTTTTTAATTGTTTTGTTTTCCTTTAAGAGACATTTCCCCCCCCCCTCCCCCACTGTTAAAGCATTGGTGAGTGTCCCAATGGGAAGGTTTGATCTGATGGTAATCTTTTTGAGAACAGAATTTTAACCTTTAGATTTGAAATACGTCCCTCACTGTATTTCAATGAAACAAAGGCACTTTAAGTTGTCTCTTCAGCAGTAATGGGGTTTTTTTTTCAGATTGATTCTTGAGTGTTCTATTAAAGCCCAGCTGGAGGAGAGGACAGGTTTTCACAAATGAGATTTGATTGTCTTCCACCCGGGTAGCACTATGAGATGTGGGGAAATAAAATTGGTTGCAATGATTTGCCAGCTGATTTAAAGACCTACTACCTGCTCCACTGTTATCTTGACTGCCAGTCTCCCTATATGTCTGTATTTCTAAAAGTAAAAGTAAAACATATGGCAGGTTGTCACAGACAAATTGTTGCTTTCCATTTCGCTAAGTATGGTACCTTTTGTCATCGCTCCTTCATCTGCCAACATGTAGCCCATAAATCAATCAAGGTCTGCTTTCATTTAGGATTATCTAATCAGTTAAATAGGAGTGAGGGGAGAGTGCACTGGGACATATTCATCAGTCCTGTAACCTCAGGTTATTGGGTCTGAACATCAGACAGTCTTGCCCAGGCGACCCAGGCAGAGCCTTGATGCCCAGCAGATCCTCATCATCCCACCTCCATGGCTCGGACACTGCTCCATCTCCATCGCCTAGTTTGACTGTTTGATCTGAGTCTCCTCAGCCCGCTGCCTTGCAATGGACGGACTTAATTTGCGTCATGATAATACAAATTTAGATACATTAGAAACGTCAGTCAACTCATCGCGTCGTTTCCATCATGAAAGCTGCCTGTCCAGGTCCAAATGCAGCTGCCAATCACTCAGTGAGGGGGCCTGTCGACATCCTGGACTGTGGTTGGGGTGCTCACGCACTAAAAGCAGTGTGCGTCCTCAGTGGGTCGAGGTGCTTGCTGCCGACTGCTGATGTGGTCTGCCACTTCCTTCCAACTTCAGCATCTGGTCCTGGCGCCAGCAATAATGGCCTTCTTCCAAGGCCTTTTTGTGCAGCTGCTTAGAGTTTGCTCAAAGGACAAACAACATGATCTCACAGAAATTTGTGAAATGAGTTTTCTTCCAAATACAGTGGTATTCTCTGGGACCGTCCTTGGAGGCAGGCCTAAGTACACTTCTAGTCCAAATTTTGCAGCTGTAAGCAGAGAGACATCTTAATACAGGGAAAACACAGGGATGTTAATCAATCATATACATGGTCTCCACTCTAGAATCATAGGAATCAGATTGCAGATTATTGAAGTTTAACATCTCCTCCCTTTACCTATACTCCTCTCTAAACTGTTGAACCTTCTGCTCACACCTTGCCACTTTGTATTGATTGCTAAACACAAAGTACAGCTGAGGCTTATGGAGATGTCAGCCTGATCACATAAAAACAAGTGAAATGACCACCACCAATTAAATGGACATTACTTGGTGGTGGCATGTAGTTAACAATATTACTTGACTGGAAAGGAAAGAAAAGATCATGGATTGTGTTGATTTCACTTGCATATCTTGGGTAATTTAAAAATATATCAGACTTGACTTTTGGTTAAATAACGTAAATACGTCAATTTTAATAAGTCAACATTGGCTCTAGGTTTCACGTGGGACATGAACACCAATCTCCTAGGTGAGAGTCCTGTGTTTGAACGAGCTTCCTACCAAGCGTTGAAGCCAATTTGAAGAAGAGGCTGTGCTTCCCCCCCCACACACACACACACGCATTAGTTTCCCTCGCCTCTGGTATGGAAAAGTAAATTCTGACCCGTGGCTTGCTAATATCTCTCTATATGACATCTACAGAGGAACAAACATGTTCTCGGCGGGAAGTTAATTACTTGTTACAGTCAGGGTCTAATAAAAAGACGGGCCGATATGGTGTGACACCTGAAGCCATTATCCCCCTCCCCCGCACCTTTTACACACATTAACAGCTACACACTCACACACACACACACACACACACACACACACACACACACACACACACACACACACACACACACACACACACACACACACACATAAGGTAAATTAACACAAACATGCGCTGCATGAGCGGGTAATTGAAAACACAGTGTGTTTAGTCTCTGTCCAGGAGGTCTCTGTCACCTCTGCAATGACACTATACCAGAGGTGTCAACTGACTTAATTAAAAAGTACACACCCATATGTGCATATGTACACGCGTACACAACACTCGATCCTGGCACATTTAATTAGGTTCACCTACGTCAACACAGAAACACACATGAGGGGATGACGGATTTAACGTTCCTAAAAGCATTTGGATATCAGTTCTTCAAAGCTGTATTCCTGTAAAATAGATGGGAGAGGAGTGTGTGTGTGTGTGTGTGTGTGTGTGTGTGTGTGTGTGTGTGTGTGTGTGTGTGTGTGTGTGTGTGTGTGTGTGTGTGTGTGTGTGTGTTTGAAACCTTCACTGCTCTCCCCAGAGGACTTTTTTTCAATTAAACTTAAAAGCTAAACAGTATTAGATGAAATGTAGTGAAATTTATCAGATTTATGTAAAGATATAGTGTCTTTATTTTACTATTTAATAATCACTTATGTTCTGAATCATACCTCAGCCTGTCTTTAACTTATCTTGCATGTCATTACAGCAACATAACAAATGTATATTACATAACTCAACGGCCACAAGTCTGACTCTACATAAAAGTCGATATTATTTCTAGGAATTAGAAAAATTTGAAATCCAAATGTAGATTGAATAACTGTAGACATTATTATTATTATAATTACAATTATATATTTATATACTGTATATATACTGACTTAAATTAATTGTGCAGCCTGTTTATAGTTTAGTAAGGGATGATTCAGAGGTACGCAAACCAACACATTCTCAATTTCAATATGTCAAATACCGGCGCATGGTCTGTGGCCCTAAACTTCAAACTATGGAGCTCTATTTACCCATCTAGCCCATAGACTGTATATAAGAAGTGCACGTAGTCGTAGCTATGTCACCCATTGGTTTGTGGACTGCAGTTCTAAAGCCTCCAGTTTTGGTTGTCTTCATCATGGATTACGACCGACATCATCTTGACTTTTTGCAACCAGTGAAAGGAAGTGACCATATTTGGATGGCAGAGGAGTGACGTAGTGACGTATACGGCTCTGGTAGCTGTATCAACCTGTCAATCACTGTGTAGCCCACCTTAAACCATACCCTGCTTTATGGTCTATTTGAGTCTAAATGGACCATCATTTACTAAATGAACATCATGCTGTATTGAAGAAGACTTGAAACTAGAGATTGAGACCATAAACTCATGTTTACAATGTTTACTGAGGGAATAAATCTAGAGAGAAGTAGAGTTATTTTCTCATAGACTTCTATACAACCAGAGGAGGTACCCCCTGATGGACAGTGGAGAGAATGCAGCTTTAAGACATGAAGCATTGACGTAACTCTTAAAACTGGAGGTTGGCCCCTGGTCTAGCGCCATCTTTGGACTTTGCCTACATGAATACATTTTCTACTCAAAACAGACTTTCAACGTTTACTTAGTTTTAGATTTAGTTAAAAAAACTACTTGGTTGGTTTAGGGAAATATCACAGTTTGGGTAACGTTAAGTGTGTTATTACATACAATAGGTATGTAGTAGTTACGTATCTAATTACGGTTGCCCTGACTGCTAAATGATTTTACATTGAAGCTAGTTGAAAGCCTAGTGCGTCTCATTCAGACACTAAAAAGCACCTGATACTGACACACCAAAGGGCACTGACCAACGTCTGCATTTGACAAGCTGGGGGTTAAAACGAGATCTATGAGTCATTAGCTGAGTTATATATCATGCATTATCTTTGAATTAGTGAATACCTATATAGTTCCTGAATAACTCTAAATCAGGGATGATAGAAGATATTTATATGTACTTTAGTACTGACTCTTAAATGCTATGTTAATGAACCAGAGACGTCTCTACATACGGAATACTTTCAATGGCTCTCTCTTGGTTAACTCTGAATAAGCCGCTTAATAACCCAGAACTAATAACTGCCCATTACTTCCTTATAAGGATCATATTAGTCACTCTCTGTGCCCCCTCACATAAAGTGGTGAATCATCAGGGCAACTAGGAATGCAACATGAGTCTGTGGTTTATCACCATCACTTAACATTTCTGTATCTTCCATCCAGAAAGAGGTGAAAAAAGGAAACTAAAGCTAGATGAAGAGAATCAGATGACAATGAGGCCTCCTGCACCAATCAAAAGACCAGAATATGCAAACAAAGCAGCATTACCGTTTGTTGCCTGGCAACCTGAATCCCTTAAATCTGTTTGTGTGTGTGCACATAACGGGGGTCTTTCATGTTTTTCACTGCATTAACAGGGTCAGTCCAGTTTAAGCAGTATCATGCACCATCATGTCATGTGTATCTGAAGACTCCCATCTGTATGCATTTTCTGTGTTAGGCTCTAATGGTGAAGACATTTTTGCCCTCACACTGGACAGACCCTGTTAACGGCCTGGTTAGGATAAGGAGCTTGGGAATGCATTATGTCAATGAGTGTGTTTACAAGTATAGAAGTGCAAGATATGTATGTATGTGTGTGTGCGTGTGTCTGTGTGTGTGTGTGTGTGTGTGTGTGTGTGTGTGTGTGTGTGTGTGTGTGTGTGTGTGTGTGTGTGTGTGTGTGTGGTGTGTGTGTGTGTGCGCAACATTATGTATGATATCTTGCAAAAAGTTACTCCTCATTTGTCCTGCAAAAGTCAGCAACACGTGTCAATTTCTGCTTGTTACATACATACAGTCTTCTTAAAATAAACTCAGTTAGGTATTTTACAAAAACAACTCAGTTAGGTTTAGGCAACAAAAGTAGTTTTAGGAAAGATCATGAAGTACTAAGTTAGGTTAAGGAAGTGCCTTGACCACGTTACGCAAGTTAAGTGACAAATAAGTCAATGTTGACTTCTCATTTCACATCATCACTGCTTGTTGACTCCATTCTCCTCAATGTGTGTGTGTCTGTTTCAGCCGTCTTTGTACGTCCCTGTTCATGATTAAATGGATAACATACGGAATAATTTCGTGGGATATCGCCAGATTACGGCGCATTCATTTTTGTAGGTTTAGCTACCAATGCTGGATGAGACTGGTTTCTGTGTGTGTGTGTGTGTGTGTGTGTGTGTGTGTGTGTGTGTGTGTGTGTGTGTGTGTGTGTGTGTGTGTGTGTGTGAGAGAGAGAGAGAGAGTAATGGATTACATAGAAACTGTGTTTCATCACCAAAGAGAGAAAGCTGAGCTGCTGAGGCTCTGTGGCAAAGTGGCCCTTCCTCTAATCAGAAGATCGGCGGTTTGATCCCTGGCTGTCGAGGTGTCCTCGGGTAAGACACTGGAACCCAAACTGCACACGTGTGTTGTTGGCTTTTGTAGGAAAAAACACAAAAAAGTGAGGAGTAGCTTTTCGTTACACATCATACAAACTGTTGTATGAGGATACGTTGCTCCTGTAGAGGAGTTTTGGGTTATCCCTAAACGCAGCAGTCGACTACCCCAACAAATCTGTGTGGCAAAGGAAGGAAACAGAGAAAAGCAGGGATTCAATTTATTTGTGAACGTATCCTTTTGATACTGACTTAAACAGTAAATGGATTTTTAGATTTCCTATTGATTGATTTTGCAAACTAATCAATACCTTCAGGTATCACTCATACATTACTTTCTGTGTGATACTGTGTGTTAATAAAGCTTCCCTCTTGTTTCCCACTAGTGGCGTGGCCATGCCCGAGTAAAAAGGGTTTGTGAGTGGATGTGGGGTGTTCATACTGTGCGTGGGTTTAGCTGTGCAACATACGCTACATAGAAAACTGTGTGTGTGTGTGTGTGTGTGTGTGTGTGTGTGTGTGTGTGTGTGTGTGTGTGTGTGTGTGTGTGTGTGTGTGTGTGTGTGTGTGTGCTGCAGGCCTGTGCTCTAATAATTAGTCTTGCCATCTGTGTGTCAGAGGGTGGCAGCCGTACGCCCTCTGTCTCTCCATGCCTCCAGCTATGAAACTATACAGAGTGATCTGCACCACTGTAGAGGACTGACTCAATGTCACAGCACAGGCAACTAGTTAAGTTGCAAATTCATAAAAAACACCTCATGACAACTTTTCATTTGAACTGACAGTTTATAGTAATTAGTTGGTTCACCAGATAGACATTTCATATCTTTTTATTTCCATGCAGATAGCTTTGGTTTTATTTGTTAAATGACCAAATATTCCAAAATATTTGCCCTTATTCCGAAAGAGACAACATTCCAAATAAGCTGTTTATATGGCTGATGAAATGATTATTCCACTTATGTTCTCATTTACATGAAGCCTTACATAATCCGATTAACGTTAAACAATCCCATGTCTCTTCCTCATCACCAGGGCCAGTGAATCCCACGTGGACGCCATTCCCGGCAACATTTGACAGGTCGATGCTCTAACATCTCTTTATCAGGTCAAAATTTGGAAAAGTGGAACAACAGGAGCGCTTGTGCCATTTCGCTTCTTTGCATCAAGATATATTTTTTCATCCTCCCTCTTTCATTCTTTCGAACACCTTCTCTTAAAGGTTTGGTGATGCAATATTTGCGCATATCCAAATACCTCTTGAAATCAAAGTCCTTCATAATGCTTCAAAGTAGGTGTGTTTCTCCTTCCGACCAGTAATGTGGGCTCTTCTTTTGGGCATGCATCTCTACTTCAGCTTTGCAAACTATTGGCTAGTTGGTCTGCTTTCAACACAAGAGCTGGTCGTGAACAGCAAGGTGCTTTAAAAACCCCTACTGAGATGTTCTGAATGAGCGTCCAAAGAATGCTCCTTAAACCTGAATAATATCAACATATCCCTCATTAGGAATAAGGCCTAATTCATAATATCTAAACGGAATATGATGTTTACATGAGCCATATCACATTTGGAATATTGTCATATTTGGAATAATAGTGGTATATGGGTGCCCATGTAAACATAGTCAATGTCCCCGTCAGTCTTGACTAGCTAGTCCCTAAAGCTCCAAGTCCTTGTTTATATAGAAATATTGATCATCTCTAAACATTCAGTCAGTCTCTCCCTCTTAAAGATGCTTCTCTTTAATGTATAGACGTGCAATCAAAGAAACCACAAATAAGTAGCTCAGCAGCATTGGCCAGCCATCATTTTCACTGCTGTCAACTCATGTCAGAAGTAAACAACGTGATCTCACAAAAATATGTGAAATGACGTCGACCCCTCAAGTCAAGTCAAACTTTATTATCCCAACGGGGAAATTTGGTTGCAGCCAGGTATATAAACACATCAATCCTAAATAAAAATATCTAATAATGCAACAATCTAGACAAATCACAGGTACAAACAATACAAGCCTACAAAATCAACCCGACCTCCTCCCTCACAGACTCTGATTCAATCAGGCTGACATTGAAGTAGGAGAGTGTGTGGGATCAGAGGTCATGTAGCACCTCGTTTTACTGTGTGGATGAAAGAAATCAGTTTTAACGTTAAGCAGGAAACAAGAGCAGGGTGAGATGAAATTCCAAAAGACATGCATGAATAAAATCTGTATGGAATCTTTTTTGTGAATCATTTAAAGGTGCTATTGATAATATTGATAACATTCAGCCACTGTAGATGTTTCTCTTTCCCTCCATTGTTCCATTGCATTCACGTCACAAGGGGTTGCCAGTTTGTTGCACAACCTGCATATTTCATGGTGGAGTGGAGTGAGTCATGTCTAGTGTGTTGTTATTTCTATTTTTCAGTCGGCATCACGTATCCTCTGATTCGAATCTTGGTTACGCATTGTTTGAGGGAACTTTAACCTTATGTAACTAGACCCAACTGTCACTAATGCTTTCATGGGTCATTAGGGATTGAAGCTGATATTTTTCTCATTTTCACAATCTAACCCATGACAACACATTAAATTAGGTTGCAGGAACTGTGGCTGTTGTTAATTTATGTTAGGTTTTGTTCAAATTGTAATTTTTTTGGAATAGTGTTGTTCAGCTCAGATAGCTTATGTCAGTTGTCACATGTTAATATTCACGTATTCTGCAGCCTGCTGGAGAGCAGTCAGACTATATTAAATGATATACAGGTTCTGATTGGATTGAAAGCAATGTAATTATTTGTCTTTCTGTGCGATTGGCTTTATCAGGAGTTTCTTCAGTCACTGACCCTTGAAGAACACATGGAGGTTGAAAGACAGATCCAGGGTTAGAGTTTGATGCCCTGCTGATGCAAAGTGGAATGGTGCTCCACCACCTGTTGGGATGCCATGGGGTACCATGGTGCATATCTGGGAATTGTAGGGACATTCCCATGGACGGGGATAGGTATATAGTATATATAAAATATGATATATGATGTCCAATTTTATTATTATTAAAAATAACAAAATACAATAAATCTTTAAGATAAGGATCAAAACTTTTCAACCTTAACCTTTTCAACCTTAATAACTTTTCAACCAAATCTACAGCTTCATAAAACTCCCGTCTCCATCTAAATTATACTGCTTCTGTCTGTTTTGTAAAAATATATTTATAATTAGCAGCAGGGACCAGAAAAGGTTGCTGTGTAACATGAGACAAAAAGGAAATAAGATAAAATGAAAAATATACGATAAAAATATATCGTATATGCTTTAGCCACATGGGGGTTGGGTGTGGCTACTTGATGTAACTACTCCTTCTTCTCGCGGCTAGGGTGGTTTTTAAAGGTCATAATTCAAAAGCATATGAAGAAATATAACATATTTATAAATATATAAATATATAAACCATGATATGCCAGTGAGGCATCACCGTCTGCAGGCTCCCAACTGTCCAGTTGGACTGGTCACCATGTGATGGATCTGGGGGAGAAAGAGTGAAAAAGAGCAGGGAGAGGGGTCAGGAACAGCTTTTACCAGTCAATGTGGCTTTTATAATGTGTTAGAAATCAAAAGTTATCATCACATTGGAAAGAATCAACAACATCTAAGCAAACTTGAATCCTATTTGGCCCTAAAACAACAAAACTCATTAATAGTCAACACAATGTAAAAAGTGTTAAGCCACATAAACATCCTTGAGCACTTGTCGGTCTGCTTCTTTGACCCTGTGTTTGGGTCGGTGTCTGTGTAATATGTAAAAGCAGATTAGTAGCTAGAACTATTATAATACTTACCATTCAGGTGAAGATGGACCAAAGATACTGGAAAGGGCAGGATCTGGAGTCAAGCTGCGCTTCTTCTTTAGTTTGATAGTTTAGAGGTTGATGGGCCATCATTTAAGCATTATAAAACCCATGGCACACCAATCAAAGTGTTTTCAATGACAGGGAACATTCTAAAGTGATTTGATACCTTGTGATTGACAGTTTGCTACCACGGTGTCTACCATGGAGTCACTCCTCCGCAAATATAATCACTTCGGTTCACTGGTTGCAAAAGAATAAGATGGATGGAATTTCAGAAAAAAACAAAACAAATATCAAGTCTTTTGTTTGATGTGGATATGACTTCAGATGGTCTTCCTCGGGTAAAGTTAAAGAAGTCAACATTTGTCTTGCCTAGGCTTGAAAATTAAGAGAGAATCAATTTTTAATCCAATTCGGAAATTAGTCCAAACTAAAGTAGATCACATGTGATCCCTAACAGTGAAAGAGTTGTGAGGAGCAGCAGTCAATGATATCATGAAACAGTCAATAAAATGTGTTATCATGCAAAAACACACATGCGACAGAACAGATAATCTCCTCAGCCTACGCCTGGTGCACATAATTAATTTATAGAATATAATGAACCACTGATAAAGCCTATATTTTTGCCAGTGGCCTATAGATCTCATTGTGACAAGAAGAACAATGAGAGAAGCTTTGACAGAACAAGAAACACAATGTTTTTTGGCACTGAAATCGCACAATAACAAGTCAAACAATCTGAGTCAGCAAATATATCTTGAAAGTTTTTTTATAACGACTGTGATTTGTGTTAGCAGATTCTTTTTCGGAATGACAGATTCTGGAGTTACTAATTGTTGGAATGAAGCTGTGAAGTTTTCATCCTCAACGACAAACCAGTATTTGTTAATGTTCACTTTTTCACCCTGTTAGTGAGGTGTTATGGTCAGTGTGCATGTGTGAATATTCAAAGTTTCTTTATTGGATGGGTAATTAAAAGAACTGCATTATACGTTACATGTCTTCACGTGGTTGTGTCCAGTCCATCTCCTTTAGTTAGAGTGGTATGTTTGTTCACAAAGACTTGTCTCGGAGTAGGGCCACTGACAAAAGCATTATTATTTCAAAGGATTTCAACATTTCTTTAGCAACTCTGAGTGATTTAAAAAATGAAACCTTTACAGAAAGAAACCAGGGAGAGCTGGACAACTTTAGTCCATCTTGCAAATGAAATGGCACCATCGTAGAGTCCTTGCAATACATCCATGACAGCAATGCTTGCTGCTTGCCCCACCCCATCCCCAACTAGGTTATTCGACTACACTGGCCGCCATCTATGCTGAAGAGCCAGCATTACATACTATCTTACCCTTATCCGCCTCTTCCGGGATGGAAGGGGGAACGTCTCCTCCGACTCGGGTGGAGCGCCTCTCATGGCTAAAATTGGCGAGGAAGTCCATGGATCCCGCCAGTAGGGCCATCCACAGGGCCACTGGAGGGAGTTGGCAGACTCTGTGAAGTGCAGCCACAAGCGGTGCAGGAGTCTGCCTGATACCGCCGACCCAGGCACCAAAAGCAGGAGTCAAAGAGGAGCCGCAGGATGAGCAATAAACGCTGAGTGCATTTTTTTTCTCAGGTGCCTTGTGAGGGTTAACCAATAGCAAAGCCCGTTGGTGGGCGTAGCACAATCTAAATAGAAATGTTTACCAGAGGGAACTGAAAGATACTCAAACCTTTACTCGGTACAGTGCTGCCCAAGCGTTGATATTTGAAGCCCTGGGAGTGAGACCAGGCTAGCCAGTGCCTGTATGTATCACTGGGAGAGTATAAACTGTTAGCCCTACCCACAAACCCCACCACTTTCCAACAATCATCATTATTACGCTTGCTGTTTATTTGAGCCAAACAGCAGCAGTTATGACAGCCCTCTCTTATGCACAACATGGTTACTACTTACCCAGGGGTCAAGTATTGAAGAGCTTCTATTTTCATACCGCCTACTGATCTCTACAATTCAACAGTTCTCAGAAACAGCACTGCAGTGAACATGTCAGTAATTGAAAAACAACAACAATAAAATAAAAAATGATGTGCATTGATAACATGTAACAATACATAAAGGGACAATCATTAATATCCAGGTATAAAAGTAGGACTAATCTGTATCGGATTACCATGTTTGTTTCTTGTTCCCAATCTTTTTCTCTCTGATTGCTCTTTATATTTCTCTCTAACCCGTCATCTTGTAGTGGCTCAGCAGTCTTCAGTTCAGACTGATGGGATTTGTTCCACAGAGAGATGATGACGCATCGCACAAAGACAAAGGAGAGAATTAGTGGAAGGTCAGTATTAGATTAGAAAACATGGGAGGGAGAGGAAGGAAGAAAAGGGAGGAGGAGGAGAGCACTGATAGAGCACTGGCTGCTTATTAGCCCTGATTTGTTAAATGTGCTATCACTCACAACCCACCATACCCACCCATTAGATGTTCCCCAACCACTTTAACCCAGCCTCCCTGTCACCTCTCACTCTACAACCTCTACAAAATAATATTAAAAAAACTACAATAGTCTTTATACAATGACACTTACAATTGGGAATAACACCCCATTGTGGATGGTTTGTCCTTATAGTAATGGTGTCTCACTTTCTTGTACACATAAAACTAGAAGGAAGATTCTTTTAGAGCAGATTACGTACCGGGACTGCAATTCAGACAGGGACATCGTTCACCCAAAACTTCCCGATGGCCAGTCCGCCCCTGCTAGAGAGAGTTCTGGTGGTTTACTAAATGGGATGGATGAATGAAAATGACCACTAAACACCTTGTACTAATTGCTGCAGCAGTAACAGCAACAAAAGCAGGGAACAAAGTGCCACTTACAGAAAATGTCTTGGCAGTAATTTTACCATTAACGTTCTTTTCAGCCCAAACGTGATTACTATGCAATTTAAAAATCTATCTCCATGTGGCTCTCCACACCAAATACAAATTTATCATATTTTGCAGTGCTTTGTGGGGTTTTTCAGTAGCTGTTTCAACTTCTGGGATGAAAAACAAGGCAACCATTGAAATAATGACTTTTGTTCAGAATGTACATGTCAACAGAACATACAATATACATGCAAAATGGATAGTGATCTTGCAAATTAGCATCATCTTTGATTAACAAAGGAAAGATTGTTAAAACAATAAACATAAAGACAACATCTGGAGAGGTAGTATAACATGGGCCCGTACAGTTATGTGCCATCTAGCATGCCAGCGAGCCAAAAATGTTTTTTTGCAATTCCAATTTCCAACAAATATGGATTGAAGCATTTTTGTTTAAAAAATTAAAACAACTATCCATTTTAAATACAGAGGAGGAGGACTACTGCACGCAAAGTCCTCAAAGGCATTCCATCTAAAAGGGCCTAGAAGGAGAGGGGATGAGTTGGCCCATATAATCTAAAAGCCATTTCAAAATTGATACCTGGGAACGCGTTACAAGGTTACATTCGGCAGGCTAAAGAAAGACTGTTCACTTAGTTCACAATATTATTCAAACTGCAGTGAAGAAACAAGGACAACAAACATATACAACTCTCAGATAGAAAGACACTGGTACAGAGAGGAATACAATGTAACGCCACTCAAAATCTGAGTTTTTTAGGCAAATCCATGTACATGGGGTACTTCATGAAGAACCAGTTGTCTGACGTCACACCACAATGGAAGTGCCCAGCCTAAATGGTAAACCATCAATTAAAAGGTAACTTGAAGTATATATGCCTGTATTCAATTAAAATAACACATACTATAACAATATAGTAAAACCTGTTGCATCTTAATTGATACCAAATGATACAATGTCGCCATATTATTAGGTAGCTGTTTAAGGTAAAAAAATATTCTCTGCACAAGTTATTCTGGCCAACTTTAAAATGCTCCCAATGATGGCTACACCACTGAGAATTCTACTGTGTCTACACTTTGTTAACGTTTTGACGTTCAGTGCTGGTTGCCTCTGATTCAATCAAGAGTCCCACGCTGGTTCAGGTGTGTACTTGCATTGTTCTTTGACAATGCAAATAACAACAGAAGCTGCAGTTTGGAGTCGTGCTGTCCCGTCACATTTAGATGACAAAGAGACTGAAGGCCAGATTTACAAAAGCATTAGCACCAGTTTTTGTGTTCTTATGACACAGTCTGGCTCAGAAATGTATTCATCAAACAGATACACACACAGCTGGAATATCAGTATTATGTAGTCCTAGCAGCACAGGACACATTTATCTTATTGATATATCTTATCGGCTTCTGTTTTCAAGCAGAAGCCAATAAGCTGAAAAAAAAGAGTGACAAAAACAGTGACAGTGTTGGATATACAGTCAAGTCCATAAATATTTGGACATCGACACAATTTTCATCATTTTGGCTCTGTACACAACCACAATGGATTTGAAATGACACAATGAAGATGTGCTTTGAGTGCAAACGTTCAGCTTTAATTTGAGGGTATTTACATCCAAATCAGGTAAACACTGTAGCAATTACAACAACTTATATACATGGTCCCCACTTTTGAAGGAACCAAAAGTAATTGGACAAAGTAACATCATAAATCAAATTGTCACTTTTAATATTTGGTTGCAAATCCTTTGCAGTCAATGACAGCATGAAGTCTGGAACCCATAGACATCACCAGGCGCTGGGTTTCATCCCTGGTGATGCTCTGCCAGGCCTCTACTGCAACTGTCTTCAGTTCCTGCTTGTTCCTCGGGCAGTTTCCCTTCAGCTTTGTCTTCAGCAAGTGAAATGCATGCTCAATTGGATTCAGGTCAGGTGATTGACTTGATCATTACAGAACATTCCACTTCTTTGCCTTGATAAACTCTTTGGTTGCGTTTGCAGTATGCTTCGGGTCATTGTCCATCTGCACTGTGATGCGCCGTCCAATGAGTTTTGAAGCATTTGGCTGAATATGAGCAGATAATATTACCCAGAACACTTCAGAATTCACCCTGCTGCTTTTGTCAGCAGTCACATCATCAATAAATACGAGGGAACCAGTTCCATTGGCAACCATACATGTCCACGCCATAACACTACCACCACCATGCTTCACTGATGAGGTGGTATGCTTTGGATCATGAGCAGTTCCTTCCCTTCTCCATACTCTTCTCTTTCCATCATTCTGGTACAAGTTGATCTTTGTCTCATCTGTCCATAGGATGTTGTTCCAAAACTGTACAGGCTTTTTTAGATATTATTTGGCAAAATCTAATCTGGTCTTCCTGTTTTTGAGGCTCACCAATGGTTTACATCTTGTGGTGAACTCTTGTGAAGGGGTTTTTCTTCACCTGGTAAAGAATTCTTCGGTCATCAACCACAGTTGTTTTCCTTGGTCTTCCGGGTCTTTTGGTGTTGCTGAGCTCACCAGTGCTTTCTTTCTTTTTAAGAATGTACCAAACAGTTGATTTAGCCACATCTAATGTTTGAGGGGTTTGTTTTGATTCTTCGGCCTAATGATGGCTTGCTTCACTGATAGCGACAGCTCTTTGGACTTCATATTGAGAATTGAAAGCAACAGATTCCAAATGCACATCCCACACTTGAAATGAACTCTAGACCTTTTATCTGCTCCTTGTTAATGAAATAATGAGGGAATAACACACACCTGGCCATGGAACAGCTGATCAGCCAATTGTCCAATTACTTTTGGTCCCTTCAAAAGTGGGGACCATGTATATAATTTGTTGTAATTGCTACAGTGTTTACCTGATTTGGATGTAAATACCATCAAATTAGAGCTGAACATCTGCACTAAAAGCACATCTTGATTGTGTCATTTCAAATCCATTGTGGTTGTGTACAGAGCCAAAATGATGAAAATTGTGTCAATGTCCAAATATTTATGGACCTGACTGTAGAAGATGCTAAAGAGCCTCAGCTTTTGCTGTTTAATCCGATGTGTCTTTGTGGCCAGTTTAGATGTGGTGCATAGATCATCTTTTCTCAGACCTTTGAATTTCTAATAATTATGTCTCAATGCAACTTTAACACACAAATTCAGGAATTATTTGCATACAAAGGCCTCTCTCCTAGTGGAAGTAGTTCAGGGGATTGGTATGGAGCATTAAATACCAGAGTGATTGGATCTTATTAAACTGTTTGATCCTTACAATGAACACCAAGAATGAGAGGTTAATTTCTGGTAAACCTCCCCCAAAAATGTTTTCTTACTCATTGTCTTTAGAGGGCTGTCCTTAACAATTGTCAGACGGCCTTACCCACATGGTAAATTCTGTTTATGCTTGATCATCTTGGAATTTCCATAAATCTTCTGATTTGCGTAGTGTCTGAAGCATGAGTAAAGGTAGTGAGCACCTCTCTTGCGTGTTGATTTTCTATCCTCTCCTTAACAAGCACATGCCTTTTTTTTCTTAAATAAACCTTAAAAACCAAATATCCCACACCAAATATGATTCTTGTTTTTGTTGTTTGGAGATTTTTATATAATTCTTTAGGTTCCCAGTTGCCTTCCCTATTTATACAAATCCGAACATATTGCTCTCTTCAAGCCACAAGACTCTTTTTTACATGTATATCTATATAAGCCTACTTCAAAGACATTTGCTGTAACAGGGTATGCGGGTTTATTAGGGGACTTTTGGTCTGAACTGTTTGGACTGAACTCATTACTTGTAAGATTTGAATGTTTTGTCCTCCTGTTTGAATGTAGAAGAAACAAACAGACTCCCCTTTTCTCTTGTAGACAGTCAAAGTATTATGACATCCTATTCCTGAAAATGCCTGCTTTGGTTTGGCTGTGCTTGTTAATTTTTCTTTTCGGCAGTTCAGCAGATTTAAAAAAGCCCTGTGTCTTTGTCCTCACAAAGTGTTGACGTTTCACAAACAGTCATCAGTTCATAATTTCCAGTCATTGGCTGCACACAAAGCTTTATCAAAGTTATCAATTTAGTTTGTACTCTGGTTGTTCCAATCATTATATTATTATTATAATAACATGGCAATTTGAATTCAGAATTACTGGCCTGTCAGATGCATGTCATCTGTTTATTAATTGCTGAAAAGAGTTTCTCAACTAAACTATCCCTTTGTCGTATTTCCGTTTTAAACAGATTCAAGTATAAAGTGGAAGTACGTTCAAATTACTTAAAGACCCAGTGAACTGAAAAATACCTCTTTTACATCAAATCGCTGTCACTAAGGTGCACAATGTTGATGCTTGGAGCCCAGCTCCAAGATGCATGGCGATCTGAATCCTTTTTTACTTTTTACATGTAATTACCTAGGGGAACCTTCATCCAGTTATGAAACAGTTGCAATTTAATACTGATGCCTCTAATTTATTCTTAATACTTTCATCTGTGCCACCGATGAAATCCTGCAGGTTCACCAGAAACTCCTTCAGCTCAAACTCCAGCGAGGCGTTCAGCAGCAATCAGCCCAGTAGGGACAGACCAAGATCTGGCAGCAGAGTCTCCTCCTCTGGCCAGGAGCAGTGAAATGGCTCACTGATGTGCTGGTCCACACTGAGAGCACACCAACAATATGCTGCTGGTGGCCCAGACCTTATTGATGGGCTTGTTGGAGGGAAAAGAGACCATGTAAAACGCAAACTATGCAGACTGTCAGACTGACTCAATCCTGGGTCGCTGTGGCAAGGACTTAGTCTTGGTATGGGCTCTACACAGTGAGCTACAGGGCCCCCATTGACCTGAATTTTGATTCTGCACACCCTTCGTGAGGAGAACTGCATCATGAAAAATGAGATCATTGAGTGCTGGATTAATTGAGGGAAGAGGATTATTTGATTCTCTCAGCTGAAGCAGAGGAAATAGTGTCTTTTCACTTTGTTTATGTTGATAGGGCGTGAGGATCGTGGTGGGAGAAGCACAAACACATATTGATATATCTTATGATCTGGGCAGTGGACTGTAAAAAACAAATAACTTTTATTTTATCACAACTGCAGACTGACTTGCGCTGCCAACATCTCTGCGACAACCTGCTCCAACAAGATTCATTCTCAACAACATCAGGAGGATACTGCTGTTCCTCTCCCAGGAGGTGGTTCTGGTCCCTGACTATTGTTACTTGCTCCTGGCTGGTGTGCCTTTATTGGACACTGCAGCTCATCCAGAAAGCAGCAGCTTGGCTGTTCTTCAAATTGCAGGTTCTCCCTCACTACCCTGCACCCTGCTCCTGGTGGCTACTTGAATCCAATTTAAGACACTGGTACTAACCTACTGTGCTGTGGACTGCTCAGGCCCATCCTACACCTGGACATAGTCAAACCATACACCCCAGCCTGTCAGCTACGCTCAGCTACTGCCAATCAGCTTGCCACTCCCTCATGATGAAGGCGGCCTCGTTACCGCTCAACAAAGTCCTGACTGTTGTTCGTCATTACTCCACAATGATGGAAGAAACTCCTCATTGACATCAGGACAGCAGAAACTCTACACATCTGTTTCTCTATCTCTTCTTGATTCTGAATGCAGCACTTGAAGTAGATCAGCATACTTGATGAAGATGATGTATTTGGGTGATTCTGGCAGTTCTTCAGGTTGTGCCCAAAAGGTTAAATGCCCTAATAGTAAGTTAATTTGGATATAAATAAAATCAGCTAAATAAATTAATATAGGAATGTACCTACAGCACATTCACGATTGCAGTTGACACGACAGATGACTATTTTAGGGAAATGTAAGAACAAAGCAAACATGAGCCTGGGGAAGATCATACAAAATGCTGTTGCCATTGACATGTAGTGAACAAGAGAGAGAGAGAGAGAGCGAGAGAGAGCACATTAGTGCCTTTTCAGAGTAACCTTTTCCATTTTCTTTGATCTTGTACAATAAAACATTTTCTTGCTCATTAACCTTATTCATTTTGAATGAATAAAATTTAAATACATTACACAAGAGGCACATTAACATCTCAATAAAAAGCATCTTGAACAACATTAGGCCAGAATGGGGAAGTAAAATGAACACCTTATAACTGAAAAGTGAAACACGAGCGGAGAGTACTGAAACGCATTAATTGTAAGATATAGTAATGCATTCTTTGGCATGTAATTAATCAAACCACATCACATTCATCATAATGGGGGTGGACAGTGCTGACTGGACCGCATCAGGTTTAATTAAAAAGACAACACAGACCGATACCAGCTTCTCATACTTGCTTAAAAGACCTTTGAGCAATTAATTGGTTTGAAGTCAGAACATTTCGCTCTCAGTGCTCCTTTTAAATCTCTCTCCGCCCACCAGGATGAATATCTATTAACAAACATTGCTGTGAGCCAAACAAAATAAATACTGCTGTGTTTTAAACAGCAGGGTAACCTGTATTGGTCACAGAGGGACTTTTATGATTGGTAGGTGTTTTTTGATTAGTAGGTTTTCTTCTTTCAGTCTGAAAATCATAAAACAAACATCCCACCCTCAGGTAAAACAGTGTGTGTATCCAGCAGACAATTTAGTGCAACACATACATGAGCAAGTGTATGTATGGGTGTGTGTGGCTGCCTGCACTTTGCCGTAGGGCTGCATAACACCCAAATGACAAAGAGACAGATAAACAAAGAAAGAAACCAAGAATCGCCAGAGGTCTTCGTCTTCTGGTTGTCACCTATAAAGCAAGTCTGGTCTTTGTCCTCTTGAGCCTCAGGAAGCCTGTCTGAACCTTTTCCACTCAGACTGACACTGCACATTAAAGTATGCACGCCTGCTTTAGTCTGTCCTCTCCTGTTAGATGTTAAATCCATGCAGCTGTGGACACAACAGACATAAAAAACTGGACTGACCTGGATTTGCATATTGTGTTGTATTCGGAGGAGTTCACGGTACGGTATGTCCTTCTGTTTTGGGGTCACGGTTTGGTATGTTTTCTGTTAAGCAGGCAAAACAACATAATAATAAAAAAATATTGCATTTTTTTCATATGTATTAGAACAAACAGCCAACGCTTCTACTGTAACAGTTAACAAACTTGCGCTCCAGAATTTCTGCTCTGCACCTGCAATAGTGGACATTAATAGACTATTCTGCAGTTTGAGTCACAGGCCTTACTGAAAGGATGTGGCATACCGAACCACTTGCCCTGTACCGAATGGGCAGCATATGGAGAGAGATACCCAGAGCCGGTTCAGACCTCCATGGGGCCCTAGGCAAAATTCTGCCAAGGGGCCCTCCTAACTGAACCCCCAAAATGTTCAACCGTCGCACCTGACACCCAGTGCTTCCACTCATCCCCCCTTTAAATATATTGCATATCGCCACCTGTTGGTCCAACTCAGAATAAATACAGACCAAATCAGAACAAATCAAATCGAACTTTAATGTGTTAACAAACAATTATAGAGTCTTAAATGTTGGGCATGTAAACATTTTAATGTTTTCAATTACCATTAAAAGTGTCCCTTCCTGCACTTCCTGGATGCAAAATCATCAATTATGTCATCGTAAGATATTTGCTTCCCCACATCATGGTTGATGCTCATGCAACAGCGCAGAGTAAAGTGCACACAAGAGACATAGTAGAAGACAAGCTAAGAATAAAAAATAAAGAAATAAAAAATAAAAAAAACAAGTATTATAAATAAGCAATAAAAAAACAGTAGAAAAAAACAACAATAACTGAAATATTATATTTACAGACAGAGAAAAAAACAACTGTTTTAACTATTTTTAACTTTCTTAACTATTATTGCACGGTGTAGTGTATTGCACAGGTTATTATTGTCATTATTGTCCATTATTGTCCTGTGGTCATGTGGTCTGCTGGGAGCAGAGCTGGTTGTGCAGCCTGACAGCAGCAGGAAGGAAGGACCTGCGGTACCTCTCCTTCACACACCGGGGGTGAAGCAGCCGGTGGCTGAAGGAGCTGCACAGAGCTGCCAGAGTGTCCTGCATGGGGTGGGAGGTATTGTTCATCAGGGATGATAGCTTGGCCATCACCCTCCTGTCTCCCACCACCTCCACCGTATCCAGTGGACACCCCAGCACACTGCTGGCCTTCCTGACAAGCTTGTTCAGTCTCTTCTTGTCAGCTGCTGAGATGCTGCTGCTCCAGCAGACCACTGCATAGAAGATGGCTGATGCCACCACGGAGTTGAAAAAGGTCTTCAGGAGTGCTCCCTGCACTCCAAAAGACCTCAGTCTCCTCAGCAGATAGAGTCTGCTCTGACCCTTTTTGTACAGTGCATTTGTGTGATTTGTCCAGTCCAGTTTATTGTTCAAGTGAACACCCAGGTACTTATAAGATTTCACAATCTCAATGTCCTGTCCCTGGATGTTCACTGGTTCCGGAGGACAGTGTTTTCCCCGGCGGAAGTCCACCACCAGCTCTTTGGTTTTACCAGAGTTGATCTGGAGGCGGTTCCGCCGGCACCATCCTATGAAGTCCTGGTTCAGTTCTCTGTATTCCCTCTCATCGCCTGCGGAGATGAGGCCGACGATTGCAGAGTCGTCAGAGAACTTTTGCAGGTGGCAGGTATCAGAGTTATGTTTGAAGTCTGATGTGTAGATGGAGAAGAGGAATGGAGCCAGAACGGTTCCTTGTGGGGCCCCCGTGCTGCAGGACACCCGATCTGACTCACACTCCCTTATCCTCACATACTGTGGACGGTTGGTGAGGTAGTCCAGTATCCACGCAGTGAGGTGGTGGTCCACCCCGGTCTGCTCCAGCTTGTCCCTCAGAAGCAAAGGCTGGATGGTGTTGAAGGCACTGGAGAAGTCGAAGAACATGACTCTCACAGTGCTTCCAGCCTTTTCCAGGTGAGAAAGGCATCTTTGTAGCAGGTAGATGACAGCGTCATCCACCCCGATGCCAGGTTGATAGGCGAACTGAAGAGGGTCCAAAGATGAGGTCACCAGGGGGCGGAGGTGCACAAGGACCAGCCGCTCCAGGGTCTTCATCAGGTGGGATGTTAGAGCCACCGGCCTGAAGCTGCTGAAGTCCTTGGCCCCCGGGGTCTTTGGGACTGGTACCACGCAGGACGTCTTCCATAGCTGTGGTACCCTCCCCAGCTTCAAGCTCAAGTTGAAGATGTGCTCCACAATCCTGCACAGCTGGTCTGCGCAGGATCTGAGGAGCCTTGAGCTGATGCCGTACCTGATGGTAGGTCAGGTAAAGTCTTGATTTCGTTTGCCAGATCCACTCCACTGATGTCACAGTCTTGGTTGAAGGTGAGAGTTTTCTCGAGTTGCATACACTGGCCCTTCAAGGAGTCACTGGACATCTGACATGCAGTGCTGAAGTTCAGCACTACTCCATATTTAGTCTTCACCTGGTTCAGAGTTTCGAATCGTTCATCAATGGATGCTATTGTAGAGTCAACCACAATGTTGAAGAAGTTGACTTCAAGATTCTGCAGTGCATCAGCCACTGGCTCATCAGGTGCTTCGTAGCTGAAATGCCTCTTGCTGGTTCTCAGCCTCTTGTCCTTCAAAACAGCTTCTACATTCATTTCCTCACAAATGCTTCTGGCTGTTGTCTGGGCATCTGAGAATCCAGTGTCCCGGTAGAGAGTGAGAGAGGCTTTTGCATTTGAGATCAACTGCACAGCTATGTCAAGCTGCATTGAAGCAGATTGGAGGAGCTTGTTCACTGTATTTGTTCTTGACAGTATCTCACACCACACTACACAGCAAATCAAGAAGCGGTAAGAACCAACTTCCTCTGCAAGTGACTGTGCCTCCACTTTGGCCACGGGATCATTAATCTTCTGTCTGGCTTCCAGTAAGGCTTCTCGAATCTCAGAGGCCTGATACCTGACTGCATGGACACTTTGGAGCCTGCTCTCCCATCTTGTGTCACTCCATGACTTCACTGTTATGTTCACGTATTGTTTCAAGATATTCCATCTTTGTGTGCCAGCAGAAAAAAAGGTGAACAGCTTTTGTACATAGCCAAAAAAACAACCGCATCTCTGGAAGATTTGGCAGCATCTGCAATGACGAGGTTTAATGTGTGTGCACCACATGGGACAAACACAGCTCTCGGATTCTTTTGCAACAGTCTGGCTTGTACTCCTTGGTGTCTACCTTTCATATTGGCCCCATTGTCGTAGGCTTGCCCTCTGCAATCGTCAAATGGAATTTTCAGATCAGTCAGCTTATCCAAGATGACTGTAGACAGATTTAAGCCAGTTGTAGCCTCAACATTAACAAAGCCGAGGAAGTGCTCCTTTATCTCTGGCTGTCCCTTTAAAGCCACGCTTCTGAGGATAATGGACATCTGCTCCTGGTGACTAATGTCAGGTGTACAGTCTAAGATAATGGAGAAGTATTTGGAGTCTCTCACTTGAGTCACAATAGTTGTGAGAATCCTGTCACTCACAAGCTGTATCAGCTCATTCTGTATGTCCTTACTAAGGTAATGAGCATGTGTATCCCCATCTTTAATTCTGCTGACATGATTTTCCAAAACAGGGTCAAATTTAGCTAATAATTCAACCTCTTTTAGAAAATTTCCATTATCTGGTTGGAAGAGCTTATCTGATGAACCTCTGAATGCGAGGTTTCTTTCAGCCAGAGACTGTGTGATGCTTATGAGGCGTGTAAGGACATCTCGCCATCTCTTTCTTTCAGCCTCCAAAGCTGTCATTTCTATGTGGTCAAGAGTTTTTCCACGACTTAAGCGCAGATCAAATTCTCTCCACTTAATCATGTTGCTTTTGTGTTCGGAACTACCCTCATGCTGCTTCAGAATTGCGTTGATATTGGACCAGTCATTCACACCTTCTCCTATGATTTTGTGCTTTTGTGTGGAAAACAGTTTACAGCAATAACAAAATGCAGCGTTGTTTTTGACTGAGTAAGAAAGCCAGCTCCTGGGAATCGTTTCACCATTTGACAGCCGTCTCTGTAGCAATCCTGGATGGAACCCTCTGGACTTGTCTTTTGGGTAAGAAAAATCCACTCCTGGCTTGAATGGACCTCTACGCACTAGCTCAGTCCGCATACTGTCCGTTAAGACAGGAGGCCAGTCTGCTGGATCATTAGGTGGAGCAGCTGCTTTAGGGTCTGATGCTTGCTGTGTGGTTGTAACTGAGGCTGAGGCCTGTTCTTCCCCTGTGCTTTTGCTTGTGCCTGTGTCTGTGCCTGAGCCTGAGCCTGAGCCTGAGCCTGAGCCTGAGCCTGTGCCTGTGCCTGTGCTTGTGCCTGCACTGGATGGCTCATCTGTGTCTGTTCTATGGGAAGCTGGCTCTGTCCCTCCACTGGCTGACTGGCTGGAGTCTGTGCTGCTTCTAAGAAATTTAAGCATAGCACCTGTAAAATATGGATAAGGCTACTATTAATTCAGCTCCATCAAATCGGCTGCACTTGTTTTACTTTCATATACTTCAAATATAGGTGAATGTTTATATACTGTAATTATTTAATTATTATTATATGGCAACGACAGTTCCAACATTCTGGAGCAGAAAAGTGTGAACACTGAGAGAAAAAACACAAAGACCTAAAAATCTTTAAAAGGCAGCCTATTTACAATCAACAGTTAATTTACCAGCTCCCATGCTAACATGAAAACACACACATTGGTTGTAACTTTCAAATCTTCAATGGTCCAGTGAAAATATGCCAAGGTTCTCAGAAGAAGCAACTATTTGTTATAGAAAGACTACAAACTCTGAATCACTTGTGTTGGAATTAAAACCATTTTATTTAGCAGATCCATATTGTCCGTTTTCTGTTGAAGTGGTTGCTAGGCA
This sequence comes from Anoplopoma fimbria, assembly GCF_027596085.1. NCBI lineage: Eukaryota > Metazoa > Chordata > Actinopteri > Perciformes > Anoplopomatidae > Anoplopoma > Anoplopoma fimbria. The sequence goes on from NC_072451.1 coordinate 13,544,965, forward strand.
AACAAATTGAGTCGTGAGAAGACTTGAGCTTAACAAAACGACATGTTTTCGATTTACAATGACTGTGTCTTTATAAAATGAAAGGAGAGTAAAATGCCATAATAAACAACGTACTAACCTCGAAACATCAAACCAATACTTCAAGCAACAGTTTGATATTTCTCGGTATGATCTCACTCTATTAATAAGTGTTTATTATTTAGCACCATTGTCATAATATTTCACGAGTTTTATTTATTCACCAAGAATAAATCGTATCTGCGTCTATATTTGCCTGTGGGCTATCCAAGCAAACAAACTTCAATCTTAGTCAATATGTATCCATTACTTTCCATTTTGTTAAGTGCAGTTGTAACTATACAAGGCTACAACTAAAATTATAGAAGCTAGCAAGACGCACACAGAGACCGGGATCCCCAAGGGCTCACCGCCCTGTAGGTCTAACACGGACTGTCCCTCCCTCTCTCCCACCAGGAGAGGAGAGTTAAAGGCTTTACCTGACTGCTGCTCCCGCAGTTCATTTTCAAGTTCCTTCCTCTTCCTTTTTTCATTCCCCGAGGGATAGCTCCGCTTCATCTTTCTACACGCGTGCGCATGCGCATGGGTAGCTATCTGACGTCCGCGACGGACAGTTACGTTGTCACGTTTTTTTTGTTTTTTTTTCCCACGGGGCCTTTATTATAAATAATAAATTTGCGGGGCCCTACGCAACGTGCGTAGTGTGCGTATTGAAAGAACCGGTACTGGAGATACCCAAGGTGAATAGCGCTATAAGCCTCCTACTCCCTCCCAATTTTTAAGAACAGCTTTGCCTTAACTCTTTGCATAGATCTCTATAAGCAAAATTCTAATCTTAGGGGCCTCTGTTTCAAGCAAGACTGCCTCAGTGCTAGAATCCGCCATGCAGTACCACCTGGGCAGACTGACCAGCTGTGTATACTTATGTCATGTGACCAATATGGGATCCAGTATGTTGGAGAGACAAGTTCTTAGGGTTATTGGTCTCTTAACCCCAACCTGGTTCCTCATGTGTGATCCTGTTTTTGGGGTGGACCTGGGAGGCACCAAGCTTGTCTTGGCTGGTCCAGGTTCTTCCCACTGGGCTACTTAGCAGATGCATATATGTGACTTCTCTAAATTTTTGTTGGCACTAGTCGGTTACCGGACACTCTGTCAGGAAAGGTTATCTTGTGATAATTGGCGAAGCACCGGTTGCCCCTGCCTGAAGTTGCATGAAATTTGTGGAAATATTGTTTTGAATGGAAAATGAACAATATTTGAAACACTGGTGAAATCAAATGCCTGTCCAATAACTTTTGCCTAAAAAAAAAAGAAAAAAAAGAAAGAAAAAAAAAAAAAAAAAAAAAAATCAGAAGATCTGTGATAAAAAAAAATCTACATCAGAAGACAAGTTATATCAAAATAATATAGAGTCATTTTTAATGCCTCTTTTATTTTTCACTGGGACTTCATTTCAGTTCCAGTACTTGTTACAGGGCCAGTGATTCCTTTTTTCAGTTCAAGACAAAATGTACTGTCCTGGCTCCATATTAATCTGTTTCATTCAAAATGAAAGTAAACATTCATTAAGTGGTGAAATAGGTACAAGTAGTTCAGGATTGGTGGGTCAGGGTTGATTGTAAATCCACCTGAATGGAAGTGAGTCAAGTGGTTGAAGGTATTCCACAAACAGTGATGAATATTCACTGTTAGGGATTCGGTAGAAAAGGACCCACTAGCAGACACACAGCTCTTGGTTCAGAGTAGATTTAATAAAGTTCTCGAGCAACAATCCAAAGGGCAAAAACAGTCTCGTAGTCAATAGGCAGGCAGAGGTCAAAAATCCAAAAGTCAGAACAGAGTCCAAGGCAAAGGTATCCAAAACACAGAATCCAAACAGGGCAGGTCAAAAATCAGGCAAAGGTCAAAAATCACAGGCAGACAGAGTATAACAAGACTTACTAAACACTGGAAAGGCTCAGGTATTAACTGGCACGATCTGGCAGAGACTACAAGGCACACTGGGCTTAAATACCCACAAACCAATCACCACAAACAGAAATCAGGTGTGCACACAAAATGGCGGGAAAACAAACAAAGACGGCTTTTCAAAACAAAAACAGAAAACATGACATGAACAAGGGTTCATGTCAGTGTTAACAGAATATTGCACTGGTCCACTCCGCCTTGCAGGTTGTGCTGATCCAGATCTGAGATTATTGGAATCCCTCTGTTTGATGTTGGTGATCATATCAACAAGCAACAACGAACACAACAGTTATGAGTTTGCTGAGCATGGTCTATATATTAAAAACATTTTGATATCTTTTTCAGGATATTTATTATGTCAACCATAAAGGAAATACATCTACTGCTCTGTCCATTGATCTACTTTTTTGGGACCCTGGATGAGTCAGGCTGCACGGTGGTGTAGTGGTTAGCTCTGTCGCCTCACAGCAAGAGGGGCCCGGGTTCAATTCCCGGGCCAGACAACCTTCTGTGTGGAGTTTGCATGTTCTACCCGTGTCAGCGTGGGTTCTCTCCGGGTTCTCCGGCTTCCTCCCACAGTCCAAAGACATGCAGGTTAGGTTAATTGATGACTCTGAAATTGCCCGTAGGTGTGAATGTGAGCGTGAGTGGTTGTTTGTCTCTATATGTCAGCCCTGTGATAGGCTGGCGACCTGTCCAGGGTGTACCCTGCCTTCGCCCATTGACAGCTGGGATTGGCTCCAGCACCCCCGCGACCCTTAACTGGATAAGCGGTAACGGAAGATGGATGGATGGATGGATGGATGAGTCAGGTAAATTAAATTCTGTGCAAACAGAATTTGGCAGTTCAAACGGTGTTACTTTTAGCCTGAATTATATGTTTAACTTCTTTGTACTTCTAGTTTGCTCTTTGTTTGTAAAATATGCTGTAATATAATATTGGTCAGGTCTGTAAACACTATTCCTCTTATGTATACCCACAGATTCCCTGGGTATGTCAAACTTGCTTCGTATAAAGGGCAGGTTAAAGGAACAAAAGGCGAGCTTTAATAACAAAAAAAAAGGAGAGAAAAAAGGACGTTACTGTCAGACAACAAAACTGAGGGAGCAAGCACAAACTATACCAAGAACAAACAGGTATGGCATGAAGAACAGTTACTGTTCTTCATGCCACAAGCAACCAAAGCAGATCAAACAAGGATCCCACGACAAATACACAAGGAGAGCAGGGTGATTAGACACAGTTGGAATAAATCAGGGTGGGCAGACAATCACAAAGGCTAAAACCAGGTGGCAGCCTCCAGTTCTGAAAAGCTAAGCTAATGCTTCATGTCTTAAACTTGCATTCTCTCTGCTGACCATCAGGGGGCGACTCCGTAGCAATCCTGCAAATTTCCCCGCTGCAGGACTAATAAAGGATTATCTTATTTTATCTTATCTTATCTTAAATATGGTCAGTGCCATTCACTTGTTGAGGAAAAAATCCAAGATGGCGACGGCCAAAATGCCTAACTTGAAGCTTTAAATCCGTAGTCCACAAACCAATGGGGGAAGTCTCAACGACTACGTCCTCTTCTTATATACAGCATATGGCTAAAACATACAGTGGCAGGAGGTATACCACTTGTGACACATGAGGGGAGGGAACTACCAAAATAAAACAGGAAACAGATAAGATCAGCAAATCTTCATATTGGAAGTAAAGAGTGAAAAAGCAGTGTGAGACCTGCTCTTGTATTTGTTCTCATTTCTATGACTATTGTGATACAGGCCTACAACTTATTACAACCATTATTGAGCAAAAGTTTGTGTCAAGACATCACTCGTTCTAATCAGGGCTGTTACATTTGTAGTCCCAGTACTGGGCGGGGTGGAGTTAGGGGGTGAAATTAAATTTAATATTATGACTCATGGTAAATTCAGAATATTCTACATTTCCACATCCCTAATTTCAGTCAACACAACAACAGCAGTTATCAGTATTAAAAGCATAACTTGCAGTTGTAGCAGAACATGAATTACATGGTTGATGCATTTCAAGTTTATGCAACAGCTGGTGTGGGTGTGTAGTTGGCCCTAATCTGTTTGTGCAAACAAATATATATATATATATATAATATGTGTGTGTGTATGTATGTCTGTCCGCCATTGCTGCTTGGTTGGATCTAATACATGACCTCAGATGTATCATCATCGAGTGCCTACAAAGGCTCTGTTGTCTCCCACACACACACACACACACACACACACACACACACACACACACACACACACACACACACACACACACACACACACACACACACTCTTGATTCAAAACACTCCAAGCCACATATACTCTTTCCTCATTGTGTCTCTGCTGGTGTGGTCTCAAACAAACCCTGACTGGGCTCCGATTGGTGCTTCACAGTAACATATTAAGTAAGTGTGACGCATTGTAAATAATTACCCTCACACCAAAGCGCACGCACGCTGGACTAAACAGTGATTACAACAACGCTGACTGACGTATGATGGCATTGGAGATGGAGTCACACACTGCATTAAAAAAATATTTATATAATAAATTGAGTGTGCTTTAAGTACAACCTTAAATATTTTAACAAATTACACTCATTCTATCTGAAATCCATCACACAAACCCAATAAACAAAGTAACACTGTTTTTATTTAGTGTCTATTAAAGTCAGTCAGCGCTTAAAGTTGCCGTGACAGCTTTCTCTGTTTTTATTTTGCTCAGTCAGCCCCTCGGTCCCTACCGCCATCCTCTTTTAACTACCCCCAGGCTTATGTATTTCCAAGGAACTTTCTATACCTGCAATCATTACACTAGACAGCTGGAGAACTTGACAAGCACTGGTTTCCTGACTCCCACATCCACCTGTTCATCCTTTCACATTCCCAGATCACCCCCACCCGCTGACAGCCCTGCCTCTCATTATCTCAGCAGTCCTTCAGTGTGAACTGGTGCAGAGCCGGTTCCGGGCATGGGTGTTCATGGTCTTCTGTTTGCTGCAGTGTCAGGGGGCGTGTAGGTTTTGGAGTGTGTGGTGATTTGAAGCGGGCCGATTGCTTGGCCCTAGAAAGTGCTGCTTGTAGAGTTGTTGAGAACCGCCTGGCGCTCATTGACTCCAGCTCCTGCTTATTTTGTTCTGCACAACTATTGTGAAGATCACAAAGAAACTGTAATCGAGCAAAGCTTAAATGCTTTCCAGTGCGACAGCATTTTCCAGCCACCCGCCAGATCTTAGTGTCAGAACAAACAACAACGAGACTGAGAGGAAACGAATGAGCGGTGTGTTCACCAGATATATTGACCCATTTATTGAATCTAGTAAACTTTGATTTGTAAGTGTTCATTTAAAAGTCAATATGAAGTGTGTCTGAAAGAGATATGGAGCAAGACCTGCAGCCTTGTAACTTCCCACTAAATTTTGTCTTAAGTAGAGCTTAAGTATCAAGCAAGACCTTTTATTATTAAAGAGTTCAATAGTGCTATTAAGCAACCAATCTACTTCCTTTTTCGTTTTCAGGCGCGTTAGCATGGACGGAAATCATTTCTCAAACGGTGTTGGAACACCTGCGTTTCATTTTAAAATAAATGAAGAGGTATTAGTGTGGATGTAGCCTCAGTCCACAGAGCCCTGAAGCTCTGACCCTGCTGCTGCACTGAGCGCTGGCTGCTTTTTTATTTCAAGTTCATTAATATTGCACTTACATCCAACTTGCAACAAAGACACTGCACTTCTATTGTCCCCAACAAAACACAGTGTGAAGTAGATTAGTTGACCATTTTTCGAGATATGCAAAGGACACACAGATAGACAGAGATTCCTTGCTTTAGAGTCAGATAACCAGCTCACCAGCCCTCTACCTTTGCAACTTATGTTGCCAGTGTTGTGCTCTTGGTTTCCAGTGTTGGGCTATCGTGTTCCATTTGTACCTGGTAGCCCCAGCATATTAGTTTTTATTTTTGTTACAAAAATGTAGTATGTAAGTTTTCTATTCTACTGAAACAAGAAAAATAAACTTATGAATGTCAAAAATGCATAACCTTAAAGTGGCCCTATTATGCTTTTCCACTTTTTCCCCCTTCTTTAGTGTGTTATATATATTTTTGTACATGTAAAAGGTCCGTAGAGTGTAAAACCTGAAGTCCACGCCTAAAAGGAGTTACCCTCCCCCTCAGAAGATCCTGAGCTGCCTGAAACAGTTCGATTGAATTATCTCCTTCACTTCCGTATCTTTATGAGGCCACAATGTTATGGAAGTGATGTAAAACTCACCGGCTAGTTTGGCCCTCAAACAACAAAAGAGAGAGACGGTGCTGGAGCTCCTGGAGGAAGAGTTTTTTGAAATGTGAAACGTTGACCAATCACAACAGAGCGGGCTAGCTGACCAATCAGGGCAGACTATGCTTTATGGAGGGAGGAGCAAGTGCTACAACGGAGCATTTCAGAGAGAGGGTGAGAAGAGGTGCTGCAGGACAGCCAGGATGAGAAAAACAAGGAGGATTATGAGCATTAACGCATGTAAACATGTTGTAACTGTAACAAGATGAAAATATGCACCCGGAAAATAGCATAATAGGGCCTGTTTAAATGGTCAACAAGAACTTGCCTAAGAAATACAGAACATGTTAGCAGTTTAATGACTCAACACCAATAATACCTGCTCGGTAGCTCAAGAACACACACCTTGACGTAACGGAAAGTTTTCTGCCATGTAATTAGAATAAGAGTACCTCTCATATTGCTTAGCCATTGGCATTGACCATATTTATGTGATGAGCTCTGAGCTGAGGTAACTGGCCCCTCTAGAATTGTTGCCCAATGCATCCATCTTGGGATACCTTGGTTCTTTTCTCTTTCACAGAAGTTGTGTAGGGCACAGAGCTGTCGCAATCAGATAAGAGAAATAAAAACTAGTGCATCAAAATTATTCTCCACCTTGCTTTTAGTCTTTCAAATGTAATTTCCACACGGGCAGCACATTAAAAGACTCCTGCTCAGGGGTCGGTCTGCTTAGGAGACCTGTGTATCCTTTGATGAGCCACTCCAATATTGAATACTCAAGGTGAAATATAATGAATAAGTTCAACAGCCTGTCCATCAACTACCAAAACTCCCTTCAAAACAAAGAAAAGATAAATATTAGCTTGAGGAAAAGTCTTTAGATTATCATGATTGCCACAATATACAAGAATCTTTAACATCTAGAAGGAATTGAGGACCTGACATTGTTAACTATCATACTGCTGTCTTACCTTGGGCTACTGGTCAGCCCTTTGGAACAGATTGATGGGGTGCATCATGAGCACACACAGGCACTTTAAAGTTCACGCTCCAAAAACTAAAACACAAAATAAGGTTTTGTAAGATATCTATCAGAGAGATTATCTGTTGCAGGATCTGTTTTTATCCCAATCAGCTCTCCACTAGGTTGTGTCATTAAGACTAATCCTGTCAAGTAAATCTACATACTAATCAGAATTTTTTTTACAAACTAGGTGTAGAAAGTTTACCAAAAAAGATAAGATTACACATTTAACTACAGCAGAACTGGATATATGGTTGAGTAAGAACTGTTAATATTCGCCTTAATGTAAAGAAATTCTGATATTTCAAATGATAGTTTTTAGGTCATTGCTCTGCTTTGATATCTGCTAAAAAATTAATTAAAGGCACATGGCTGACTTGCTCATGTCTTATATAGTTTTGGACAGTAAAAACAAACATACCAGTACTGCTCATCACTAACACGCTTTAGGACGTAAAAAGTCCAAGATTTGGGGTTTATGAATTCTTGGTAGCCGTCACTATGGAGCAGAATGGGTATGTGGCTTCCATCTACACAGCTGATCGTACAGAAATCAACTATTTGCATTGCTTCCTCCTGGCTTGAAATCTTTATGAAGTAGGAAAACATGAAAAGCCTGATTTTCTGTGTGCATGTAAACAACATATCTCCAATACGATCATAACCAGGATGATCATCACAAACAGATCATTCATGTCATTGTAAGCACAGTCACTGACTCACTGGTTGTCAGAACCCTTGGTGTCACTTTCTAACGCACTGGGTAGCCTAGCCAAAGTTGCAGTAAAAAGGTGGTAAACATTGTAAATGGGGGGGACGACACGGTGGCTGACTCTGAGCGTCTCGGTACAGGCCATGTACAGGCTGATGTCTTCTCATAGGACGAATTCAAGTTGCGCACTATTTCATTGAATTTAAGGCTCAAACAGCCCGTTTGGGCTGATGGGGGCGTTCATGTGAAGAGGTTGTTTGCATAAGCAACAGCAGAGAGATGCAGCCAGAGGTGTCTGTGGATTAGTGTCTGCCAAGCTGCAAACTATGCTGTTATGGTGATGCTGGAAGCCTTACTGATCTCTGAAACTTGTTCAGAAGACATGAGATCAAGAGGCTTCATAAGTACTCACTGCAGAGACAAAAAGTACGTCATAAGAGGAAAAGATGAAGTGGAATTTTAAATGCAGGAATAGATGAGGTCTATAACAATATTGGCTTTGTTATGCCCCTAATTATTGAGTCTTCTGCCAGTAGGGACTCGGGGTCAGGGCAGATCCCATACATAGCAAGATTTGAGGGAAATCCGTCGAAGCTGTGGTCAGTATGGTCAGAAGCGGGAGCTGGATTGTATTTGACTTCTGGAGGGATACTGAACTACTTGATTCTGCTAGGATAGACTAAGTATATTGTTCTTGCTTTCTTAATTTGCTCTTAACTGTACCAAGCCTGCTTAAAAGTGTTAGTGTTTGTTGCTGATTCTGTTGTCTGTGCTGTTGCTGTAATCAGGAACTGCTTTGAGAGGTGTGGTTTAGTTTCAATAGGTCAATTGTCCTCTTAACTGCTAGGGGGAGTGGCTTACACTCCTGGCAGACAATGAACAATCAGTAGGTAGGTCCTTAACCACTGCTGGTGGCTGGAAGCGTCAGGCAAACGAAGGCTAGGGCGAACAAAGGCAACAGGGCGACTTTTTCAAGCCAGACTTCGTCAAGCAATGACTTCTCGAGCGTGTACTTGCGGGTCAGTAATTTGCTTATATTGACTACCATGTGTTTGCATGTATTTCTGTCCGTTCCTCTGTCCGGTGGTCACGTAGACAGTGGGTCACTCCCAGGTGCCGTGACCCCAATAATCTCATCTATCCCACTCTCTCAGCCCATGGTGAGCAAGTGGTGTCAGGGGGGCTTTGGAACTGCCAGTCGGCACGCATCCTTGCTCTCCCTCAACTTTCTTGCTCTAACTGAGACCTGGATCACACCAGAAAACACTACCACACCCGCAGCTCTGTCAGATGTGTACTCCTTCTCTCACACTCCCAGAGCTGCGAGGCGAGGTGGTGGCACTGGCCTGCTAATTTCCCCAAAATGGAAATACTCTCTTGTCTCTGTTCCACAGTTCTCCCCGTCCTCTTTTGAATTTCATGCTGTTACTGTCACTTATCCAGTCAAGCTCACCATTGCTGTTGTGTACCGCCCACCAGGCCCTCTTGGTGAGTTCCTGGAGGAGCTTGACACACTAGTCTTGCACTTCCATGACGATGGCTCCGTACTCATCATGCTCGGCGACTTCAACATCCAGACTGATAAGTTAGAACCACTGCTTTCCTTCCTCTCCTCCTTTGACCTCTATCACTCCTCTTCTCCTCCTACCCACAAGGCCGGCAACCAGCTGGATCTTATCTTCACTAGACACTGTTCTACTGCTAACCTCTCTGTCACTCCCCTCCAGCTCTCGGACCACTACTTCATGTCCTACTCCCTCTCCCTCTCCTCTCCCCCCTTACTTCCTCCACCTACCCACATGGTTTCTACCCATAGTCACCTCCGCTCCCTCTCCCCCACTGATCTTTCCTCTTCCGTTACCTCTGCCCTCCCTGAACCTGAATCCTTCTCTCTCCTATCCCCCGATACTGCTACTGATCTTCTCCTCTGCACCCTTTCCTCCTCTTTGGACAACCTCTGTCCCTTCACCTCCGGGCCTGCACACCCAACTCCTCCTGCCCCATGGCTGTCGGACTCAGTGCGTACTAATAGACGGAGCCTAAGAGCGGCTGAGCGTAAATGGAGAACAGGCAAACTCCCGGAGGACCTTCTTAACTTCCAATCTCTCCTTTCCACTTTTTCCTCCTCTCTAGCTACTGCTAAAGCGGCTTTTTTCCGCTCTAAAATCCTAACCTCTGCTTCCAATCCTAAAAAACTCTTTGAAACTTTCTCTTCACTCCTCCAACCCCCACCCCCTCCTCCTACTTCCTCCCTTCTCCCTGATGATTTCGCCAACTTCTTTGACAAGAAGGTAAACGATATCAGATCCTCCTTCTCTCAGCCCCCCTCTCCCTGTCCACCCTCTCCCTCTCTACCCTCTCCAGCTCTTCCCCCTCAGCTCCCCCTTCCCTCTCCACACCCCATCTTACTCTATTTTGCTCCCCTCTCCCCTAACGAGGTCCTCGACCTTGTTACATCTAACCGCCCCACCACGTGCTCCCTTGACCCGATCCCCTCCCCTCTTCTTCAGTCTATTGCCACTGAACTCCTTCCTTTCCTCACCCACCTCATCAACACATCTCTCGTCTCGGGATCCTTTCCCTCGGCTTTCAAGACTGCCAGAGTCACCCCTTCTGAAAAAACCATCACTTGACCCCTCTGATGTCAAGAACTTCAGACCAGTTTCTCTTCTACCCTTTCTATCCAAAACACTTGAACGCGCTGTCTCTAAACAACTGTCTTCCTACCTCCACCAGAACAACCTCTTGGACCCCCACCAGTCCGGGTTCAAGGTGGGTCACTCGTCAGAGACGGCCCTCCTGGGTGACAGAGTCGCTTCACGCCGCGAGAGCGAACTCTCTCTCCTCTGTCCTGATTCTCCTGGACCTGTCAGCGGCGTTTGACACGGTGAACCACCAGATCCTCCTCTCCACCCTCGAGGGGTGGGCATCTCAGGCTCTGCACTCTCCCTGTTTGCATCCTACCTGACAGGCCGATCCTACCAGGTGACATGGAGGGGGCCATGTCGGAACCACGCATGCTGACTACGGGGTTCCACAAGGTTCAGTTCTGGGCCCCCTTCTCTTCTCGCTCTACACAACATCTCTGGGTTCTGTTATTCGCTCGCATGACTTCTCTTACCATTGTTATGCCGATGACACCCACCTGGTCTTGTCATTTCCTCCCGGTAACACCCAAGTGGAGGCACGCATTGCTGCGTGCTTGGCTGACATCTCGAAGTGGATGGCGACACACCACCTGAAGCTCAACCTGGACAAAACCGAGCTACTGTTCCTCCCGGGGAAGGGTTGCCCGCACCGAGACCTGTCCATCACCATTGATGATGCCGTGGTGACGCCAACTCGGACTGTGAGGAATCTGGGTGTGACCCTGGACGACCAACTGTCGTTCTCAGCAAACATTGCATCGGTCACACGCTCCTGCAGATTCCTCCTCTACAACATCAGGAGGATTCGCCCCTTCATCACTGAGGAGACGGCGCAGGTGCTCATCCAGGCTCTGGTCATCTCCCGCCTGGACTACTGCAACTCACTACTTGCCGGAGCCCCGGCGTCGGCCATCAGACCTCTGGAGCTTGTCCAGAAAGCTGCAGCACGTCTGGTGTTCAATCGCCCCAAGTTCTCCCACACAACTTCCCTTCTCCGTTCTCTACACTGGCTCCCTGTAAGAGCTCGCATCCAGTTTAAGACTCTGGTGCTAGCCTACAGGGCAGTGAAAGGAACAGCTCCTTCCTATCTCCAGGCCATGGTCAAGCCCTACACCCCCGCCCGACCACTTCGCTCTGCTGCCTCGGGCGACTGGTTGCCCCGTCGCTCAGAGGTCCCTGCGGCCGATCCACCCGGTCACAGCTTTTTTCTGTCCTGGCCCCTCAGTGGTGGAATGAACTCCCCACTGACGTCAGGACAGCTACCATCTTTCGGCGCAGGCTGAAAACTCAACTCTTCAAGAAGTACTACCCTGAGCCTTCCTTGTAGCACTTATTGCATTCGTATTAGTTGTTGCACTTATTGTATTCGTATCAGTTCGCTGCACTTATTGTATTCGTATTCGTTTACTGCACTTATCCTATTCGTATTAGTTTGTAGCACTTATTGTATTCGTATTAGTCTGTTGCAATTATTGTTTTCGTAGTAATTTGCTTCTGCACTATACTTTTGCTCTGGTTTATGCTTTAAGATGCTTGTTTAAGAAAGGAGATGCACTTATGACTTCTGGTGACTAGTAGTTCTCTTGAATACCTATGTTGAATACACTTCCTGTAAGTCGCTTTGGATAAAAGCGTCTGCTAAATGACTGTAATGTAATGTAATGTAATGGATTGGCTGTGAGAGCAGGGGCTTCCCTGGAGTTGTAGTAGAGCCCATAAGGAAAAATGGTGGACTTTCTTGGTTGCGAAAAGGATGTCTCAAGGACGGTTCAAGTGAAGTGAAGTTGAAGTTTCCTCAGACTAGTCTCACTCTGCCAGCGGGGCTAGGGTGTGTGACAGCACTATGTCCTTTCAAGTGTAAAAATGAAGTTATCTAAATGAACCAAGAGGCAGATTATATAATATATACAAGTCTTACCACCTGTCATCTTATTTTCCATATAACATTAAAACTAAAGTCTATTTGAACTGTGTCACCACATCAACAATACACCTAGTACACATTAGTTTATATATAGTTTCTCACTACTCGTCCAATTGGTCTTCAAGCTAATAAAAGTAATATAATAAGAGCGGAGGATTTGATTTATGCCGCGAAGATTCAGAATAAACCCAGAAAATGTTCCTTATCATTATCACTTCATAACATGATTAATATTTACTGAGGTTGGATTTCCTGATGCGAAACCCTGCAGGGGTTTGCATTAACTAATGTGTGTGTTTGCTTTAATGAAATGACACATATCCAGACAGTCAGGAACACCCTTTCTCACCCCTTTGGTTTCCAAATGATCACATAGATCAAACTCTGAGAGCCTTTAATCAAGACGTTGAAGTATCCAGAGCCACCTGGGGATAACGGCTAGTCTATTAACCTTTCAATTATCCACAGGTCGCCTAGACTAGACTAGAATTACTGTGGCTTTGACAATTTACATGGAGCTGGGTTCTGGTTTACCTTGTACACATTTAAAAATCTTATTTGTTTTCTCATAATTTACAACACTAAAGTTAGAGATAATACAAACAAAACGACAAAGGATTTCTGTATACAATAATGACAAATATGTGCAACAACCTGAAGCTAACATTTAAAATGTATTCTACTGACTATTTGACATGGTTGTGCATTAGCACCACTGTCCTAAAGCTAGCTACCTCGAGGGGTGCTTCATTATTAGCCTAAGGACTTCAGCAACAAGGAAGTGCTCTGATTCTGTTCAGTGCCAGTGATGCCAACTTAGCGACTTTGTCGCTATATTTAGCGACTATTCAGACCCCGCTAGCAACTTTTTTTCAAAAAAGCGACTAGCGACAAATCTAGCGACTTTTTCTGGTGTTTTGGTGACTTTTCTGGTGTTTTGGAGACTCTGACGTGAAAGCACGTATCGTTCTGCAGTTACTGTCCTCAACGAGCAGTGGGTGCTGCCGTGAGCCCCTCCGCCGTCCCAAAGCACTCACAGGCGGTCACTCTCCCAGCTCCGCATCCACACTGCAAATGAATCGCGCATGCGCAAAGCCGCCACTGATCCCTCCCTGGCTTAACTCCATCCTGTATGTCAGATATGGCCTGAAGCTGTCTGGTGAGGCTTGCTATGAGCACAAGCTGCCTGATAATGTTTTGCAGCTTTTTGGCACATCAGCTGCTTACTCATTTAAGTCAGCTCCCTCAGTTGCTGAACCTGCCATAGAAAGCCTTGACCACAATGAACCTGAATTAGGGCCAGACTAGTTACCATCTTTTTCTCACATTGCCATTGACAGTTTTTTCTATTGTCTTTTTTTGGTCCATTTAGATTGTTAATGTTGTCAAGTTAAAACCATCTATACAAATTCTTTTTTATAATTATGGCAAAAAATGTTCATGTTTTACTGTGACTTGTTGTAGGCTCCTAAGTGGAGCATAAGGTTAGAACCTAAGTAACTCTGCCAGAGTGTCTCTTTTGGGTCACTTTGCCGGTCCCAAGCCCGGATAAAGGAGAAGGGTTCGACGTAGAGCTAGCAATTCCACCCCACATAACACACTTTTGATTAAATTTGATATTCTAACATTTAATAATACAGGACAAAATGGATTTATGTAATGTGGGTCTAGAGTCTAGACCCACATTACATAAATCCCACATAATTTCATGACTTTAATGCTTTGTCTAGACTCTAGACAAAGCATTAAAGTCATGAAATTATTTTGAGAAGTGATGGCCTATTTCAATGGCAAAATGAAAAAGAACAAACCAAGAATCAACCGAAGAAAGTTCATTTGTAGTTCTAAATATATTTAGGGTGTTTTTTAATCACTTTTTGTCTCTCCAACAACGTTATTCCTCTCTCCTACAGCACCCATTACAATTATGCAAATTAGGCGATGAGGTAATTTAGCGACTTCTAGCGACTTTTAGGACAGCCAATAGCTACTTTCCTTACTGAGGAGTTGGCAACACTGTCAGTGACACTGTGTCACGTTGAGTCAGGCCCGCAAAGAGAAATGGCTGGGCCCCCCAAAAGGTGCAGTGAATGGGCCCTCCCCAAATCTCCTTTAATCATATCAACGCATGCTCTCTTTCTCCTACTCAACACATACATGTAAACTGAGAGAGACTTACTCAGTGATGGCGGCTACATACAATCCCCTCTTATAAGCTAATAGTTAGTTAAGATCAATACATTTCGCAGGTCATTACCAGTACTCCCACTACAACCCTCCATTCTTTAAAACAATCTGTCGGTCTAAGAATAAGTAGACCTATACAGAGCAGAATGAGGTGTAAACAAACCTTTATTCAGACTGGCTCCCCCAGATTCCCTTTTATACCTTTTCATATATAAAATATTATTTATTCTATGGCTAGGCAGAATATGCCTTTTCATGGTGATTATCCTCTGAGAGATGTGTATATCCATTATTATACGGCTAGCGTACACTGATTTCAAGTTTGGAAGCACAGTTCCCACAATCTTCTGTGCCGTTTATAACAACCTGGATCAAATCTTTCCGGTTCTCAGCTGTCTGCAGATGACACTCCTTGACTCCTGGGTACAGTAGCAGAAGACACTTTCTTTGGTGCTCCTGTAAAAGTTTATTAGCAGGTGAGATGGAGGTTGGCCTTTTTTAGTTTTTATAGGAAACCTCTCTTGAGCTTTCTCTTGGGAGGTGTTAAGGGACTATGAGGGACAAGGTCGTAAGCGTTTTCCAAGTCCACAAAACACAAGTAGACTCGATGGACAAACCCACACGATACCCCCCCAACAGCCCTGCAAGGGTAAAAAGCCAAACCCCCAGAAGAGCACTCTAGCATTACAACGTACAGATCGCCATTGGGCCCAAAAATACTTTTTCCCATAAACTTCCATTAGGAAAGAGACATTTGTAAATCAGCATATTATTTTTTTTTTATTATAGGTAAATCAACTTCCAAGAACGACAAATTGAAGAGCTTACATTTGAATCTCTTGGCCCAAAAAGTTGTAAAACACACTAATAGCTGAAACAGGTGTAATTTTCCTTCCTCAGTTGACCCATGTCAATGTGACCACAACTGGAAGCAGGATTTAAACAAATTCACTAGTATCAAAGATATCCAAGATGTCATATTCTCTTTATATTTGTAGATTTCACAACTCCTCTTAGCTCCCATTGAAAGGAAAATGTATAGTGTTTTATGTGTAGAATAACACTTTTTCTTACCAAATGAAAAGCTGGACGGAATCTCTCTCATCTGTGTTTAAAACAAGAAGGTCCCTTGCTAGTTTCTTATCATGACTGTGAGTTATCATTGCACTGCATTCTGGTATACTGTATCCCTGTCCTCTAGAGATCTAGGTCATGTCTTTTGGGCTTTCTGTTTTATTGTGGTACTAACCTCGCCTCTTGCTCCTGATGTTGAACTTCCTGCCCCCGTGTGTTTCCCTCCAGAGTTGTCTGCTTCAGTGACTGATTTCATTTGTACCGAAAACAGCTTTTTCAAGTGAAGACTGTTCATTCACTGTGCGTCGAGACATGCTTTTGAGTCCTCAACCTTTTCTTGTAGAGGTTGCTTCTTCTTCTCCACTTCGTCCATCTAACCCCCCTCAGTACACTGTGTTCTCATAACTATTGATGTGCTATAATTGCATCACTGCAAGAGTGCAAGGTGTGTAAAAAATATTGATCACATTTAAAAACAAATCAGAAAAATCAACAGCTAATATATTGTATGGTTATTTTTACACTCTCCAACACAGCTGCAGGCTGTCAGAGATCATCTTCCAATATGACATGTGGCTTGCGATTCTGTTTTTTTCACGAGGTAAAAAAAACCCCCACCAAAAGTTCAGAATCAGCAGCTAATGTCTGGTGTCATGGTTAACTGAAGAGCTGTTAGTATTGGGTGAGACTCCAGGCATTAGCAAAGTCTTTACACTTTTTTAAAGCTTGTTGAAGTACTGTGAAACAATCCTTTGCTTTTATTTAATGTTAAGTGATGTCATGCATACATTGTACTTCATTTCTTGTAGGCATGTGGGTGGCTCAGTCATGGACATGATATGATTCCAATTTGCGAACCAGACCTTTGCTTATTGGGATTTAACTATTTTGGTCATCTGGCATCATTGGCTTATTGAACATTTCACTAGGCGTCATCAAGAGCTATCAAAGCCTTTATGACCAGCAGGGACTATTACATCTCTTTAGATATTGCCCAAGGCATTAGGTGAAAGGTCTTTCCATCGCACAAAGATAGAATGTGAGGTAGAAAATCTACCTACATCATAAACAGGCTTTTTTTTTTTTATGAAATGTATATAATTATTTGGATGCACAGGATGTTTAGGAGGAGCAGTTAGAGTGGATGATCAGAGTCATTGATCCATATTACGAAACATCAATAGTCTGAAAATGTCCCATTGTCCTGAAAGCCCATTGGTCTGTCAGCCTGTTTACCAAAGCCCAATGTTACAGAGATATACAATCCCCCAGCAACAAACAGAAGCATATGGCAAATTAATATGCAGAATGATGTCATTGGACCCTCCCAGATGTGATTTATTTTTCCCCATCAGGGAAAAGGTATGACCCGCCCTACTCTGCCTCTGATTGGCTTACCCTTCCTAACCTTACCCTAACCAATCTTACTCTTCATGGCTCAACCCAATTAAACTAAAACTAAACAATTAAAATAAACCAGCCAATAAAAGGCAAAATACAAGAACAGTAGAGTAACTAAGGCCCCTAAAAGTGTAGATACCACTAGCTGAGGTAGATAAATCATCATCCTTCCCAAAACCGTAGAGCTTCCATCAATACCTTTGTACATCTTTGAAATGTTTACACTAAACTCACATGAGTTAAATATATATATATATGTTTGTTATTATTAAACCATTTTGCAAACACCAAATTGTACCAAAGACTGTTATCTAACCATAAATAAAGTTATTTGAGTCTTCCCTTCACCCTCTAATGCCAACATTTACCTAGTGCAGCACTTCAAACCAACACATACAATCTACTTGACCCTTTAGGTGTAAATGTGTGAAGAGAGAGCCCGAAAAAAGGTATAATATAATACAATAACTATATATTATACCAATTATAATAAGCATTTCATTATGTTCTATGGCATCTTTAAATAACATATCTGAGCCGACAGGCTGCATGTCACCACATTTTATCATGATTCATTTAACTTTGACTTTGACTGAATGAATTGGAGAAATCAAAGATAAATCATTAACGATATACAGTATAGATATACACTGGGGTCCTCTGTATTGGCATATGCTTTTTATAGCCTTTTGTCTTTAATGTCTTTAATGATGTACTATATTCTATGATACTAAACAGGGAAACATCTGGAATTTAACAGGCAAATCATTGAACAGTTCACCCAGGAACATCTTTTGATTCTATTAATATCATAAATATTTCATGTAATGATTATATCAATCTTAGACACCTGCCCTAAGTCAGACCCTGATGCGACGTAATGCCTCTGCTCTTTTTTCTCTGAAGGTTCATGATCACAGTGGTGTTACATTTTCTTTCAGCCATGTGTATTTCTGTCTTACAGTCAAAATGTCAACATGCCACAATAGTATATTTTATTTTATCATTCTTACATTTCACCTAGCTTATATTGATGACTACATTGCGTAATTAGGCAACTAAAAAAATTAATATGTACATTTCAGCAGACAGCATATATTCAACAACCTGGGTGTATTCTGGGTGAGTAAGCTTTTGAGGATCCTGATGGGTGTGGCTTTAGGAGTGTATTCGGATAAGTTTTTACTTTTCTTTTGATTATTAAATGATTCTTACATTACTGTCATTGTCTAATAGTAGGTTTTGGCAACAATTGTTGTTGAGTGTAATGCACCCTGGTCAACAATATATTGTCAATGTCCGGGGGTTGCCAAATTGTCCTCCAAACGGTATCAGTAAGTCCAATGACAAATAAATGGAAGTCCGTCCAAATCATGTGTTCTGGTTGGGAAGAGATCTTTATTTACCCTCCCAATAAGTAATGACAGAGAGAGAGAGAGAGAGAGAGAGAGAGAGAGAGAGAGAGAGAGACATGGAGAGAGAAGGAGAAAAGAGAGCATGCAACAGAGAGCTGGTAAAGCATCAAAATGAAAATGAAATCAGTGTAACTTTATTAGGTTTGTGTTTTGTAGTGGATACTTAGTCAAATAAAATAGAAATACACATAGAACCCTCAGCAACACTCAGGTACGGACTTCTAAAGATCTTTCCAGACATGCTTTAAGCAGGAATCTAACATCAGTCCAGGCCTATCTTCACACATTCACAACAGACCACGTGTACTGTAACCATATAATTTTTTCTGTTTATTGTTAATACCATTGACATATCTTTAGTTTTTACTACACACAGGGACTGCTTCAGAAAACATCCAAAATAGTGAAAATAGCCAAGTGTTATTAGCCAAGTGGGATTATTATTCATATATGATGGTCAAGTATAATTTCCTCAGACTCTGACAGGACTTGAGTTGATCATCATGAAGCTCTGGTAGCTCTGAGGAACTGGAGCTACTTCCACCTGCCACTTAGGTTCTGAGTGACTCAAGCTGCCTGGTGTCATTGTGGCTGCAATTAACACATTATATTTAGCTTTTTTAACACTCCAGGCCAATCAGCTGGACAGACCAAAGAGAATTCTCCCGGTGCTCCGGATGGTCAGCCTGCCTCGGATTCACAATCATTGCTCACTGTTTTGTAATCTATTATAAAGCTTGCAATAGTATTAATCTTACAAAAATGTTGATGTTTGGACCAATTAAATTGTCCCACCACATTGGAGTTGCATGGTTCATGGTTAAAATTGGTAATTTGCTGTTTCCAGTGGGTGTGTCTTGGTGGTGACCACTGAGCGGATGGTAATGATACAGGGTGTGGACAGTTCTGCAGCTGCATGAGAGATAATTAATCCCAATGAAGATATTCCAGACCACTGAATCATTTGTATTGCCTGAGCAGAGATTTATTTAGGACAACTGAAATGGTTCTCCTTGTTTATTCTCTTCTAATTTACTATAATGTGCTTTGTCTGATTTCATTGAGGCAATCTTTTCATTTGTTTTTGAACAATCTTTTATTTTCTTATATGATCATATCAATGCCATGTTTATAATCATATTTACTTTATAATTTAATGTAATTACGTTTGAGCACATTTGGGAATTTTGCTCCATCTGCCTTCTGAGGTTTTGCCCAAATCTGTTGCTTAGTAAGTTTAATCAGTCGAATTTCTGGTCAGTATTGATTTGGGATGGTTGGCACAGGCCGCAATTTCCAAGTGGAGCCATTGCTGAAGTGCCTTAAACATGCATTTCTTTTTATGTCCATCAGGGGGCGACTCCTCTGGTTGTATAGAAGTCTATGAGAACATTACTCTACTTCTCTTTTGATTTATTCCCTCAGTAAACATTGTAAAGATGAGTTTATGGTCTCAATCTCTAGTTTCAAGTCTTCTTCAACACAGCATGATGTTCATTTAGTAAATTATGGTCCATTTAGAGTCATATAGACCATAAAGCAGGGTATGATTTAGGGCGGGGCTACCTCTCAAAATACCTTTTGGTCCCAAGAAACAAAATGGCAAAGGCAAAAAAACAAAAGACGTCTAAAATGCTTAACTTGAAGCTTCATAACTATAGTCCACCAACAAGTGGGTAATGTCATGGTGACTACGTCCACTTCATTGGCCTTGTGTGCAGCTGTACCTATGACCTATGTCTGCGGCAGCTGTCTTTCTCTCATATACACACTCTCCTGGGTGTGTGGCGTATGAGCATGGATTGTGCTAATATGATGTATGTTTTTGTATCTGGAGGGGATGTGAAAAAGAAACTGCGATAGAACTGAAGCGCCAAAGCCAGTTTATATGCGTTGAGGTCAGAAACGATGATGGAAGATTCCAGCCTCCACTTGGAAAAAGACGGTCAAACAAGCCTGATGTGTAAGAATTGACTTCAAAATAAAAGTGACCAATAACTGACTTCAAAATAAATTTGATAGTTTGGCAGTAATGCCATGATACTCATATTGAATATACTAAATGTTTGACGTTGAACAAACCAAGGCTGGCATTTTTCTGAGGAGTCCCTAAGAACTCAAAGAAACGACTGTCATCAATTAATCAACCAAAAACAATAAGTAAAGTGGCAAAAGCTTTAACTTATCCTTATGAAGTAAATGATGATAGCACAATGTAATGGCTGTAGAATATTGACACCACTGAGCTTAGCTTTCCAAATGCAGTTCTTTCTTCCATCTGGTACGATCTCCTTGGAAAATGAAGGCTCCAACAGCACAAAGGAGGTGCATCAACCATTGCACAATCGTAACAGTAAGAAGATAGCGCTTTCGTTTTTCCCGGTAGCTATTGGTTGCTATTCCAGGTAGTGGAAATGGAACAACTGGAGTAGGAATTATCATCAAAACCAAAAGGCGGAGGAGATAGGGAGGGATAAACTCACACTTTTAAAAAAAAAAAACTCTCACTTTTGATTAATGCTGCAGGGAAACATTAATCCATTCCGGATGACTTTCTTCTGTCAAGTTACACCCCATCTCTCCATGTCAACGACATTCGATTTCAATTAAATTTTATTAGCCCAATACAACAAAACACAAATTTTGACTAACAGAATTTTACAATCTGTACAACATACTGCATCCTCCTTCATTGGACCCTCACATCAGACAAGGAAAAACTCCCCCCAGAAAAAACAGGGACAAAAAAAAAAAGAATCCTCAGAGATCTATCACCCCCACTACGTTCCAGTACTTTGGACAGCCTACAACCTACACATGCACACCCCCTTGTTACAACAAATAGCGTTGTCCCTTATTGAGATACAACAGCTAAGCGATAGTCATGAGTCTCTGCCGATGATTTAGTTGTTGTTCATTTTTTGCTATAGATGAAGCTTCAACAGAGGGAGATCAATCTTTCCCATTCTTGTGATATCTTGGGAATGCCTTGAGCGAAAGATTTAACTTATTAGAGATTGGTGGTCAAAGGTTACTGTGACCTCACAAAACACGATTTTGGCCATAACTCAAGAATTCAAATGCTAATTATGGCAATTAGCATGAATAAAATTATAAAGGGAAGACATTTAGACAGACATGGATGTAACTGCAAACTGCAACTTCACTGGTTGCTTGACGCATCCAACTGCTGGGCAGTCATTTTAATTTCTTAATTTTCTGAATTGACCTGTTGTGGCATGAAGGTTTGGACTGGATTCATACATCCTGCGTAGCATGAACCGAATAAAATTTAAAGGCAGATCGGAAAGCCTTTGAAGATATTTTGTTGTCAACGGAGCAGCTTTAAGACGGTGGATAAACACATTTAATTTCTAAGCTAAGTCTTCCTACCTGCAGTATCAGTAGACTTGCTAGCAAAGCATTGACGATTTGTTTTGTTTTCAGTACTAACCAATGGGCTTGAAGCTGAGAGTCACATACATAGCAGATAAGTCACAGAGCATTGAGAGATGGACTAACACATTTTGCTTGATTGGTTGATCTTCTTACTACTGATATGCAACATGTGCCTCCATCCGGCCCTTCTGGCCGCTTTGACTGGTGTTTCTCTTTCATGCACAGCTGTTGGGGCAGATTTAATCAGAAACATGGCGTAGTAGATCTTAAGTGACCTTGCCATCATTCCCCCCAGAATTATTCATCACATACAATTCATGTTGAATTTTGTCTTTCTAAAAGCATATTCAACTTGTTCATGTAGTTTAAGTAACTCTCTGTGAATTATCTGAACTGGTTCCCAAATTTAAAAGCATATTGCATCCCAGCTCTCAGTAAATAACATATTAATGATTACAGAAACAAGCACTTAAAAGCACCACTTCACTCTGGAATAATATTTCCATTTCCATTACACTTAGCAAGGGTGACTTTATAGGTCACCAAACTCCACTGCCTAAATTGTGTACTGCACTGCAGTCAAACAGGCTGCTTTCAGATTATTATTCTATTTACTAATTGCATCAGTTGAAATGAATGAAAAGGAAAATACATTTCAATAAAAAGATGTCAAGTAAAATGACGGGTACTGAATGTTTTGTTAGCTGTCTTAAGAAACCATACTGTGTGAAATAGGGGTTTCTTTTGTCACTTTCTAGACAAAACAGAATTAATTTCACTCAAGGCTGCAGCGTCTTCCCTTTCAGTTGGAAAAGAGAACCAGAATTTTTTTTTTTTACTTATTTAGAAATGATTCCCTTACTTTTGCTGTGACATACACACATGTTCACAGGCCAGTCAATTCTTCTCTCACCTCTGGTCAAAAGTCAGTGTATTTTAAATCAGCAGTAGTTCAACCATTTCCTACAAAGCTATGTCTAGACCCATCCCTTTCAGATAACCGATTCAGATGTCCAAACTTTAAACTTCTGTTCTTGGCCACCGTGTTTGAAAAAGTGGTAGCAGATCAGCTCATTGCTTCCATGAGTGGCAGTGGTCATACTGTAGAAATGTTAAGGTGCTGTTTAGATCAAAATAAATGACACCAAAAGTTACTTTGGGGCAGCACTAAGCAGAGATAATACAAACAGGAACGAATATTAGTGGTTTTCTAAAACTCATTACCGCTTTTGTCCACAGGGATTGTCACAATCAACACAAAATGAACGTTCCTTGTAGGCTATTGAGTCTGTGAAGACTGTGAGAATGCATGGGTTTGGTTACCTACTATATTTCTTACTCGCTAACCTCATATTTAATATTTTATATATATATGATTCTCATCTTAAATATTCATATTTTTTCGCATTTTACAATCTCTCGCTTTTCTTTTGTAACTTGCTTTGAAAAATCATATATAATATTATGAATAATAATAATAATAATAATAATAATAATAATATAATAATAATAATAATAATAATAATAATATAATCATAATAATGAATGTTGATATTATCATAATGTTCTGTACTGTACTGTATGTGCCCAGTGTGTATGTGAAGAAAAATCAGCTTGGGTTAGTGTGTTCTCCACTTTTTGTTTTTGGAAGCATCACATTGAAATGTAGCCTTTGAAAAGTTGAGGTGTGGGGAGGACAAAGAAGCAGGTGGGACAAAAGAATGAGACGAGAAAAGAAAGGAGAGGGTCCAAGAATAAAGGAGAGGAAAATGGATTTTGGCTGAGAAAAAGGTAAGTGTGTGTGTGTGTGTGTGTGTGAGAGAGAGAGAGAGAGAGAGAGAGAGAGAGAGAGAGAGAGAGAGAGAGAGAGAGAGAGAGAGACGATGAGCATTTGAGTGTGTACAGAAATTGAAGGGTCTCATTATTTTGAATGAGAGGAACTTCAAAGGACACATTTCACACAATACATTAGCCTGAGCTCAACTGGAGGCACACACACACACACCGTCATACAAAAACGATCAAATCACATTCAAAGACTGATTGATTGAATATTTCAGAACCAAGGAAGTTTTCCTCTATAAAGGCTCTGAGACATTTTCATGTTTCATAAGGGGAATCCCCACCTGACAATAATAGGTCATCTTTGATATTATGAAGATACAGAAACGTAGAAAGGTGCATTCTCCACGACCACTGCTGTAATGTTTGATGAGATGAAAACAACCCATAATTTGCTACCCCCCCTGTCTAGACAGCAAGTGTACTAGCTGTTGTTACAATCTGGTTCAGAAGCTGCAACATAAACCAGAGACAAGACGAGTTAAAAAGTAATAAATCACAACATTTATTTATAGAATACATGAACTAAACTAAACAAACATGGATAATCAGTACATACCAAGCTAAACAATGCAGCAGCTAACATTAGCCAGCAGGTTAAGTATCATAACCAGGCTGTTCCCCTCGACTAATTAGCTTGTTGACATGTACCAGTAACGTTAGTTCTCAGTCCAAAATGTCAGAATGCACCAGCAACAGACATGGCAGATATGGAGTTATGGTTTGCTTGGCTATATTGGTCAATTAACCAGTAAAAAAAGGATGACTGTCTGTCAGATGCTCTAACAGGTTAGTTTGTTAGAGGGAGGATTGAGGCATCTCCTAAAACTACAGATTCTGCTGATTATATAGGAACTACTGATAGAATCTGTCATCAATTATGCATCTCCCTGATTTCAACGATAACCATAGAGAGATTTAATTTGTAACTGAAGACGTCCATGTTGTCCAGAGCAAGTGTCTTAACATTACTATTAAAATTACATTCAAAATTAAATGTAATGTTTGAAGTCATACAATGAAGCAAAATGCAGCAGGAACCATCCCAAAAGGAATAAACCTATTAAGCACCTTTAAGCTTTTCTTTAAACTTGTTGTTGATTGATTTTTTAAAATTACTTTGACCCCACATATACTCATGTATACTCATGTATATATATATAGCATATATATATATATATATATATATATGTATATATACATATATTACACTGCACGAGGAAAAACACTTTCTTTAAATAAATGTGCACCCTGGTGTCAGAAAAGTTAAGCCAGCATGATCTTGACTAATCCCTGCATATATGAGTACTAATCTTTTCTTCATTACAAAGGAGAAGTGGCATGCAGATGTCTATTCCACAACACACATAGAATAAACCGGCTTTAATCAAGACTGTGCATCTGTGAAAGGTTCTCCAGCAGTAGCGTGTGTGTTAATCTGACATTCTAATGGCCCTATATACTCAGAATACAATCCATGACTGCAGATATGGGAATCCATGATTTCCCATATCTGCATTCTAATATGTGAATTTGGCTTTGCTTTCATAACTGAAACCACATGAGATGTCAGTGAAAGACAAGCAGGATGAGAAAGGAGAAGCACTGGGTTAGAGATTGATCATAGATGCTGTATAAAGGAGAAGGTGATCCATGGAGAGACTCAGACAAAGAGCCATAGAGAAACTGACAGAGACACAGACAGAGAGACACAGAGACACACTGATATAGAGACACTGAAAGAGAGACAGACAGAGAGACCCAGACAGAGAGACACAGAGACACTGATATAGAGACACTGACAAATAGAGACAGACAGAGAGACACAGATTGAGAGACATAGAGACACTGATATCGAGACACTGACATATAGACACAGACAGAGAGACACAGACAGAGAGACATAGAGACACTTATATAGAGACACTGACAGAGAGACATAGGGACACTGATATAGAGACACTGACATAGAGACACTGACAGAGAGACATAGGGATACTGATATAGGGACACAGACAGAGAGAAACTGACAGAGAGACAGACAGAGAGACATAGAGACACTGATATAAAGACACTGACATAGAGACACAGACAGAGAGACACAGACAGAGAGACAGAGAGACACTGACAGAGAGAGACTGACAGAGAGACACAGACAGAGAGACAGAGAGACACTGATATAGAGACACTGACAGAGAGACACGGACAGAGAGACACAGACAGAGAGACATGGAGACAATGACATAAAGACACTGACAGAAAGACACAGACAGAGACAAGTAGAGACACAGACAGAGACACAGACAGGGATACACAGACAGAGACAGAGAGGAGAGACACAGACAGAGAGACACAGACAGAGAGACACAAACAAAGACAGAGATACACAGACAGACACAGACACAGAGACACAGAAAGAGAGACACAGACAGAGACACAGACAGAGAGACACAGACAGAGAGGCACAGAGCTCCTTTACAAGAAAAACTGCATTGAGGATTTTTTTAGTGAAGGGGAGGATTGCTGATTCAAAAAAAAAGGAGGTTTCAAGGTAAATTTGGGATTTACTATTTATAAGTTTCTAAGGTTAGAATTGTTGGATGCATTATATTCTTTAAGTATCCCTTATCTCTAACATCCTGCTTAGATTTTTCTTTTATGTATTCCCACTTTGCTGCAGCAATTTGCTGACCGTTTTTTCCTCCAGGGATCATCATACTTTCATCTTGAAAAATGTTGAAAGGACTGGCAAAACACACAGACTGCTCAAGACTAAAGGATCCAAAGGGGCAGAATGTGTCGCGGTTCTGCCCATCAGAATGTGGAGGTCGGTGACGCAGAGATATAAGCAATGTTCAGCCTCTTTGTTTTAGGACATGTAGCCAAATTGTCTGTTTCAAAGGATTGACGTCTGCAGATGTATGTATTAAAGGTATGGCGAGGGTCAGTGTTGTCGCTTTGATGAGCCATGCAATCTGAAAATTCAGGGCTATCAATTCCAAATTACAGAACATTATTCCCACTGTTTGCTCAGAGGACTCATCTCCAGGTGTCAAAGTTAAGCCATAATAAAGAAAAAGAAGCAATTTTGTAACGTCAACACAACAGTGTCTCATTCATCAAATGATTCATACTTCAGACTGTTCTGAGTGTAGTTTCTAATAGTGTTAAGTAACAATACTTAACTCAAGAGGAAAACATGTCCGCTGATCTACTATTTGGACATTGTCCATAGTGTCTGCTTCGTCTTTGAATAGGCGACAGATCATAACAAAGTTCTTCTGACATGGAGAAGGAATAAAGTTCCTTGAATTGTAAGGATTGACGTCCGAAGTAATGACTCACAGGTTAAAGTATTTAAAAATTTTCTATTTTATTTTATAACTACAGTACAAGTCAAAAGTTTGGACACACCTTCTCATTCAATGGTTTTTCTTAATTTTTTTTTCTACATTGTAGATTAATATTGAAGACATCCAAACTATGAAGGAACACATATGGAATTATGTGGTAAACAAAAAGATGCTCAACAAACCAGAATATATTTTATATTTTAGATTCTTCAAAGTAGTTGAAAGAGAAGGTGTGTCCAAACTTTTGACTGGTACTGTATTTTTGATACTGGTTAAAGCAGCTACAGACAACACATTCATAAATTCGCTGTGATTGGCAAGGCGTTGTTTGAGGGCGGGCCTTAGAGAGGGGTCAAGTATAGGCTAATTTTGTGAGCAGGTTGAGCAGAAATCTTGCTTAAATGATGATTGGAGCTATTAAAATTCCAAGGGTTAATAAATTATTGAAAATGAATTATTGTGTCATTGAGATGAATTGGTGCCACATGCAAATTGACAAAAGGTTACTTCTAGAAACAAAAGAGGAGGGAAGAGTAAATCAGGACTGCATGTGTGTTGACTCAGCAGGAATAACCATTTAAAATGGGGGTCTATGGGGAATAACTCGCTTTTAATACTGGTATGCATGTTGCGTTTCTATAGCAACCTGCTACAGTGAGCTGTCGTGACCCGTCCTATCTATGCTACATCTGAAACGTAATATGAAAATACAGTTTATGTAAATGTTGCCTCATTCTTGATGAAAATGTGACTTGCTATCTCCCTATAGCTCTATTTTAGCTTTCTTTCTTTCTTTGTCATAGATTTACAATTAAGGCAAATATTTGACTCTGGCATACACTGTATAATGCTACGTCTATGTAATTTAACAGTTGGCTAAAACTTTCACATTCGTAACGTCAATGTTATTAAGTCTCTTCCACCAATGTGTACTCACAAATGATTCAATTAATTGATTATCCATAAAATCGCCAGAAATAATAATGTGCTATTCCCAACAATTGTGAATTTGTTATAACTATGTGTGATTTTAGAGCTCACAATCCCCATTTACAATGCAATGCATGATTAAACCAATATTTTCATTCAAATGAGAACTATATAGAGCATTGAAGTAGGAATACTCTGAGGGCTGTCAAGTAGATGTCATTTTAAACAGAAGGACTTGGTAATTGTAGATCTCTGAGAAGGAGAGGCCAGGAGCAGGCCCTGACTCCTTCATGAATATTCAATTAGCTGAGAGAGGATGTGTGTTCGTGTCTGTGTGCAAGTCAGGGGAAGCACATTGTATAAATATATGACATCATTTTTGCATTATTACAACACCATATTGAGTTTCCATGTTTTCCAACAACCACAAGCATTTTTTCTTTCAATTGTGAACAGGCAGTACTGTTTATCTTTTACCGTCCAGACCGCCATCATTCTACAGTAGCACACACCATTCAGTTCAAGGCTACAAGGTTAATTTATTGTCAATGAACAACAAAGGGTTGCACAAGTAAAAAAACACGGCTCTGAGAGGGTGAAGTATGTATTTAGTAGTCTCACAGCCAGAGGAAATAAGCTGCTCTGGAGTCTGGTGGTTCGGCAGCTGATACATCTGTATCTTTTTCCAAATGGAAGCAGGGTCAACAGGGTGGGTTTTGTCTTTTTATATCCTTTGGGCTCTTCGCAGGCACCCCTTGTCACCAATATCCCTGATGATCAGTCGATGGGTGCCCATGATGTTCTGAGCCTTTTGAATCTCCCGCTGTAGAGCCTTCCTGTCCTGCACTGTGCATGTCGCATGCATGTTAAAACTTTTTCAGTCAGGATGCTTTCTATTGCTCCTCTGTAAAAATTAACAAGAAGTTGTCAAACTTTTACAGATGTGTTTTTTAATAAAGGTGTTTAATGGGGTAAATGCTTCTTTGGCTTTTTTTCATTGCAGTACCCTGAATGGGCCACTGAAGTAGTCTTCCAATGGTCAACAGGCAGGCCTACGGTCCATGCAGTCACAAAAGCATTTATAACATTAACATTTGCCACTTACATCAGTCCATTTCAATTTACTGCAATCAGTTGATAATAAAAAACAAAAGATCTTATGATTAGCTGGAAGTTTTCATTATGGTGAAATATTACATCACTGTATTCCTTGTTATAGTTTGTTAGGCTGACAGATAATTACCTGGCCAATCAGACAACAGATCACTAAATGAGGTCAGAATGAGAGTTAACCTTTGAAATGTCAGCGTCAGTTGTGTGTATTTCTAAGACTGTCTGTATTTGCATGTGTATGTATGGGCAACACTGTGTCTCTATGTGTGGAGGTAAGGTTGAAAAAGGGCTTTTCCCCTCTCATCTTGAAAAGGTCATTGTCGCCGTGATTGTTTCAAAGTTCAGTTAGCTTTAGTTTGCTGAGAGTCATTGCTTAGGTAAGTGTGGTCAACTGAGGTAATAAAAAATGACCTACTAGTCTGTTTTCAGACATGACTCAGGGACAAAGAGAGAACACAGCAGGTATTGCAGCTCTGAGGATGTGCACCTGTGTTCTGCTGTTTGTCTTTGAACAGGTCTAATTATCCACATATCTTTTATGATTGTGTCTGACTGTCTTTAAATATTATCTAAACTCTCGGGAATAAGGGTTCCAGCTAGAACCATATAGAGTTATTTCTCTTCACTCCATAGGAGAACCCTTTTTGGTTCCTGGTAGTACATTTTATAAAGGTTCCACGTTTCAAATGCGTCTACCTAGAACCCAACATGAAGGGTTATATCTAGAACAATCTGTGAAAGGTTGCAAACAGAACCTCCTATGAGAATTTTACAAATAACTTTTCTATGTTCTAATGGTTCAACCAATAATCCTCTCTGGTGGTTCTATCCAGAACTTTTCCTACTTCTAAAGCTTTGTATATACTTGCGCTTGGCCCCGTAGCGTGAGCCTTCGCAGATGGCCACGAGCTCCGAGGATTCAAGGAGGCATTTATGCACAATGCGCTGTTCGCTGCATTATTCTCTGAAACGCTAGAGGGCGTAAAAACAAAATGACCTGTGAAGAATCAAAAAGACAAGAGTGTAACTGGCAAAAAGCCATAAACTAACTTCCAGAATGGCCGGAGGGAATGTAATTATCTGTAAACTCATATCTCATATTCATGGTCTACTTTATCACCTTTGTACATGCCCTGTAAAGAAAAAGTCAAGTATAACATGCATTATAAAGAAACAAAGGTTGACTATCCTGTAAACTATTTGATTTGGCTGCAGAATATTTAATCAAATGAAGATTATTAAGACTTCCTGTTTCTAAAGCATTTCAAAATAAATTGGTCTTTTTTTGTATAATCCCAAGAAATGAATGTAAACAGTGCTTTTATCATTTTTCATTTGGGGAGCAACTCACTCCCAATCCATATCAGGTAATAAATACATCAGCAGAATACCATGGCATCAGACACTGCTAACTCATCCAACCCACTTCACTTAGTTATGACATGACCACAGGTGACGGTTGAAATGTAAATCCATTGGCAATATCGATTGATTTACACTTACTGCCCCCAATAGGGGCCAATTTATACTTGGCTGCTGACAAACACTAACAAGCCTAATCAGAACCTCGAACACCCCCCCATCATCATGAAAGTTGCCCAAATGAGTATGTGCAGAACTTAAATAAATGCACTTTTTTTCTTTATATCACAGCATGTTAATCTCCAGGAAGAAGATACAATTTCTAGCATCTACCGCAATACGTTCTCCTGTGCAATTACTACCTTATTCTTTTACATCTTTCATCTCTCTGTTTATCTCACTCAGTTTAGCTAAACACACCTATTATTTCATGACCCATGATAATGAATACATTGTCCCTGATGTGTGTCTGGACCCTGAAATGCATTATGTGACTGACACTGAGACACCATTTATGTCTGTTTACAAAAATGCCAAACCCATTTTCTGTGTACGTGACATCTCTCCCATCAGTTCCATACAACCATCCATCCATCTGTTTCCAACTGAAAACACTATAGTCCCATCCACGACTTCAGATAGGAGTGTGGCACTTTCAACTCAGCTTGTTCAAATCCTCTTCTGTCCAATTGTACAGTAGTCAGTGTTTTCCTCAGCATGTCTCTTTATATATATATATATCTTTATTATTTTGTGTCTCTTTTTGTCTGTGCTGCTTTTGTCTGCTCTGATCAGAGCAGTGGGTCAGTTATAATAGATACATTTTTATGGCAGATTCTTTCATTTTTTCCCCCACAGAAAGAAACTTTAATTTAATTGAATTTACTTATTTAGTTTATTTTCTTATCTTTAATATGTATCATCTTCAACCAGGTATTTTGCCCCTCAATGCATAACCCCCACATTTTTACCTCCCACACATTATCACATCAGTGCTCCCCTACCTGCCAGTTGATGTGCCGGCTAGTTTGATTGTGCCTGGTTGCTTGGCTGGAGGGCTGCATGAATAGTGACTGTCGGAGCAGATTTGCGTGTTTGTCACGTCACCTCCTGTTGAAGAATGCTTGAGAGAAGGATGAGGGCTCAGCAGGCTCAAAGTGCGTGCCAAATACTCAAAACGTCATCCCTTTGACTCCAGCTCACAACCTTATACTTCACTTGTCATCTTTCTCGAGCACGTACACATTTCCTCAACTCTACATTTCAAGGATCTCAGCCATGTAATAAGGCACAAAACTGTGATAATCATCTGGAATCAATCATACATCACTAAGGAAATCATGTGGAAGTTAATCAAAGGGTTTGCATTACATTTTGTATTGATGGCAATCAGTTAATGAGCAACGATGCCTCTTTTGGGGTAAGAAAGCAAATGAATGAAGGGAAGAAAAGCGATCAATACAATCATCTCGCGCTCTCACTAAACCCTGAGTGGGAACACAATGCCGGAATTGGTACTGTGAGCTAAGCAAGTATGTGTCTGTGTGTTTGTTATGGTTGTAACTTGCAGCTGTTACTCCCCATGACCCAAACAACTGCTCCCTATGTCAGTCAGCTTACAGTCAGATCTTGACAGTTAGCTTACCCATACAGTTCAGGTTACATTAGTTCATGCAGAGCAGATTTGCGTTGCTATGGTGAAATGTTTCTATGATATGCAGCTCATTAGTCCCTGGAAACTTTCTATCCAATTTTAAACATGCAGCAATTATAGCCTACATTTGTGTGCTTCAGCTCCGCATTTCTTGGTCTCTTTAATAAAAAATTACTAGATCCTTTTAATCCAGCCAATCACAAGCCGTTGCCAAAACTGCCATTTCTATTAAAGGTTTTAGAAAAAGTAATATTTCTTCAGTTTACTGGATTTTTTTCCAGTCGAGTCAACGTTTTGATAGACCATATCTGTCCAATGGAGCCTTATCGGTACTAGATGGTAACTTTTCCTTCTGTGTTCGCATTTGGCAGTAATAAGAATCAGTTTAGTCTTTGAAACTGAAGCACTCAAACACCAACTAGGATTTGTTAGTTGTGTTTGTCACAAACATATTGTGTGTGTGTATATAGTAGTAAATATAAGTAACACCTGAGCAACTCTACACTATTTAAGAATCCCTCTTTGTGCTCAGTGTTCTCTCTCCTGCTCGAGACACCCATTTGGTTTTTGATCATGGTTTGTTTCCACACCATACAACATTGCACACACACTTTCCACTCATGCACTCGCCTATACTGAAATTACTGACTCCACAGATTAAGTTTTCCTTAAATTTTAAGAATTGCCAACATATTTGCATTTTAGAAAATGTGTGCATATTGAATTTTTATCTTTCATTAGTTCTGTAACTAAACAGTGATGGAGGCAAATTAAATAGATTGGTTTGTTTAATACAATATATAAGTAGATGCAACTAAATGTGTGTAACTCTTGCTTTGGAGCTTGATAATGGTGACATATATGCGTACAGTATGTGGGTAGGTCATTAAATGCATTAATGTATGAAGTCCCATGAGCACATTACTCGTACATGCATAAAATGAGAACTCACATGGGTGTATACTTAGATACATTTGAGCATGTATAAGTGCAAATGTGTTTGTGATGACTAATGGCAAAATGTGGAGTGTGCTGTATAAACAGTTGAGAAGATGCAGAGGACTGCACTCCACCTCACTTTGAGCCTCGAGCAGGAGGCCCACACCTACACAACATGTCCATGAGCATCAACACAAATGTGCACGACACATAAACCAGGCGATAAACATAAAACAGCAACACAAAGCACCATATGTATGAAAAACATTTACATGCAAGAAATGTTAACTGGAACACACCACAGGATTTAGGCAATGTACAGGCGTGTTGTGAGAGAAAAGAGCTCAGACCATCAGTTGGAGAATATGCCAACTGATGGTCTAAATGAGCACAGCTGCAGATATGCTAATTGCCCTTTGCTAACTCCCACCCCTCGAAGGAGACTGGCTAATCATGGTGTAGCATAGGCCAGCTCTGACCAGGGTCCAACAACTATCCCGCTGTGCTCCATACAGTCTCATGCAATCGTTTCTGATTTTCTTCTTTTGGGCTGGTTTTGTGGATTCATGGTTAAATGTTGTGTTATAGTGTTACTCGTTACCCGTAGAGGTCGGAAGGAGATACACGTTCATAAAAATGTTACGTTTCTACTTAAAAACCAGTGGCGCTAACATTACCAGTGTAAATTAGCACATCATTAACTAGCGGTAGCACTTCTATGCTACGCTAACTACTGAGGTACAATGAAGGTTTAAACTTTATGTCTTAGCTTTAAAATATTTGCAACAGTGAATAAAGACGGTGCTGTTCCTTTATTTCATTGTCTTCTGTCTTGATCACCAGGTGATTCTTTAAACGCATTTTGTAGACCATTTTGTCTGCCTCTCTCTGAAATCACTTCTTCGTTATTCCAAAAAATGTATCATATTTCTTCAGCGAGGGAAATTTGTGACAGTGTGGGCTCCATGGTAGTTCTGACAACTTTAAGGAGTAGCAATGAGGGGTGGGGCTTAGCAGAAGGGTGAATTTGAAAGCATGGATCTTATATGTGGATATATGTCATAACTTAACCTTTACTTTGCTGCAGAGACATCAATGGTGTCATAACTTAAAACGCAAGGCCAACTTGGAAAAATGGTGGAAAGATACAAATAGACCAAAATTCGTGCAAAGTCAAGAATGATGCGATGACAATGATGCAAATTTGAAAACGAAATTTGTAGAAATTCAAAAATAACTGTTCTAATGTGCAACAAACTAAACTGGACTGTTTAACGGAAATGGGTAATGCTTAAGATTTTTATATATATTTATTTTCCTTGGTTACTCTGCTTACTACTCTTATTATATGAATCATTTATGTCATATACAGTGAATGTGTTGTAACTCTGTTATGTTGTTCATTCTGTACACCTGTTAAAGGGTTTTCTTTAGGGGAGTTTTTCCTGTGCCGATGTGAGGGTTCCGGGACAGAGGATGTCGCATGTGTACATATTGTAAAGCCCTCTGAGGCAAA
The DNA here is from genome assembly GCF_027596085.1 of Anoplopoma fimbria. Taxonomy (NCBI): domain Eukaryota; kingdom Metazoa; phylum Chordata; class Actinopteri; order Perciformes; family Anoplopomatidae; genus Anoplopoma; species Anoplopoma fimbria. The sequence goes on from NC_072451.1 coordinate 13,579,742, forward strand.
TTTGTAATTTGGGGCTATATAAAATAAATTGAATTAGTGCTAAAATAATCCATATTGACCTGACTTTTTATTTTTTTATTACAGTGGGGCAAAAAAGTATTTAGTCAGCCACCAATTGTGCAAGTTCTCCCACTTAAAAAGATGAGAGAGGCCTGTAATTTTCATCATAGGTATACCTAAACTATGAGAGACAAAATGAGAAAAGAAATTCACACACTGTTGCTGGTATTTTGGCCCATTCCTCCATGCAGATCTCCTCTAGAGCAGTGATGTTTTGGGGCTGTCGCTGGGCAACACGGACTTTCAACTCCCTCCACAGATTTTCTATGGGGTTGAGATCTGGAGACTGGCTAGGCCACTCCAGGACCTTGAAATGCTTCTTACGAAGCCACTCCTTCGTTGCCCGGGCGGTGTGTTTGGGATCATTGTCATGCTGAAAGACCCAGCCACGTTTCATCTTCAATGCCCTTGCTGATGGAAGGAGGTTTTCACTCAAAATCTCACAATACATGGCCCCATTCATTCTTTCCTTTACACGGATCAGTCGTCCTGGTCCCCTTGCAGAAAAACAGCCCCAAAGCATGATGTTTCCACCCCCATGCTTCACAGTAGGTATGGTGTTCTTTGGATGCAACTCGGCATTCTTTCTCCTCCAAACACGACGAGTTGAGTTTTTACCAAAAAGTTCTATTTTGGTTTCATCTGACCATATGACATTCTCCCAATCCTCTTCTGGATCATCCAAATGCTCTCTAGCAAACTTCAGAAGGGCCTGGACATGTACTGGCTTAAGCAGGGGGACACGTCTGGCACTGCAGGATTTGAGTCCCTGGCGGCGTAGTGTGTTACTGATGGTAGCCTTTGTTACTTTGGTCCCAGCTCTCTGCAGGTCATTCACTAGGTCCCCCCGTGTGGTTCTGGGATTTTTGTTCACCGTTCTTGTGATCATTTTGGCCCCACGGGGTGAGATCTTGCGTGGAGCCCCAGATCGAGGGAGATTATCAGTGGTCTTGTATGTCTTCCATTTTCTAATAATTGCTCCCACAGTTGATTTCTTCACACCAAGCTGCTTACCTATTGCAGATTCAGTCTTCCCAGCCTGGTGCAGGTCTACAATTTTGTTTCTGGTGTCCTTTGACAGCTCTTTGGTCTTGGCCATAGTGGAGTTTGGAGTGTGACTGTTTGAGGTTGTGGACAGGTGTCTTTTATACTGATAACAAGTTCAAACAGGTGCCATTAATACAGGTAACGAGTGGAGGACAGAGGAGCCTCTTAAAGAAGAAGTTACAGGTCTGTGAGAGCCAGAAATCTTGCTTGTTTGTAGGTGACCAAATACTTATTTTACCGAGGAATTTACCAATTAATTCATTAAAAATCCTACAATGTGATTTCCTGGATTCTTTCCCCCCATTCTGTCTCTCATAGTTGAAGTGTACCTATGATGAAAATTACAGGCGTCTCTCATCTTTTTAAGTGGGAGAACTTGCACAATTGGTGGCTGACTAAATACTTTTTTGCCCCACTGTATGCTTTAGTTTTTGTATTTCTTAGGTTTCTAACTTGCTGGACTGAAGGGCCGTACTTTGTTACTGATCTTGGGAATGTGCATGCTGTGTTATCTGACACAGGTGGGATGAAATTGACTGTTTACTTCTAGATGAGTAATGTTGTTAAAACAATGGCCCTATGTGGCTAATACATCTGAATTTTGTAACTTTAAGTCACTCTCGCAGTCTTCAATCCTCAGCTCAGATCTCAGTCAAGCTACCCAACTGTTTGTTGGGGCTTGCCAACACTTCTTGTAGTGATCTTGTAGCCAGGCTAGCCAGTGGCACACTTGGATACAGTGTGGGATCAGAAAGAAAACATTATCATACATTATAGGTGGGCTTCTTAGAGGCTGTGACAATCAAATCACATTCACTTTTTCAAACCTTTAAACACAGTCTCTCCCCGTCATGACACATTGACAGTATTGGAACTCTGGGGGATCAGACAACTGGGACAAGCAGAGATTCAAATATTAAAATTCGTATTGCAACATACATTTGACAATGGTAATGCTCAACAAATGAATTAGGATTTTATCAAATAACATTATTTTGTTTGTGAAAACAGTTGTTGCCTTATTCAACTCAACACATATCAACTAATCCACAAAGGCAAGGCATTAGTGGAAAGAGAAGTTTTAGTTGATTTAATTTAAAGATTTTTCATAGGATTGTGTGAACTGCTGTCAATGCGTCGGTCTCCAGCAGGCCTGTTGATTTGCAGTAGTCACTGTAGAAAAATGAAATTACAATTGTGACATGCACATCAGCAATTGGATGCTTGTTGCACAGACACGGCCAGTGGATTTGCTTTGTATAATTGTTCTTGACAGTGCTCAATATTCGTAAAGTTAGAGATGGCAGATGAAACAGGAATCTTCAAATCCATCAGTATAGGCTGCTAACTGTAGCCTAGAGAGATTACTTTTTGAATAAACAATGATGTATTGTATGACTTCATTGAGTTTCATTATGTAACAACACAATTGTTCAATTGTTAAATGATTCTTAGCTGAAGTTCAGTAAGGAAGAGTCTCTTTACACTCTCATATCATGCATTCTGTCTCTCGTTGCAGTTTATACTGAATCAGCTGACTATGGATGTTCACTCTCAGATAACCAACCAGATTCTGTCACGATCTCCCTAAGCCAATCACACCATTGCTGTCAGTTTAAAAGTATCCTCTCTGCTGCTGTCAGTTGTCACTGCAGTGGGAACTCATGCAAATTGTGACATCTGTCCTTACGCTTTTCAGTATCATGTTGTTGGTTACTAAAATTACTACCTCAATCCTTTTCAAGAAGAGTCAGACCTAAGCCTAAATGTTCTGGACACCTATGGAAGCCGGCATGGAGATCTGATATTAGGATAATAATTGTTCAACGTGGTCTCCACTTAGAGATGCAAGCCGCTACCTTCCCTAACGACCATGCCAGAGTAGCCTACATCATCTCCAATCTCTCAGACAAAGCCTAGGCCTGGGCCATGGCAGAGTGGGCCAAAGGCTCTTCCATTTTCTGCTCTCTGCCTTTATTCATAGAAACTTTCAACCGGAGCCAACAAGAGTTTAAGTGTCTGGGGCTTAGCCATAAGACTGGGGCTGAGGCCATTCCCCTTCCGAGGATGCTGGAGGCCAACGCATTTGACAGACGTCTGCTGTGTTAGGTCACCCATCTTACTCAGCCCGTCAACTCACCATGGTGAGAGGCCACACAAAGACTCTGAGATTAAGAATCTTATTGCGCTGGGGGAAAAACAAATAACTAAGCAGCAGTTAAGCCTAGTTTACACTCGCCCTAGTGAAGCCGTGACGAGTAAAAACAAAGCTTTACTCCCTCATTGGCCATCTCAAATTCGGCAGGCAAGTCATCCCTCAGGGGCGCACTTTCATCTCACACTCGCTGGACATGGCGTCTTCTGTGTCTAAATAAGCTATCCCATCTATCTTGATTGCTGGTGCCGCTCTGACTTGCATTTTTGGTCTTTTATGATCGATCACTAAAGTGGGGTAATATTTTCTACAATGAGCTGATATATGAGCTGAGTCACTAAACTTCTACACAGGTCCATGGGTTTTGGGGGGTTCTATCAAGGCCAGTGGTTTGCTAGTCACTGGCCTCTTTCTTTTCACAGTTTGATCTCCGTCTGTGCAATAATTGAGTTCTCATCGTTTTGGGTTCGCCCCTTTTCCAAAGACATCATGCCTTTGAAGAGAAACATCACGTGGTCAGCCAACACACATAACTTTATTATCAGCCTGTCACACGCAGATAACATAAAAGCTGATTCACTTTCCCTTTTAAACTCCAGACTTTTCACACCATCTTTCCAGAGGCCAGCAGTATCAGTATCAGTTCCCACTTGTCAGGCCCTGATGCTATCCTAAATCAAAGTTTCATGGTAAAATGTATTGACTCATCTAAGATGTATAAGAAAAAGGGTTTTGCAGTTTCCACGGTAAAAATAATATGATTTGTTTTGAGTACTTTTGCTTTGTTTTGGTCCTGTTAAATTGCCTCTTAAACTTCTTCATATAAATTGTGTGTGCCTTCATTTGCTACTGCATTGATGGTTGCATTTAAAACCTGCATATATTTGCAGTTTGATTGCCGGTATTCAATTTAATATTGTTACGATCCTTCTTCATCAAGTTTATATGCTAATTCCGCCATCCAATTACTGCTGAAAGGTTTGCTCAAGCTTCTCCTCAATTAACAAAATAGAAACATCACATTGGATCTGGCCTTTCAACCTAAGCATTATATCTTACGTCTTAAACACTCGGGGAATGTGGCGGTGCATGCATTGTTTTTGGTTCTCACAGACTCTCTTTTGCTCCTTTTAAATTCATCAATAACTTCCTACTTTTAAGGCCAATACTTGCTCCACTTCACCTTATTTCTTACCCCAGGTAATCTTCCTTTGTCTAAATCATGGTTTAACTATCAGAGTTGATCCTAACAAAAAGCAACTTATCACCTCAGCCTTAGTCAGGGCATTCTTTTAGAACAGCGGCTGTTTCCTGCCCACAGACCAAGGCATCTCATCTACAGTGGGTACGGAAAGTATTCAGACCCCTTTAAATTTTTCACTCTTTGTTTCATTGCAGCCATTTGCTAAAATCGAAAAAGTTCATTTTTTTTCGCATTAATGTACACTCAGCAACCCATCTTGACAGAAAAAAACAGAAATGTAGAAATTTTTGCAAATTTATAAAAAAAGAAAAACTGAAATATCACATGGTCATAAGTATTCAGACCCTTTGCTCAGTATTGAGTAGAAGCACCCTTTTGAGCTAGTACAGCCATGAGTCTTCTTGGGAATGATGCAACAAGTTTCTCACACCTGGATTTGGGGATCCTCTGCCATTCTTCCTTGCAGATCCTCTCCAGTTCTGTCAGGTTGGATGGTGAACGTTGCTGGACAGCCATTTTCAGGTCTCTCCAGAGATGCTCAATTGGGTTTAGGTCAGGGCTCTGGCTGGGCCAGTCAAGAATGGTCACAGACTTGTTCCGAAGCCACTCCTTTGTTATTTTAGCTGTGTGCTTCGGGTCATTGTCTTGTTGGAAGGTGAACCTTCGGCCCAGTCTGAGGTCCTGAGCACTCTGGAGGAGGTTTTCTTCCAGGATATCTCTGTACTTGGCCGCATTCATCTTTCCTTCAATTGCAACCAGTCGTCCTGTCCCTGCAGCTGAAAAACACCCCCATAGCATGATGCTGCCACCACCATGTTTCACTGTTGGGATTGTATTGGGCAGGTGATGAGCAGTGCCTGGTTTTCTCCACACATACCGCTTAGAATTAACGCCAAAAAGTTCAATCTTGGTCTCATCAGACCAGAGAATCTTATTTCTCATAGTTTGGGAGTCCTCCATGTGTTTTTTGGCAAACTCTATGCGGGCTTTCATATGTCTTGCACTGAGGAGAGGCTTCCGTCGGGCCACTCTGCCATAAAGCCCCGACTGGTGGAGGGCTGCAGTGATAGTTGACTTTGTGGAACTTTCTCCCATCTCCCTACTGCATCTCTGGAGCTCAGCCACAGTGATCTTTGGGTTCTTCTTTACCTCTCTCACCAAGGCTCTTCTCCCACGATTGCTCAGTTTGGCTGGACGGCCAGGTCTAGGAAGAGTTCTGGTCATCCCATACTTCTTCCATTTAAGGATTATGGAGGCCACTGTGCTCTTAGGAACCTTGAGTGCTGCAGAAATTCTTTTGTAACCTTGGCCAGATCTGTGCCTTGCCACAATTCTGTCTCTGAGCTCCTTGGGCAGTTCCTTCGACCTCATGATTCTCATTTGTTCTGACATGCACTGTGAGCTGTAAGGTCTTATATAGACAGGTGTGTGCCTTTCCTAATCAAGTCCAATCAGTTTAATTAAACACAGCTGGACTCCAATGAAGGAGTAGAACCATCTCAAGGAGGATCAGAAGAAATGGACAGCATGTGAGTTAAATATGAGTGTCACAGCAAAGGGTCTGAATACTTATTCTTTTTTAATAAATTTGCAAAAATTTCTACATTTCTGTTTTTTTCTGTCAAGATGGGTTGCTGAGTGTACATTAATGCGAAAAAAAAATGAACTTTTTCGATTTTAGCAAATGGCTGCAATGAAACAAAGGGTGAAAAATTTAAAGGGGTCTGAATACTTTCCGTACCCACTGTACATCCCTGAGACAAATGGGACGTTGGTCATCCTCTGCCTTCACCTCCATTAAACATCAGTAAAGCCTTAAAATAAGGTCTGGTAAGTCATTCATATAACTGGTGGTGGTGTCCCTTTCAGGTAGTTTCTTGCAATATTGGCATGTCATTTAATTTGTCCTATAGCATGGGATAGCATTATCTTAGTCAGGCATTTTGTCCCTAATATTATCACTAAAGCTACTTCTCGCATTGTATTGTTTAAGAGGATATTCTCTCATTCACTGTATAATGCCATTGCACTCCTGTCTGTTCATTGAGTCACACTATTCTCTGGTCTAACGTGTCTGTGTTCTCAATATGTTGGTCTAACAGACCGTTTCTCAATCTTCCGGTCTAACGTGACCATGTTCTCAATTTGCTGGTGTAACAGACTGTTTCTTAATATCCTGGGCTAACATGACCGTTTTACATTTCCCAGGTCTAAAGTGACCATTTCCCGCTTGGAATATGACCTGGTCCCGAGGACCCAATTTGTAATTTCCTGGTCGGAAGTGACCTGGTCTAGAGTTACCCAGATTTCTCAATTTCTGGTCGAACATGACCGTATTCTCCCGTATTGTCTTGTTCACGCCACCATACTCAACACTCTAAATTGTTTTTCATCTATTTATTAGTTTTTCCTGGATTGTTGTCTAACAATTGTTATTTTTTTTCACACTTTCTTTGCTTCTTGTTGTCATATTTTTGTGTTTTTTATTATTTTGATTTTATTCATTGTAATGTGTGTGCAAATACAATTATAATATTGAGCATTTGTGCCTAATTAGCAATTGCAATCAGATAGGGCCCCATCTTGGAACACAGTATGAATTAATTTAATAAATTCATGTTTTTAACTTTCTGTGAGATCCTTTCTCTCGCCAAACATTGAAGACATAATGTCTTTGCAAATTTTTCCACAAGAAATTATTTGCTTGCTTTTAGCAACGGAATGTGTCTTGCTATAGTCATTGTGCTTCCTAGCATATTGTGAGGAGTCACATTTCCATTTGATGCTGATAACGACTGCCTGGGAAGAGCTCAAATGCTTCCATTCCCCCCTTTAAAATAAAGCAAATGAAGGAAAAAGATGTGTCACATGCGCACGTGAGATAGAAAGCTCTTGCACCTGCTTTGGTGTGGTTCTCACCCCCAGCGGCCCTCCTCATCAGTCTATATGTGTGTGAGTCTATTTCTGTGCAAGAATGAGATTGCAGATTTAACTTACTGGCCCATTGTTAGTCCTTTACCTAATTATCCCTGTCTGTTTGTTCATGTTTGTGTTCATCTCATGATGTGTGTGCTTTAGGGTTTTAATTAACTTCTGCTGTCACACACACACACACACACACACACACACACACACACACACACACACACACACACACACACACACACACACACACACACACACATAGGCACACCTTTCTTTGTGTGGGACACTGGAAAAGTGCCTGTCCTTACAAAAGATTATGATTTGATAATTAAAAGATAATTTATTTATAATATTAAACTCATCGTGATAAGTAGAAGTACTTCTCAAATACAGTGTGTTTGTCACATTTATGTCATATACATTGAACACTGTGTTTGAGAAGTGCACTGGTCCTGTCGATGAATTTGTACAGTGGTGTAACAGTACATTCTTTCGACCAAATGTAACCAAAACTAAGGACATGAGTATTAACTGTAGGCATCAACCCTCGACCCCTAAGAGTATTATCATCAGGGGACAGGTGGTACACTCTGTAGACAACAACAAGTTCCTTCTAATCCTGAATTTTGAATTGGAACACTGATTTGCTCATGGGGGGTAGTGAGTCCCAACTTGGCGAAGTCTAGACTTTTTAGGAAGAGATAATAGTTTCTATTATAGTAGTTTTAATATATTTTATGATAGTTTTATTTTCTAAAGCAGCACAAAAGTGTCCTGATATCAGAGATGAGTGGATGAGGTGGGTAGGGAAGGTTGTGTGGCTGCTGAAAGTGAACAAGGACCCTAGGTTGGCTAGGAAGGAGGGGACAAAAAAGGATTGGGTAGGATGCAGAGGGTCTGAACTGAAGGAGAAGAGGAGAGGGTGGGTGGATGGTTGGTCAGAGTGACTGATATATGAAACACTTCTTCTGAAAGAGGCTGTTTGGGAGGAGGGGACAAGGAGGTGTATGGGGTTGGAGGAAGGAGTAGGGTTTCACTGCATTTCCAAGGATTTGAGTCAGAGGTCTGGGATTTTGAATAGTAGAAAGCAAATTTAGTATAAAATAGAAGGGCCGAGAAAGCAGATAGAAGACACTGGAAGTTGAGAAGGTCCTCTGAGTTTGCTCAAGTCTCTCAGTCTCTCAGTATATAGTGACAGAGGACAACCAAGGATCAGGTGGAGTCAGCTGTGCAGGCCTGGAGGGAGGGTCACTTCCGCGTATAAAATGACTTGGATCTTGGGGCAATGGAAGGAAGCGCACTAGTGTTCCCTTTAACCCCGCCTCCCAGCCCTCAGTCCAGCCTTGTTCTCATTCACATGAACGGAGGAAGGAGAATAACTCTGGATTTGGCTTTGAGGGTTCATTCTGCCTCAAAAAAACAAGAGAGATCTGCTGAGTTATGTCTCTTATCCAATCCAAATCTATGAGAAAATGTCATGAACAAGTAAAACAAACAGAAATAATCAGTCATATTTCCATATTCTTTTCTACATTGTTTTTGACCATTTGAGGATCGACTGGTTCTTTTGATTTGGTCATTTTGTTGGGCCCTCTTCTTCTGCAGTGGTTAAATATTTTTTTGACTGGTGCCACCTACAGTTTATCTTGATAAACCAACTCTTAATAATCATATAAAGACAGTGGATGGAAACAAGCACTCATTGACATTTTTTTATTTTGCTGATTTTGTTAAAATGTGGTTTTAGGGATGGTTTGGTTGTTTTAAAGTGGTGTTGTGTGAGGTACTCATCTGTAGTCAGGGAATTATTTACTATACATGGCGGTTGGCACCCCCCAGTTTTGAGAAACGTGCAGGAGTTCTGACAAGTAAGCAAAGCAATATACTGCTTTTTAATTTTCCTTCGTTACTCTGCTTACTACTGTGATTATATGAATTATTTATGTCATATACATTGAATATGTTGTAACTCTGTTATGTTGTTCATTCTGTACACAAGTCATCTATTGCATTCTGTCCATCCTGGGAGAAGGATCCCTCCTCTGTCTCCCATAAGTTTCTTCCTTTTTTCTCCCTGTTAAAGGTTTTTTTTAGGGGAGTTTTTCCTGTGCCGATGTGAAGGTTCCGGAACAGAGGATGTCAATTTTTTTATTTGGGATTTTGGGCTATACAAAATAAATTGAATTGAATTGAACTGCTGTGAACAGGGGCAGCAGCAAAATGTATTTTAGCCACAAAAAAGGTATACCTAAAATAATCAAAATCCATCCACAACCCCTGTCCTCAGCAGTACATTATTTACGTGATTTGAGTTGCCTGGTTTGTGGGAAACTCCAGCAGGATTTGAAGTAGTTCAAATCTATTCCTTTTTTTTTCTCACATTAATCAGAAACTGTGGAGCTTGGGGTCTATTTATACATTCACCTTTGTTATAAGAAGAAGAAGGACAAATCATTTTAATTAAAGTAACTTAAAGTAACTTTTATTTTCATGCTCCCTAAGGACGTAAGTGGTAGAGTTTCTGAGCATCAGACTCCCTTTAGAAAACCTCTCATTTTAGTGCAGCCGGGTCAGACAGTGTGCCACATTCAGTCCTAATATTGGTTCTCCGTAGCGTGGTGTTGGATCCCAACGGGGACTGACGCAGCAGCAAAGAGAAGCTCTGCTCCTGGACCGGAGGAGGAGACTGGCTGGTGGCTGGAGCCTGAGCTGAAGGAGTTTCTGGTTAACCTGCATTTCATGTGATTTGTGAGGAATCCGACGCAGTGGAACCAATAAAAAGCATTAAGAATAACTGTATAGAAATATCCAATCTTCTCTCTGACGGTCTTGTTTACTTATGTAGGTCATTTAGATGCATCAGTATTAAATTGAGATTGTTTCATATCCTGTTACAAGTCCCCAACAACTACTTTAAATTCGATTCAAATTCTATTCTCCCTGCTGTTGTCCTTCCATTGGACAACTGCTTCTGACCACTTGATGCTCTCATGGATCATCAAAATGATTCCTCTTCTGCTCAGCCCTTGAGCTGCACTTTTCAAGGCTGCTCCTTTTTAAATGCCTGCAGTTGCAAAGGATGATAGTGAATATATAAAGTGTATTATTTTCTCGATCTAATGAGACAGTCTGTGATGCTACATGCATTCTCTACCAGTGTGCCTTAAAGGTGCTCAGTACAAAATTCAGGACATATCTATTGCCTCCACACGGCTCTCAACATGGCGACGGCTTGCGACTTTACTCCATTAATTCTTAACTTGTTTGCTGCATATTAATTCTCTGAATATTGTGTAGGTAACATTTAAATCTCTATTTTCTCAACAGGGAAGTTTCAATTGCAACTAACTGTTGTTGTTTTTCCCCTTTTATACACTATATCCATACAGTATGGAGTTAAAGTGCACTGTATGTTGGTGTTAATGCAGTACATGTGATGTGAGGTATAGTAAAGGACAGGTACCGCTGACAATGAGGAATCGCGCTCCAGTCCGTCCAAGAAAACTGACAAGCCAATCAAAGGGAAGATCAAATAAAAACACGAGTGGGTTCTCAATAGGGCTTACAGAATCACTGCCATCAGCATTAATAATGCAATCACACAAACACAACAGACAACATAGTTGACTTATTTGTCGCTGAATGGGAACTCTTTTCAACTAGTGCAAAATGACAAAGATGACAGACAAAATGTCCCCTTTCTTTCTGATACAAAGCAACTAGTTAAAGCAATTATTTTCCAGACTGGAGTGGGCCCTTTATTTTGTTGTTATTGCTGTTGTGGTACTTTCAGGAAATGTGCTCCCCCAGTATCTGATGGAGGCTTCTAAACAGTGTGTTTGGCATGCTTACTTTTATTGTAGCCTGACGTTTGGCACCAGGAGGTGGAAGAGTGATGAAGGGCAAAATTAAGGCATCAGTAAATAGAAGAGAAGAAAAGAAAGACCAAAAAACAAAAGGAGGCAGAAATGTATTTTTTTTTAATCATCAGATCTAGCAGAGGCATTAGGTTTGCACTCTGTGTTTTCCAATGACAATTTTTTTTTTTTTTCCTAATATCCCTTTCATTTTTAACTTTTTGTCACTGTTTTGGCGTAGAGGGGAGTGGTTTGAGGAAAGGGGGCAAGGAGTATGTCATTTACATATCTCCTGCATACTAAGGAGAGAAAGGTGCTCCTCTGGACCCGCAGTCTGTTTCCAAGCCTTTGGCATTACCACACTGCTAGCATACAGCTTTGTCTATCATGAGTTCACCTGCAACTCCCAAGTAGCAAGTTATATAAGGGGTTGATCACACCATTGCAACAGGAGCGGCCGCTTTAGAAATGCCCAGTGGCAAAACCAGTCGATGAGCCTGTGGAGCAGGGGGTGCGTGCGCAACCAGGGGATTCAATACAGTCTTGCTCTGCTGTTGGATGAAGAGGAGGGTAAAAATTAGGCTACAGAGACTCTGTGAGCTGACAATTCACAGCTGACAGACTTGATTGCTGGGACGGTGAGCTGATAAATCAGAGCAGAGGGTTAGTGTGTTTCTGGGGATCAGGCTTCATGCAGGTCTGGGGTAAACTGCTCGACAAAGCCAATGATATTGCACCAATGGGTGGTTGCCGTTCACAGCCGTTCAGGGCTGCCGGCGGCAAAGACAGTAAGTTGCAGGCCAGATGTTGCTCCGGTAGGGCTGATGATACTTAGGGATGGGGGAACAATAGGAGGGCCCCACTGCTTCCCTGCTTTGTGTGTGGACATCTTGACCCCCTCTTGGTCTGTTGTTTCAAAGCTTGACCAACAAATCACCCTCGGGCGCATGCTGCATACGAGCCATGACGGACCAACGTTGCAAGCCTGGACCCCTTGGGAGGGTCTTGCCAACCTTTACAGATAAGTCTGCAGCGTTACTGAGGGTGGCTGGGTGCAGATAGGCCTGTTGAACGGGGTATGCTATAGTTCCGCCAGTCTGCTCAGCCATGAGGAACTTGCTGTTGTCTGATAAATTGATCAGTGTGAGTTTAAGAGCCTTTGTTTTCTTACATCGTTGTAAGAAAGTGTATGTTGTTCTCAGATTCGTACCTAAACCCAGGGTTAAAAGTCAGCAGATGTGGGTTCTTTTATTAGAAAATGGGTTATTGTATCATGAATGTGAGTTTTGGCAGAAAGCTGCTCCCCTCTTCCTAGTGAAAACTGGAATTTAATCTTTTAGTGCTACAGAGTACTGGACCGTACAGGCAACTTTCACCCCCGCTTTTACATTCAAGATCCCTAATCCAATTATTTTACATCAGCTGTTTAAACAGTGTAACTACATGAAACCTTTGTTAAAGAACACGAAAGAAAGGACACATACAACTAAATTCCCCAAAACCTGTAAAAAATAAAGCAATATATTTTCAATAAAATAGGAATATAAATTGGGTAAACAAAATGCAAAAACACCGCGCATCCGCTCACCCTTTTTTTAGCATAGTTTTCGCCTCAATACCCCCATCGAACGACGATCTATTCGGACCAAATCGGAGCGGCCACGTCCAAAGTTTTAGTATACCCGTGGCAGCAGACAAAGCAACGTGAGGCCGAAAACTTCTCCACCACAGCCTCGATCCTGCTCCTCGTCTCCTCTCACTTTCATCCAAAGACAGGAAGAAGCAATTCACAGACAGATTCCGTGAATTGGAGAGTGGTTACCAAACCACTCAGGTAACATACATGGTGGAAGCATAACCGCGCTCCAGCAAGGCCTGCAGTTGGCCAGTCTTAATCAAGAAATTACAATCAGGCCGTAGCTAACCTCAAAAACGCTATAATATAAAGCAGTAGTTTCAACACTCTCATATAAGCTCGTCGTCTTCACTGCAAAGATGAATACACCAAGTTGCTTCCGGATGATGTCATCACGCACACAGAGTCTCTTCCGGATGACATCATCATGTACACTTAGCACTGCGACATCAGCGCTCCTTAAAGGGACATTTCACCCATATCCCCAAGCTCAAACAATAGTAATGGACCGATTCTCTACAGAATACGTTCCTTTGAGTCGAGTCTATCAGGTGAAGCCAATACGGAGTGCCTTAAACTTGCATTATCTATACTAGCCATCAGGGCCAGAAGGTTCTCCAGGACATTCCATTGTACTATAGTAGTATAGTATCAATCAACAGCTTTTGCTACCATCAGTCCTCGCTCGTTCATTCTGGGCCATCACTGTGCTACCTAACACTACGAATGTGTCATCATAATGCTCTGAGCATGATATACGACGATCCCTCGTAGCAAGTCGCTAGCAGATTACACATCTAAGCTCAAAAATCCCTCCCTCACTCCCTGTTGTTTTTCCTCCCTCTCTTCCTCTCCTGTGCGTAGGGTAGGGTTAGCCATGCCCAGGTGCTACGGAGGATTCCCTATTGAACTCCCCACAACTCATTTGGCTAAGCAGACGTGCTACACAAAGTCCAAGCCTCGCATCTCGATCATGTTTACCATGTTTACAATTGGTGACACAGATGGTGAGGTGGTGAACCGAAGCCAGTTTCTATAATGATGCCTTTAAACATTGAAATTCACTTTGTATCAAATTGTAATTAGAGATCCACGTTATCACAAACATTCGAACCATCTGTGTTGTGCTTGTAGTGAGCCATAATTTCAACCGTAAACGATAGAAGCCACCTCAAATTTGAAAAAGGTCTGCTCAATATTTCATCAGTGCTGTCTTTTGCTGTTAAGTAACTGGTAACAATACTTCTCAATTATTTCAAGATTTTAAATTGCATATATTTTTTTGTGCAAACTAGCTGCACCACACACTCTGCCTTCTCCAGGTCAGCTCAACACCTGCACATGTGGATTGTGTAAATTTAGAAAGTGTGAAAATAAAGCCAGTGACAGCACTCTCTTCATACTCCATATCCTCAATATGAATCCTAATCGTAATGCAAAACCAGGTTCATCAAAACTGAAACTTAACTTTCATCTCAAATGATAACCCAGGATAGTGGATACACTTGATTGACACAATCACTTTGGCAAGTGTGAAGCAATCAGTCTAATTGCTGTAAACATACAAATACTGTAGTGACACTAGTAATGCGTATCGCCGCATGATGGATGTGTTATCACTGCGAGGACTACGTGATCAGAAGGGTGTTTAGGGAAAATAATAATTTATTTATTTCTTGGCCCATTATGCTGAATAAGAGTAGTTAGATTCCTGCTAGAGCTATGCGCTTGGATCCATGTGCTGAACTTGATCCAGCTAGTTAAACACAGCTACTAAGCAGTCTGGGGTTCATGGCAACCGGCTGTTACTACAGGTATGTGTTTGAAATGATTAACAATTTATAATGTTTACCTTTTTTTTGGCATCAGCTTTCTCAAATGCAGTCTTCAGATGCCTCCAATGAATCGCCACCTTATCGTGGTGGAGGGGTTTGTGTGCCCCAGTGATCCTGAGAGCTGTGTTGTCGGGGGCAATAGCTCCTGGTAGGGTCTCCCAAGGCAAAGTGGTCTCGGGGGAGGGGTCAGACTAAGAGCGATTCACCAAACCCCAATGAATCGGACGATGCAAGGTTGTGGCACCTCGCCCGGAATAGGGAAACCGGGGCCCCCTCCTGGAGCCAGACCTGGTAGGGGAGCTCGCTGGCGAGCGTCTGGTGGCCGGGCCTTGGCACATGGGGCCCGGCCGGGCCCAGCCCGAAAAAGCTACATCGTGCCGCCACCCTGTGGGCCCACCACCCGCAGGGATAGGCATTGGGGTCGGGTGCAATGTGAGCTGGGCGGCAGGCTGGGGCAGAAACCTGGGCGTGCTGACCCCCGGCATCACAGACTAGCTCTAGGGACGTGGAATGTCACCTCTCTGGCGGGGAAGGAACCGGAGCTGGTGCGGGAGGTGGAACGCTACCAGCTAGATATAGTTGGGCTCACCTCCACGCATAGCACCGGTTCTGGAACCAAACTCCTGGAGAGGGGCTGGACTTTTTCCTTTTCCGGAGTTGCCCAGGGTGAGAGGCGCCGGGCGGGTGTGGGGATACTCACAAGCCCCGGCTGAGCGCCGCTGTTCTGGAGTTCTCCCCGGAGAACGAGAGGGTCGCCTCTCTGCGACTGGGAATCGCAGGGGAAAGTCTCTGACTGTCGTTTGTGCCTATGCACCAAACGGCAGTTCGGAGTACGCGGCCTTCTTGGAGTCCTTGGGTGGTGTTCTGGAAAGGGCGCCGACTGGGGACTCCATAGTTCTTCTGGGAGACTTCAACGCTCACGTGGGTAACGATGGAGAAACCTGGAGGGGTGTGATTGGGAGGAACGGCCTGCCCGATCTGAACCCGAGTGGTGCTTTGTTGTTGGACTTCTGTGCTAGTCATGGACTGTCCATAACAAACACCATGTTTGAGCATAGGGAGGTTCATAAGTGTACTTGGTACCAGAACACCCTAGGCCAAAGGTCTATGATCGACTTTGTAGTTGTGTCATCAGACCTGCGGCCGTATGTCTTGGACACTCGGGTGAAGAGAGGAGCAGAGCTGTCAACTGATCACCACCTGGTGGTGAGTTGGATCAGGTGGCGGGGGAGGCTGCCGGACAGACCCGGTAAACCCAAACGTGTAGTGAGGGTGAACTGGGAACGTCTGGCTGAGGATCCTGTCCGCAAGGTCTTCAACTCCCACCTCCGGAACAATTTCTTGTGCATCCCGGGGGAGGCTGGGGACATGGAATCCGAGTGGGCCATGTTCAAATCCTCCATTGTGGAAGCTGCTGCTAGGAGTTGTGGTCGGAAGGCGATCGGTGCCTGTCGTGGCGGCAATCCAAGAACCCGCTGGTGGACACCAGCGGTGAAGGAGGCCGTCAAGCTGAAGAAGGAGGCCTTTCGGGCTTGGTTGGCCGAGGGGTCTCCTGAATCAGCAGGCAGGTACCGGTTGGCCAGAAGGGCTGCAGCTGCGGCGGTTGCTGAGGCAAAAACCCGGGTGTGGGAGGAGTTTGGCGAGGCCATGGAGAAGGACTTTCGAATGGCCTCAAGGAAGTTCTGGCAAACCGTGAGACAACTGTTAAAGGGGTTTTTTAGGGGAGTTTTTCCTGTGCCGATGTGAGGGAAGGACAGAGGATGTCGCATGTGCACAGATTGTAAAGCCCTCTGAGGCAAATTTGTAATTTGTGATTCTGGGCTATACAAAATAAACTGAATTGAATTGAATTGAACTCAGAAAGGGGAAACAGGGCTTTTCTCAGGCTGTGCTCAGCAGGGGGGGAGAACTGCAGACCCGGACTGGGGATATTGTCGAGCGGTGGAAAGAACACTTTGAGGAACTCCTGAACCCGACCAACACGTCCTCTGTGGAAGAGGCAGAGTCTGAAGACTCAGGGGAAGTCTCGTCCATATGCCTGGCGGAGGTCGTTGGGGTAGTTAAAAAGCTCTTCAGCGGCAAAGCGCCAGGAGTGGATGAGATTCGACCAGAGATGCTAAAGGCTCTGGACATTGTTGGGCTGTCTTGGTTGACACGTTTCTTCACTGTCGCGTGGAAGTCGGGTACAGTGCCTGTGGAGTGGCAGACCGGGGTGGTGGTTCCCATTTTCAAAAAGGGGGACCGGAGAGTGTGCTCCAATTATAGGGGTATCACACTGCTCAGCCTCCCCGGGAAAGTTTACTCCAGGGTGCTGGAAAGGAGGCTCCGTCCGATTGTCGAACCTCAGATCCAGGAGGAGCAATGCGGATTCCGTCCTGGACGTGGAACAGCGGACCAACTCTTTACCCTTGCAGGTCTGTTGGAGGGTGCATGGGAGTTTGCTCATCCAGTCTACATGTGTTTTGTGGACTTGGAGAAGGCCTTCGACCGTGTCCCTCGGGGAGTCCTGTGGGGGTACTGCGGGAATATGGGGTACCTGGTTCGTTACTACGAGCCATTCGGTCCTTGTATGACCAAAGTGAGAGCTGTGTCCGGATACTCGGCACAAAGTCGAGCTTGTTCCCAGTGCGTGTTGGCCTCCGCCAGGGCTGCCCATTGTCACCAATCCTGTTTGTGATTTTCATGGACAGGATTTCAAGGCGCAGCCGGGGGAGGAGAGTTTCCGGTTTGGGGACCTCAGAATCGCATCCCTGCTTTTTGCAGATGATGTGGTTCTGTTGGCTTCTTCAGAACGTGACCTTCAGCACGCACTGGGGCGGTTCACAGCCGAGTGTGAAGCGGTCGGGATGAGAGTCAGTACCTCCAAGTCTGAGGCCATGGTTCTCTTCCGGAAAACGGTGGATTGCACCCTCTGGGTTGGGAGTGAGTCACTGCCCCAAGCGAGGGAGTTCAAGTATCTCGGGATCTTATTCACGAGTGAGGGTAAAATGGAGCGGGAGATGGACAGGCAGTTCGGTGCAGCGTCAGCAGTGATGCGGGCGTTGTACCGGACCGTTTTGGTGAAGAAGGAGCTGAGCCGAAAGGCAAAGCTCTCGATTTACCAGTCCATCTACGTTCCAACCCTCACCTATGGTCATGAGCTTTGGGTAGTGACCGAAAGAATGAGATCGCGAATACAAGCGGCCGAAATGAGCTTCCTTCGTAGGGTGGCTGGGCTCAGCCTTAGAGATAGGGTGAGGAGCTCAGACATCCGGAGGGAGCTCGAAGTAGAGCCGCTGCTCCTTCGCGTCGAAAGGGGCCAGCTGAGGTGGCTCGGGCATCTGATCAGGATGCCTCCTGGACGCCTCCCTTTAGAGGTTTTCCAGGCACGTCCAACTGGTAAGAGGCCCCGGGGTAGACCCAGAACACGCTGGAGAGATTATATATCTCGTCTGGCCTGGGAACGCCTCGGGGTTCCCCAGGAGGAGCTGGAAAGTGTTGCTGGGGAGAAGGACGTCTGGAGGACCCTCCTTAGCTTGCTGCCCCCGCGACCCGGCCCCGGATAAGCGGAAGGAAATGGATGGATGGATGGAGATGCCTCAGGTAACAGACTTTTGTAACAAACTGCAAAAATCTGTTTGTGTGTGTGTGTGCGCCGCGGTCCTCCTGGCTCTCATCAATTTGACTTTGTTACATTCAAATGGATTCATCTCACTTTCTTTTTAAAATGCATTATGTTATGCATTCATGATCTGTTAAGAGGCAGGTGGTCAGCTCTCCCCCTCCAGTGCCGACACAGCACTGTAGAGGTCTGGCTATGCAGAACGAGCTGGTCCCAGGTTTGGTGGTGCTCTGTTCTTACTGGAGCAGCATGACTGAAGCCTCAGCTGACACAACATGTGAACATCTCAACAATAAGCAGTCGCTAATATTTAAATATTAACAGCGCACTGTGCAGCGATTGTGAACGCTGGTCAGAAGTCAGTTCATTAGAGAATCCTGCTGAGAGCAAGTTTGTCTGTTGTGTATGGCTAGTTATGCTTTGTGAAGCATGACTAGTGAGAGACAGAGAAGTGAGAGACAAAATAATAATAATATAAAGTTTCAACCACAGATGGTTATTCTTCAGGTCAAAGTGAAGAAGTGAACAAACCTATCTTTAATGAGGTCATTTTTTATCAAGTATGGAGGAAGAAATTGATGACAGAGAACATTTTAGTTTGATTGTGACGGCCAACATACATGGGGCATGAACATGATGCGTCTCATAGACAGGGCTGACCAGGATTTGTCTTTGTGGCACGTGGTATCTGTGTGCACAATGAGCTTTGCCAGGTAACAATGCAGTTGGATATATATATATATATGTGTCAATCACAAATGTGTAGATGTAAAAAGGCCACTGGCATTGCAGTGCAAGACGACCTCCTGACTGAAACCCTTCCTCAACTCCTGCGCTCTGTCCTTTTCTCCTCTTCCTCTTTCTTTTCTCTTTCTCTCCACCTTTCCTCCTACTGCTCTTCAACCCCCCACCAGGAGCAATTAATTTCCTTTGTTGCTTTGCCCTGGATGGGCTCATCCTCCTGAACATCACTATTGTCATCTGTGCTGATGCTTAGCCCTTCTGTAAAACTCATCAGAGAGTGATGTGGTTCGAAGAAGCTCTGAACAGCACAGTGTACATGCGTACATACGATAAAAGTGTGTCAGTGCAGTAGAGGCTGGTAACTGCTATTATTGCTTATGCTTGACTAGCCATCATCATAAGAAACAGCATAATCATAGTGGTTAATAAGGGCTGACAGAAAATTACACTTTTACAATCTGAATATGTATCACAAACTGTGACACATAATGTTCAACATTTTTGTGGTCATTTCAAACTTTAATGTGCTGAATTTTATCAAAGTTTAACGGTATTTATCATCTGAAATACAGTTTGATGTTACCAACCAAACATCAATAAAGTAAATGTCTTTCATTAATGTAGGTAGGCTATGTGAGCCCAACACAACGTTACAGAGATGTGATTTGTTTGCAGCAGTTTGTTGCACTTCCTGGTCGAGTTGGAGAGAGCAGTTCATTCTGCCTCTTCAGTGAATGTAGTTACGAGTCTGTCTCAACTATCACTCATTTTTTTATTTTTCCCAAGATGGCTGCAGAGTGAGTAAACTGACTTGAGCTAAGGTCTGCTTGTCTTTTCTTATGACATTTGTAGTGTTTCATGACTTCTTAATTAGATTTAGTCACATCTAAGATTTGTTTGGCTCTAAATTACATGAAAAGTTTCTCAACTGTGTTTGGTAAAAGGACAGACTACCTCTATTTTTGCCAACTCCTAAGCCAAGTGAAAACAGATGAAAACTGACATTATGATCTATTTCGATACTAAGGTAGATCCCATTCTTTGCACATTGAATGGTATTCAGGGCTCCTTATCTATATAGGTGAACATGTTTCGCAACTGGAAGAGCGTATTGGAGCAAATGAGGACAACTTTAATGACCTCCATTCGGGTCAAACAGCTTGAAAAAAGATAACACATACCTTGTGGATAAAGTTGAGGACCTGGAGAACCGTAGTAGGTCTTCCAATCTCTGCTTTATCAGTACCTGAATCTGCAGAAGGCAGCGACATGGTTGGGTTTATGGCCAGCATGATTCCAGAGCTTCTGGGGCATGACAACTTCCCCACCCCGCCGGCTATCGAGTGGGCCATCGTACTCCTACTGTCCGACGGAAAAACAGATCCACTCAGAGGCTGATCCTGATAAAGCTACTACACTTCATGGATAAGGTAAAATGCTTTGACTTTATTGTGAAAAAAAAGAGCTCATCTACAATGGGAACCGCATCCGCATATATCCGGACTACAGCGCTGACCTGACAAAGAGACGCCGGTCTTTCGTCCGAAAAACGGAGACTTCGGTAACTTAAACTAAAATAGTCCCTCCGTTATCCCTGCACACTGAGTGTGTTGTTTGATGGCAATGAGCAGCTATTCAGTGACCACAAAGCTGCTGAAGCTGTCTTCATGTCTTTTTCTTCTTCTTTTAATTTAATCAGACAAGCTAAGTGTTTTGGGCTTATTTGCCAAAACCCCTTGGGCCTAGTGGGTCGAAAGTCAGTGGGCTGTTCTTGGGATTTTTTTTTCTTCTTGGGTTTGTTATGTGTTTTTTCTGTTACTCCTGTCTGTGTGTCTATGTGTACATTATTGTGTATTTGGTTTCTTTCTGCCCTACAAGTTATTTATTTCAATCTGCTTTGCTTTGTTATGCTTTGTCAGTGATAGTATCCTATTTAACTTTTTGTGTAAAAATGGATGGTGCTGAAGGAATGAAAATAATTAATTTGAATTTCAGAAGCCTTCTACCAAAAATGTATTAATTTCGAGTATGGGTTGAACAAAACAAACCTAATGTTATTAATTTATCAGAAACTTGGCTCAACAACAGAATATCTAATAATGAAATTTAGTTTACAAACTATGTCTTGTACAGAGTAGACAGAGGCACTAGGGGTGGTGGTGTAGCGACATATGTGTCCTCTAATCTGGAGTTAATCACCCCTGATGTTGAGCCTCTACATTTTGAGTGTATTTTCGTAAAGGTAACTCTGCACAAGAATAAGTAAATAACTATTTAAACATTTATAGACCTCACTCTGCACCTAGTGAACCCTTTAACTGTATGACTTCTACTATAAACTCCATTATTTGCAAAAATGAAATTATCATATTGGGTGACTTTAATAAGAATTGGATTAATAAATCTTCTAGTAAAGAAAAAAACCTTTTGGGAAATCTGAACCTAACTCAGTTAATTATTGAACCACCATTGTGTTACACCTACATGCCATTCTCTGCTTAACTGGATATCGGTTACACACCCAAATACATTTCTAAAAGCAGGGGTTATGTCTGACTCCCTCAGCAATCATGTTAACGTGAACTGTATTTGAAAAATGAAACTGTCAAAATTGCTACCCAATTTAATCAGAATCAGGCAATATAAGAAAATTCATATAGATCACTCTATCAACGATTTAATTTCAATTAATTGGGATTGGTATCAACTAATACCAAATGTTCATGATGCTTAGAAATTTTTATATTCCGAATTTACTCAAGTTATAGATAAACATGCTCCTTTGAAAACTACCAAAGTAAAGGGAAGGCATCTTCCATGTATAACTTCTGATCTTATAAATATTTTCAGGCAGAGAGATAATGCATGGGCCAAGGATCATGCAGACTGGGAAAAGTACAGACAGTTGAGAAATACAAATAAAACTATGACCAGAAATGCCAAATCCAATTATCACTTGCTCAGGACATAAAAAGTCCAGTAACGGATTTGGAATAAAATCAATGCTATAACTAATGTATCATATAAAACTTTAACTAATTAGATAAGAGTTAACAATGTCATATTGCATGATCCACTTTTAGTCGCTCAAGCATTTAATTAGCATTTCTCTACCTGCCATATGGAAGTGTTCACGTATGACCCCCTTGGTCAAATCGGATATTGATTTGACCAAGGCTTTTGATCTGGTCGACCACTACCTTCTTTTAGATAAACTCTATTCTGTTGGTCTGTCAAGTAATGCTTTGCTTTAGTTCAATTCTTATGTTCGTAGCAGAAATCAATGTGTTGTCATACAAGGAAGCAAATCTGATACATTAGTACAACATCGAGGAGTGCCCCAAGGCTCACTCTTAGTCCACTTCTTTTTCAATTTTTATTAATGATCTCCCCCCATTTGTTCTAAATGCTGTGTTTAGCTTTAAGCGGACGGTACGGTAAGATACACATTGAAAAATAACGAGTAAGGAGTAAAATGTTGAAGGGTACTGCATACTGATGAGTATCAACCAGTGGTGCAACGTATCATAAAACCCACTATTCCGACCGTATCACGATTATCTTTGTTCTTTCATTAAAGCAGCTGGACTACAAGCTCCAGACTATATTTTTATTGCCACCGTCCAAAAGTCATTTAAACTGCTTTGAAGTCAGTAAAAATTCTAAATGATATCCTTTTACTTTGTTATAGTAATTAAAAATGTTTTTTTTCATTGAACACACAATTTAAATGATAAGAAAGTAAAAAAAAAAAAGAAAAATTATATATATATATATATTTTTGTCATTAGTAGTTTTAATAATAATTATAAGCTGCTTACAGTTATTGTAAACAGGTCATAATTAATCTCTAATATCAATTTATTTTGTTGTGAAAACATTGCCTTCAAACAACTGTATTTATTCAAGTTTTCACCAAAACTACATTTTATGAGATTACATTTGATCACATCATGATAAAGTTATAATTAACCTTTGCCTATTACCCATTTTTCACTGAACAGAGCCTGAACGCATCATAATGTTACTGAAGAGAACATCCGTCGTAGCCGTTAGCGTTGCTGCTAACGTTACTAGCTCTCCTCGTGTTGATTTAAACACAGATTGGTAGTTTACAATGTAACATTATAGAGATCAGAGACTAAAAAAGCATAAATGATGTCCTGATCTCATATTTTACAGATTATTTGCAGATCAACGGTAAAGCTTTCTTTGACACTGTGATGGTTAATGTTAAACTCTGGAATTAATCCACTGTTCACATGCCTGCCGAACTGTTCGGGGGGATCCGTACAGATAACGGATCGAGAATGGTCCGTTACACCACTAGTATCGACCCACTTCAAGCACTGCCGACTATTACAGCGATTTGACGAGTACTCAACGCAGACACAGATTGATCTTCTTATCTCAATAGAAACACAACAAATCCAGATTTTAACAATACTGTTGAACTATTCCCTTAATGTTCCTGCAGTGGTCTGCTGTCTATCCCTGTTTGTCTCTGCAGTAGAAAGTAAGTGTGCATATATTTTTGCAGTCAGCATTAAGTATTCATTAGCGGGCTGTCAGTAGCATTTCTTCTTTGTTGACTTTATCTTGAAACAGCAGAGCAGCCTGTGGCTAAAACTATAATTTTACTGCTATACACCGCACAAAGGAGCACAACATTGTTTGTTAAATGGCTTTCATCTGTGTCCCCTGCCAATGCAGATAACACTACATCACCCAGAATATAAAGAAGTTGTACTTGGCAAGGTTCAAACCTATGGGTCAATTATTTGATAGTGAAATTGCGTTCTAATGGCACTTATTAAAGACATCCTAAAAAGACAGAGTATTGCTGCAGCTGAAATATAACCATCTAGAAAAATCGTCAATGTGTTTTTAGCATGCCCATCCTATTTTTAGTCTGACTCACTGTGAGGCCTCTGTGACTGGATTGCCCATGGATGCACATTCAGGAAATGCACTTGTATCATTATCTATGGTTCTTGATGCATTCAGGTATGAATCTCCAAAGAGCTCTGCTAAGATCTATTGTCTTTCATGGCCATTTAGTTTGGTTAATATTACAATTGTTGATAGAAAAATGCTATGTGGGGAATACAAATACAGGTTTGTAACTTTGTAGCAATTAAAGTCCATCTTATAGGAGAATTTTTGGTACCAATGGAATGTAACTACATTTTCCATCATGACCCCACCACCATACGCTTGTAATGGCTCTAGGTATTAGGTAATAACCTAACAAAAACCTTTTGCATAATAGTTGAACCTTCAATGGCAGAAATAACAGTTATCATGGACAGTAACATGAGCCTAGAGCAACAAGAAAGTAGTGTAGACATATTTATATCAACGTAGGAATATCTCCAAAATTAGATATCAGTTCTGTCCTTCGCAAACACAGAGAAGAGTGTGCATGCTCTGATATCCTTCTACCTCGTTTATTGTAATGCCTTAACTCTGTGATGCCTTGTTGCCTAAACCAACAAACTACAGAGAGGCAGCAAGTTGTTCAAAATTCAGCAGCTAGACTATACACCAAAACAAAGCGATTCTCACACATCACACCAATTTTGGCTTCACTGCATTGTCTCTTTTAGAATCCATTTTAATGTGCTCTTAATTACTTACCCTGATCTCCCAAGTAATGCGTGTGTGTCTGTCCCTTGAGAGGAGCTGCTGGCAGCTACAGGCATGGTTAAGTTGTGTGCGTGAGACACGACACGGAGAGATGACTGTTTCATAACAACAATGCCAGCAATATTAGTAGCATCCGTTATATTAGTATTTCTTCAGAGTAAAGAACGACACCGAAGGTTTTTTTCAATTCCCTCCTCCCGACTGGCTGTGGGAAGAGTTTGATTGACAGATGTTTCTGCAGACAAAGCATTCATGTCATTGTGCCTCTCACTGTTACAGACTGTTTAGGTGGGAAAAAGCAATAAAATACCAAGATTTATCAAAAGTAGCAGGATGCAACATTAATCATCTAATCTTGTCACATCCTCTTGAATATATTCATATATTTATTGTTCATGGAAATATGTACGGATATGCAATTGATTTGCAATTGATTGTAATAGAAATTCTGGGATATTCAAATGGAAACCCGATTTTTTTTGTGACGTTAACACGGCCTGTGTGCCATGATCGAAGGGTCTGTAAGTGGTCGTGGGTCTTGGTTGTGCACCTCTGAATTTTTCTAACTTGGCATGCGCAATCACACACTGTCACAAATAGTTCACTATTGACTATTGACATTTTACAAAGAAGGCCCATTCGCTTTAAATGCTTTAGAAACTGGGGGTTGTAGTGGACTTGTCATGGATGCAAGCACATAATTCACCAGGTGACATGTTCCCTTTAAGAGAACTAGGGTAACCATGGTGATGCAGGGTCATTTGGGGGTTAAAGGTGATGTGAGGTCAGAAAAATGATAATAATGGCCACGGAAGTGTGCAGCCAAAAAGACAACTGACTTTGCTGACTTTGTTCATCCCTGCACTCCTACATTGGTGACCCTGCGGATGCTACGAAATATTATTATGTAGTAGCGGGCCCTGGCAGTTCGACAGCGGGCAGAATGGTGAGCATTCTCGAAAATCCTCCAGAGTATCACAAGTATGCTGCCTTAAAAGAATACCTGTTAACTCTCTCTGAATGGCCTCGGCGTCAACAAGCCGTCAGAGTTAATGGATAAAATGCTAACTCTCCTGGGAAGACACAAGCTGGATTTTCTGTTTATTGAACTGTTTCTGCAGCAGCTGCCTTTGCAGGTGCGGGCTGCTTTGGCCAACACCATCATCACTGACTGTCGGGATCTGGCCAAGGAGGCTGATCAGTTTTTTCTGGCCGGCCAACAACGCTGCACGGCCGCGCTGAAGCCAGCCCAAGACAACGGTCGTCGCTGCGGCAGCAGCAGCAACAGAAACCCGCCGGCCTATGTTATTACCACACAAGGTTTGGGCCGAGGGCTAAGAGGTGCCTCCCCCCATGCAGTTTCGGCACGACGGGAAATGCTCGGTCGCCCATGAGTGTCGGCCGAGCAGGCTAAGTGCCAGATTGGGTTGACCACTATTGACTTTCTTGGACACCGCATCACTAAAGATGGGGCAGTCCCCCTTCCGTCGAAGGTGGACACAGTGACTAACTTTCCACGCCCGCTTACGGTGAGAGCCCTGCAGGAGTTTTTAGGCATGGTTAACTTTTACCATGGCTTTATTCCCCGGGCGGCACAGTTCATGCAGCCCCTGTATGAAGCCCTGAAAGGAAAGCCCCCCAAACAGGTTGTTGACTGGACCGTGGAGAGGGACCAGGCGTTTGCGGATGGCAAAACAGCTCTGGCAGATGCAACAATGCTAGCACACCCGTCAACGAAGGCTCCAATTACCGTCACCACTGACGCTTCCGACTCCGCGGTTGGTGCAGTGCACGAGCAGTGGGTGACTGGGGCATGGCAGCCACTTGCTTTCTTCAACCAACAGCTGCGTCCTAACGAGCGGAAGTACAGCACTTTTGATCGGGAACTCCTCGGCCTCTTTCTTGCCATTCGTCATTTCCGATTTCTGCTGGAAGCAAGGCATTTCACAGCTTTTTCACAAGCCACTGATATTTGCTGTGAGTAAGAGAGCCGAACCATGGTCCGCACGCCAGCAGCGCCAGCTCGCCTTCATCTCGGAGTTTACCACAGATGTTAAACATGTGGCTGGTAAGCAAAAACTTGTCGCAGACTGCCTCTCGAGGGCCATCACCGGGGCTGTCCCCTTGGGACTGGAATATGCCAGGATAGCTGTGGATCAAATTTCGGACCCAAGAGTGCTGTATATACAGCGGGTAAAATAAGTATTGATCACCATTTTTCTCGGTAAATATATTTCTAAAGATGCTATTGACATGAAATTTTCACCAGATGTCGGTAATTCAATTCAATTCAATTCAATTCAGTTTATTTTGTATAGCCCAGAATCACAAATTACAAATTTGCCTCAGAGGGCTTTACAATCTGTGCACATGCGACATCCTCTGTCCTTCCCTCACATCGGCACAGGAAAAACTCCCCTAAAAAACCCCTTTAACAGGGAGAAAAAAGGAAGAAACCTATGGGAGAACGACAGAGGAGGGATCCTTCTCCCAGGATGGACAGAATGCAATAGATGTCATGTGTAACAACCCAAGTAATCCATACATACAAAGAAAACCAAACAAATAAGTTCAGAAATTAAGTTATGTGTAATAAAATGGAATGACACAGGGAAAAAGTATTGAACACGCTTACTGAAATTTATTTAATACTTCGTACAAAAGCCTTTGTTGGTAATGACAGCTTCAAGAAGCCTCCTGTATGGAGAATCTAGTCGCATTGCTCAGGTGTGATTTTGGCCCATTCTTCCACACAAACAGTCTTCAAATCTTGAAGGTTCTATGGGCCTCTTCTATGAACTCTGATCTTTAGTTCTTTCCATAGATTTTCTATTGGATTCAAGTCAGGTGATTGGCTGGGTCATTCTAGCAGCTTTATTTTCTTTCTCTGAAACCAATTGAGAGTTTCCTTGGCTGTGTGTTTGGGATCATTGTCTTGCTGAAATGTCCACCCTCGTTTTATCTTCATCATCCTGGTAGATGGCAGCAGGTTTTTATCAAGAATGTCTCGGTACATTTTTTCATTCATCCTTCCTTCAATTATATAAAGTTTGCCAGTGCCGTATGCTGAAAAACAGCCCCACACCATGATGTTCCCGCCTCCAACTTCACTGTTGGGATGGTGTTTTTGGGGTGATGTGCAGTGACATTTGACCTCCAAACACGGTGTGTATTATGGCATCCAAAGAGTTCAATTTTGGTCTCATCTGACCAGACTATATTCTCCCAGTATTTCACAGGCTTGTCTAAATGTTGTGCAGCAAACTTTAAACTAGCTTCAACATGCTTTTTCTTCAGCAATGGAGTCTTGTGTGGTGAGCGTGCATACAGGCCACGGCGGTTGAGTGCATTACTTATTGTTTTCTTTGAAACAATTGTACCTGCTAATTCCAGGTCTTTCTGAAGCTCTCCACAAGTGATCCTTGGCTCTTGGACAACTCTTCTGATAATTATTTTCACTCCTCTGTCAGAAATCTTGCGAGGAGCACCTGGTCGTGGCCGGTTTATGGTGAAATTATGTTCTTTCCACTTCCAGATTATGGCCACACCAGTGCTCACTGGAACATTCAGAAGTTTAGAAATCCTTCTGTAACCAATGCCATCAGTATGTTTTGCAACAATAAGGTTGCGAAGGTCTTGAGAGAGCTCTTTGCTTTTACCCGTCATGAGATGTTTCTTGTGTGACACCTTGGTAATAAGACACCTTTTTATAGGCCATCAGTTGGGACTGAACCAGCTGATATTAATTTGCACTGACAAGGTGCAGGATTGCACATCTGGTGAAAATGTCATGTCAATAGCACCTTTAGAAAAATGGTGACGTGTTCAATACTTATTTTACCCGCTTCATGTAAAGAACATTAGCACATTATGTCAAATTGCACAGCTAAGAACACAGCTAGTTTTAGCACAGGTTAATATTGCTATTCAAATTTGGCAGCCTGGCAGTGCAGTGCAATACGGAATTTGTATGTTCTCATCGTGTTCTCGTAGGTTTCTCTCCCCGCCCCAGGCACAATGAAAGGGAGGGCAAATATGCGGATCATAAAATCAGATCGACTAAGGGTAACCAACTAGATGGAAGTAGATAATCCGCTATGGTGACCCCTAACGGGAAAAACCGAAGGAAGAAGAAAATTGTTGTTATTATAATTACTTCCTCCCAGCAGCAGCCTCTATGAAATTAGAAATTTACTTAAGTCTTTGTTCTCCAATTTACCACTTGCAAAAACATACTCACATTAATACACACACACACACACACACACACACACACACACACACACACTCACAGAGCTCATGACTGGCCTGGCAGGTTAATCTTTATTGAGGCTTTTGTTCCTGACAAACAAGTGCTGGGAACAAACAGTTAGGTGGCGTGATGATGTTAGCAGAACGCCTTTTCTTAATTAAAAAACTTGTCTTTGTTAAACCTGCACCAACGATAACAGCTATCTGAGGCGGGGAGATAAGGTTGAAAGTGGGGGTTGTATAAGAGGGAACACAAGGTATGACACTGCCTGTGTGTGTGAGAGAGTATCATGTTTCTATATTAAATATATATTAAATATTAAAGAGAACACAGGGAAAGAAAATGTTATTTAGTCATGATGTGTGCAATTCAGACCAGACTTTGACTGCAGTCACATGGTTTCTGGACAGATTTTGTGAAGCAAAAAAAACAAACAGCTGGCATTGTTTTTGCTAAATACTGCAGTCACAAACTTTGGTCAATGCAGAGGAAGCCTGGTTGGAGCTGATAAAACCAGAAAGTGATAATCAATTTAAAAAAACATATCACGTCAGGTCAATTTAATTCATATAACACAATATCACAAATTTTCCTCAAGGGGCTTTACAATCTGTACAGCGTATCACACCCTCAGTCCTTATACCCTTGATTTAGATAAGGAAAAACTCTCCCCCCAAAGACCCAAACAGGTAATAAATAGAACAACATAGCAAAAATACAGTATGGAAAAGAAAGACTACAAAATGAGAAGGTGTAGATGTGGAGGATATGTCAGAAGTATTTTTAAGCCAAGTTATGAATACACTTGTAGGTGAGGAGGAACATTCTAAATGCGAAATGGAACTTGATATAGAAAGCGGTAGAGATACTCTGGGGTGAAGGTGATATTCCACAAAGGTTTTGTGTGTGTGAGTTCAGGACATACATGAGTCTGTCCAGGTCTTCATTTGGCAGTCCAATGAGGATTCTGTTACAGTGATCCAGGCAACAGATACATATTTACATTAAAACTTAATCTGATCTACACTTAACTGCCCTAAATAATGCACAATTGCACTCTGCTCAAATAATGCGCTCTGAACAGTTATGATATGGAATGGACTTATTCAGTGCACTGGGACTTTCTATTGACAACAATGCTGTTGACAATGCTGCTAGCAGAGATCAAAGAAATGAAAGCAGGACCATGTAAAAGTCAGGGAAGGTGTCCAGTATGTTCAACACAAGCTGTGAATTGAACGAGCTACTAAAAATGGACATGATAGAGCGTATTGGTGCATCACCATGGGTGTCACTCTTTGTGGTCCGACAACGAAGTGCGGTGAGGATGTGTGTGTGGACTTAAGTGAGCAAAACAAGGCTGTAGTGATGGATAGTCAACATCTTCCTCATATGGAGGACCTTTTTTCTGAA
The DNA here is from genome assembly GCF_027596085.1 of Anoplopoma fimbria. Taxonomy (NCBI): domain Eukaryota; kingdom Metazoa; phylum Chordata; class Actinopteri; order Perciformes; family Anoplopomatidae; genus Anoplopoma; species Anoplopoma fimbria. The sequence continues at coordinate 13,610,120 of NC_072451.1, forward strand.
ATGCGTGGAGCCATTGATTTGGAGAATTCTTATCATCAGGTATTACTGGCAAAGGAAAGACAGGATTCAAAACACAAAAAGGGGCTTTTCAGGTTCTGTCGGGTCCATATCGACTATGCTGATCCCCATTTTCGTTCTCCAAGCAAATATCCCTGGTGCTGAAGGACCTTGAGGGGTCCAGAATTTACCGGATGATGTCACAGACAAGGAAGACCATGACCGCAATCTTCAGGAGTTGCTCGTGGGGGAAGGAAGCTGGCCTGCAGCTCAATAATGAGTTTGCTTTGACGGGTTTTCTGCCAGACCAGCATCATCTCAGGGCTAGTACAAAAGCTCCAGCACTTAGCGATTCCACCACAATACACTCATTCCTGGGGCTCACAGGGTGGTATGCAGAGTCTCTGGTGTGGCCCATGAGAGAATGCCTGCATCATGACCCATTTCAGTGGACTGCAGCGGCACAGACCAGCTTTGACACGTTCAAGACTGGCATCATTAGCAGCTCAGAGTTGTCAGTCTTTGACCCCAGCCTTACTGCCATTGTGTCCACAGACTATGGACTGGAACCATACTGACACATTCAAAGCTACCTAATAACATTTATGGAGCAGGAACACTCCTCAGCAGTCCCACTTCCTGCAATTCCATAACAACCCGCCTAACCCACTCCTTAATTTCCACTCTTGTATTCAGCACCAGAACCCAGTTTACGCAATAGCACCTCAATCACACTGGAGCTACTTAACTTAACCATATACGAGCACCATCATTCATGGTTTGGTTGCTTGTGTCCCTGGTCAGTATTCCTGCCCATTGTCCTCGTGCCATACCCATTTGTTCCCAGTTTAGTTTTTGTTTCTGTCCTTGTAGTTCCATTTGCCTCAGCGTGCTCCTCAGTTTTGTTTCCCGCCTGTTTTGGTCTCTTGGAATCAGCTTTTTGTTATTAAAGCTTGCCTTTAGTTCAATTAACCGGCCCACCCAAGGAGAGTTCAAAGAGGAGATGTCACCTGTAATATTGCCAAAACCGCACTTCACAAAACACTCACAAGCTGGCACACAAGCGTACCCAAAAATTTAAACCAGAGAGCTGAGCGGCACCTTCATTGAGAAAAGATCAAACTGATGGAAAATGTACCCTGTGGCCTGCATCTGCTGGAGCATTTCTGCATGTCTTGTCACCCCTAAATAGGGAATTTGGGCATATCAACATGACTAAGAAGATGATGTATGTCACACTGCTCAAAACATATTGGCTCATCAACGGTTGTTTGTTGGACAAATAAAAGGAATAAGGTTTTTCCACTGGTTTGGCATCTCAGTGTGGTGGTATGACAACATGTAGTCCAGATGTAGCTGGTTTACCACAGAGTGGAGCTAACAAGAAGTTTGGGCTGCTGGTAATTTGCCTGGGTGTCTTGAAACAAGAAACCTGTCTTGTTTACCATGCTCTGTGGGTGCGACTGTTTTGCCGTGTCATCACCATTGATATATCATCATATATCTATACAACCAATGTGTTTATATTTAAATTATTTAGAAGAGTGAATAGTTGTTCATAGATGTAGCCTCTTAATTTTGATCTCCAAATGCACCGTATTGACGCATTTAACTTTAAAATGTACAAAAATGTTCTTCCAGGGTGAGCATGTCCTCTGACCCTCCGACCACAGTCTCATAAAATCATTTGGGAATCACTGTAATATATATAGTGCAATATAAACTGAGCTATATTGTGAAAAAGCTGCTTCATCTGTCGTTATTGAGGGCTCTATATTGCAGGAAACTGTGCTTTCAGGTGTTAATTAAATGATAAATGTCCTTCTCTATACTTCCCCTTGTCTGTCACTGATCTTGAACTCCCCACCTTTAACTATATCTCAGCACACATGGTGCTGTCTGCTCTCCTTCTACAACCGGTTATGTATAATAGATGAAGGTGGGATAAGGAAGAAGCCAGTGTTGAATAAATGTTTATTTATGACCCTCACTAATTGTTTTTTGCTCCTTATTGATAATCTTTGTTTGTATTTTGTTTATTTGCTTTGTATTGCACCTGCTGCCCAGTAAATTCCCTCGGGATAAATATAGCGTTATCTTCTCTTAAGTAGCGTGTAAATCATGGCTGATGTTTATTTAATTTTGTACAGTATTTAATTAGTCTTTTTGGCTAATCCAGTTGTTTTAATTTTTTTGCTAGCATTTTCTCACAATAAATGCAGATTACTTAAAGTGATGCCGACAACTTGACTTGCCAGAGCGTTATCCATTGTCACCAATGAGATTTCTGGAATAAGTGTTTTTGAAAGACTGGAAAGAATTGCAGTTTGGGAGTAATACTGTTCAAACGCTAATAGCAGGGTTTAGTGGAGGTTACCGCCAGTTCTTGTCAGGAAACTCCTGACAGTTTATCAAAACCAATAGAAGATAAGCAGAGCTCCACAACACATAATCACCCCCAGAACCTTTGTCAGATTAACATGGACACCATCGCTGAAAAACTAAGAAGAGCAAAGGAAAACTATGGATTACAAACCACAACTAAGAAATGATTTTATTTACACATTTCTTTGCATTTCACATTGTCGCTCCTTGTCCTAGTTTTGAATAGTAGTAATCTTGGGTCACAGTTTTAGTTGGAAGGTTTACAAATGCTTGTTTCTACTAATGGACAGAATGAACCTCGTATAATCACATCTACTGATAAGAAATGGACAGACCTGGATACAAGATTCCAAAATGTGGTTTTCAGTGTCTAATGGACATCAGTAAAAAGAATTAGACCATTCCTGACCATATGACGTTTGAAAATGTATTCTACTTTGACCCTCTTGGGCACATTTCCTCAATTTAAATCGTGTCGCAGGCATGTAAAGTCAATATTTATAGTCAGTACAGGACAGTAGGTCGGTTCCACTGTGGGCTTTACAGACTGCGCAGTGAGATGATTTAGCACATGAATCATTTTCCAATCACCGATCAGACATCAAACTGAAAATCCCAATAAAAACAAACAAAACGTAATGACCTGTTGCGGTATATCGGATTTGAAATAAAATAAAACAATCCATGAAGCAACATGTCAGACCAGCAGCCCAAACCCGGTTTGTACTGGCCCGACCACACCAGCAAGCTTCTGTGTGTGTTGATCCATCTCAACACACACATTTAATGACACGTACACCTAGAGACATAAATGCTAAAAATGAAATATTATTCCCACACAGAACCTGCATGGTAGACTGCCATTTATTAAATGTCACAGAGAAGCAATAAAAAAAGTGGGAAGAGAATAAGTATGTGTGTGTGGTAAAGAGAGAGGGGGGGCTGTCACGTCACATCGTCACGCTTATTAACCCCTCCACCCCCTCCCCATTCTCCCCGGTGACGTAAGCGCAGAAACTACTTTAACAAGCCGCGGAGCCACCAGCCGCAGCACTTCACCGAGCACTTTGAACGGACTCCACACGAGAGTTTAACGGGCTGTTTTGTTTTTCTTACCGGCGACCCCCTGAACGCCTCGGTCCGGTAACGTTGCCTCAGCAGGAGAGACACGCGCCGTGTTTGTTTGCCGACTTACCCGTTAGCGCTCTTCCCTGCCGCGTGCGACACCGGGGAGCTCCGCGCAGATTTATTCGGGTGCACTGGCTCGCGCCACTCTACAGTTTCCCACTCCGCCGGAACCTCCGAGGGCACGCGCGGACGAAGAACGCACAGAACACCTTAAGTAGCTTTTAAAGTAACAAAGAGGTAAGATACTAACAACTTCTGCTACTTTCTACTGCAATTACTACTACTACTACTACTACTACTACTACTACTTATACTACTACTACTGTAATATTAGAATAACAGCAGGCAGAGGATGCTGCACATGCATATTAATTAAAGTATTAAAATAATTGATTTGACACAGTAGCAGGTAGGAAGCAAAATAAAGTTTTAATAATAACATCAGAAGAAGTATTAGTAATAGAAATTGCAAAAAAGTACTCTGCTCCTTGTTTCTTTAGAATAATGTCAGTAATTTAAAAAGGTTTGATTTTTTTTTTGTAATGTTTCTTTATGTTTGTATTACTTCCGTCCGCATAGTCCATGGCGGTCCCCGCACACAGCAGCTGCGTGTGGATGCTGGTTCTGGGCGCGTGTGTGTCGCTGGTGGTCGGAACGGAGTGCGGGAAGGAGTGCGCACTGTGCGTGTACCGTCTGCTGGGACAGCAGTCTGGTTTCCCCTCGCTGGTAATGTCACTGCCTTTCATTCATTCCCATGAAGTTTATATGTATTTAAAATGCACTAACAGACAAATAATAATGAATAAATTCACATCAGTATGGTCAGTCTGGTGTCCCAGCTATGGTTGATCATAAATAAATAATTATAAACAAACTAAGGGAGTAATAGTTACAAGCACAGCAGTCTGGTTTCTCCTCCTCTCAGTCATAATAGTATAATTTTATCAGCTATTATATATTCAACGGACAACTAATAATAGCACGGGCCGCTCGTTTAATATATTTAGCAAAATACATATCCAGTCATTCCATTGTTATTTTCCCCTGAGACTTTCTCTTTTCACATGCCCCCTTCAGTGTCTGTCTTTCACTCCATTCCGTTAATTCTTTGCTTTCTCTTCTTCCATTCCTCCTCTCCTCTTTCATCTCCATATTTCTCCTCCCTACACATTTTCATCTTCATGTCTTCACTTATTAGATGAGTTAAATGATGATAATACTGTCATAGACTTTAACCGATAAATTCCTCTTCAGATATACTATATGTCACTGTTCGGAATTTGTTCCTATTTAATTCCTTTCTCCGTTCCTCCCCCTTGGCTTTCAATTCCCCCTCTCCCTTTCTTCACTCATCATATTTTCCCATTTGACCCCTCCCCCCCTCCGTCAGAGGTGGTTTTATGGTTCTGTAGGCTTCAACACATTACTCTAAACTGGTTGTTTTTTTCTGAGGCCCCCCCGTTTCTTCTATCCATTTTCTTCCCTCGTCCCTCCTCTGTCTCTTTACATCCCGTGCCCCCAGTCTCTATTTGATCTATTTCTCTAAACCCATATCAGTGTATTAGCGGATTTGAAAAATGTTTTCGTGTCAAATGTGCTGCGTTTGAAACATGAACAATGACATTCTGACATGATGTTTCCCTGAGTTAATGCTCTCCTTTGTACATCTGCGATATCAACATCTTTGTTTAATCAATGCGAAGTCATTTAATGAGCAGATTATAAAAGTCTTCCTTGATGAAATATTTAAACATAATGAAAAAAAAATCTTCTTCGTTCTCAAAAATGAGAGCAATTTAAGTGTTTAAGAGGACCAAACTGTACACATTTATTATTCCATAATATTCAACAATTGGGAGCGCTTCCATCCTCAAAAAAGATATTCGATTTTGGAAATGCCTTGAAATTCTCTGACACATGGATTTATCTCCCTGAATTCTTTCCACAAATGTTTCACCTCCACTTAGAAAGCTGTGATTGTGAGGAGGGAAAGACGGATAAAAACTAAATATATAAAGAGAAATCATAATTGGTCTTTAGCCTTTGTAACTGTCCACCTTCGGTCTTCGCTGTCTTTTTTTCTTCTTTACGCAACCATTCCTTGTTGCACACTTCCAATCGCGTCCACCAGAGGGTGCTGCTGCCTGCCACCCTCCCAGCCCCTCAGGTGCCAATATGTCCTCAATTCAATTTTCCCGTTCATTAATTCTGTCTTCAGATAAGCCATCGGCGCTGAAAGCTCAGCTAGAATCCCTCCACGTCGCCATCAAATAAGTGAAATCCAATGACGCATTTGAGGTTTGTGATCAGGTTATCCTGGTAGGATGAGGCCCCGCAGATGCCTTCAGTCTGATTGTACTCCTGCCACTGGGGTTACACGGTTAAAGGATGACTGGGATAAGTGGGGGGACACACAGCTTTAATTGGGGGAGGCTTCCATTAAATGAATAGGATACTGTGTCTATGGGTGAAGAACAGGCTGCTGCAGATGGTTTGGAGAGAGAAATGGTGTTTTTGTAAGTTGTTCAGGGATTAAGTGAAGGGTATCATGGATAAAACATGCGCTCTGGTGCTCCCGAAGCATCTGCCGACTGTTGTTATCTCTCCTCCTCCTCGTTAACTCTTCCTCTCTTCTGTGTGGTCTTTGTCTGCTCTTCTCTATTTGAACACAATCCTAGAGTGTGGTGCACACAAGATGACGGAGCTTTCCCTGTTCATTTTTTGTTTCTATTTAGTAACAATTCATTATATCAGTAACAATTCATCAAGCCTTATCGTCATGGATTAATCCACTAATGACCACAGTATAAAATAAACAACCGATGGATAGAATGAGCCACGTCTTAAACATGTAGGTACACATATGTCAGTAAAATTACAAGATGGATCATTAATTGCTCTCGATTTGAATGCTAATGCCTCGATAGACTCTCCTACCTCAATACATTTGAACACATCCAGAGTCCAGTTTTATTTTGCCATGATCCAGTTGACAGGTTGAAGGGAGAAACATGCAATAAATATGAACTGAATTTGTTCAGCCTAAAATGCTGTTCTCGTGATCTCAGTTAATTTCTTTGATGTATATACATACAGGTATACATTTGTAAATGTATATCTGTATACAGAAAAGTAATGGACCTATCAACGCACTGGACGTGACTAATGCTGTTGTCAAGCTCTTGTAAAGCTGAACTGTCTTCTCAATATCACCTGATAACGTAGTTTGATGCATAGCCACTTAAAACCAGTGGCTACTCATCAGGGTCCACCAGAATTGATGTTACTTTCAGGATTATACTTTGGTCTCTAGTCAGAAGCAAATGGTGGCAATGACAGAGTGAGGGATGGAAACGGAGCTAACCATTCTGTCTGATATCTGGTAAAGTGAACTGATCAAAGAAATGACAGAAAAGAATCCAACTTGCTCACCACAATTTCCTCAAGCACAATGGAACATCTTGAAATAGCTCTTTTTTTTTTTTTTTTTTTTTTTTATACAATCAGCAGTCCAAAACCCATAGCTACAACCTGAATTTATTTTTGAATGTTTATTTACAGTAAGACTAAAGAGGGGACAAATCATGAAAATTACACCTTTTTCAGTATTTGGGATTACCCCGATTCAGTATAGTCAGTAATATAAATTGTTGTTGTTGGCATGTTGAGTTTGTCTGATTATCTCAGTGGCTAATCCAGAGAGGTGTCGAACAACCCACTAACTGTGAAATCAGACAACCCAGTCAGTTTTTTTTTTTTTTTTTTTTGGGAGGGGGTCTAAAAGAGACAGGCGTGAAACACAGTGTTTTAGACAGAGAGTGAATACACGTATATTCAGACGGACAGTATGCGAATAATGTGTTTTTTAAACATTAAAGCACGTTAATATGTTCTAGTAGAAACCTGAAATACAAGAAGGAAACTGAAAATGAGCATGATATGTCCCCTTTAAAAGTTGAATTTATCATCTGTAAATTTTTGTATATTTACTAATCGATTATTAACTGATTGTTTCAGCTCTGAATCATAGAAAAAAAGGCGAGGAAAGAATTGGAATTAATGCCATTAAAACAAACTTTGAAAATGATGGTTATGATTTAACCTCATAAATAATTGCCATAGGATGATATGTTTCCATCTTAATAAAATAGCTATAATTTTATCTTTTCTTTAGTTTCCAAGAGTGAGATGAGCAGATCGATGTATGTGCCTTAAAGGAATATTAGGATACCTAAGTGTTGCACTTCCGTGAAATTGGGGAACTTATTAGAGACCGATTTTACAGAGAGGACCAACAGTTCATGACTTTTATTCCCTAATATGGGTCGAGATTCAAAAAATTGAGTCCTACATTTCTCATGGGTAACTCAATAGTGTCTCATCATCAGACCCTTTTTGACTGGTAAATGCCAACATGTTTAAACCTCCACACTCTCAGTTTAATTGAACGCTTACCATGAATAGGCAGCTCTCTAGAGTAGTCACTGAGATAATCAGAAAAACTCAACATGACAACCAGAACAATTCATATTTTGTATGAACTGACTATACTGAATCGGGGTAATCACTGAACAAATCAGAAGTTTTTAACAGTGAAGCTCCCCTCACTGGGGACGAAAGCTAAGCCGTGATGTATAGTTATATTACTTTCTTGTTGAAAAATGTAACAAAATACTCCACGGAAACAATATTAAAAAAAAAAAAAAATTGAAGAAGAACGGTAATTCTGGTCTGCCCCTTCCTCGATGGGTAAATGGACTTGCATTTATAAAGCACATCTCTAGTCTTACAACTACTCAAAGTGCTGACGATGGATAAGTGTGTATATATATATATATATATATATATATATATATATATATAAAAAGTCATAAAGATCTGTTTGATTTTTTTCCAGACATGCTCACTTGAGTGTGATGGTGGGTTGGACACCCAGAAGCTCCGCCTGTGCCGCGACTTCCTATTAGAGGAGGAAAACCATGTTCCTCTGAATGCCGACCCCCGTCAACCGCAGGAACAGGAAGCAGCGGACGCCGTGACAGTCGACGATGAGGACGCCCCATCACCGGAGCACCTGCTGGCCAAGAAGTACGGTGGCTTCATGAAGCGCTACGGCGGCTTCATGTCTCGCCGCTCCCCCTCTCAAGAGGGGGTACTGGAGGATCCTGGGAACCAGGACGAAGAAGAGAACGTACGCCTGGAGATCCTAAAGATTCTCAATGCGCCAGTCGATCATGGCGGCAAGGGGGAGGGTCAGGGAGGGGAGGCGGTGAAGAGGTATGGGGGTTTCATGCGTCGGGGCGAGGGAGGGGTGGCGCAGGGCGACCTGCTGGAGGCGGTGTTGGGCCGCGGGCTCAAGAAGCGCTATGGAGGGTTCATGAGGCGCGTGGGCAGGCCTGAGTGGCTGGTGGACAGCAGCAAGAGCGGGGGGATGTTGAAACGGGCCTGGGAGAACGGCAGCGAGCTACAGAAGAGGTATGGGGGGTTCATGGACTAGGACGCATCAGTTATGACCCTTCACCCCATCCCTACAAACCCCTCTCTTCAACCAGTCGCCTTGTATTCTGGACTTGTTGGTGTTTGATCGACTGCCCGATCCCTCTGCTTTGTATAACGTACCGCTTCCTACTTCATTGGTCCAATTGCTCCTGTAATGATAAAAAAAAGATAAACATATGTTGTTCAGATGTGCACAAATCATTTTTTTTGGTCTGTTTTTTTTGTTTTCCTGATGATATTATTTATTAAATGAATTTGTTGATCAAGGTGATTGGTCGAGTGTATGATTTAAAATAACTTAACATGTTCACGCTTGTGTGCAAATGTCTATATTTTAGAAGGGGGGCACAATGAAGTCTCTATAAAGGGCTCTTATAAAATATTTAAATATATCAACACAGCATATAACATATGATTTATGGGTTGCTTTCAGTAAAACTGCTACCCTATCAAAAGCCATAGAGATGTTAAGTAAGAAACTATAGGTCCTGTAATATTTTTATTAGAATTAGTTGGACATGAAACCTGATTCTTTTTTTATGAAACAAGGTTTTTCAAGCTGCTATCATCAATATTTGTATAAAAACTGTATCAAATTTTAAAACCGTAATGAAAATATGAAAGGGGCCGCTGTTAGGGATGGAGAATTATTACCAGAACCTACAGCTGCCCTCGGCCCTATATAGCTCCACGGTGAGTTTCAGCTGTTTGGCTATCTGGCCCACAACTGTATTGTTATGGTTCACTCTCTCTGCTGGCATCGTTTTGAGCTGCAGATGTTTTCATTAAAAAAGCACTTAAAAGCCAGAGCACACTGCCTGCTCAGCAGCAAACAGCAGACAAACACAGTTAGAGACTAGATGGTGAACATGGCGGAGCATTTAGTAGCTAAAGAGACAGTTATTTCCCCCAGGAGCTGGATGAGACCAAAATAAGAGCTAAAAGAGAAGTAATATTGAACTTCCATCAGGTGACGAAACCACAACTCCAAATGACAGGTAAATAGGCTAACAAGTTCACAAAGTCAACTTAAATGTCAACCATGTTGACAGCTTGTTTGTGCTGCCCAAAATAAACAATTGCAGACATAAAGAAGCACTGTGTAGCATTTTTGCAGGACCTATTAGCAGAAATGGAATAAAATATTTATAACAAGCTTTTCATTTGTGTATAATAACCTGGAACTTGGAGTCGTTGTGTTTAGTTGCATTAGCTTAGAAGGAGCCCTTCATATCTACAAAGGGAGCAGGTCCTCTTCATGGAGTCCGCCATGTTGCACTGCCATGTTTACAGTAGCCCAAAACGGACAAACCAAACACTGTCTTTAGTGAGAGCCTTTCAAATGTTTGCGTTACCTGATGCCACTGCAGTTCCCCGACATGCTTGTGAAACTGCCGTTACATGAGAGCAAAACCTTGGGACCGCCAGCCACCGTCTGACTACCTTTGCTCCTAAAGTAGAGTCATAAGCGTGGCTCAGAGCGAGGGGATCGATGTTAAAACGGTTTTGCACTCGGAGGCTCACGTTACCGCAGTCTTGGAGAGGGAGGAGTGAGCCAGAGGGTATTTACTTTGTTGCAATCTACAACCTCACTCCTAGATGCCTCCAAATCCTACACACGGGGAGTTAATTCTAAATTCTCAAAATAGGCTGCATAGGCTCAACATGCTTGAGCAACTAAATGATTAGACAATGAGTGCAAGGAAAGCAATGGTATGAAACCAGCCATCATAGTTATTGCTTTTCTTTGTCAAAGGACATCCAGGGTGAACGTAGTTGCTATCAAATCAGAGCTTTAGACATCGGTCACTAGATTTACTTCACAGTCACAGTTTGTCACTTTCGGTTGTCAGCCTTAAGAGGGTGGGTCTTAGGCCAAGTTCTGAATACATGACTTTCAAAGTGGTCAGATCTCTGCCCTGTTCACACTACAACGCTTGCATTCTTGTAATCTGGAGTCTTAAAATTGCTGTCATTTTCACACAACATGACTGACCAGCAACAGGGTCACATGCTACAAGATCCTTCATCTGGACTCCCCCATGAGGTCTCCAAACTATGTTTCGTCAAAAACACAAGAAGTGAAACAGGCATAGTCTTGTATGTTGTCACTATTTCCACAAACCTGTACAATTGCAAGGCAGAGGCAAACCTCTTGGCCGGTGCATTTGGACAGTTCACACATGGCGTCCGAGCGCCTGTCTGCAAGGGGTGAGCCGATGCGGAGTTGCCTCTGATCAGAAGATTTTGTCCGGGATCTTGAAACAAACGTCTTGGTGTAGAATATCAGGGCTGAAGTCATGTAGTATGACCTAGACATGACTCAATGGGAAAAGAGAGAGGATAGAGATATGGATTCTTGTGTGAGTGTCGTGCTGCAGTGTTGGGATACATGTATTATGATTAACATGGTTTTCAGGTTACAGTGAGGTTTGTTTTATGTATTCATGATTAGAGGTTATACAACTAAAAGAGTATGTATGTATGTATGTATGTATGTATGTATGTATGTATGTATGTATGTATGTAAGCCCCCTGTCATCTTCAAGCATCCACCAAAGTTCTCTGAGCTCCTGAAGGTCAAATGCACAAATCACTTAAATTCATACAATGAGTATTAAGCCTGGACTATACATTTTTTTACTCTATGGTTTGGAAGCACAGAGGAGACTTTGTTTTGCCTCCATAGCAGAACTGGGGGCTAACCCGCATCACTTTACCCAGCAGATGTGAATGTGACACGGGAACTTTCCTCGGGTCTTGAGGGATTGCAGCATCTGAACCCCAATTTTTTGCACCCCTGCGCTGGCTTCATTTTTCAGCACTGGATGTTGTTGACCCGGTATAGCAGCATCCCTCCATCCACCTTGAATGCATTTGAGCTCTGTCAAGGCTTAGGTGGTCGGCGAGAACAGGGCCTCATTGGATTTATCAACCCAAACTAGGGTGAACTGGAGTCCGAGAAAGAGAGGCATGAACATTTGTTTTCCAGCATTTTGCCTGCCTGAATTATTTGACTTGCAGATGTTGTTGATTTGGCAATTTGTCCTTGACAATTTTAAATCATTGTCCAAAGCAGCCGAATCAAACTGAGATCTGAACAGAGAGGTTGATAGTCCCATTAAATGCAAACAGGCCCATGGCTTCAGCAGTCAGTGATTGCAGTAATCCACAACAGCCTCTATTGAGTCTTCAATTATCCGTCCATTTTTTAGCCAGAGGACACACTTATGTATCTGTGAAATAATTGGATACATAAAATCCATATGGTGTGCAATTACAGTGGATGTCTATTCATTTAGAAAAGATGAAGCAAGTTTAAGTCAAATGGGGAGTGCCAGGCAAATCAATACAACAATTTATAACCAGATTTTCCTCAGGCTATCTTTATTGGCAAGCCAGAGCCTAAAACTACATCTACTCCATCTGCATTTTTGTATTCAACCAAAGGCTAAGGGATCAGATAATCAGTCATTAGTTAATCAATAAATCTATCTTCCTATAAACTGATTACTTAGCCTATCCCAAACTGTCAATCTATGCAAAGAAACTTTTATTTTCAGGTTTATCTGGTTAAGGAAGCATTTAGCATTAGGGGACATTACTCACCACAGGGGTCAGGCTCATCACTCCTCAATGCCCAGGCATTTTGTTTAAAAAGATTAGCCCAATTGACAAATTTAAAGCATCTAAAGCTAAGAAGCCAAGTTAATAATTACAGTCACAATGAAAAAGTATGGCTGGTCAGCATACTTGCCAAGCTCAGACATCATTTGTTGTACAAAGCTCTTGAAATTGTGAATCACTATAAACTTCTCGCTCAAATTTGAACTCCTTCACGACTGCATGTCTTTCCCCTTACTCTACATTTTAAACACTGGGTATCCAAGGTAACGGTTGCACACGTCATCTTTTTGAAACAAGGCTAGCCTTGTGTGACTGTGATGTTCCCAGGCCAGATGAGATATATAACCCCTCCGGATGGCTGAGTGCGTTTCTCTAAGGCAGAGCCCGCTATCTCCTTCTTTCAGTCACTACCCAAAGCTCATGACATTACATTACATTACATTACAGTTATTTAGCAGACGCTTTTATCCAAAGCGACTTACAGGAAGAAATGACAAGTAGCTTGACAAGTAAATTAAGAGCCTTCAGGCTCAGCTCCTTGTTCACCATTGGCATCAAGGTCATTTTAGTAGGACTTAAAGTCACATTGACAGTCAGACAGACCGACACAAAGAAAGCAGAAAATGATTGAGAGGTAAGTGCACGCACTACACTGCATTAACTGTAACTGAAAACTGTGTGGGTGAAAGAAAACCCTTTTAATATTTCAATAAACTAATGTTAATAACGAGTGCTGGAAGAAGTACACAGGTCTCATGACAACAGTGTAAAATACTCTGTTACAAGTGAAAGTCCTGCATTCAAGATATATACTTATGGTTGCTGCATATGGTAACACACACATACTTGTACTCAGAGAGTAATATTGTGAACAAACTCAAAAAACAAATTAATAAGGAATGTGATTGTCCCTTTAAAGGCCAAGTGTGTAGGATTTGGTGGCATCTAGCAATGTGTTTAAGATTGCAACCCCATAAAACATCTCCCACGTGTCAAGCATGTAGCAGAACTACAGTGGCAAAAATGCAAACAAAGTGTTTAAATTTTCTGTTCTGGACTAAAAAACAGAGCGGTGCAACATGTAGGACTCCGTGACGAGGAGAAAAACTCAGATATTGACTGCTTATTCTAAGCTAACCATAACAACTCTTATTTTCAGTTGATTATACACTTAAGAAACATACTTAAGAAATATTTGTCCTTCACCTTCAACATCACTTAATTGTTTAATTCAATTCAAATAGAAGTTCCTCCCTTGTGGTGTCCATTTAGGACAATTATGTCCCCAGCACTAGTATTTCCTGCAGATCCTTGCGCGATAGCAAAATATACAAAATGAGAAATATGAATACCTTGAGTTGTTTTATTTTTTAATCAAATGAGAGATTCTTTTACATCTAAATTTCCCTATGCATATCATCCTTCACGGCCACTCCATTTCAGTTATAGGATTATCTTAATCAGTCGCTAATATAAATGAGATGAAATAAGCCAGTCGTGTCCGTGGAACACACATCTCCCTCCATCTGATGACACACAACTTCACGAGTCTTTATTTGTTCCTGCCATGTTTTTTGATGCCATGACATCATCACCCTGATTAACACAGCTTTAAAACTTTCACAAAAGGTGTGCAGGGTAACCTCATGAGTGATTATACAAGGTTTACATTAGTCCAGCTTAAAACCAACCGCCGTCTAAACCATTTAGTGGACATAAATCGAAAGGGAAAGTGCATTGCCTTAATCAAAGCTGGACTGAATTTCCCTGATTACTGCCCAACAGCTTCTCATTCCTCCTGATTAGTTAAAGGGGACTATTTGCCACCTTTTATGCGGGCTCAATCAGTGTTGATGATGAATGTAGTAAACTGATTAATACTCAGTGGGTGCTGTATTGACTGAGGAAAGAGTTTTCCCTCTCGGGGAGCCGTGCCTGCGGTTCCTACCTGTATCAGGATGTTTTGAGCTTGAGCTTCTGAATTTATTAAGACATATACTCTGGCACTAATAAACACAGCTCAATATCAGAGTCAGCCAACCAAATCCTGTAAAATGTATCCTCGTCTAAAACATCCTCTGCACTAATATGTTGGAACGCCATTTTCACTGCTGCAGAGACTAGAAATCCAAGCTAAAACAGCCTGTAGTTCTTCCTTGCATCCAACTATGTCAGTCTATTTGACTTTAAATGGACCATAATTTACCAAATGAACATCATGCTGTATTGACGAAGACTTGAAACTAGATATTGAGACCATAAACTCATGTTTAAAATGTTTACTGAGGGAATAAATCAAGAGAGAGGTAGAGTCATTTTCTCATTGACTTCTATACAATCTGACTTTTTTTGCAACTGGAGGAGTTGTCCCCTGCTGGTCCGTAGAGAGAACGCAAGTTTTAAAACACTTCCACATCAGCTTCACTGGCAGGAAGATGCCATCCAAACAGCACTGAAGAATTTGTTGCTTCTCCTGCCACCCTCCGAGCAATCTTTTTGGTTACCTGACTGATTCCTTCCACCTAAGACGTTAGGAAAGGAGACCATAGGGTGAAATGAGAAATTCCCTTCATCACCAACATTATATCTATTTGTCAGTTGGTTCCTCTGCACCTCACCATGCTATAAGCACTAGCTGATCATGTGTAGGGAACACCGATGTGGACCAGATAAAGGGAGAGCACCGGCAAGTTTGAAAAAAAAGACACAACAACATGCCTAGCAAACATCAATTGAACCATTTCATATTTCACTTACCGGAAAAGAAGGCTGTGTCATTTATACTCCTTCACATTGGTACAGGAAAAAAAACAAAAAACTTTAATGGGGGAAATAAAAAGGAAGAAACCTTAGGGAGAGCCAGGATGAGAAAAACAAGGCAGATTATGAGCATTAACGCATGTAAACATGTTGTAACTGTAATTTGAGATAAAAATATGAACCCGGAAAACAGCATAATAGGGCCTGTTTAACACAATACTATTACTACAATTTATTAATAATATCCATTTTAAACAGATTCACTGTACAGAATGTAACTTATTGTTAATTGATTATTAACCGAGGAGCTTGAATAGTTACCATACTTGAACACACATTAAAAACAACTTATTTAACACAGTACAGTAGAAAACAAAGAGTTTATTTTAGACAGGAGCTCTTAACAGTTTCTTAAATGTTAAACTAAGCGCGGGAATTTCCCTCCATAAACAAACATACCAGCTCGTTCGACTTACTTTAGCCTTGGCCGCTAGCTCCGTCCGCTAATACTGTGGGCTACAACTCACAAATACTACTCCATATAAACACATTAGTTAGGCACCACTTCTATAATACATACTTACACACTACATACAACTCATAACGATTTATTTCAGTGGGCAGTTACACCAAACTAACCTGTTTAGAGTAGAAAGGATGAGAGCGAAGCGCTCGTTATTGTTGAGAAATGTCGTTCTCGGCAGAATGACGAGAAGCTAACATTCTGTGGGTAATGGCATTCTTTGGGGCAAAAACGCTCCACTACCGCCCCCTACTGGCCTGGACGAGATCGAACACTTTTCCATTTACAATGGAAAAACAGGCCATATTCCTTAAACAGTTAATTTTACATTACTATATGATTTATACAAAAACAAAAATGTGACTACATTCTGTGTGGATTACAAGAGCATTAATGGTAGCTTTAATAGTAATAGAATGTGACTTATAATAATAATAATAATAATAATAATAATAATAATAATAATAATAATAATAATAGTAGCAAACAATGACAGAGAGAAACTTTTCATTCACAGTGTGCTTATATTATTGTGCTTTCAGGTTAAAGGAAATTTTTTAGTCTCTCTTCAACCGACCCCGACCATATCATTAAGGTTCTTGGCCGTTGGTCTTCCCCAGCATACCTCACATTAGGGATGTGCATCTCCATCAGGAGGACGATGCGATACACATCTCGATGCACTGCCAACGATCCGATACATTCAAGATACATAAAAGCAGCTACTAATGCGATACGATACGATTCACCCCTATTGCGATGCAGTGCGATTCGACACGATACGATTCGACACGATGCGATTCAACAAGATGCGATTCAACAAGATGCGATGCTAAATAATACAATTCTATGCAATTTAATATGATACATAATGATTTATTTATTTGTCAGACAACAAATCAGTAACCAGGTTTCTGACAAAAGAAAACATTTATGTGTATGTGTGTAAGTGTGTTCTGAATGTAACATTTTTGTTTGTCAGACAACAAATCAGTAACAAGGTTTCTGACAAAAGAAAACATGTATGTGTAATGTGTATGTGTGTGTACTTTATGGCAGCACGACATATTTTGCATATTGCATGGGTCTTATCCAATTTTCCATCTTTCTTTGCAAAGCCAAAGTTTTGCCAAACCTTGGACTTATTGCAAGCTTTAGGGACGTATAACTCCTCATCAGCCATTGTAACTCTCCCGAACACTCCTTCAACTCGCGCGATACTTGGCCGCGACACTTCACGAGAATCTGCCACTGACAGCAGTGGAGATGAGAGCGCGTTTAGGAAACAGTTAGAGAGGGGGAATCTAGAAATATACAATTGTACCGGATTATACCGATGCAAAATTTTTAGGTACGATGCATCGCGGTTCATCCCACATTGTATCCGATGCACCCATTTTTGATCCGGGCCATCGCATCGTGAGCTTTTATGACGATGCATCGGTGCGAACCGGTGAATCTTCCCATCCCTACCTCACATACACCGGTTCCAACCTGAACACAGCAGAAACGTTTACTCGCACCCGTCTTTATGAAGCTATCTTTTGGGGACTCTGCATAACCAGAGCTTCAGAAGAGACAGTCCCCACTCAAGAGTCTCCACCGCCAGCCATCGGACGTTAGTGGTCCATCATCGCTCTCCTCCATCCATCATCCCAGGACCCTCTTTACCCTACATCCTTTCTCCCTTACCCTCATCCCTTCATCCCACGACCCTCATCCCTTACCCTACATCCCTTCATCCCACGACCCTCCCTTCATCCCCTACCCTACATCCCACGACCCCCATCCCTTCATCCCCAGTCAGAAACAAGAAAGAGCCACAGTTGTTTAAGCGCTGCAGTATAGAAAACAATAGTAGTGACACATAATCTGGTGTCTTTATTTACCAACCGGCAACACAGATCGCTTGATAGGACACGCCTGTGTGGGAGATGCAGAGAATGGATAAACTACAGAGGAAAGGGATGGGCCCATTAATGGCCTATTTGAGCCATGAAATGCTATTAATGGACTTTTATTTCTCCTTTCCATAATGTGAATAATAATTTGTATCATATGAAATTTGGGAATTATTTCTTCGTTAAGCACCGGAGCCTAGCTTGATAAGGTGACATACTTGTAGTCCTCACATACAGTGTCATTACATATTTCTGTATCATTTGCGCATTGGAGGTACGCTAAGCTTGAATGCAAAGCAGGTGTGTCTTCTGCAATAGGGTTGTCGCAGTTAGCAAGGAATATAAAATTTGAAGGCACCACGAGACAAAGCATGGCAACTTCAAAGTGGCCTTACTGCTCCAGACTGAGGCACGAAAATGCAAAATTGAAGCTCTGGAAACAGCTGCAGGATCCAGGAAAGTGACAAGTTCGTCCCTAAAAGCGTCTTGGGTGCTCGCACGGCACAACAAGCCAGACGCAGAGGTATTTCCTGAGAGGTTATGGAGACAGTTTTGGAGGAATTGGCTAGTGACAAGTCGATGGATGGTATCATTGCCTCAGTGAAACAGGTGCCTCTTTCTTCAAGATCCCCTGCCCGCAAAAATATCGATATAGCTTACTATCGCATAATGTTTTTAAAGGATAGTGTATCGATATGTCCGCAACTACTACTATTAAATTGCCTCAAATCCCTGTGTGTATCAAACAACTTCCTCCTCCGCTCCTGTAACGCTAGATTTTGCTGCCTATTGCCTTCTAAGCTAAGGACAGTGACCTCCCGGCCTGTCACATGATACGGCAAATATAACAACATTGTTGTATCTATATTGTTGCATTTATATTGTATCTCAATATATTGCAATATATTGTATCGTGACACGGGTATCGCGATACTTAACGTATCGTGAGGTGCTTGACAATATACAGCCATTGACAAAAGCACCGACATACAGGTGTAGCGTGTATATGATATATTTCAGGGGAGAGCTGCTGTCTGTTGTGTCGTTAGAATAACACACCATTGGGACATTATATTTACGAAACTGGAAGAGTTGTTCAGGCCGCCTTTATAGTCATTTCAGAGGGTTAACCTAATTGTGCGATAGTGGGGGAGCACAGAGATCTACTGAGCAGGTTGAATGAGCTTTACCCGCCAAATACATACAAATACATTGCCTCATCCATAATAAAAATAATTTATATTAAATAGATAAATAATAATAATCATAAATAATAGAATAATGATGATGATAGGCATTTGTTTTCAATTAAACAGGCTGTCAGACAAATTGGATTTCAGTCCAATGGGACATTTTTTTGGACTATTATGGTTTAGGAATCAGGCATGTCTCATGCAGCATTTGGAGCTATACCTACCAAAAATAATGCGGAGTAATGCGGAGTAATACGTAGATATCCCACTGAAATTTTTCATATGTTATTCACGGAAACTTTAGAGGACAAAAATTACACATTGGGCAGGCATGAGAGGAGGTGGACGGGTCCAGCAAACAGAGTTCTTTCAGCCAGGAGACTGCAGTTTGTCACCAATTTGAAACGAGAAGTCAATGTTTTGTCACGTAACTTGCGTACTTCAGTGACGACACTTCCGTGGTTGTTTTAACCCAACCAACCATCTTTCCCAAATCTAATAAAAAGTAGTAGTTTTGTAGCCTAAACCTAGCTAAGTTTCCTGTGAGGACAGAAGCTTATTTTGAAAAAAACGTATGCATGGAACGAGCGGAAATTGAGATGTGTTGCTGGCTTTCGTAGGAAAACGCACGACATATTTATTATTATTATATTCCTTTATTGATCCCCATGGGGGAAATTCGAGTGTTGCAGCAGCTCAACTACACAGACACAGACAATAAATACACATACTATACAACTACACAGACAATAAATACACATACTACACAACAAAACAAACATCGAACAGAAATAAGAATAAAAATAGATAAAAAGTACAGTATATCCACATGGGGGGGGGGGGGCTGGTCAGCATGTTGACAGACTGTGGTCTCCGCTGTTGTTGTACAGTCTGATGGCAGTGGGCACAAATGAGCGTCTGAAGCGCTCCGTCCTGCTCTTTGGCA
This sequence comes from Anoplopoma fimbria, assembly GCF_027596085.1. Classification (NCBI taxonomy): domain Eukaryota; kingdom Metazoa; phylum Chordata; class Actinopteri; order Perciformes; family Anoplopomatidae; genus Anoplopoma; species Anoplopoma fimbria. The sequence goes on from NC_072451.1 coordinate 13,630,079, forward strand.
GAATCAGCCGATGGCTGAAAGAGCTGCCCAGCTGCCACAGTTCCTCATGGAAAGGGTGAGAGGGATTGTCCAGGATGGCTCCGAGTTTGGCCTTCATCCTCCTCTCACCCACTGACTCCAGACTGTCCAGCTCCAGACCCACCACAGAGCTGGCTTTCCTCACCAGCTTATTGAGTTTGTTGGCATCTCCAGTCCTGATGCCACCACCCCAGCACGCTACAGCGAAGAAGAGGGCGCTGGCTACCACAGACTGGTAGAATGCCTTGAGCAGTTTATTGCACACATTGAAGGACCTCAGCCTCCTCAGGAAGAACAGCCTGCTCTGTCCTTTCCTGTAGAGGGCGTCAGTGTTGTGTGTCCAGTCCAGTTTATTGTTATTCTGCACCCCAAGGTACTTGTAGGACTCAACCCTCTCCACTTCCCCTCCCTGAATGAAAACAGGGACAGGGAGGCTTCTGTTCCTCTGGTAGTCCACCACAAGCTCCTTGGTCTTGCTGATGTTGAGCTTCAGGTGGTTGTTGCTGCACCATGTGATGAAGCTCTCAATCAGTCCTCTGTACTCCTCCTCGTTGTCCCTGGTGATACATCCAACAATGGAGGAGTCATCGGAAAACTTTTGGAGGTGGCAGGAACCAGAGTTGAAGCGGAAGTCCGAGGTGTAGAGAGTGAAGAGGAACGGTGCCAGTACAGTTCCTTGGGGTGCGCCGGTGTTGCTGATCACAGACTCAGAGACACAGCCATCCACCCTGACGTACTGTGGCCGGCCTGTGAGGTAGTCAGTGATCCAGGAAGTGGTGTCGGGGTGCAGGTTCATCTCCAGCAGCTTCTCTCTCAGTAGGGAGGGCTGGATGGTGTTGAAAGCACTGGAGAAGTCAAAGAACATGACTCTCACAGTGCTTCCCAGCTTCTCCAGGTGAGAGAGGGCCTTGTGTGTCAGGTAGATGATGGAGTCCTCCACCCCGATGTGTGGCAGATAGGCGAACTGTAGTGGGTCCAGGAAAGCTGTAAGCTGGGTCCTCAGGTGCCGCAGAACCAGTCTCTCCAGGGTCTTCATGACATGTGATGTCAGGGCCACAGGTCTGTAGTCGTTCAGACCGCTGGGACGACTCTTCTTCGGCACCGGGACAATGCAGGACGTCTTCCAGATTGTGGGCACCTTCTTCAACCTCAGGGAGAGATTGAAGAGGTGCCTGAGAGGAGCTGCCAGCTGTCCAGCACACACTTTCAGCAACCTAGGGCTGATGTCATCAGGTCCACTGGCTTTACTCATCTGAAGCCTGGAGAGCTGATGCTGTACCTGGATGGTGGTGAAGGTGGGGCTGGGTGGTGAGGGGTTTGAAGGGAGCTGTGAGCTCCTGGCCGTGGGTGAACAGTTGTAGGGGGGGATGGGGGGAGTGATGGGCTGTCCTGGTCCACATCTGTGGAGATGTTGGTCTGAAGAGGGCTAGTGGGTGAGGGGGGCATCCTCTGGTCCTAACAGTCTGCTGGGAGAGGGGGAGGTGGCAGAGGTGTAGATGGGAGGGGGAGCAGACACCCCAGCAGAGGTGTGAATGGGGGAGAGGTGTTAGGTGGAGACCTAGCCTCACTATCGGAGCACACCGGGGTGGGGGTAGTGTCGAACCTATTGAAGAATAGGTTGAGCTCCGATGCGAATGCTAGGTCACCCTGTACTCCAGATGAAGGCAGACTGCAGCCTGTCATCATTTTCATCCCATTCCACACCTCTTTAGTGTTGTTCTGTCCCATCTTAGCCTCGATCTTCTCCCTGTAGCTGTTCTTAGCCTCTCTCAGCTTTCTCTTCAGCTCCTTCTGAACAGCCCGAAGTTCCCCTCTGTCCTTAGCCATGAAGGCCCTCTTCTTCCTGTTGAGAAGGCCCTTCAACTCTTTGCTGATCCACGGCTTGTTGTTGTGGTAGCAGCGGACCTTCTTTGTTGGCACAATGGTGTCCTCACAGAAGTGGATGTAGTCTGTGATGCAACGAGAGAGGCCCTCGATGTCCTCCCCGTAGTCCTCCTGGAACAGTTCCCAGTTTGTGACCTGAAAACACTCCTGGAGGGTCTCCTCGGCGTCCTCCGACCAAACCTTCACAGTCCTTGTGCTGGCTGCCTGTTGCATAGCCAGTGGCTTCCACAAGTTTTATTAGGTTATGGTCAGATTCACCAAGGGGGGAGGGCAGTGGAGCTGTAGGCCCCCTTTACATTCACGTAAAAGAGGTCCAGGATCTTGTTCTCTCTCGTTGCAATGTTGACATACTGTTTGAAGTTGGTCAGGACAGGAGAGAGGGAGACATGGTTAAAGTCCCTGCTGATCATTATGAGTGAGTTGGGATGTTTAGTCTGAAGCCCCGCTGTAACAGAGTGGATGACGTCACTCGCGCTCCTCGCTGCAGCTGATGGTGGGATGTAAACAACAACAACAATGGCGTGTGAGTACTCCCGCGGTAGGTAGTAGGGTCTCAAACCCACCGCCAGGAGTTCAATGTCGGGAGTGCAGATACACTCCTTCACAGTGACATGGCCGGGATTACACCATTTAGAGTTGACAAAGACGGCAAGACCTCCTCCTCTCTTCTTACCGCTCTGTTTCCCTCTGTCCGCCCGAACCAGCGTGAAGCCGGCTAGTTCGAGCAGACTGTCCGGTATCTTCCCGTGCAGCCATGTCTCCGTGAAGCAGAGCAGACTACACTCCCTGTAAGGCCCGCTGGTTGCTCACCAATGCTGACAGTTCATCCACTTTGTTAGCGAGGGACCTCACATTCCCCATAATGACCGTGGGGAGAAAAGGTTTAACTCTCCTGTCCCCCTCCATCCTCTCCCGGAGCCTCACTCCGGCTCTTTTTCCTCGACGGGGTTGTCTCCATATGGCGTCGGGTATGCGGGCGGAGGGAGAGAAGCGCAGAAGCTGGTCGCGGGTGTAGGTCAGCATTAAAAGTTCCAGTTGTGTGCAGAGAAGGTGGAAAAAATGCTACAACTAAAACGCTGAAGCAGGAACATACAATTACCAAAAAAAAGAAAACAACAACGAATAAAAATAGCAGAAAAAATACAAAAGTAGCAAAGCTGGTAGAGAGCTGCTGCGACAGGCTGCCGACCTCTGGCGCCATTTTACTGAGGAGATATAAGGAGTCACTTTTCATAAGATCTCAAACGAACCGCTGTATGAGGATTCCCGTCCGATTGTGTCCATGCCTTTCTCTCTCCTCTCAGTTTGAACCCAGCTTCATTAACAAACATGTATTCATAAGAACAATATGGTGCAGTTTGACCGTAGAAGTATGGTATTGCACTGCAAGCATCAGCGCTGAAAGGTTAAGATGCTGCCACAAAAGAATACATTAAGTAAATAGAATAATGGACTTTACTTCAATCAGATATTGTATGGTGACTGTGGCTCAGTGGAGAGCAGGGTTGTCCTCCAATCAGAGGATCGGAGGTTTGATCCCTGCCTCCGGCAGTCCATGTCGATGTGTCCTTGGACAAGACATTTAACCCGAATTGCTCCTGAAGGCTGGGTGTGAATGATTAGATAGATCCTGATGTGCAGGTGGCACCTTGCATGGTAGCCCCTGTCATCAGTGTATGAATGGGTGAATGATTAATAATATAAAAGCGCTTTGAGTGGTTGGAAGACTAGAAAAGCGCTATACAAGTACAGTCCATTTACCATATGGCGAAAAAGGGTTTCTTTTTGCTCCTCTGGTCCCCTTTCTGTTGGTAAAGTGGTGTGGTGAAACATCTGTATACAATAAACTGTCAATGAACAAAAAGCAATTACCTGTTCTCTTCTCTGAATGTCCTGATTACTGCAGCCACAGGGAATATGCTCGAACTGAGTTGCACTCTTTGTCATGCACGCCTCATTGTCATTCCATGAACAAGAACATGGTCACAACAGTCGCTTAAATTTCATATACTGTTCTTACTTTTCCTCCTCCTTTTCCTCTTCGTCCACCACCTCTCACATGGGTTTTGATTGTGTTGAGATTCTTCACCAGAAAATAGAAAGGTAAATGGATACTGAGTGCGCTGAGCATTTGGTTCAGAGAATGGGGTTTAGTGTTAGCAAATGTTAGAGTGTTTTATAATGACACTAGTTTTAGGATTATCAATAATGGTTATATTTCTCAGTATTTGCACTTCAGAGGAGTAAAACAAGGATGCCCTTTGTCAGCATATTTCTTCATAATTTCTTCTATGGAAACGCTAGCCATCAGAGCGAGGTCTAACTGGTACATAGAGGGGCCAGTCAGTGTGTTAGGTTTCTTGATTCCAGAGAACTTAGAGGCTGAGGGCTGGTGAGGCGTTTGTATGTTTGATTAAAAGGAACCTCTTTGTAATTAGACCGACAATGTTCTCCATGCAATGATGAATTTAATTTGGATATATGAAGTTGGATCAAGCTATTTAATTTTTTTTATTTTCTTGTTTTATCATATACTTTAAAGTTATGTTATTAATTTAATGTGTTCATCCTGCTGTTATATATTGTGTGTTTTATTAGGATTAAAAGGTTTGATTTTGTATTTTGGTTTGTCCTCGTCTGACTTTGGTGTGTTGCTCCATTTGTTTAATGTTATATTTATATATATATTCTAGCGTATCACTCAGAATCTGGATTCACTGACTTAAAATGCTGGAAAAGTCAGCAACATTTTCTTTAGATAAATCTGGAGATTTTAGATGATTGACTGCTGACGTTAATGATCTAGTTATGTTAGCCTAGGTCAGACTGCATGTTTTTTTTTATTTGTCTCGTCTAATTCTCAGTGGATTGTAGAAACATTTATTCCATAAATCTGTTTCTTCAGAAAACCAGTAATTTATGTTACTGAATGGAAGACGCTTACTACTCAGGAGCTACATTATGTGATTCTGCAGATGCATGCAGGTCGTTGAATAAGACTTTTTATTTATGCATATCTCTATCTTTCATGTTATTGTTTTATTTTTAATCTAATTTCTGTCCTGACAATTAATATTATATTGTCAAAATTATCCCTGTTGAGCAGCTACTTTATCAGCAAATACAACAGACAAGCAGCTGGTGTGTCCGTTTCCAGTGCAGCCAAACAAATTCACAGTGTCTTAAATAAAGAAGTTATTCAAAACTTCCATGCTAACAGCTATTTGAAACTGAGGGTTTGATATGTAGAGGCTCTAAAGACAATGTTTGCTGGCAGTAACAAAATAAAGCTTCGATTTTGTTTTGATACAACTCCAAACATCAGAGAGAGACAGAGGTTTTTCAATTATAGATCATAATTATCTCTCTCTCACTCCATTTCTCTCTCCATCTCGCTTTAATTTAGCTTTCAGCTGTGAAATGGGGGATCATTCAGGTCTGTTTGGATGGAACATAAAAGCATTTTACTTCATTTAGACTGCACAACAACAATCAATCCTCTAGATAGAGCCCAACAAGCTAGGTGTCTGTGTGTGTCACATGGCAGTGTTGTTGATTAGGTTAGTTTTGTATGATTGTTATTATCGGGTTTTATTTATTCACCTGTCCGTGAACACCCAACGCAGATTGGCGGAGAAAATGGAGACCTTGGATGAGCTGATTTTGGCAAAAGTGAGGAAGTACCGGAAGGACTCCTCAATAAAAAATCACAGAGACAGCCAGATGCCCAAAAGTTTCTGGGGTGATATTTCACATACTTTAGGAAAATAAGAAGAATTGTGATGGAAAAACTTGAGAGCCCCATATGTGAAGGCTAAGAAAAGGCCTGGAAATGGAGGAGTGTAGCATGTCCAATGTTTAACGTCACGTTCAAACCACCTTTGCAGGACATCTGGGGCACATCTATCCATATGCTGGGAAGATTTGAAGACGTATACGTAATGTTTACTCCTCCCACAGTGTAACAATGTCTGTCTCCTGTGATAAGGGCAAGAAAAGTGGCCTTTGAGGATATGAATATATGTATATGAAGAATTATTGAATTAATGTGTTTGTTTTGTCAGTTTGGCCAAGTTTAATACCTGTTTCACATCAACTAGCCCCTCTGTGACTGTTAAAAAGAAACAAGGCTCAACTGACAACAAAATACTAACAAGATGGCTTGAGTTTTAATTAAGAAAAAGAGTGAAACAAATAAAACGACGACGTCCCCAGCAAAAAATGGTAGGACCAAAATGAAAATCACTATAGACAGTGTTTTTCAAATCACCTGTCTGGTTCACAGCCACTCGCTGACTGACTTGCAAAGCATTGGTGTCCAGAGGCTTCTAAGCATTAAGCCCCTCCCCCAATACAACAAACCACTAAATGAATCAATTATCTTTTATTTTACACAGTGTGCGATTTTACTGCCAGTTCTCACATTAAACAAATACAACGCACCATACGTATCACCATTTCCCAGACAAACAGCTTAAAGAGACAGTGTTTAGGTTTTGGTGCCATCTAGTAGGGACGTTGCAGATTGCAACGCCATACCCCTTACTCAGAGGCCATCCTGGCCATAATCACAATATTAAAGGAGCAACAGAAGTTAGACATCAGTTGGCGGTATCACGGTGTAACACTGTGCCGCGCATGTTACCGCAGTTTAACAAGCTTGTCAGAGAACTAGAGTTGCCTTCCGCTAACATGAAAATGCTAAAGGGTTGATGGATGTCTTCTTCTTTACAAAGAGCTTGTCCACCTTGAGATCTGGACACAGACCTGAACAAATCCACAAGCTGGTATTTAAAGTCATGTGATTTGTCGTGTGAGCAGTCTGGCTTGGCCACGTTGTGCAGTTTGAAGCCTTATAATGCTACAAAAGAAAAAACACAATAAGAAAACGTTTTATTATATTTGTGGAGGCTGGAGATTGAGTTAAGGAGTATCACAGGCTGAGGAAAGAAGCTTTACTGAAGTCAGGATGAACAGGTTATTGCTGGGGGGATATTGACTTTTTATAACTTTTGGGCTCTTTGCAGGCACCTCTTGTCACCAATATCATGATGCTCAGTAGATGCTCAGTAGATGCTTAGTAGGTTGGTTTTAATCACCCGCTGTAGAGCCCTCGTGTCCTTTGCCGTGCACATTCCATGGCAGTTTGTAATGTTTGTAGTCAGGATGGTTTCCATTAATCTTCTGTAAAAGTTAACAAGAACTTGGCAAAGGAATTTTGCCTTCTAAAGTTTCCTTTAGAAATACAGCTCATTCTCCTTAACAACTACTACTAGCAGTTTTCCTGTGTAAGCTATTATGACTTTAGTACTCAGTTTAACACTTAAATAAGCCCATTAATAGGGTAACTGTACTGTTATCATGTATAACCATATGTTGTAGATGATAGTTTTACCACTTGATGTCGTGGCTTATGTACCCTTTGTTGTTGTTCGGGGACTAATGTTAGCTATCTTCCGTTTACCTCGTAACTAAACTGGATGATGAAAAATCCTTTTCACTGATTGGCCACAGGAAGTGAAATCGTAGTTTTCTGCAACAACTTTTTGGTTAGTGTGGGCCAAATTAACTCCAGAGTAAGTATGAACATTTCATCTCTGTGGTGCAACCAAACATCGACACAGACGGTAAGGGCCCAGTTGGAGTCTGTTAGATTTTCTAACTTTTGAAATGTATTTGTTATTGGTAATAATAAATGTAATATACTCTTTCCTAAGTGTAAAATACTCTCTGGTTTAAATTTGATTTTACTTTATTCATACACATTGAGCTGGGCATGAGGCAGGTTATATTTCTGCTACTTGCTTCTCTTGATCTTGTTCTTGTCAAGATTGGCTATGTTGTGACCATTCCGATTTCTTTATAGACAAATAATAATAGTAGGTACTGTAAGTATGATCTGACTATGAAGCTTAGACATCAGTGCATATTGTTGTTATTTAGTGCTCTTGTAACCATGAGAGTTTCACAAACACTGCTCTCTCAGAGGAGAAAAAAAGCCACCCAACCATCACTAAGACTAAGACTCTAAAGGTTTGTGTCACACCTGTAGTTGGGTTCACTTGGTATGGACCAGGGAAAAAAGGACACATTGTTGCATTTTAGTTGTGGACCGGTTCCGGTTCACACAGCCTTTTTACAAATTGGCCAAGAGGAGTAAACAAGAAGTAAACAGACAGGTAACCTGTTGGGCAACGTTCAGGACCCACGAGGGGCAATCAAATTCCGGTGACTTACATAACTTTATGCAGCACTATATTCTTTGATTTATAACTGATTATAAGCATTAATAATATTATTAGACTGCATGTAATGAAGTAAACCAAACCAAACTTCTGGGCATAACTATTGATAGCTCACTATCCTGGTCAAAAGACTACACAGACAGTTTGTCATAAAAATTGGAAGAGGAATCAGTACGCAGAAAATGTCTTCTTCTATCACTCCTTCATTAATCAAATCAGTTATTGATTTTTTGGTTCTGTCCCACCAGCATCAAAATAAAGCACCTCAACTTGCACTTTGCTGCTCATACAGTTAAACCATACAACTAAATTACTTTGTAAGTTCATAGTTCTTAATACCCAAAATAGTTCACACTATGTAACAACATTCACCCATTCACATGCACACATTCATACACTGATGGCAGAGCTGATGTGCTGTTTAGTATCATGGCAAGAAAACTTCGATACAAACAGGACTTTCGTGTAGAAGGCCGCTGTGCCATGCAAAACTAAAAGTAAAGTTGACATATTGTCAAGTCAGTTGATACATAAGTCGTTAGTGTCTCCTTTTCTCTCACCAGCCACTTGAGTCATTAGTCAAGTTAAGTGTGGGCAATATGCCCGAACATTTATCTCACGGTATTTTTATAGTGTTGATGGTATTTTATCATGGTTTGGCAAAATGAAAAGGGATTTCCAACTCAAAACAGGACTCTTCCTCTTTCCACTCTATTGGGAATGTATGTGAACATATGTTGGGAGGAGGAGCCTGTAAATGTAATAATGAGAGAGAGTGGGAGTCATTGCCCATGGTTTGTAATTGAATAACAATGGACAGTCTTTCTTGGGACATTGCAGTCCACGCAGAAGTTGATAAAGTCTGTTATGCACTTTGTAAACCAATCAAAGCCCTCTCTACAGAAGAGCTGTACGCCTCCTTGACGTTTGCATTCAGCAAGTCCAGGGTCTCCTCCTTTACAGTTGGACGGATAACTCAGGTTTTTTTAATGGTGACCTGTTTGAAGTCGCCTGAGATTATTTGAGGGCACTCAGGTGTTGAGTCTTGAGTATTTTATGTACTGGTGTGAGAATGTGTTGCCATTTTCAAACACGCATGAGGATGCATCTTTGTTTCTATTGTTTGACTGTGAAATCCCACCAACAGAGCTGAGACTGATGCAAGTGTGACAGAGCCTTTAAAGTGTGCATTTGTTTTAATGTAATTGAATTAATGTCACGTCTACTTCCTGATCTATCACACCAGAAAACTTTCTTAAAATCCCACGTGGCACTTTATTTTATCACTTTGAAAAAACAACTCCCTGCCTGTCTCTCCTCCCCTTCCTTTTCTCCCCCTATAACAATAAAAGTATTATTTTAAAGGGAAAAGATAAGGAAACATAATATATGTTATCATTTATCCTCATGTTGTTTTTACTCAAATTCCAATTTATGTGCATATATTTTGTTATAGTATGCCACACTGAGGCGTCTGTCAAACGTTACCATATCATACTTCAGCACATATCCTTTTCATTTTTGCTCTCACATGCACACCTTTGGTTTTGTTTCATCGTGTTGCATTATTAGAAACTGTCAGTCCTCACTCGTTCCCCGGCCCTGTTCTAGCAAAATTAGATCCCTTATCTTTATAACTTGGTGGGGGAGTTTTTGAAGCACGCTCACTCCTTTTTATTTATAAAAACTCAAAACAGCCCAACTTGAAGTGAGACTGGATCATTTTAAACAATTTATATTTCTATGAAACTTCCCCAGTTGATTGCTTACATTAAGACAATTGTTTTTTTTAATTGCAAGTGTTCTGAAATGTTGTGTTTGAATATGGAAATGAGGCATTATCCAACGTTTGGTGAATTTAGGAGAAATCTAAAGACACAAATAGAGTTAAATATGGCAGAAAGGATTCATTTAAATAATCGTGACAAAAAAGCTTGGCTTCGGTTTAAACGAGTTGTAGCATTACGATATCCCAGGAACTGGAAGGGTTTTCTTCAAATTTGGCATAAATGTCCACCTGGAGTCATGGATGAACGATTAGATTGTGGTGGTCAAAGGTCACTTTTCATAAAACACGTTTTTGGCCATAACTCCATAATTCACATGCCAATTATGACGATTACATACAAATGTGTAATAAAATAAAATGATGAAGTGATGACATTTTGGACAGACATGAATGTAAACTGCATCTTGACTGGTTGGCGGAGTCATACAACTGTGAACCGGTAGTTCTAGTTTGAACAAGTTCTAGTCTTCACTAGGAGTCTTCACCAAAGGGCTTGGGTCTATGTGCCACATTTAGGGAAGTCATAAAGTATTGAGAAACAGACTAAATAACTCACACTTTTCCTTTCTCACTGCGCAACAAACACACACATTCACACACAAACACACACACACACACACACACACACACACACACACACACACACACACACACACACACACACACACACACACACACACACACACACACACCTTGTACACTGACTTATCGGTTGATAAGATCTGAACGTATCTTATAAATCAATCAGCCAGCTCTCTTTTCATAACATCTGGAGCTTGCGCAAGAGATTAATTATCTTCATTAAAAATGAATCTTGCCATCAAGTCTGTATTAGGTTAGATGATATCAGCCACCACCACCAATATAACTTTATATTAACTGTTCAATCAAAACATTATTAAGGATAAACTAAATTGATTTAATGATATATAACCGTACAAGAAGTCCTTGAAGTCCTAGTGATCCAAACTTTCTCTTCATACTAAAATGGTCCATAGACATAGCATTAATCCTTTTGTAAGCCAGCTGTCACGTTTTTCCTAACCTTAGCACTTGTTCCAGCAGACCTCTGCATAATTAGAAAGTTAAAATTGAACTTTGACCAGCCCTGTTCTATGTAAAAAAAAACCCAGCAGAAATAACAGATCGAACATACTTGCTGTTTGGGAGTTGAGGTGGAACTTGTGTAAGACATAGACTAATGTTAGCTGTCCTTGTCATCTCCCCTCAAACCACTCCAATCCACGCCAAAACTGTGATAGAAAGAAGCTAGAAACCCATGGACTGTAGATAGAAAATGTGGATATAGTCACTGTGATGTCACCTACAGTTTTGAAGCCTTGAGTTTGGCATTTTGTCTGTCGCCATCTTGGTTTTTGGCGATTGCTTCTTGTTGTTTTTTGCAATCAGATGTGACCCGAGAGGGTGGAGCTAAGTAACATTGAACAACCCATTTTTAGGCGGCCAAAATGTTACCATTAACTTTCATGAACTGAAAATACACTGAAAGAGGATAAGTAGAAAACACAACTCCCAGACCGTACAACACCATGTTAGCGACCTGTAAATCACTGTGTAGCCCCACCCTAAAGCATACTCTGCTTTATGGTCTATTAGACTCTAAATGGACCATAATTTATTAAATGAACATCATGCTGTATTGAAGAAAACTTGAAACTAGAGATTGAGACCATAAAGTCATGTTTACAATGTTTACTGAGGGAATAAATCAAGAGAGAAGTAGTCATTTTCTCATAGACTTCTATACAACCAGAGGAGTCGCCCCCTGATGGGCATTAGAGAAAATGCAGGTTTATGGATTCACTTTTCAGAACCCAAAGTCACTGCCTGTAAAATCCACTGCTAGTGAAAAAGCTTCAGGCCGGTGGTGCTAACATCCCACCTGATGAAGACGCTGGAGAGGCTTGTCCTTGTACATCTCCGCCCCCTGGTGAGCCTTTGCTTCTGAGGGACAAGCTGGAGCAGACGGGGGTGGACCACCACCTCACTGCATGGATCCTGGAAAACCTCACCAATCGTCCAAAGTATGTGCGGATACAGGAGTGTGAGTCAGACACAGGGGCCCCACAGGAACTGTTCTGGCTCCCTTCCTCTTCACCATATACACCTCAGACTTCAAATACAACTCTGCCAACTGCCACCTGCAAAAGTTATCTTACGACTTTGCAATCGTCTGCCTCATCTCCGCCGGTGATGATAGGGAATACAGGGAACTGAACCAGGACTTTATCTCCAGATCAACTCTGAGAAAACCAAAGAGCTGGTGGTGGACATCTACCACCACCAGCCCTCCTGAAGACCTATTTTGACTGTGGTGGCATCAGTCATCTTCTATGGAGTGGTCTGCTGGGGCAGCAGCATCTTGACAGCCGACAGGAAGAGACTGAACAAACTGGTTAAGAAGGCCAGCTGTGTGCTGGGGTGTCCACTAGATACGGTGGAGGTGGTGGGAGACAAGAGGATGATGGTTAAGCTGTCATCCCTGATGGACAACACCTCCCCCCCATGCAGGACACTATGGCAGCTCTGTGCAGCTCCTTCAGCCACCAGCTGCTTCACCCCTCATGTGCTAAGGAGAGGTACCGCAGGTCCTTCCTTCCAGCTGCTGTCAGGATGCAGAACCATCTCTGCTCCCAGTTGACCACACATATATATAAATCTGTGCAGTATCAAAAATCTGTGCAATCCACTGTGCAATAATAACATTATTCTGTCTGTTTATATAATATTTTATTTTATTTATTGTGCATTTTTAAAGTTCTTTTACTTATTTATTATTCTTTACTGTGTGATAACTTATTTACTTATCTATAATACTTTTTTTGATCTTGTATTATTTTTACTTTGTTTGCACTATGTTGTATTGTAACTGAGCTTGAAAAATAAAACTTCAAAAACTTCCACTACATTACAGTCATTTAGCAGACGCTTTTATCCAAAGCGACTTACAATCAGTAGTATATTACATATCATTCACCCATTCACACACTGATGACAGGCTACCATGCAAGGTGCCACCATCAGACTCTAACTAACATTCATGCAACATCCAGTCCACACCGATGGCAAGTCTTCGGGAGCAACTTGGGGTTAAGTGTCTTGCCCAAGGACACATCGACTGCCAAAGCCGGGTCTCGAACCACCGACCCTCTGATTGGAGAACTACCTTGCTCTCCACTACGCCACAGCCGCGTAGCCGCCCGCACTAAATGTGTCTGTTTGAGTTTATGGAGGAAGATTTTAGAGGAAGTTCTTAAGTATCAAGCACGACAAGTATCAAGAGTAGTGTAATCATATTATCTGTAACCAAGCAACCAATGTACTTCCTGTTTACACCGGCAAGCACATGCCAAATGTACGTGAATAGTCACGTGATATTCGTTTTCAGGGGAGCAAGTTTGGATGCAAATCATTTCAAAAACAATGCTGAAACGCATGTGTGGACGGAGATCACAGTTTTTAAACCCCGTTTTCATTCACTGTCCTAGCTCAATATGGGTCCAGCAGGGCCCTGTCTCATTACTCAGGCATAGAGACTTTTCTTAACCAAACAGCTTATGAATCGTATCAACTCGCTCTTATCAAATGCTCAGTGATACAAATATGTATTTCATTTTGCAAAGTAAGGCTGTTACTGCTGCGGCTGTGGCGTAGTGGAGAGCAAGGTAGTTCTCCAATCAGAGGATTGGTGGTTCGATACCCGGCTTCGGCAGTCGATGTGTCCTTGGGCAAGATACTTAACCCCAAGTTGCTCCCGAAGGCTTGCCATCGGTGGACTGGATGATGAATGTCAGTTAGAGTCTGATGGTGGCACCTTGCATGGTAGCCCTGTCATCAGTGTGCGAATGGGTGAATGATATGTAATATACTACTGATTGTAAGCCGCTTTGGATAAAAGCGTCTGCTAAATGACTGTAATGTAATGTAACGGCGGCAGAGGGTTGATGGAGGAAGATTGCGGTATGGAAATCAGTAATGTGACTTAATCACTGACACTAAATTTAACACATTTTGTATCATCGGGGATGTACACGTAACTTTCATCTTTGATTTGTAATGGGTTTCTAGATAGCAACATCCATGCAATCTTTGTAGCTGTGGCCCCATCAGTGGATTATTACACAATGGGCCCCTGGGCACAGACATGCAAAGGGTCCCATCACTTCTCCTACTTAGGAGCAAGACATATAGTTGTTTAGCGTATTTTTATTCCTGTTTGGTGTATATTTACGGTTGTTACATTTTTTTCTGTCGTTGTGTTTCTCTCTGCGGTCCTTTTCTGTCTCTTTGTGGACATTTTGTGTCTCTTTGTTGTCCTTTTAAGTGTCATTGTAGTTGTTTGGTGGCACTTTGTATTAATTTTGTGTGTCTTTGTGATTGTGTTTTCCCTTTACATAGTCGTTGTGAGTATCTTTGGGTCTCTGTGCAGTTGTTTTTCATCTCTTTAATGTTTTGTTCTATTTTTAGTCTTTTTGTGGTCTCATGATACAAGACAATCAAAAATAACAAAATGGGAAGTTGTTGCCTAATCAGCGTTAAGAAGCCAACACCCCTGAGCACCCGACATGTTGGTCACACGTATGTGTGTGCTGGAAGGTTCTGCTTTTGTTTGCCCTCGCACCTAAAGGGGTGTTAATTTTCTGTTTTGTTTCTTTAAGACTTAATAAGTAGAAAGAGAGTGTTATTTTCAGACCCTTACCCCGGCACACTGTTTGCCAAACCATTTGCTAAATGAGACATGAGTCGCAGTTTAACTTACAGGTCTTTAAGAAGATCATTGTCTCACAAAAAAGAACATTGTGAAATGATGTGGGGGCAGCAGTAAATAAATCAAAGTGTACTTTATTATTTATTTAGTTTTTTATTTAAACAGGCACTCTCATTATGATCAGGATCACTTTTGCAAGAGGGAGCTCTTGTGTCACTTCTGGTTGCAAAATCAATAATAATACAATAATGAAATAAGGTCCAACCCAACAGATATGTTTGGAGGACGGAAGTGGCCAAATTACTAATTACTTACTTGATATGCCATTAAACTTATAAAACAATTATAAAAAAATATACATGTAGGCAGTCATTTAGCATTGTATTTATTTATTAAACATAATAATTTATATTTGAATTTATTTTTTATTTATTAAAGAAAATCCCCAAACTTGTTTATACATTTCTTTATTCCTTCTCTTCCTCACTCTTGTAAGTCTTATTTATATTTTACTCTTATTTGCTCATCCTCGAACTGAACTTTTAACTGCCATGCGCTTTGTGTATTTTATTTAGCTACACACTCCAAATCCCACAACACCTCGCGTGGCAGAGGAGACGCGCGGAGCTGGGAATGGTTGATTGCCCGTCACGTGACACATCCGGCTTCTCCCCTACTGAGTAGCGTTCTGCTTGTGTTGATGCGGTGACCTGTTTTTTATCTCCCGCGGCTACAGCAACGTCCGAGCCTCATCCGGGGAACTCAGCTAAACATCACGGTACGTTAACCCGCTCCTGAAGCTTTAATGTTGCTCTTTTCTTATCAACTTCCACGCGATAACACATGTCTGGTTAGAGCAGAGTGTGTCGTAACGTTAGACTGTGTGGTGAGCAAAGGTCTCGGTTAAAGCTGATAACGTTACTCCGAGTGCTCGCGGGACACCGTCAGTATTTCTCAGGACCTCTGACTTGGTAAGTTAGCATCTCTATATCGATTTAACGGACGCATTATCATGCTGAGTCCTATCTGTCAACTATTTCCCGCTTTCTTGTAAAAAGTGGTTATTTGTTTTTGATTATCGCGAGGTGATAGCTGTTAAAGGTATCAGCGGCTTTTAAAGGAAAGTTTCTCTCGCAGGTTAACCGCTGAGAGCACACACTCAGTGCGTGTGTTTCACACGGGGTTTGTTTCCGCTATTCACAGAAACTTAATACTATGTACAGTTAATGGTTTAAATATGACTCCAACATTGTTTTAGCTGAGCTCTGTGCTGAGCTGAGTTCGTTTTTTAGACCTGTAATAACCCACTAATAAGTGAATGTATTAATTTAACATAGTCTTAAAATGTTAAATTAAGACTAATATGAAGTTAGTCTTAATTTAACATTCAAGACATGTGTAGAAAATAGTGCTGAAATTTGACTAGTTAATAAATAGATTAACAATAAACAGAAAAAACTCAAAACCTGCATCTCTAATTTAGTTTATAGATACCATTTTAAATTATTGCTGTACTCATTATATATGTGTCGGAGTGTTAATGCTATGTTTTAAAGTTTAAAGACATTTTATATTTATGTTTTACTTTTTGGTTTATCTAAGTTCAACAGTGAAAAACTCTGCTTCATCAGTACTGTGTAGGCGTGCTGTAGTGAGTTAGTTATAGTATTAATAAAGTAGTGTTTTACTTGTTGTTTTATAACAGTGGTCTTGAAACTGCTGCAATATAACAGTGAACTTCACTGTGGGACGGACAAACCTCCCTGTCTGCATCCTCCAGCCATTCATGAATTCCTCTTATTTCCTGTTCATAATAGAACAGAACAAACTAACGCTGATATTCTCTGTGTTTTGTGATGTCAGTGGAGGAAGCAATTGATGGCTAACAAAAATATCCCCAAAGTCAAACAATTATTGATTGATAATAGAAAAAACTAAACATTATTATTATGCAAATTGTAATCAGTTGGTAATGCTGTCCCATAGAGCGCTGTGGTAATGAGCCCTAAAACCCTAAAATGAGTCCACTTCCGGTCCCGTCGTCTCAAAAGCAATGTTCTTTTTTTTTTTATTTGTCTTTGGTTAGATGCCTGAAATAAGTTCTGGGGATAACACAAACTTAAAGAGAGTTTTGTTCTTAGACATAAAATAGGTCAGTAAATACTCCTCTTGTGAATTTAGAAGCCTTAACATGTCTTAAAATGCGGTTGCTAACAAGCAGCTTATTGAAAGTATAAAACGTCATCACTAGAACACTAGTTCTCCTTCAGCTTAGTGAAGGTTACATGAAGTCATGTGACCTTCAGTTGATAGCCTACCATTAGCTTTTTTCATTTGTGAAGATTACTGTGCTGAACAAAAGATAAGATAAGATAATCCTTTATTAGTCCCGCAGCGGGGAAATTTGCAAAACGTGTGGGTATCATAAATGTGAAGTTGCCACAGAGTTCATTTTCTGCAGTAATTCAAAACTATTTTTGTCGAGGGAACGAGTGTAATGCTGCAGCACTGCATTGTGTTTCTCTCTAACGTGTTCTCGGTCTTTCCCTTCTTTCCGTCCTAGATCCATCATGAATTTCTTCCTGGAGACCATCCAAGTCCTCCTGCTGTCCATCTGGTACAATGTGGAATCTTTCATCCACCTCTTCGTGCCCAAAAGGAGGAAGAGCATAACCGGGGAGGTGGTGCTGATAACGGGGTCCGGTAGCGGGATCGGCCGCCTCATGGCTCAGGAGTTTGCGGCTCTCGGCACAGTGCTGGTTTTGTGGGACATCAACCAGGATGGGATGAAGGAGACCGCCAGGCTGGCCATGGAGAGCGGAGCCAGCAGAGTTTACCACTACCTATGTGACTGCAGCGACAAGAACGAGGTCTACAGAGTGGCTGACCAGGTAAGGGCTTCCTCTACACCATTAACACCTGTGTTCTGACCATGTACCATGCTGGGCTTGATGTATTGGACTAGCTGCTCCCTGTTGGCCTCCTTAGTTTACTGCAACCAATTCAGACTGGAGTACCTCTTGAAGTCGAGAGGGTACCCTGTGAATTCATTTTCATTTGTTTACAACGACACAAACTGTCAGACTTTCCTCACGCTTGCAGTTTACTTAGTCTTGATTGTTAATGAGGGATGAATACAAAAATCGGACTGAATGAAAACATTTATTGAAACTAAAATACCGCAAAATGTTCAATAATCACATGAAATAAATTAGAGTGAAAGCCCATGAAAACAGACAAGCTCATATGTGGGAGTATAAGCAAATTAACACATAAACAGACTGTTGCCAATGGCAAAATTTTGAAATAATAGACTTGGCTTTGTTGAGACGTCTGTCTGTTGATCTCTTAAGCTTTGTTTCAGCACTGCAGACAGACACACACACACACACACACACACACACACACACACCCTCTACACAGAACAAATTGCACTATTCGTCTGAGAATAACTCATACTTAATGTTGCTGGACCATGAATATCATTTTTTTTATGGGCTATTTCAAATATTTCGGATAATATATATATATATATATGTATATATATATATAGAGAGAGAAATAACGCTGCATTCAAGGACTGATTTGGATGTCAATTAACATGACAACGGTCGAAGTTTGGACGCATTGGCGTCAGCCTCACTATACTCTTTTAAAACAACAACAACAACAACAACAATCTTGATACAGAGCCCTTAGATTTGTTGGGAGAATTATAGAATTATATTATCTTCTGTTAAGATTCACATAAATACAAGTGAATATCTGTAAATGCCAGAAGAAATTATTTTTGATCAATAGTGTAAAATATAAAAGGGCAACCAGATTCAACAGATTGTATTATATATTTTTATTTTTAAAGACTTAGCAGCCTGTGATCTCTCCACCAGCCTCTCAATTGTTCCTACAGAAATATTAAAATGCTATGCCACATATCTTACAGGGGTTATGTTATCAGAAATAAATAGTGTCAGCGTTCAAATACACATGAACCTTACTGTACCTTCAAACATCTTCAAATACTTTAGGGAGCGTTAGCCTGATATTACATTTTGGATGCTACATACCAAGACGATGCCACAGAGGCACAGAGTGTGTGTGTGGAGCTACCTTGTACACCAAGTCAGAGTAGAAGAGCTATAAATGAGGAAAAGTCTGCTAGATGCTAGGCTAATTCATCCAGTGTAAAACACCATAGGATGACAGTCTCCTGTCATAGAGCTGCTGTGTAAAAACCTTATTTGTGTAGATTAAAGCACACTTGTAATCACTGCTGAAGGATTCATGTTGGTAAATCCATATAAAGGAGGATACACTTTGTATGCTAACCAACCATTAAGTTAAATTACCTTGAGGTAAACATCTGGTTAAGGTAGCTAGCGCAGTATGTAAGGATTCATCAGCTAACGTCATAAAAATATAGTGTCAGAACTCTTGGTTACCCCACAACACGTGTTGTTTCCACATTTCCCTACAGCTGTGGTCAAACCTAGGGAACAGAGAACTGTGTGTTCCTGATAAGTAGTATGTAAATCATGCATGCTTTATCTGCTCCACCCATCCCTGTACAGTGAACAGGTTCTGTCTTCCGGATCACAGGAGTGATTTGTTGCCAAAGTCTACAAAAGTGTGTGTATATGTGTGTGTGTGTGTGTGTGTGTGTGTGTGTGTGTGTGTGTGTGTTTGTATTTGTGTGTGTTTTTGTGCACCCTCAAGGCAGGGGAGGGGTGACTGTTGTTGTGTAAACAGACACTCCATTGACTGTATGTGGGCAGGGACTGTAGTGAGAACACGGAGAGCAGGATCTGAGCAGCCACCAACACTGTTTGCTTAAAACAGCAGCATCTCAATTATCACCAAATACAAAGTCTTTACTAAAAAGAGAAATCATTTAGTCCACAAGAGACAGGAACATGAAACGGCACGGTGTGTCACAACCTGTGTGCTTTGTAATCTGCTCTAGACTTTGTGCTGTTGATAAGAACAGATAATGTTTTTCTAAATGAAAAGAGGGAAAACTAACATTGACCCCCGCTGATTCAGCAGCTGGAAACTGGAAAAAAAGGTATGAAATATTAAACAGACTTTTAGTATCAGAAGCTTACTGCTCAGCAGACAGATGCCTTCCAGCCATCAGTGTGAAATACGTCGTCAGCCTCAAACAGACACCTCGTCTC
This sequence comes from Anoplopoma fimbria, assembly GCF_027596085.1. Taxonomy (NCBI): domain Eukaryota; kingdom Metazoa; phylum Chordata; class Actinopteri; order Perciformes; family Anoplopomatidae; genus Anoplopoma; species Anoplopoma fimbria. Next base: position 13,649,921 of record NC_072451.1, read on the forward strand.
CCACCTGTTTAGTACATAACAGACAACTAACTGTATGGTTATAACGCCCTCAGGTCAAATGTACAAGTCAAAGACAAAGGAGTCATCAGTAAAAAGCTGTAGTGCAAACTGTACAACACTAATACACAAAGTACACAAACACTCCATCTGTCCTCTCTTCATAAGCAAAGAGCAGTGTACAGAACATCCAGGTAGCAGCTTCTTCTTTGTAGCTGAACAATAATAACTCTGTGAGTCTCTTGATGAAAGACCAAATAGTTTCTGGTCCATCTTCTGGCTGAAAGGCTCTCTTCATCCTGCCTCTAACCCAGCAGCAGAGAGAGAGTGGAGTATGAGACGAGGACTGTGTGGTGAATGGAAACACATCCAACATGCTAACATCCAACATGCTAACGTACGATCGACGGCATCGCCCAGATGTGCTGATCCGCCCTTTAATGTCCGGGACAAGGAGAAAACAATCCAGAGCCTAACCCTTACTTTTGCTTCTTTACAATTTCATTGCTGGCATTGACATTGGCATATAGCCAAGGTGGAACTAATCGAAGCACCCCTCGTAATGCACATCTTTTATTTTGTTGTTCTATTTGTTCAGTATTTTCAGATTCATAGCTTTTTAGTTTTCTAGCCTGTTGTAACCTGTTGCCTTTTGGTGTTACAGTGTAATACACAGGTGTGTGAAATGTTCCTTATTTTCAAAATGACAATAGTTTAACGTTGCCAGAGGGGAAAAATGCATACAGGCAGTGTGCAGTCACACGTTAATATGAAAGTGACAAGAATTTCATATTTTATCTTTTACTCGCAGATATAGATTCTGGTTGCCTTAAACATTTTTGAAGGTAATATGTGTTATGCTTTACTTTTCATGAATAAGTGACAAGATGTGGAATGAAAGAAAATGAAAACTAAAAAAAACAAATGGATAAATTAAATTAAATTTCAGGGTGATATGCCCCTGGAGTTATCGTTTTGATTATACAAGACAGGGTCGTGCAACGAAATGTAGTTGTAGCCCCCTCCTAGATACAGTGCATCCGGAAAGTATTCACAGCGCTTCACTTTTTCCACATTTTGTTATGTTACAGCCTTATTCCAAAATGGATTAAGTTCATTTTTTCCCTCAAAATTCTACACATAATGACAAAGTGAAAGAAGTTTGTTTAAAATTTTTGCAAATCTATTAAAAATAAAGAACAAAAATACATAAGTATTCACAGCCTTTGCTCAATACTTTGTTGAAGCACCTTTGGCAGCAATTACAGCCTAAAGTCTTTTTGAGTATGATGCTACAAGCTTGGCACACCTATTTTTGGGCAGTTTCTCCCATTCTCCTTTGCAGGACCTCTCAAGCTCCATCAGGTTGGATGGGAAGTGTCGGTGCACAGCCATTTTCAGATCTCTCCAGAGATGTTCAATCAGGTTCAAGTCTGGGCCACTCAAGGACATTGACAGAGTTGTCCTGAAGCCACTCCTTTGTTATCTTGGCTGTGTGCTTAGGGTCGTTGTCTTGTTGGAAGATGAACCTTTGCCCCAGTCTGAGGTCCAGAGCGCTCTGGAGCAGGTTTTCATCTTTCCCTTCATCTTTCCCTCGATCCTGACTAGTCTCCCAGTTCCTGCCGCTGAAAAACATCCCCACAGCATGATGCTGCCACCACCATGCTTCATTGTAGGGATGGTATTGGCCAGGTGATGAGCGGTGCCTTGTTTCTTCCAGAAATGACGCTTGGCATTCAGGCCAAAGAGTTCAATCTTTGTTTCATCAGACCAGAGAATTTTGTTTCTCATGGTCTGAGAGTCCTTTAGGTGCCTTTTGGCAAACTCCAGGCGGGCTGTCATGTGCCTTTTACTGAGGAGTGGCTTCCGTCTGGCCACTCTACCATACAGGCCTGATTGGTGTAGTGCTGCAGAGATGGTTGTCCTTTGGGAAGGTTCTCCTCTCTTCACAGAGCAACGCTGGAGCTCTGTCAGAGTGACCATCCTTGGTCACCTCCCTGACTAAGGCCCTTCTCCCCCGGTCGCTCAGTTTGGCCGGGCGGCCAACTCTAGGAAGAGTCCTGGTGGTTCCAAACTTCTTCCATTTACGGATGATGGAGGCCACTGTGTTCATTGGGACCTTCAATGCTGCAGAATGTTTCTGTACCCTTCCCCAGATCTGTGCCTCGATACCATCCTGTCTCGGAGGTCTACAGACAATTCCTTGGACTTCATGGCTTGGTTTGTGCTCTGACATGCACTGTCAACTGTGGGACCTTATATAGACAGGTGTGTGCCTTTCCAAATCATGTCCAATCAACTGAATTTACCACAGGTGGACTCCAATCAAGTTGTAGAAACATCTCAAGGATGATCAGTGGAAACAGGATGCACGAGTGTCATCGCAAATGCTGTGATCACTTATGTACATGTGATTTCTTTCGTTTTTTATTTTTAATAGATTTGCAAAAAATTCAAAAAAACTTTTTTCACATAGTCATTATGGGGTATTGTGTGTAGAATGTTGAGGAACAAATGAATTAAATCCAGTTTGGAATAAGGCTGTAACAAAATGTGGAAAAGGTGAAGCGCTGTGAATACTTTCCGGATGCACTGTACACATAGACATTTTTCAATTAAAATACAAAACAGACAATTAAATAGAACAAACTAAATACAAGTACCACTAAAGGTGGTAAGTCAACATGTAGGTTAATAGAAGTATGGGATTTGTCTTGTTATCGATGGATGTCTTATTCTGGATATCTCAATTTTAAAGACAGCTGATAATCTACACTGTTTGTAGTTTTATTGTTCCCATTTATCAGCAGTCACACTTTAATACAAGAGTGCAGGGGTCAAATTCCTCTCCACCACCACAAAGACCCCGGGCCGGACTCCCGGGGCAGGACCAGCATAGTAAACTGGCAACTTAGAAAACTCGGTTTACATATGGAAATATGTGTTGTTTTTAGGTTGGGTCTACAAAGACCTCCCTCCACACTGAAATGCCTAAATAACAAGGAAAAGGCTGAATCACTTCTTCCTTATCTTGTTGTTCACAGCCAACATGTGTTTAGCAGCCAGGCACACAGTCTGTTCTCTCTGTGATTACATACCTGATTCATGCTTTAATTCTTATTTACACTGTTTTTTAGTTATTTGATGAAAGACATGAAAGGAGCATAACACAGTGATTGTATAGCAGTTCAGAGAAGCTACCTGTTAGCCAGTAGAGCAGTACATCCTGTGCTGCTGCACTAATGCTTGGGTCAAAAGATGAGAAAATCTGACAACTGACACATGAATACAGGTTAATGACGACGCCCTTGTTCAGATCAACTGTCCTTGCTCTGACTAAAACACAGGACACGTGTTTTTAAATGCGGATCACCCTCCCCTGGCTGACAACACAAGGGCTGTTGTTCATGGGGAACTCACACATCCACACCAAAACATCTGGTTCAGCTTGACTCGGGTCACAACCCTGCCTGGGTTCCTGATGCTTTGATCCCTCTGCCTGGAACTGTGGGATGGGTATGGACAGGGTATGATTCCCTGGAGACACATTCTGTTGCCTTTCAGCTTTTAAGTGGGGTTGCACTGTGACCACGCAGCAGACATGTTATTGATTGGTCCAAACCAAGGAACCTCTAAAAGAAGGGATGATCATTAGTCACTTATCTCACATTGGTACCAAGCCGGCAATATTGTGTTATTATGAATCTTGTTTTTTTCCCCGCTATGATTGTCTATGCCTACATCCTCGCCGAGTTATCAGTACCCCGATTGGTTCAGGTCCTATACCCTGACCTATTGGCTATCTAACCTAACATAACTAGGTCAATGTCTTACCTTAACCCATCGTCAAGGCTAACCCTCATCCACCTACACAGGACTTACACATGAAGTATTTTACATGCATTAGATTGTCATAGAGCATCTTTGTTATCAATAACTAACCAACCAACCAACCAACCAACCATCAAACTGTTGGCAACGTTAGCCAGTTCTCTCCATTATGTTTCCTTTTATTGTCAGGAGGTGGTGTTAATTGACAAATTCAGAAATGCCTCTATAAATCTGGACCTTTATCAGTTACCGGTTCTTGTGACTTTGTTCGTCAATCAGCTAAGCTAGCATTTGCACTCTGTTTAGCTAACGTTAGCCAGCAATATCTCTATTGAGGAAAGAAAAAATCCTTGTTAATCCATTGAACTGTGAATTGTTTTCTGTTGTGATTTGACGAATAAAAATGAAAATGGAGATCGTTGTCAGTTGTCATGGTGACAACACTCGTCAGCGGGGCCTGGGGCAGTTTGGGCTCCCTGCTCCTCCTGTCCGCATGTTGAAGTGTTCATTGTTTTGTTTTTTACCGTGGTAATGAATCGGTTATCGAGACAGTTTCCTGTGTAAATTATGTCTGGTAAGGTAGAAAAGCAAGATTTAAATGCTGTTCAGTTACCATCAGATCAAACCTCTGGTCTTAAGTCAGACTTAAAAACCAAACAGCACTACTTTTCATAAAGTGGGTACGGAAAGTATTCAGACCCCTTTAAATTTTTCACCCTTTGTTTCATTGCAGCCATTTGCTAAAATCGAAAAAGTTCATTTTTTTTTCGCATTAATGTACACTCAGCAACCCATCTTGACAGAAAAAAACAGAAATGTAGAAATTTTTGCAAATTTATTAAAAAAGAAAAACTGAAATATCACATGGTCATAAGTATTCAGACCCTTTGCTCAGTATTGAGTAGAAGCACCCTTTTGAGCTAGTACAGCCATGAGTCTTCTTGGGAATGATGGAACAAGTTTCTCACACCTGGATTTGGGGATCCTCTGCCATTCTTCCTTGCAGATCCTCTCCAGTTCTGTCAGGTTGGATGGTGAACGTTGGTGGACAGCCATTTTCAGGTCTCTCCAGAGATGCTCAATTGGGTTTAGGTCAGGGCTCTGGCTGGGCCAGTCAAGACTCATGACTCCTTTGTTATTTTAGCTGTGTGCTTCGGGTCATTGTCTTGTTGGAAGGTGAACCTTCGGCCCAGTCTGAGGTCCTGAGCACTCTGGAGGAGGTTTTCTTCCAGGATATCTCTGTACTTGGCCGCATTCATCTTTCCTTCAATTGCAACCAGTCGTCCTGTCCCTGCAGCTGAAAAACACCCCCATAGCATGATGCTGCCACCACCATGTTTCACTGTTGGGATTGTATTGGGCAGGTGATGAGCAGTGCCTGGTTTTCTCACACATACCGCTTAGAATTAACGCCAAAAGTTCAATCTTGGTCTCATCAGACCAGAGAATCTTATTTCTCATAGTTTGGGAGTCCTCCATGTGTTTTTTGGCAAACTCTATGCGGGCTTTCATATGTCTTGCACTGAGGAGAGGCTTCCGTCGGGCCACTCTGCCATAAAGCCCCGACTGGTGGAGGGCTGCAGTGATAGTTGACTTTGTGGAACTTTCTCCCATCTCCCTACTGCATCTCTGGAGCTCAGCCACAGTGATCTTTGGGTTCTTCTTTACCTCTCTCACCAAGGCTCTTCTCCCACGATTGCTCAGTTTGGCTGGACGGCCAGGTCTAGGAAGAGTTCTGGTCATCCCATACTTCTTCCATTTAAGGATTATGGAGGCCACTGTGCTCTTAGGAACCTTGAGTGCTGCAGAAATTCTTTTGTAACCTTGGCCAGATCTGTGCCTTGCCACAATTCTGTCTCTGAGCTCCTTGGGCAGTTCCTTCGACCTCATGATTCTCATTTGTTCTGACATGCACTGTGAGCTGTAAGGTCTTATATAGACAGGTGTGTGCCTTTCCTAATCAAGTCCAATCAGTTTAATTAAACACAGCTGGACTCCAATGAAGGAGTCCAGGATCAGAAGAAATGGACAGCATGTGAGTTAAATATGAGTGTCACAGCAAAGGGTCTGAATACTTATGACCATGTGATATTTCAGTTTTTCTTTTTTAATAAATTTGCAAAAATTTCTACATTTCTGGTTTTTTCTGTCAAGATGGGTTGCTGAGTGTACATTAATGCGAAAAAAAAATGAACTTTTTCGATTTTAGCAAATGGCTGCAATGAAACAAAGAGTGAAAAATTTAAAGGGGTCTGAATACTTTCCGTACCCACTGTATGTTTATATAATACTGAAGGTGTAAAAGAAACAGACAGGGAGCTGCAGTCAGCAAATGTTACAGCCTTTTTAGCTTAATCGGTGTCATGATGTGTATGCTAGCTATCAATAAAGGCTAGATGTCTAGTATAGACTTTAGCACTGAGGCAAACTGCAGGCATTGTAGTATACGCTCAAGTCAAATATTTACCTTCTAATGAGAAGCCATTTTATTGAGTCCAACATGGTATGATCCCGGCCGTTATTTTAATATATTTGGTTCTAAATGCAATGTGGCCAATGATGATATGTTGGACCTGCCCCAGTAAGTTTGCACATACAAGGATTTTGGCTTGGTGATTGGTGCGTGACAGTAAGCACAGTGCAATAGCATTGCACATAATTCAAAATAAAAATATATGAAAATTTACATTTAAATATGATTAACAAACAAATTAAAGGTACATTAAAACAAGTCTGTTATGAAGTTGCAGGACAGAGCCGGGATCTGTTTGCGAACCAATAACAAGGAAATCATATTAACACATTTAGATAAAAGATTAGTCACATCACATAATTTGTTTTTATTTTTCAGTCAGAGGTAAAACAATACATATATTATTAGTGGATTGTAGAGGGACTGGGCAATGTCAACTTTCCATAAAAGTGGAGCCAAAGTCTGGTACCAATGAAAAATGAGAATGCTATACTGATGTAATGACCCTTATTTCTTTTATACATTATTTAGTCCAAACTAGGATGAGCAGATCAATCAGTCTGCTTAATCCAGGGAGGAAATCCTATCTTGAGTCCAGCTCAAGACATTTCATGTACAACGTTAACAAACTATATCCTGGAGTGGTGACATTCAGGGTCTCAACAGGCTTCTGCTTGGTAACATGTCAAGAAAAACAATGTCTATGTTTCTTTTCTTTGCTTCAGGTGAAGCGAGAGGTGGGTGACGTCACCATTCTGGTGAACAACGCTGGCATTGTGACGGGAAAGAAGTTCATGGACGCCCCCGATTCCCTGATTGAGAAGACGGTGGAGGTCAACACCATGGCTCACTTCTGGGTTAGTCTGACTCTGCAGACGGCTAGAACGTCACTACACAGATTAGCTTGGGATCCACGTGATCTCTCACAGAGACCTCATCTTGATTGAACATATGAATTAAGAGGCAGATCAATCAATATTGTACTCTTGTATACTTAATTCATATGATGATAACTGAAGCAAACTTCATCTGCTCTTAAAGACAGTGTGAGGCAGCTTTTTTTTGGTCAAAAACAATCCAGATAATGAAGGAAAATGAAATGAAATTAAATGAAATCCCTGTTTAGGTTTCTCTATTTAGCCGGATGGCTAATGTGTTTTCTGTGTCTCTCTGCTCAGACCTACAAGGCCTTCCTTCCTGCCATGATCGCCAACAATCACGGCCATCTTGTCAGCATTTCCAGCTCTGCTGGACTCATAGGAGTCAATGGATTGGCAGGTGTGTGTTTTCTCCTTCTAAACACATCATTTCACTTATGTTACAGCACCTTTCAAATAAAAAATTCTGGTTCGTAAAAATTTGGAAAATTAGATGAAAATTGGTAGTCTAACAGTAGGACCGCCATTTTTAGTGTCACCCTCATTGTAGTAGGGTTTTTTATTCAGCCACAACACACAATACAATAAATATAGCCTATATACAATCAAGTATACAACATGACTGAAAAGGCATAGGCAGAAGCATAATCCTTATCAATATCAAAACCTTATCAATCTCTCTTATCATATAAGCTACCCTCAAGAAAATAAAAATATATTTCACTCACACTTTAAAAACAATCCAACAATGAGTTGCACATTCTTACATTTATGTTAGCATTATTCCATAATATAACCCCAACAATATCGAAAACTATATTTTACATTTCATATTTACATTTTTTTTTTTTAAGGTCACATTTTAACACATAATGGTAACATTATAATTTACCTTTGCAACACTCACTTTTATTGAAAAGAGCATAATGTATCTCAATGCACTCCGTTAACGTTAGCTGTTTGCTTTGTTATTTGTAATATAGCCAAGCAGGACTTTACTGCCCACAGGCTGCTAACAGCTAACGTTAACTAGCTCTCCTCCCGTCGATTTACAGGTACTTTACCTGGAAATGTCAATAGTGAGTTTACTGCTTCCCATCAGATTTTAGATGCTGTTAGTCTCAAGCCCTCCTGGTACCTGTTGTACTCTAGAGAAATGAGCACTGTCATATTTTTTGAATTCTGGCATCAGCTTTGTACTGATTTGTCCCTCAAGCGAAAATGGCTTTTATTCACATGTTCAGATGCTCTATAGTGTCCCACAGCATTATGTAGTTAATCTGTGGAGAAGAGAGGCAGCCTCTCCTCAAACCCAACATGATCAAAATGCTAAAGTTTCAAAGCTGTTTTGAACAGGAGGACTTTAGAGACATGCTTCATGTCGCTAATAAATAGACAAAAACGTTGTATTATTCTGGATGTTTTTGCTTGAATCCCCCTCTGACGCTCTCGTCGGTGGGAATATTTCATTGGGCTGCTGCCTGCTGGTTTGTTTACCTTGTGCTGCCCAGAGGTTGAGTCATTCACAACACTGAGTCAGAAAACACCTCTGCTGATTTAAAAAAACCAAAAAAAAACCCACTATGAGTCTACAGCTTGTGTACTCGGAGCGTATTGAGCTATGATTAGCATCCACTGACCAGGGGACAATTTTTACATGTAGAGCTGAAGCTTCTCTGACGGAACCTCGAAACAAACACTGGGCCCTAATTTCCTCCAGGGATGTGCAATGGGCTACAGAGCATTCTAAACATTCTGAAGAAATATGATTAATTTATATGTAGAAGACAAGTTTATTTACGTTCATGATCAGAGAGGGCTTAACTCGGGGTCCACCCTTAAAGATCACAGGATTTTCACACAGAAATGTAATTGGTAAGTAGCATAATCAGCTGAATCAACTGGTCCAATTAACTCCAACCAGCTACAGTCTTGGTGTCAACTGAAACTGAGGTCAGTGGAACCATGACGTGCTGCTGATGGGTTAAGAGCATAGAGATAGAGTTTGAGCAGAATGGACACTGAACTGTTTTCTGTTGTCATTTGACGAGAAGAAAAGAAAATAAGGATCGTTGTTAGTTGTTATGGGAACAACTCACCTTAGTGGGATTGTCCTTTAACCCCAGGTGCTTTACAGCAGCTCACTTTGCCTAAAAATGATTTCAAATTTCACGTGTAAACAATAGACTGTATATGAGAAGAGGACGTAGTCATCGTGGCGTCAACAATTGGTTGGTGGACTGCCGTGATGAAGCCTCGAGTTTGGCGATTTGTCCTTCGCCATGTTGTTGTTTTTTGCAACCAATGAACGGAAGTTCACTCGGTAGAACCAGAGTTGCCGCCTGGTTTATGCCTTTATGTTTATGACGATTGAAATAAGAGTAACATTTTTAAGTTTAAGTGCCCAGCTCGCCTGGAAAAGAGCGGAAGGTTGGCTCGTTAGCTAGGTGGCTTGTCCTGCCTTGGAGCAAGTTGAATACAGTTATTGGAGGATGTCTTCACAGCAATATGAAAAAGATAGTAGAGAGGGGATTATGGCGACTTTACCGGCCAACACAAGTGTTAATTGTTTATCTTTTTAGCGTGGTAACAAATTGGGTATCGAGAATCATAGGATTTCACTAGAATTGGCATTGAACATTATGTTTTTAGTATCGTGTCTTCCCTAACGTGATTTATTCAAAGTTTATACATCTGTTGTGTTTCAGGTCAATAACGTAAAAATGTTCTTTGCTAATAAACTTACATGATAGACACAACAGATATTTGTTATAATTTGAAAGCAACAACCTCACTACTAGCATTCATTATAGTGGCGTGTGTGAATGATGACTGGTAAAGTAGAAACCCTTGATATAAATGCACTTTATTTGACCATCCATTCAAAAGTTCTCCTCTGGTCTCAACAGAAATAATAATTACAGATAAATTAAATGTTAAACTTTTTGGTCCTGAATGGGTATAAAGTTGTTTAACGGATGTCATACTGTATTTGATGGCGCTTTACTTTTGACTTTAGTTTAAGACCACCTGAGTGAACAATCTGTTTTAGGACAGAAACACAATTAAGGAAACTGTGAAACAAACAACAAAACTTCTGTAAACACATTTATATAATACTGGCTATAATTCATACGTCTATTCACCACTGAATGTGCAGTGCAGCTGTATTATATACAGTGACATGTTATATAAATATATATGAATATGAATATTACATTAGACTTTAATTTGTTGATACTCAATATGAAATTACTTTAATTATAGGGAACATGTTTTAGAGGAAGCAGGTTGATTGAAATGCCAATGAGCCGATTATTCTGATTTAAAAAAAACGTTTTATGTTCTGCACAAACACCACCATAGAATAATTGAAAATGGTCGGAGTCATTGCTCATTGCAATATGAAAACTGGATGGTAGTAAACATCTACAATACACTGTATGAAATGCATGATGTTACTTTGGTAATTGGAATACAAAACAAAATGAAGAAGGAAAAATCATAACACAACAACAATATAAAAGAGACAGACACAGCGGAAAGATTCCTATAACTATTGGTTGATCACTGGTGCTGCATCATGTAATCAGAGAGAGGGACAGGATGAACTGTCTTTTGAAGTGGCATTGGCCCTTGGGCAGTGTGGTGGCGTTTTGTCCGGCAGGTCTGGCTGGTTAGTCTGCCGTGGACGTTGATCCTCTCAAAGTCCGCTGCACTTAATCCAATGCCCTCGCTTCCTTTTCAAATGTGGATGAATGTATTCTGTCATATTCCATTAATGATAAACACCAAAAAACAAAAACAAACCAAGACAAAAATGTAGCGACATTCATGAGACTACCAGCCGCAGTATGCACATGAGCCACTGTTGCCATAGCAAAAAATCATCCAGATGAAGTCATCGTCTTTGATGTCCATCATGAATAAACTTCCATAGATAACACAGACCTCAGGTTTTTAACTAGTGATTGCCTGGTTGTGCACACATCCCCGCTCTACAGACTCATCAGCCGTTTCCCCTGACACACTTTGCCTAGGAGCGTATTTAAAGCAGTTGCACCATTTGCGATGCGTACACTGGAGTGGAACTGTAGCATCTGTATCTTAAGTCTCTCCAACTATTTAGCTTGTTTTTCTGTGTAAAGGAGGATCTAAACTATATATCTTAACTTAGTATAGTTTAAATACAGTCTGAACTGTGTTTCAATCCTCCCTGTACAGATAGACATGTTCTAACTGTGCTGCACTACAGATAGATATGTGTATGTTCTAACTCCAGGTCTGTGTTATGCCGTCAGTTTGAAGGCTTTAATGATGGACAGAAAGGTATTCACCCGTTTCCAAATGATTTAAAGGGACATTTCACCCCAAAATGTAAAACCGTTTCCTGTTACCTGTAGTTCTATTTATCAATCTAGATAGTTTTAGTGCGAGTTGCCCAGTGTTGGAGATACGTGTGCTGTCTCTCCAATGTAATGGGACTAAATGGCACTAAAAAATACATTATGAAAACTTAACAGCACCGTCTCTTTACAATAAAAGTGTGACCCGGTTACTGAAGAAAATCCAGACCTTGTTTCATGTAGGGATAGGTGAGAGAAGAAATATGTATTTTTGATTTTGGGGTGAACGGTCCCTTTTTAATGTAGAAATAAAAAATAGTGAAATCCCGTCAGGTTACTTAACCTGGTCCTAGGTAAGTAAGGTCAGTTCACTAAGGTATGTTTAGTAAATGTGAACACATTTCAACTTGAACATCTGATCATCTTCATTCTGGGACCTTCTCAATACAGACCAGTCCTAGTTTTATGTCCTAATTTTCTCTTTATGACTTAAATGGGTAGGTAATGGGACTTCTATCTAGAGTAAATTCATCAGTGGAAAGTCATCAGCTGACTCTATTAGATATGATTTTCCTTAGTAGAGAATATTACTATTAATAGGTCACTCTGACTGAGTCGCCCTCTCACCCATATTTGTCGGATGTGAGTGCCTTATCAGTGATTGTGTAATTGAATGTAGCCATGGCACAAGATAATTCCTATCATCTGAATGCTGTTTTTTGATAAGAACACAACATGTCACATGTTGGCACTAGATGAGCACATGACATTGTGTGCTGGCTCACTCTTGTGCAGTGATGTCGGGCTGCATGTGAATGTGCAGAACCAGACTAAACTGACGTCATGCTGACTCTCTGGGGCGTTTCAGTACAGACTGAACACTTCTGCTTTAATCCAAACAGGCTGGCCTCATGTTGCGTGTGTCAGTGTGGATGTGGAAAACAGAGCTTTTGTGGAACGGTGATGCAACCTGCTCAGACAAACACGCTGTGTTCCAAAATGACTTCACCTTTTCCTTTTAGTACATACTGCAGCTGCACCCACAGGGTACTGTTACATGCAGTATGCATTCAATTTGGACATAAAACTCACTGATAACATGGCACCTTGAACTTTGACCCTCTTGCTCATATATATGTGCAGAAGATAATGGGTCAGAATAATCATAAAGCATGCTGGATGGCATACAGCAAAAAGTGACAGCAGGTGGAAGGTCATCCTGGTATTTTTGGCATATTTTTGGCATTTTCTGCATTTGACATACTATGTTTAAGGCAATACTAAATATTTTTCTGGCATACTTAATAATATGGTAATATGGCTATTTAAGTCATGGAGTGAAGTTGTAAAGTCACCTTACCTTCCTCTGAAATCATTCTTTATAGCACAGCTTTTGTCATTAACTTTTTATTTGTTTATTTTGTCAGAGTTTGCACTCATAAAATGGGGATAAGATAAGATAATCCTTTATTAGTCCCGCAGCGGGGAAATTTGCATCATTTTGATCAGCCATGTTCCTATTGGTCTGATGTTTCATGATGGACAGAGTTCTTTATGAAAACACTAGCAAGATGTTTTCTAGGGCCCAGCGATTCACTTCATTTTATTTTCAATTACAATTCAAGCCTCCAACGATTATTAAACCAAGATAGATACTAAACGATTATTTGGCTTCGTGGTGAAAGTGCCCTGCGGCTCAGTTTGTGAGCTTTACACCACGCTTCACCCTGACCCTGTACTCTCTCTTTCTATCTCTACGAGGGAGGGACCATGCTATATGGGTGTGACTTTTTTGTTGTGTCTTTACCATTTATATCTATACAACCAATATGATTATGATAAATTCATTACAAGAGGGCAAAGTTCTTCAGAGTGTCAACCTGTTTTTTGTGTGCTCAAAGGGCACCAAATTTATGTTGATTATAAGCTAACAAAGTCAAACAGTAATCGTGTGTATGATTGTTATCTCATTATTAATCAAAATGATTATGAGCTATTTTGCCATAATCGAGCAGTCCTTGTGTTTTCACATGTGGTCTCAAAGGCGTTTCTCTCACAAGTGCATTTAGTCATTTTAAGTTGTTAACTTGTAAATTACTCACACATTTTCCTCCTCTCCCTGCAGACTACTGCGCCAGTAAGTTTGCAGCAGTAGGTTTTGCAGAGTCTGTGGGACTGGAGCTGCTGGCTACTGGGAAGGATGGCATCAAGACCACCATTGTGTGCCCGTACTTCATCAACACTGGAATGTTCGACGGATGTCTAACCAAGTAGGTCTCTTCACATGACGTTTGACTGTTTTTATGCTTCCACGCTGGAGACAACCTTTCAACCTTTCAATTTTTTCACATTGGCACAAAAGTCCACCTGGACTCAACAATGAACTGATTAGAAGTTGCTGGTCAAAGATCACTGAGACCTCGCAAAACATATTAATTGCCATATCTCAAGAATCTGTTAATTAAAACATTTCACACAAATGTCCAATAGGATAAAACGATGAAGTGAAGACATTTTGGACACAGACATGGTTTGAACTACAACATGTCTGCTTGATGAGGCCAGTTCTATTATTTTAATGTGAAACTGGACAAATAAAACCATAAACTGTATCTGGAGAAATACCATCGGAGGATGTGAGGAAATACAGGACTGTATATTTGAGGAAAGTATTGTTACAGTGTTATTGTTAATAGGGATGTCACAGTACCAGAATTTTAGTAGCGGATACCAAGACCAGTGAAATTCTAAGGTTATTGATACCATTTCGATACCATGATTAAACAACTAAGTTAAACAATAAATCCCATGCTCAACAACTCCTGTATTACAGTGAGATTACAGTTTTGTTTTAGGAAGTTAAACATTTTTTAATTCCCTCACTAATATCAATTTCATATTGCTGTGAAAACGTCTCCTTAAACTCTGAAAACTGGAATATTTCGAGTTTATCACAAAAAACTACACTTTACAAGGCTACATTCGAATACGTCATGATAACGTAATAATTTAGCTTTGCAAACACATTTTTTATCCACGGCGGGGCGCTTTTAGTCTGGAGCCCTGACCGTTCTTAGCTACGGAAAAAAACAAGTACCGTCCTGTTTTCAGGATTTTGTCAGCGCCATTGTATCAAAGTAGCGGCTCTTGTGACATCACTAATTCTTGCAGTATTAACACTGTATTAATACAGTTGCGGTTAAGCATTTTGGTGAGATGTAATGAACGTGGTCACCAGTGGACGTGACCTCTAACGTTATTTGTTAGCATCGCTCTGATGGCTTCAGATGATTGGCTATTATCACCTCAGATTGCCTCAAATGAACCAATCACAAGTTCTCTCCGTCTCCCCTCACATTTGTTTTCTCCGCTCTGTACACACTGTCCTCCACCTCTTTGTTGTTTCCTGCTTTTCTAAATTGCCAAGTCACTATTAAAGAATCATGCAAATGGTTCAAATGTATGTTTTTCTTCAACTCTTTCCTTTTCTCTGTGATCATGTTCAGTCCCCGGCCTAAGCAATAATAGCTCCCTATAGATTTTCAGAGTTCATTGAGGTGTGTGTGTATTTGTCTGGGCGTAGCAGCCCGTACAGAGAGCCATTAAGCAGTAATGGCTGTGGGCTTTTGATCGGCCGACTGTGATGACCAGAGCTCAGAATACCGTCGTGAGATTAACTGACAGAGGAGGTGTATGTGTTTATTTATGTCAATTAGGAGCACGGCTTTATTTATATCACAGACCTGAAAGACCAGGGACCCTCCAAGAAACTGGAACCAAAATGAATCCGGGAAATTAAACTGACCGTATAAAAGGAGAGGGACTGAGAGATAGATTTTTTATGGAGCATGAAATAGAGCAGTAGGATTACAATACACAGACAGACGAGACTTGAATTAATATTAATGCAAAACAGAGAAGGGGGGGGCGGACGTTTTGACGTGGTGCAAAACCTTTCTTTCTCCCTCATGAAGCCCAGTGTTACTGTATAATTCTGCATGAACTAAACTGCAGACAGGATTCTGTGCTATTAGTGACAGACACTTTGCTCTCCACTAAGTTGTTGCTCTCGCTACCAACGTTAGCTGCTTCGTTTCATTCTTCAACATCTCTGAATTCTTTACATGCAATCACGTGACTGTCACAAATAGTTAACTGATAAAAGCACTATTTAAATGTCTAGGGATTAAACAAAGAAGGCCAATTCATTTTTAAAGAGGGCGTAAAAACAAAATGTGAGGAATCAAAAGGACAACGGGTGTAACGCCACAAACCAACCTCCACTATGTCGAAAAGGGATTGTAATTATCTGTAAACTCATATCTCATATTCATGGACTACTTCATTACCTTTGTACAAACCCTGTAAAGAAAGAAATAAAGTATTACATGCATTATTAAGAAACCAAGGTTGAATATCCTGTAAACTATTTGATTTGGCTCCAAAATATTTACTTAAAAATAAGACCTTCTGTCCAGAGTTGAAGTGACGTAAATCAAGTAAGAGTCGAAGAGCTATGATGATGTTATGACATATATGTCGCAAAGATAGCTTTATTATTTCACTCTCCTATATTCAAGTTTCTCCTTTATTCTGTTTTATATCTTCAGTACAAACCAATTCTTTTTCTAATGTCTTACTTCTGAGTTTCACAAAACACAAACTCTACCTCACTCTAACAAGAGAGGAACAACTAGCCCGAGGTCTGTGTGGTGACACTGAGACTGGTAGACATAGGACTGAGAGTGTCTTTCTTTTTTTTTTACCTGCACACACACACACACACACACACACACACACACACACACACACACACACACACACACACACACACACACACACACAGTCCAGGATGTCCTGGGGTCAGGTTTAAAAGGTGTCTGGAGACTTGTGTCCGTCTTTATTTCTGTCTCCCTACCCTCTTCCGTCCAACAGCCCCCCTGAAGCCACCAGGACACATGCTTTATGCCAGCACCAAACACCTGCCCTGTCACTTTCTACTTCTCACCCTGTCACTTTCTACTTCTTACCCTTTTAAACAACACAGAACAATGAATCACTCTTAGCTGCTTCAGATGGATTCAAATGTCTTTGCCATGAAATAATATTTCAAGGAGAGGGTAAATGTAATATAAACAGCGCTGTTAACAGTTGTATTTTCTTTCCTCTTAATCCTTTTTCTTGTGTTCATCAGGTTTCCAACACTGCTGCCAATCCTGAATCCAGAGTACGTGGCTAAGAAGATAATTAATGCTGTGCTCACAGACCAGGTCTTCCTGCTGATGCCCAGGAGCATGTACCTCATCACTGCTCTCAAGAAGTGAGTGTCATATTACCTTTTACGTCCTCTTCCTCATGGCTGCACCGACGTCGCACACATCTGTATTTGTCACACAGTAGTTTATATCTACTGACTCAATAGTGCATAGAACATAAGTATGTCCATTATTGGTGTATGTACTGCATGGTTATGGTGACTACATCCACGTCTTATACAGAGTCTATGGTAGAATGTGTGAGGTTGACTCTGCTGCTCACATGGGTTTTAGCCTAACATCAGGGTCTCTTGCTATTGTTTGATAGTAGCAATGTAAAGAGGAGGTCTGTTAAGCCATTAGTGCAGGTTATAAATAAGCATTATAGCTTTGATACATTTGTCTGGAAACAAATGGAAAAGATTGGTAAGACTTCCCTCCAGACACTTTAAAGTATATAAAAAATACTGTTTTTCACATATAATTAAAAAAAAGAAGACAACTTTGAAAATGGGCTGGAAGCACATCTACTCTTTCTACCTTATTGAGAAATTCTGGATCTGGCCTTGCCAAACCCGCGCTCGGGGGACCAGTGAACTGAAGATTTCCACCCAAAGCTCCTCCACCAGCTCAGAGTCTGTAGCGATTGTCTGGTCCATTTTCTCTATTAGAGGAAAAACATCATGTTTGACTTAGAATCTTTTTATTTGGTTATGTTGTTAGTTAGCAGTGACCAGGCGGCTACCTCCGGTTCTGCTCTAGTGAAGCCAATGCGGAAGTGTCTTAAAACTTGCGTTCTCTCTAAAGACCATCAGGCGGCGACTCTTCTGGTTGTAAAAAGAAGTCAGATTGTATAGAAGTCTATGAAAAATGACTCTACTTCTCTCTTGATTTATTCCCTCAGTAAACATTGTACACATGAGTTTATGGTCTCAATCTCTAGTTTCAAGTTGTCTTCAATACAGCATGATGTTCATTTAGTAAATTATAGTCCATTTAGAGTCAAATAGACCATAAAGGAGAGTATGCTTTTAGGCTGGCTTATTGTGATGAGAGGTTGCTTTTGCTACCAGAGCCGTATACAGCGTCAGAACGTCACTCCTACACATTCCAAATATGTTCACTTCTGTTCAGTGGTAGCCAAGATGGGCTTCATCAGGACAGTCCACAAACCAATGTGTGACGTCACGATAGCTACGTCCACTTCTTTAATACAGTCCATGGCTGTGACACAGCCTCAGTGGTTGTATATAATATCTAGTGAGTTTTTTGGTAGCTAGTGGAAGGAAGCTCCAGGCTCGGTTTCCACCCAAGCACTGCACACGCCATGTTTGCTGTCAAAACTTTCACTATGCTAATGCTAATTTTTCGCCCCCTTTTGCTCCTCTGCATTTTATTCACTGCAATGCACATCAGTAAATACCATGCAGCAGTACTTTTCTGTGCTTTTTTAACATGTTTTGTAGATGAAGTGGGCGGACACACTGAAGTGCAGGCTGCAGAGTGCGTTTACCTCTACAACTACCAGCAGCCATGTCACATGTCATGTCGCTCTTTCATACGTCAGCTGCATTTGCATAATCTTTGCAGTTCTTTGGAAAAACACACCGGCTGAAGGAACCTGGTAGTACATTGAAAAGTAGTCCTGGGACTAAATGACCCTGAACTTCTTTGTTGAAGTGAATACATACAGCAGCCACTCTTGGCAGACACTTTCACACATGAGTATTAATATAAACTCTGTTGTCTGCGGCTAATAGAAGAATTCATTGTGAAAACTTTCTGCATTGAAAATCCCATGGGGCAGTAGCCTATGTCCCAGGGTGGAGGGTGACTCATCCAGACCTTTTCCACTGGCCAGGGGTCTGTGACACCGTGCAATGTGCTTTTGTGCGATGGCCTTGGTTACGTTCGGTTATGTGCATGGCCTACAGATTATTTTTGCGAGGGGATCACAGAGGTGCTGAGTCCAGCTTTTACCTCTGTGGCACTAATCATCTACAACAACAAGCTTCTGTTGGTTAGCAGCTTTCTTTTAGCCCATATTTGGTGTATCCTGTCAGGATGATTGAGATTGGTCCTCTTGACAAATCAGATAATTATGTTTGTGTAACATGGCAATCCACTATGTGGTTGTTTTTCATGTTTCCATCAAGACCAAAGGAAAAGACCATTAAAACGCATCATACATGTAGTCCATGATTCATTTATCCATCCATTCCCTACATACGCCTCAAATCCTGTACACGGCTTTGGTCTTGTATGCCACTAATGTTAGTTATTATTAACTTTAGTGTATAGACAAGCTCTGGTTCAGTGCAAAATCAGCCTCAGGATTAGAATGTCCAACAATACCAGAAGTTGGGGGGGGGTGTTTGTTATTGTTAATCATGAACTGAAAAGATATGTGGGACAGAGAGGTTTTTAAATTCATTTTGAGAAAAACTAGCACCAGTGTCAACATTTATCAGTGGTTATTACAGCCACCTCACTGGCTACCATGGGTTTGATTGATTTACCACATGTTGAAATAGGTTTGTGAGTAGTGTAAATGTAATTTCCCCTTTTGGGTATGTAGCCCACATATCCATATTCATTTCAGACATTTACTTATGTCAATGAAGATGTCTACAATGTCTTGTGGAAATTACTTTTTTGTCTGTTGACTAGTTATAAAAGGAATTGTAGATATCTCAAATATAAGCAAATATTACTATTAAGTATCATCATTTCCACTTGTTATATATTTCAGATATATGAAATCCATTTCTACAAGACATGAGTTAGAATTCCAAGCTGATATATCAATAATTGACTTTGACTAGAGCAATTTAAGATATCCTCATTGCCGCAAATAAGAATTGAACCGTTGAAATTAACAATAACATTGTGACAGGTGAAAAGTGAGTTGAACATATCATTAATCCGAATTGCAACTAGTCAAAATAACATTATGGACAATTGGCTTGGAATAACAACATGTCAAAACTGACTTTAAGAAATTAATTGTTGGTATCAAGAACATATTGACCAGTGAGTAATGCATAGTAGATATCATAAATTTAGAATTTGCATCCAGTCAAAATTACATGATGGATATTGTGGCTTGGAAAACTAATCAAAAAGCAGATGTTGTTATCTACAAATTGCTATTTTTCATTAAGTGTTTAAAGGGCTGTGTGTTTGCGGTCTCCTTACTTTGTTTAATACAGTCCATTTCAGATGGAGAAACTCAAGATTTAAAATGAAAAGAAATAAACACAATACAACTTGAAGAGGTAGAGCAAAATACTGTATGGGCACTGCAATCACACTGATCAAGGACTCATCCGCTAGCACTACTTGGCGTCAGCCTTGGAGAACGCTGTTATTATGGTGGTTGTGGCTTCAGCACGCAGCACTCTCACAGCCGGAGGAAAGCTTTTCAGGAGGATCGTTGTTTTCTATTGATTTACATGGACAATGCACTGTAGAGCAAAGCTGACAGCGAGCATATCTTTGACCTCACACAGTTTGGTCTGCATTTAACATAAAAGAAACTCTCACTAAAACTAAACCTGTTTGAAATGCCATCAATAGATAAAAAGAAAAGCTCTCCAGGTCATTTGTCAGCATGACTCGGCAGACAAGTTCTATAGTTTGACAAAGGCTTGCACAGGTGTTGATGGAATATGAGTGTCAATTAAATAAAGGTATGTCATTTGTCATATTAGGTATAATTGAGTAACTTAAATGCTAAACTAAAGTGTGCCATATTATTGCACCTTGCAAAAGCACTTATTGAGTGGTATTAATTGTTTCATAAAGATTGTTTATTTTTTCATAAATCTGAACAATGTGTATTTATGATGAATTAGTTTGTAGCACTACTATCACTATGGATAATATGAAGTAGGGTTGGGAAAAAATGGCCAAAATCTTCATGGCATTTGATTTGCATAGTTAATCTCAAATAAAGGCCTGGGTCTTTGATTCCCTCAGTGGCAGAGAAAACTACAGTAGGTCTTTTTTTTGCGACAGGCTTATACTAGTGACCCACCTTATTATCTAGTTCCCCTGTTCTTCAGTCAATGCAAACATATCTTCTTCCATGTTTACATGCTGTCTTGATAAATTCGGAACTAATTCCATCAGTACAGAGTCACGTTAGACGTTCCCCCTCTCCTAGCAGCCTTTATAGGCTTTTTAATGTGAACAAAGCATCCGGGAGTTTCTCTGAAGGTAGCCTAACATCGATCAGGACTGCGGCAAAGATACTTGCCTCCATTAAGTGATAAATAATACATTTCTTGTAGCCTAGCATGTCATCATATTACCAAGCCTTTCTCCTGCAGATTGATGTTATGGAAAAGTTGTGTTCAGAAAAACAGCGTTTCTCCAGTTCCATTCTGTCTATATGGTCTTTGCTTTTCACTCCTCTCAGTGCAGTGAATAAATCTGGTTGACACTGCGCATGCTGAAATTGACTCACATTCTCAAGCATCACTACAAACTGATAGATCCCACATCCTGCTTTCAAAACAGCCACGAGCGCAGTTATGGCACAACTGTGCGTAGGCAGTTTTGATAAACGTCCTCATTTATCAAAGCATAACCTGAGGCCCATCTCAGCTGGACCTTTTCTTTGACTTCATCAGTGTGCAGTGATTCACTGGGCGGTGTCAGGGTGGTGTTGTGGACCTTTTTCAATCATCACTTCACTTTCAAAGGCATTTCACTTTAGTCTATTTGTCTTTTCTAAATGCCGTCCATTTGTTTCCCTCATCATCTCTATTCACATTTAGAGTTTAGGTTAATTTAGTTATACAATCTTTCATCACAAGTAGAGGGGGACATAAACAGAGAAAGGAGACCCAGATCCAATGAATCACAAAACCAAAGAACAAATTTGAATAACAGACCAATATCAGCAAGTATAAAATAAAAACCCATTACAAGGGAACAAATGGTAGGAAGCATGGATGGTTCAAGTGAAAGACAGAGGCTGGGAGACAAGCAGTGAGTGCTGTGCAGAACATTAGAGTTTATGTAATGTGGATAGTGGCAATCAGTGAAAGCATATGAGACTGAAAACTGGAATTGATGTGGAACATGGGCTGGTGCCAGTGGCTGGAAAGGTAATGGAAGCATCCACAACTGGTGTGAACACGACGATCAGTATCTGTGCGAACTAATTCACATTATTGATTACATTATTGATTACATTATTGATTACATTATTGATTTATCCTTGGAATGTTGACAAAACAGAAAGTAGTCCCTAGTCCCAGAGGATTTGGGGCCTTTGGCACACATTGGTAATCCAGCCTTGGGTGTCAAGAAAAAAAATCCCTTCACTCCATGATTTTGTCGTGGCACTCCAATGTTCTCCCAACGATGCATCAGCCTCCCCTCACCTTCATTCTCCATCTTCAAAGTACATCACATGCCATTAAGAATATATATATATATATATATATATATAAAACATAATCTTTAAGTGGTGGGGCAAAAGCATCAAGGCTCTTATCTTCTTCTGCTCTGAAGTGATTCACAAAATTGGTTCTTTCACATCATTAAAAAATGTTCCATGGCTTAAGCATCAATATATTATTACATTGACTGGCACTTGAAGAACCACAGGTAACAACCTTTCCATTTCATGCATTTTAATTCCTTGTATGAACCTTGCGCCTACATTGCCCTAAATTAAACCTGACTGCCAACAGTTCAGTTGGGGATTTGTGTGTGTTGTGCTGGTAGTTACTAATGTAGCCTGGAGCCTCCAGCAGAGCTGAGCAGGGGATTCCAGAGGTCTGGTAAACTCCCTTTTTTTAACTCCACACGTCCAGATTCTTTACTTTTCTAACTTGTAGTTTTCAGACTCGAGCGACATTACTGGAAACACTAAATGTTTCTTACTACTTTAAAAAAAATATGCAGTAGAACTCCCCAACTGGAGACAGAGTTTGATCTGTAAAAATTGGTGCACTTCCCCTTTAATAACATTATAGCTTGTCTTCATTATGTGGACTCAATATGGTGATATTTTAAGAATACTACAACCTATGAGTGTTTACTTTGCAGTGGAGCACTGAACTCAAGTCCTAGCAAAAGAGCCGACCAACCAGCGCACACTGCAGGACTTTAAAAAGTCCAGAGTTCCAACCAACTGGCTGTGGTCATAAAGTATTATGTAGTATAATTTCCCAACGCTCTTAGAAGTAAGGGCTCCAAAAGGGTTCTTCTTGAAGTGCTTATGTTCTTCCCAGAACCATTTGTTTCTGAAAACTATAAACAATCTACCTGCATTTCCCCCTTCATTGACACAATACTTAATGAATGGATCAATAAAACAAAGGATGGATTAAAATACATGGATGGATTCGTGGATGTGGGAAGAAAATTGCTGCACACTCAGAGCAAATTTAAGGTGATACATTTACAAATGTCTCCAAATGCAGAGCTTGGCTGAGTACAAACTGGAGAAACACCAAGCAGAAGGAACAGAGACATAGTAAATCAACCTACTGAGTTTTCCAGTAGAAAGCCTTCAGTCAAACAAAACACAGGCCTTAAGCTGCCTTTTCTACAGCCATCAAGGACTGACTGTTTTATGGAGGCACCGGGTGACTTTATGGCAGTGGGCACAAGTATCTGGCTGGATGCGACTTATGAGGCGTGATAATATTCAGATCTGGAGCTGTTTTTCATAGCTGAACACGTCAGTTACAAGTACACCCCACCAACAATAGTGATTTCAATTGCCGTTTTATTTGCAGGTGTATGCATAAAACAGGTGTTTAAAACAGCATGATATGGAGCTGAAACTGATAATTCTGGTCATCTTTTCAATTCATCCCTGTTAAATGAGCCTTCTGACCATACTCATGGTTTTAAATGAACCCACAACACGGCAATGCAACTGTGGGGTGCTGATCAGTCGGAGTGTGTATTGTCAGTTAAAGGTTTACTCTTTGACTGACAATACATGCCACATCAATACTGACCTTCTTTTTGTCGCTTGTGAGTCCCCTACATTTATGGGAGTGTGATCAGTGGAGCACCCCTTTAAGTGCACAGCCTTGTTCAAGATTATTGATAAAAGATCTCATATCTTTAGGGACCTAAAATTATGTATTTGTGTATTTATTGTGTTTATGTGACCATTGATTACAACCTTCCATTAGCACATGGGGTGGACATATGTTAGAACTTCTGAGTGAGGCTCATGTAAGGTTTCCTGTCTTTAGCATTGTGTCAACCCACAGGGTATCAGTCAGTTTCCTGTCAATTAGTTTCAAACTGTGACTGCTGTTCCTTTCATCTGATCAGTGTGTCTGTGTCCCAGCTGATAGGGTTGCTAATTGGTATTCCCTCTAATATGACTGACCTTTACAGCAGAGTTAAAGTCATTTTCTCCCTGATGTTGTACATCGCCATTTCTTCCCTGAAGGTAATGACAATGTGGTCATTATTATTTACTGGATTTGGAGTTTGGTGAAAGGACAGTAGAGTATTTGAAAATAAGAAAAGGAAATTTACAAATCCCTACATGCAATACATGTTTAGGATGTTATGGTTTGGCTTTTGTTTCTAATTGTAGTTCAGGTCCACCTCTTTTGGTGTAAAATTGAATGTGAATGTGGACTCTGGCTCCTGTGCTATTTGGACGATAAAGCAAATATTTTTACAGTACACATCACATGCCGAAGCTCATTTTGTGGTTGTTCACAATAACGGGGTATTTTTGTTACACGGCTGTTTGTATCATCGTGCTTGTGGTGGAATTATAAATCACACTCAAACAGCCTGATGAATCATTACACTTGATTTTGTGACAGCGCTTAAAAGTGTTAAAAGACTATTAAGTCTTAATTCGTTAAGATCAACAGGTCATTCATTTTTTGCCCTGACAATTGCTGTTTACTTTCTTTATTATTATTTAAAGAGAAGCTTTGAGCTGCAGGCTATCCCTAAGCTACGCTGTTGTCATGAGCTGCAGGTCCACATGAAGCTAACCTGATAGCTTTTAAGGTTTATTGATTAGTTTTGTGACAATGTAAAAGGGTTTTTAGATGGACTGAGCTTTTACAGATAACTGCAGATTGTTTTTATTAAGTGTTACACACTTCACCATATAAAAAGCGTCAAATAGAAAAGAGAAAGCTAAAATATTAATGGTAAAATGGTGCCATCCATCCATTCTCAACAGTGAAATCTCCCAGCTGACCGCCCAAAGTGAAAAATGAAAACACTCAAACATAGCAGTGAAGGAAGAGAAGACACTTATGAGTTCCTCCTGGGTGGGTGCGTCATTGCAAGGAGAATTGCACTCTAAGCACTATTCGAGTCAACTCCCCAGGGAAGTAGTCAAGCAAACGAGACCACGGTGAAGGAGCTCCCATTACCCCGTAGAACTGTGGGTTAGAGTCACCTACTTTGGGGGAAGACCTAGAATGAAATATCCAGAGTCCCTCTTAACCCTTACCCCAAAGACCAAACCCCTCAGCAGTATGGGGCAGGGACTTTAAATGTCATAATTTGTTTCCAAATTGCTCAGTCTTCAGTAACAAAGAGCAGATTCAAACAACAGTATCAGGGTCTCCTTGTTGTAAAGAAGCCAGCCACTCCTACTCCACAATCAAGTCCATCCCATCCCCCATCCTGCTGCAAAGTGCAGGCATTAGACTGAGCTGGATACCTTTCAGCTTTTAGACTTGTAGGTGTGTGTGTGTGAGGTCCAGACATGGTCCAGACATCAGGCAGTACCAGTCCCCTGACCCCCACTGTGAACAAAGACCTGTGATTACTTGACAAGTGGCCACATTTCTGTTCGACATCCCAATGACGCTGATTGATCAGGGATTGTCTGCTACTCTAAGGGCCGTACCCAACACTGAGGTTACCAAAGTCCAGACCTCTGAATATGGTATGTATGAAATAAAAGTATTGAAATAATTGAAAAAAAAAAAATTGACTTTGTTTGGTGCTGCACATATATTTACAACGCCAAGATCACCTGCTCGCTCATCTAATGACTGGCATTGTGATTGTGTGTGAGTACAGATTAATAGAGAAACAGTTGAACATTGGCCATCCATCATGATGCACCTTACCGTCTCGTGGATGACGGTAAGGTTAACGTATAAATATCAACCGACCCTGTGTTTACCTTCATCACTGGGACTGACGAAATGAAAAGACTTGTCAAACAGCTTTGGTAAGGGAAGAGATGCAAAAAAGAAAGAGAGAAGGTGAAGGGATGAGAGAGGAAGAGTCCATAGAAAGGTACAGACAGTGAATGCAGAGGGTGTGAGGCAAGAAAGAGTGGAGGACGAAGCACAGTTTTTGGACCTCTGTATTTCTAAAACTCTACCCTGCCCTCCTGTCTTTATTCTTTTCATGTCCTTCCATCATCTTTCACTCACTCATCTGTACTCCTCACCACTTTCTCAGATCAGCATCATTCCTCCTCTCTCCTCATCATTCCTTTCACATTCACAGTATTCCTCATTTCTCTCTTCACCTTTTTTTGCTGTGAAGATTCTCAGATTTCGTATATTTTGTCAAAGATATTGCTCACTTTATAGTTTGCTTAAATGTTTATGGAGATATGAGCTCTTGCTAGCTATGCTCTGCTAGCTCTTGCTCTTGCTAGCAGAGCATTGACATTTTTTTTATTTTGATTGGATGGACCCAGTAGTAGAGGTGAAATGCTGCCCCCTATTTGTTTGGATGTATTACACGTTGCATCTTTAAGGACACAGTTTTGTGTAAACATATTGTAGTTTTGATACCAGCAAACACATCATTGACTGAAGTTCAGTATAAACTGAGACAGCCTTCTTAAGAGTCATGTGGGCAAAGTCGCGTTGACTTCATTTCCTGCAAAGCAACAAATGGGACTCTGCATTTGCTCCAGTAGGAGGAAGGCAATGCAATTTGCTCCCATCACTTACCCCAAACTGACTCAAAGGGTTTAATATCTTTGATCCCCTCTGTGCTTCATCGGAGTTGTTTTGCCCTTTGAATACGTTTGATAAGAGACGTCTTCTATCCGTGTTCTTTTTTTTGTCTGGTCCATTTGTCTACAGACAGACGCCATTATTCTCCATTAGAAAGCTTCTCCTCTCTGGAACACAGCTTGCACAAACGGGGCTTAGTGCCTTGCCTGTCACCTCTGTTCATTTTACATAAAAAGCCATTGTGCTCAAGCTTTTAATAATGTGTTGTTGTATTATCCAGCCTTGTCTCTGCTTGCTCTTTGAAGACAAAAGAGTTGTCGTTATTCATCCAGAAGCTGCTAACTGCGGCTCATTGAGGAAGAGATGCAGGGAGGCAGTTTTCTGACTCTAACAAATGATTTAACATTAGCACAAATATGTTGCTCCATTAGGAACTTCATTCTTATTGCTCCTGTCACGTTTGAATCTCCTTGGCCTATTTACATCAAGCACCTCCATGGAAACAGCACAATCATGGCAAAAACAAGAGAGATCTAAAACATATCTTTTGTGCAGTATCACACAGTTATAATGCAATAAAGCATAAAATAGCAAAAACACAAGTCCCACATGCTATATATGTTGAACGATTTACATTTTTACCATCTCTACTCACAACCTTACCTGTCCCCTCTTTAAGGGGTCACTGAGTTTCACTGAATTTTTGTCACGAGTGTTGGTCTCAGCCAAGTCAATCATGGCTTCATAGTTTCACTGAGAAGCGCAGAATAAAACATTTCTTATATCTGGTTAAGGCTTATTTTTTAGCGAAATTTGATATGAGACATGTAGAATAAAGTGTTTCTGATGAAATATCACAGTGTTAAGCTTTGGTTTGGTTGCTTTTTCTGATGACCGTTCGTCACACATGATGTGTTTAAGGACTGTCAGAAAGATGTAAATCTGATGTCTATGTCAGTTATTACAGCTTCTGGCTAAAATAAACGGTGTCGTTTTTGGGATTGTTAAAAAAACATGCTTTTCCATCCAGCCTGTGGGTTTTGGGATTCAGACGGTCAAAGTGGGTGTTTCAAAATGGGAATTTCCACAGTCAGATGATGCAGAAGTTACCCAGAATCAAACATTTCCCACTAAAAGGTGTTTTTCTACAGAGATGTGAAGGGGGAGGAGTTGCTAGTTAACAAGTTGTTTTTAATAATAACCACTTTAAACACACCTTTCAGTTGAGTTTTAAACAGGCCCTATTATGCTATTTTCCGGCTGCATGTTTTTATCTCGTTACAGTTACAACATGTTTACATGCGTTAATGCTCATAATCGTCCTTGTTTTTCTCATCCTGGCTGTCCAGCAGCACCTCTTCTCACCCCTCTCTCTGAAATGCTCCATTGTAGCGCTTGCTCCTCCCTCCAGAAAGCAAAGTCTGCTCTGATTGATCAGTTAGCCCACTCTGTTGCGATTGGTCAACGTTTCACATTTCAAAAAAGTCTTCCTCCGGAGCTTCAGCTCCGTCTTTCTCTTTTGTTGTTTGAGGGCCAAACTAGCCGGAAGGAGTTTTACGTCACTTCCGTAACATTGTGACCTCATAGAGTTACAGAAGTGAAGGAGAGAATTCAATGGAGCTGTTTCAGGCAGCTCAGGAGCTTCTGAGGGGGAGGGTAACTCCTTTTAGGCGTGGACTTCAGGTTTTACACTCTACGGACCTTTTACATGTACAAAAATGTATATAGCACACTAAAGGAGAGGACACAAAACCAGATGAAAATGTGTTTGTACAATGAACTAAATCCAATATGCAATGACGTCACGACAATGTGAAAGGTAAAAGTATTATCACCACTCAAGTACATGTTGTAAACAGTCATTATGTGTCACTCTGCAGGAATATAACTTAGCATAATTACAGCAATATCTGTTTATTGTGGTGCAGCCGAGTGTACCTTTCTAAAAAATATTGCTAATGATAGGACTCAGAGCATCATTAAACTTCTAATGACATATAAAAGCTTTTAAAGGTTATTCATCAAATAAAATCAATAAGAAATGCAGCATAGAATAAAGTGATAACGGTATGTGATATAGAAATTAAAAAGATGGAAACAGATTAAAATGCAGACATGCAAATGCTCTGTGGATGACGTCTAAGTAAGGTACTTTTAAAGTCTATGGAGTCCTCTCTCCCATGCACTTGAAGTTGTTTCTAAATCCAAACCCAACTCCTGACCTGAACTAGCAGACACGCACTGATCTGAATTCTCTGTTGTGTTTCCTCTCCACAGCGTCCTCCCCATGAAGCAGGGCATTCTGCTGGGCCAGTACCTGGGAGCCTTCAACCTCATGGACACATTCAAGGGACGCTCAAAGAAACAGGAGTGAGCGAAGGAGAGAAGAGGTGGAGGAGGAGAAGGAGAAGAAGTCAAGGGTGACTGACATGGAAGGAGGCACATTTTAATCTTAATGTTCCCATAATAATACAGATTAGGGCAGAACAGCAGTGGCCAAAAATTGGATTGGAATTGTAGACTTTACCTCCTCTTTCATTTCAATGGTTCAGTCTCTCTATATCTCACAGTGTATAATCCATCTTTAATATCCTTTATGTACTTGTTTTTAACTGGCATTGTCATTCGTTGATTTTATGTTATTTTATTTATAATTATATTATAATTTGTAATTGAATAGAAATATTATTTCAATTATAAATAATGTCCTCTTAAATTCAGCCAGCCGGCGTTCCTAGTTTTTTCGTGCTCATTGAGAATCAATCCTGATGATGGCATCCACAAAAAAGTCAATCAAACTCACTGACAGCGAGGTGGAAACATCAAGTCAAAGTGAACGTCCCTTCTCTACATCTTTATTATGTGTCTGTTTTTTGTGGTGTGGCCTTCCATAGGAAGTGCCAAACCATTGAAACTGAAACCGGAGCCTCAAGTACAGCTGCTTCATAAACGGTGACAGATGGAAACAATACAGAGTGGGGTTTTAAAGGAATCTCTGCTTGTAGGAGGATAGGTCCCATTGTTCTCTTCTGTTCATGACTGGTAGAATAACAGTGACAGTCTTCCAATGTTGTCTAACTGTAGAAAGGACTCATTGTCTTTTAGATATCAAAAAATACAAAGATCCAGCATTATTGAATGCTTTTTTATCATTAGAAACAGCTTCTGTCTTTACCACAACAGAATCCGGTTTACTGTGCATGATGCCCATCAGAACCCTGATCAGACAGAGCGCTTTTTTGCAGTTTTCTGTATTTAAAAAAAAATGTGTATTGTTGCCAGGCAACTGCCAAATGAGTGCTAACATTAAGCTCAACACAAACCATGAACTGTACGACACCTAATAGTTAAAAGTTTGAGTTAATGAAAACCATTCACCCGAACATCCTTCTGTTTTCTGTTCAGATAAGAGTAGCTATAGTCGGTATTCAGTAAAAGTCACCACATTGGCATCGCCTTTCTGCTGAGTCAAATGAAATCAAATGGAGGCGTTCAGGACGCACCTGCAAATACACAAAGCGCGAAGAGCAGAAAAACTCCAGGCGCTCAGCAACTGCATAAAGCAGCTCACAAAACGCTTCAGTCTTATTTTAGACGAAGACAAAAACACGCTCTGTCTGATATATCAATATACACTTCTTACAAAAACTGGATATTTTTTGATAACGTAGAAAAGAAGACACTGCGCTGACATTAAGTAATATTCTGTTAAAGTGTCATATTAGCACTGCTGTGAATGTAGCCATAATAATAATGTCTGTGGGGTTTTAGTTTTGTTGTTGCTAAGTGTTTTTCAGTCCACATCATATCAAATGTAAAAAAAACAGGCTCTTGTACTCAGGAACCGTGAACTAAAATATTTTAGATATCTGATACCTCACCTTATACAGTTTGGACCACTTAAATGTTCTCATTGTTAACATGTTAGCTGTTATTAGCTAGCATTGTAATAGCTAGCCACATACTAGCATGACACAGCTAGCTAGAGTGGAGTTGGGCTGCTTTTGTTTTTCTTATATTTTCCCCATATTCCTGTTGCAGAGTTAAAAAGCTTTGAGATTAGCACAAAAAAATGCTAGTTGACCTTTACCTACATCCGCTCCCTCTTCATTCCTCTTTTTTTACCTCAGGGGTCATCTAGCTAATGCTAATTTAAGAAGCTTCAAAGCTCTTTGGTTTACTAGCAGCACTTCTGGTTTATGAAGACAGTATTGTCTCACTGGTATGTTCAGCAGGATTTGTGTCGGTTTCCTTTGGATGAAAAAAAAACTTTCCAAACCTGAAGTCTTAAGTTTTTGAAGTACTATGCATTTATTTTGCACTCAAAATATTTTCATTTCCACATTAGTGGACCTGTCATTTACCACCACTTTCAGTCTGTAACGGTGATATTATAAAGGTTATAATATATATGAGTACATAAACTTTGCATTAATTAACGATGTTCCATTAATTAATATGTAATATGTAACTGATTGCCATCATATGAATGTATATCATTTGTAGTTGATGTTTTTTATATTGAACACAACTTAAATACTCATCTATCTATATGGAATAGGTTTTAATTAAGAGTAGCATATTTTGCCTTAATCAAGAAATGAATGAAGAAAGAAACACGTGGAGATATATGTATCTAAAGGTACATTGGGCTGCATCTCAGAGCTGTCTAACAGTTTGAGTGTAAACTTCCTGGAACTGCTTGATAATTTTGATCAATAAATTCCCATTTCAAATGTTCTACTCCTGTGTTTTGAGTCTCTGGTTCACACTATGACTGAAGTGAATTACCTTATGCCTACAATCTTTCAAGTCTTGTTGAAATGATAAGAATTGAAGGAGCACCTTGGTAGCTCAATGGTAAAAGCGCACGCCCAACTGCTCAAATCTGTTGTTGCATGTCATACCCTCCTCTCTCTCTTCCCTGTTTCCAGTCTGTTTTTTCACTGTCAACAAAAAATGACAATTTATTTCATGTTGTTTACGTTGTAATTTTACAAAAATGAGTTTGAAGTCCTAAGTCTTCAATGATAAATGATTGTCATTCTATTTCTGTTTTCCTTTGATATTCGCTTTAATCGACTGCTTTTTTTTTTTTTCTTTAAAAACCGCAGCCCCAACCACACACCACTGTTTTTCTAAGAAGATGGTTTAAATCTGTTTTTTTTATGCTTTGTTTTTTAAATAAAAATCTGAAGGAATAAAAAAGTAAAAAAATACTGCAACCTGCTCACGTATAAGCATATAGTAATTCAGTATATCTAGAAATTAGTTTGATTGTCTCGTCTGGAAGTCAATGGGTTTTTTGAATGGGTTTTTGGTTAGGTGCCTGAAATAGGGCCCGTGGTTAACACAAGCTGAAGAAAAATCACATGATCAGCACTCAGCCAATGAAATGAGTGCTTATGCAGTTTTTGTTGCCTTTATTTCAAAATAATTCAAGATAACTTCTTCAAAGATTGATTGGACCTCCAGAGTTCCTGGTCCTTCTTTCTTATCTGATTCCAGGTGTGGCCCAGTCTCTTGATGTCTGCCTGATGATCACGTCGCCAGGTGCTTCTTGGCCGGCCTCTCTGTTCCTCTTCCTCTGTAGGTTCCAAGTCCAAGCTTGTCTGGTGGTGTTTGACACACTCGTTTTCATTGTTCATCATCTTCAAATTCCGTCTGCTGCTGGTAGTTGTGTCTTCGTCCACAGATCATTATGGCTGATCTTGTCAAGCCAGTGGATATTAAGAATTCTGCTTAGGTAGTTGTCGATAAAGTTTTGCACTCTGCTGGATACGTCTTTGTTATTCCCCAGGCCATAAAGCAGCACAGAATCTTCATTTGACTTAAAGATTCTTAATTTCCTATGTTGCTGTATCCCTCTAGAGCTCCAAATGTTCTTCAGCTGTGACTCTACTTCCCTGTTTGTCAGTGATTCTCCCAAAGTAGGTAAAGGACTCTCCCACTCCAAGCCTGCTACCTTCCAGTGTGATTGGTTCAACGCTGGTTGCATTCATCCTCATGATCTTTGTCTTTACCTTATGGACGTTAGGTCCTACTTGAGAGGATGTAGCTGCAAGTTTTGTGGTCTTAGGTGACAGTACAGCCCAGTTGTCTGCAAAGTCTAGAATGCAGGTTTTCAAAGTCTGAGACTTTCGGCCTTCCCTCAGACAAAGCTCAGGATAAGGCAACCCCTCAGCCCCTCTTAGTTTATTGGCTTAGCCTGCTCAATTCTTGGATGTCTATGGGATCATGATTAGACACTCAACAATTCAGCCAAGATAGTGTTAAAGAAGGTCTGTCCTAAGGCTTTCATTAGTATCTTACTCTTACTTAGTAAAGTTCCCCAAAACTACTGTATCTCTGAACTTTCTCTTTCACATTTGGGCTATATGCTATCACGGAGCCCATCGATTAGCGGTCTGACGACAGATGAGCCTCTTCGGGGCAAGCTGCTATATTTCTGGGGTTCCAGTGTGGCCAGCAGATATCTGGGTCAAGACTCTTTTTCCGAGCTCTGTTCATTGTTTACAGTCCAATCAGCAGTTTGGAGTTCGAGTTGAAACGACATGTACGACCAGATTATTTCGCAATTTGCCAGTTTACAATCTGATTTTAAACCAATGAAAAGCTAAATTGTCGTCAGCAGTAGCCAATGTGTTTCCAGATTATATTTCAGCCAGTGAGTTCAGCCTTATTGCTCTCCACACAGACTGTTTACCTGAATTCGACCAAAGCCTGCTCGAACTGAATTGATTAGTCAATACTACTGGACTGCAAACGGAAACCTGAACGCTTCCTTCATTGATTGCTCTTCGAGTCTTTCCAGTATAGCCATTCTTGTTGAGGTTCAACAGCTTAGTAGCCATTCCGCAATGTCTCAAAAGCTTCCAGAGGGACACTAGTTCAAATCTTTTCTCTGCAGTTGGTGTAATGTAATTAGTAGGAGATGGCCAGCTGATGAAGATAATTTGGCCGAGTAATATTTGAACATAAAGTGAATTTGCAGGAGGGTCTGAACAGTGTGAGGGTGCCTTTCACAGTGAAAGGCTCTCTCAGTCAGAGAGGCAGGCCTTACAGGCTTTCTGTGATTGAAACGTTACACAACATCATTTTGACAGCCATTGTGTTGAGGCATCCCGCCTGCACGCCAGCGCTACGTTTAAAGGAAAGAGTACAAAAAGACTGAGTTGTTTCAATGAAGATTGATCCGCTAAGCTCTATGTTAGTATGTAATGTTCTCACTGTTTCTATGTGATGCTAATCTCATCACAATGCCATTTTCTGCCATACCTTTTACTTCAAAACTGTGTAGTAAACTTTTTTAAAACTTTAAACAATTATTTAAGTCTTATCCATACAACTAAACTGTCAAACCATCATATATCCTTTGATTATATATAATTATACTATAAGACCTGTAAAGGTTGTGCCATGCTCTCTCTCTCAACTGACTGAAAAGAAATACACTCAACTAATTATTCTAATTTAAAAAACAACAACAATGGAGCCGGAAAATGTGGTATTTAATCTGACATAGGTCATTTATAATTTGAACACTAGAATGTATTAAATAATTATCTGCACAACTTAGAAAGGGTTAATTTATATAACAGGCTTATGATCGTCACTTAAAAGTGTTCATTGGGAGAACCTCACCAATCATGCAGAGCTTGACCCTCCGCTGCTACTCTGTCAAGCTGTTAGAGCTACCATGGAGCCCATACTGTCACTAATTGCAATCCCTGAAGAAATATCTTATTTATGGAAAAACAAAAAAGCAGTTTCAAAAAGAAGCAGACAGAAGGTTCTAAAATATGTGTTTGAACGATATATCCAGGATGTCAAACTGATATAGCAGTTAAACAAGTTAAAGAGATGAAGATAGAAGCTAAAGCTACAGATCACAGTGTAAAAGAGAACCACCACATCACCTGGTGATCAATACAGAAGACAATGAAATGAGGGAACAACACTGTTTCTCTGTATTCACTGTTACAATCATTAAAGAGCTAAAGCAACATGTGTATACATTCAGTATACCTTCAGTAGCTAGAGTAGCATAGAAGTGCTAACGCTCATTAATTATGTACTAACGTACTCTGCTAATGTTAGCTCCACAGGTCTTTACGTAGAAACATAACATTTTAGAAACCTATATCTCCTTCCAACCTCTCTGGGTAACGAGTATCACTATCGCATAACGTTTAACTATGACGAGCTCTAAATCCATTAAACCAGCCTGAACATGAAGAACATCTGAAACTACTGATGAGAATCTGTGGAGCAGATATTACTTCATGTCAGCGCAGTGTCTCCTTTTCCACGTTATCAACCGGCTCATGAGTGGCACCATGTGTGGATAATGGGAAGCTATTACATAGAAGCGACCCACTACAGAGTCACATCACTAATAGCATTAATAAAAAATCGAGCTTTGTTTCAGAGCTGAGCTGTTCTTCATCGTGAGCTATTTAAACCAAACTGATGTCCATGCTGACTGAGAGTAGATGAAGAGGCGGGGGCGGTCTCTCTTAGCTGGACTGCTACTGGCATCCTGTGGAACCATTCTGAACAACAACCTTGTTTGTTGTATGTCTACTTAAATAATAATCTCATTACCTCACTCTGTTTTTGCTTCAAATACGCTCATATAGCATGGACCTCATTTGGTGGTTTTGAATTAAATACAGTTTGTTTTGTCAGAATTTTAAAAAATTACTTTTTATTTTATAATTGCATTGCTTTGACACAAATCATTTTTTTACAATTGCTAACACACATTTATATCTGAGATCACTTTTTTGAACTCTTCAAATGAAGCTTAGCGGAAGTTTATTCAGAAATACTTTTATGCTTCTCAATTATTCTCTATTTCCCTCTCTTCCAACTTAATCAGCTGACTGGGGGCTCATTAGGGCCTCCTGAAGGAAGTAATCTGAGCTCAACTCCCCTCACATTTTTGTATGTATCTACGGTCCTTATTTCGTTAGGAATAATAGAAAGAGGCAGCGCGCATGGCTGCAAATCTTGACAGTATGGGGTGCACGCTATAGTGGAAAGGACAGAAGTAACAGCACCGACACTCACAAGCGTTCCTTTTGTTTATCCATCCATCCATCCATTTCCTTCCGCTTATCCGGGGCCGGGTCGCGGGGGCAGCAAGCTAAGGAGGGTCCTCCAGACGTCCTTCTCCCCAGCAACACTTTCCAGCTCCTCCTGGGGAACCCCGAGGCGTTCCCAGGCCAGACGAGATATATAATCTCTCCAGCGTGTTCTGGGTCTACCCCGGGGCCTCTTACCAGTTGGACGTGCCTGGAAAACCTCTAAAGGGAGGCGTCCAGGAGGCATCCTGATCAGATGCCCGAGCCACCTCAGCTGGCCCCTTTCGACGCGAAGGAGCAGCGGCTCTACTCCGAGCTCCCTCCGGATGTCTGAGCTCCTCACCCTATCTCTAAGGCTGAGCCCAGCCACCCTACGAAGGAAGCTCATTTCGGCCACTTGTATTCACGATCTCATTCTTTCGGTCACTACCCAAAGCTCATGACCATAGGTGAGGGTTGGAACGTAGATGGACTGGTAAATCGAGAGCTTTGCCTTTCGGCTCAGCTCCTTCTTCACCAAAACGGTCCGGTACAACGCCCGCATCACTGCTGACGCTGCACCGAACTGCCTGTCCATCTCCCGCTCCATTTTACCCTCACTCGTGAATAAGATCCCGAGATACTTGAACTCCCTCGCTTGGGGCAGTGACTCACTCCCAACCCAGAGGGTGCAATCCACCGTTTTCCGGAAGAGAACCATGGCCTCAGACTACTGACTCTCATCCCGACCGCTTCACACTCGGCTGTGAACCGCCCCAGTGCGTGCTGAAGGTCACGTTCTGAAGAAGCCAACAGAACCACATCATCTGCAAAAGCAGGGATGCGATTCTGAGGTCCCCAAACCGGAAACTCTCCTCCCCCGGCTGCGCCTTGAAATCCTGTCCATGAAAATCACAAACAGGATTGGTGACAATGGGCAGCCCTGGCGGAGGCCAACACGCACTGGGAACAAGCTCGACTTTGTGCCGAGTATCCGGACACAGCTCTCACTTTGGTCATACAAGGACCGAATGGCTCGTAGTAACGAACCAGGTACCCCATATTCCCGCAGTACCCCCCACAGGACTCCCCGAGGGACACGGTCGAAGGCCTTCTCCAAGTCCACAAAACACATGTAGACTGGATGAGCAAACTCCCATGCACCCTCCAACAGACCTGCAAGGGTAAAGAGTTGGTCCGCTGTTCCACGTCCAGGACGGAATCCGCATTGCTCCTCCTGGATCTGAGGTTCGACAATCGGACGGAGCCTCCTTTCCAGCACCCTGGAGTAAACTTTCCCGGGGAGGCTGAGCAGTGTGATACCCCTATAATTGGA
The DNA here is from genome assembly GCF_027596085.1 of Anoplopoma fimbria. NCBI lineage: Eukaryota > Metazoa > Chordata > Actinopteri > Perciformes > Anoplopomatidae > Anoplopoma > Anoplopoma fimbria. The sequence goes on from NC_072451.1 coordinate 13,687,052, forward strand.
GCACACTCTCCGGTCCCCCTTTTTGAAAATGGGAACCACCACCCCGGTCTGCCACTCCACAGGCACTGTACCCGACTTCCACGCGACAGTGAAGAGACGTGTCAACCAAGACAGCCCAACAATGTCCAGAGCCTTTAGCATCTCTGGTCGAATCTCATCCACTCCTGGCGCTTTGCCGCTGAAGAGCTTTTTAACTACCCCAACGACCTCCGCCAGGCATATGGACGAGACTTCCCCTGAGTCTTCAGACTCTGCCTCTTCCACAGAGGACGTGTTGGTCGGGTTCAGGAGTTCCTCAAAGTGTTCTTTCCACCGCTCGACAATATCCCCAGTCCGGGTCTGCAGTTCTCCCCCCCTGCTGAGCACAGCCTGAGAAAAGCCCTGTTTCCCCTTTCTGAGTTCAATTCAATTCAATTCAGTTTATTTTGTATAGCCCAGAATCACAAATTACAAATTTGCCTCAGAGGGCTTTACAATCTGTGCACATGCGACATCCTCTGTCCTTCCCTCACATCGGCACAGGAAAAACTCCCCTAAAAAACCCTTTAACAGTTGTCTCACGGTTTGCCAGAACTTCCTTGAGGCCATTCGAAAGTCCTTCTCCATGGCCTCGCCAAACTCCTCCCACACCCGGGTTTTTGCCTCAGCAACCGCCGCAGCTTCAGCCCTTCTGGCCAACCGGTACCTGCCTGCTGATTCAGGAGACCCTCGGCCAACCAAGCCCGAAAGGCCTCCTTCTTCAGCTTGACGGCCTCCTTCACCGCTGGTGTCCACCAGCGGGTTCTTGGATTGCCGCCACGACAGGCACCAATCGCCTTCCGACCACAACTCCTAGCAGCAGCTTCCACAATGGAGGATTTGAACATGGCCCACTCGGATTCCATGTCCCCAGCCTCCCCGGGATGCACAAGAAATTGTTCCGGAGGTGGGAGTTGAAGACCTTGCGGACAGGATCCTCAGCCAGACGTTCCCAGTTCACCCTCACTACACGTTTGGGTTTACCGGGTCTGTCCGGCAGCCTCCCCCGCCACCTGATCCAACTCACCACCAGGTGGTGATCAGTTGACAGCTCTGCTCCTCTCTTCACCCGAGTGTCCAAGACATACGGCCGCAGGTCTGATGACACAACTACAAAGTCGATCATAGACCTTTGGCCTAGGGTGTTCTGGTACCAAGTACACTTATGAACCTCCCTATGCTCAAACATGGTGTTTGTTATGGACAGTCCATGACTAGCACAGAAGTCCAACAACAAAGCACCACTCGGGTTCAGATCGGGCAGGCCGTTCCTCCCAATCACACCCCTCCAGGTTTCTCCATCGTTACCCACGTGAGCGTTGAAGTCTCCCAGAAGAACTATGGAGTCCCCAGTCGGCGCCCTTTCCAGAACACCACCCAAGGACTCCAAGAAGGCCGCGTACTCCGAACTGCCGTTTGGTGCATAGGCACAAACGACAGTCAGAGACTTTCCCCCTGCGATTCCCAGTCGCAGAGAGGCGACCCTCTCGTTCTCCGGGGAGAACTCCAGAACAGCGGCGCTCAGCCGGGGGCTTGTGAGTATCCCCACACCCGCCCGGCGCCTCTCACCCTGGGCAACTCCGGAAAAGGAAAAAGTCCAGCCCTCTCCAGGAGTTTGGTTCCAGAACCGGTGCTATGCGTGGAGGTGAGCCCAACTATATCTAGCTGGTAGCGTTCCACCTCCCGCACCAGCTCCGGTTCCTTCCCCACCAGAGAGGTGACATTCCACGTCCCTAGAGCTAGTCTGTGATGCCGGGGGTCAGCACGCCCAGGTTTCCGCCCCAGCCTGCCGCCCAGCTCACATTGCACCCGACCCCAATGCCTATTGGCGGCACGATGTAGCTTTTTCGGGCTGGGCCCGGCCGGGCCCCATGTGCCAAGGCCCGGCCACCAGACGCTCGCCGGCGAGCTCCCCTACCAGGTCTGGCTCCAGGAGGGGGCCCCGGTTTCCCTATTCCGGGCGAGGTGCCACAACCTTGCATCGTCCGATTCATTGGGGTTTGGTGAATCGCTCTTAGTCTGACCCCTCCCCCGAGACCACTTTGCCTTGGGAGACCCTACCAGGAGCTATTGCCCCCGACAACACAGCTCTCACGATCACTGGGGCACACAAACCCCTCCACCACGATAAGGTGGCGATTCATTTGTTTATTTTGTGCAAAAAACAGAGCCATCATCAGCTTCCTGTTTTTTGGTTGGTAGTTTCTGGGATTCACGGAGTACAGAGCCCTTTTAGTTTTCTTGGTTTCACAGTCCACAAATTGTCCAAAACAAGGAAACATGCGTTTTAAATTTAAGGAACATAAAATATGCATGAATATAATATAATCAAATTTTCACATGTGACATCATCTGTCCCGGAACCCTCACATCGGAACAGGAAAAACTCCCCTAAAAAAATAGGAAGAAACTTATGGGAGAGCGACAGAGGAGGGATCCTTCTCCCAGGATGGACAGAATGCAATAGATGTCATGTGTACAGAATGAACAACATAACAGAGTTACAACACATTCAATGTATATGACATAAACTATTCATATAATCAGAGTAGTAAGCAGAGTAACGAAGGAAAAAAATAAGACAACTTATAATAACAGCAGCAATGAACATAGCAGAATTAAAATAATGATATAGGGAATAGTAATAGTAATGTGACTAATAATAATAACTGTAACCATTGTTAAAAAAACTAAATTCAAAACACAACATAGCACACATATTTTGTAAATTATACTGACTTGCTACATCCTGCTACATCTATAAATAAATAAATAAAATACAATGTCTAAACTCAAAGAACTAAATGACACATTACACCCAGAGAGAAATATCTTGAATGAAAAATTAATGGTGGACTGATCTCTGCTGGATTTGGGTCTGTCCACGATGGACTGGTCTCTGCTGGATCTTGGTTTGTCCACATTGGACTGGTCTCTGCTGGATCTGGGTCTGTCCACGGTGGACTGGTCTCTGCTGGATCTTGGTTTGTCCACATTGGACTGGTCTCTGCTGGATCTGGGTCTGTCCACGGTGGACTGGTCTCTGCTGGATCTTGGTTTGTCCACGTTGGACTGGTCTCTGCTGGATCTGGGTCTGTCCATGGTGGACTGGTCTCTGCTGGATCTGGGTCTATCAATGGTGGACTGGTCTCTGCTGGAGTCTGAGCTGAAGGAGTTCACCAGAATCCGACCCTGTGGCACCGATGACAAGCTTTAAGAATAACTATATAGAAACAGACAATCTTCTCTCTGATGATCTCGTTTGCTGATGGAGGTCATATAGAGGATCAGGACTATATCCTCACAGGTGTCGTTTAATTATTATACTTACACAGCTTCCATCTTTTATTCCTAGGTCTCATGTCTCTCTGTTTTCTCTATTCAGGAACTGAAGTTACCAAAGAGATAGATACACCTCAACTGATAGGTCAAGGGTTTTAGGTTAAATTTGGCAAAGTGTGATACGTGGCTTCAAATGCAGTATGTAATGATTTAGACGATAGACATTAAGATAATCATCACCAAGAGTACCTTAACAGATGACTCTTACAAATGAACACCCACAAATTGGAAATGTGTGTGAAACATTCCACACATCATCTTGAAAAATAGATATTATATTGCCTGTACTGTTAATGCCACCTTGTGGAAACTCTTGGCATGACATCTTTTGATCAAAATATTCTCTGAAGGACCCCGTCACAGGCTCCTTTTGTGGAGTGGATCTCTATAGTGAAGTGTCAGCAGGAGGAGAGAGAGTAATGCTTTGTATTTCAACTTTTTTCAGTCTACATGTGAGGCATTTATCAATATAATGTATAATTGTCATTAAATGTCAAATGTATGTACAACTAATTATTTGTGGGATCATATTGAAAATACCTGCCTCTTGATGAGATTGAATTAAAAACTGCTCTACATCCACAGACTTTACTATTTCTAAGTAAATCATTTCCTGATAAACGTGGAAGTGACTGATCAATACATCATGCAGTCTGACCTCCTGGTCTCAGCTTTGGATGAATGCAGAAGGAAGATCATGCTGAGTGTGTTACTGATGTTCTGCCTACAGGGGGCAGTAGAGCACTGATAGTCAAGGCTGAGCTGATGGAGAGAGCTCAGTGAAGCCTAATGAGGGAGTCAGTGACTTTAATGTAGCTGTATCATCATAATCATAATAAGACATGATGATGACCCATCCATCCATCTAGCTCCATGTTCATACACCTCCATCCCTCTAAACAGCTGACCTACTCAACAAACTGTTTGCAAAAATAAAGTGCTGAATTAATATAGTTTAATATAGTTTTTTTTCTTTATTAAAAAATACTATTTAAATTAGAATTTTGGCTCGTGACTGGTTTCTAGTTATTAGACTTTTGGTCAGATTTATTTATATTATATTATTAATATATATCTCAGTTGTTTTGTGAACTAAAACAACTGAGATATATATTTTTTAAAATCTAATCTGAATCTAAATAGCGGTCAGTGTAACTCTACAGGGCGAACAGGTGTAGCCCGGACAGCCACACTTTGGCCTGACGTCTCTGCAAAGGAGAGCGAGAGCGTATCGGAGTAGGTCTCCAGGAGTAGAGAGGGAGGGAGGAGAGGAGAGGAGGTGTGGAGCTGAGGAGCTAAGGAGTAGAGGAGCTGAGGAGCACTATAAACTACTCCATTAGCCGGTTTGCTTCTTCATTCCTCTGTCCCTTTGTCCGCAGACATGGCGCCCCGCCGGTACGCGCCGAGCGGTTCGGCCGCGGTTCAGAGCGAGACGGACGGTGGAGCCGCGCCTCCGGGTCACTACTACGGTGAGTACCCGGATTATAATTAGTAGTTTAATTAAGACATTATTACCTGCATTAGCTGACTAATTAAAAACAAAATAGTGACCACAAACTTATGGGAATGTAGTTTCTTGTTGATGAACCAAAATCTCTTTGACTAAATAGATTATAACATTTAAAAAAACCACGGCTACAATGTGTTGTCTCTAGTGACATCGTTACAGTGTGTGCATATTGCAACCATGCTCTGATGGGTCATATGCTTATAGAAATATTAAAAGAACCATATCCTGTTAAAGCAGCTTCAGTGTGTGTGTGTGTGTGTGTGTGTGTGTGTGTGTGTGTGTGTGTGTGTGTGTGTGTGTGTGTGCATCCTTTTCTCTTACTGGATGCAGTAACGTTACTTTCTCCTTTACTATTTTTTTCAAAGTTAAGTTTAATTGCTATTCCTAAAAACAATATAGACAGATTCATAACAGGTAGGTCTATTAGAAAATAAATACAATCTGTTTGAACACTTATTATAATTCATTATGGTTGAAAACATGTAATCAATATGCTCTCCTCAAAGCTATACTTTATTTAACTGTAGTGCAAAATTATACGATTTTCTGAGAAATTTGAGTTAGAACATTATTTTTCTCATCAAATATGACATCATAATTGTGTATCACAATATCTTGATATGATTCCATTAAAAGACGATCGATTATCACATTTCAGTTATTGCCCAGCATTAGCATTTTCATTAGTTTAATTTCTAGCTTTTCGAGACAAAAAAGCCCAATCTGAACCTATAAAAGAGTCAAACAAAGCATTGCATTATTAATGCATAACTAAACCACCCGTCCTCTGTAGGATGGTAGTAGTCACAGTGACGTCATCCGTTGGTTTGTGGACTGCAGCTTAAAAGCCTCGAGTTTGGCTTTATGGCTGTCGCCATCTTGTTTTTTTCTTTTGCAACCAGGAGTGACATGAGAGGGTGAAGATCAGTACAACCGAACGTTGAAGGATGAGGTTATATATCAAGTGGGTATGGTAGGGTTAAGTGAGGTTATTTTCTCATAGACTTCTATACAATCACACTTCTTTTTGCTACTAGAGGGGTCACACCCTGCTGGCCATTATTATAGAAATAATCCACTGAGTTACAGATGTCTCTGTTCAGATGTGAGTGTCAGGGACAAAGTCTCCTCCAAAACAGACCAATGGCATCAGGTGAAGGATCCAGAAAGTGTCATTCCACCGCGTGGCCACTATGTCAAGTTTTCTTTCATTTTTATTTTCTAGATGGAATTTCTAGAAGGAATATTGATTTTGCATTCCTTAAAACAGTATAGACAGATTCATAACAGGTAGGTCTATTAGATTATAAATACAATATTTTTGGACAATTATTATTATTATTCATTAAGGTTCAAAATATACAATTAACAAGCTCTTGTTAAATCTCCCAGACTCCATTGATACAAACAGTATTTTTACCTGGCTGATTGTAAAACACATTTCATTCAAACTCAACCAGAACAAAAGAAGACTCATCAAAGCCGTGGTGTTGGTGCTTTGTTCTGAGCAGACTGTGGTTATTTTGGTGAGCAGCAGGATAAAGATTAGCTGAGTATTACTGCGCACTAATGCCATCAGCTGACCTCAGGTCTGTTTATTTCAACAAGAAGGTTCATTACTCATCCCTTCTTGTTGTACATGAACTGCCTACTGTACACTGGTTTATCAAAAATATTTTTTTAAAAGATGTTGAGTGATAGAATATATTGTGTGTGTGTGTGTGTGTGTGTGTGTGTGTGTGTGTGTGTGTGTGTGTTTGTTTTACCTATATTGTGAGGACATAAATCTGTCATAGTCACATTGTGGTGACTTGCCGTCCTTTTGAGGACAAACAACTTATTATATAATTCATTACATTTTAGGTTGAAGCCTTGGTTTAAGGTCATGGTAAGGGTTAAGATTAGTTTGGTTAAGTCTCCAGGAAATGAATGTAAATCAATGTAATGTTCCCAAAAGCCATGAAAACAAAACTGTATGTGTGTGTGTGTGTGTGTGTGTGTGTGTGTGTGTGTGTGTGTGTGTGTGTGTGTGTGTGTGCGTGTGTGTGTGTGTGTGTGTGCGTGCGTGCGTGCGTGCGTGCGTGCGTGCGTGCGTGTGTGTGTATGTGTTGGTGGGAGGATCTGTCAGAGGGTAAATAAGTAAGATAAGTCCTTTATGACAAGACCTGGCTTAACAAACTCTCTCAGTATGTTGTGTGTGTATGTGTGTTCTGACAGATTTGATGAGCTGCTGCTTTATTCCAAAAGATATCCCTTTAAAATGTTTTGCTTTGAAAGTAAAGAATGTCAGTTACCATTAGAATGTGAACAATCTTGTCCCAGTGGTTTTGTAGTCCATGGAACTCCAACAGAGTTCCATGGACTTTAAGAGTGCTTTTGGGCCTTTAAAAAAGAGAAACAGTAGAACATAGATTAAAAAAGAGTAGAAAGGGATCGTTTTCCCCTTTCTGGACAACTTTGATTTTAGTATGAATGGAGTTATTCTCGTTTTGGAGCAAAAGGTATTTTGGATTGTTAATAATACAGATTAACTCGTTCATGCACAACAATTCAACACAAAGTCCGTTATATGAAAGCAAATAATCATAACATTTACAATGAAACAAGGAGAAATATAATGAGTGTTATGGTGGAATAATTGATAATTATGATTAACTGATGTAGTGAACAGCACAATTTACGGTTAAGCAGGATTATATTTTTAAAGCTGGACTTTAAACAAATTGACAGGCAAATTCAGGGATATTCATTGTGTTTAGACAGAATGAGTGTGTGTTAAAAAGATACATACAGCATGATGTACGGAAGCCCTCAGAAGCAAGTATGATAAATCCATTTTCTTAGTCTGATCTAAATTATTTTCTCTCCTGGGTTTATGACTTTAATTTATAATAAGGGACTTTTAACTGGTTCTGAAACAGTCTCAGTTTAGTCCTGATCCTTTATAAGACCTCCATCAGTAAACCAGACCATCAGAGAGAAGATTGTCTGTTTCGATACAGTTATTCTTAATGCTCCTCATCGGTGAAACCTGGGTCAGATCCTCACCAAAGCAGATGGAATCATAGAAGTTCAGCAGAAACTGACCTGCAGTCAGAGGAACCACAGGAGGAGGAGAGCTCTGTTCCCAGGATAAGATTTCTTAGTTCATTCATTGTTTTTTGAAATCAGTGAAACAGGTCAGAAAAAAGTTTGCCAGGATCATTTTTTAAGATTTTGTCTTGATACTAATTTCTTCATGCAATTTATACACAAGGTACATATTATATTGTGTGTTGTGTAAATTAAAGCTCACCTGGAAGAAAACATCAATACTTTTTGTCCTATTTAGAACATGGGATTGTGGTGCACTTCAACCTCTTGTGGGCAAAATGAGTGTTAAACACTTCGACAAAACAATCCCAACACAATAAAAATCACCAGGAAAAAACTTTTAGCGTATCGTTTTACAAAGATTATTCTGGTAAAACTTTTTTCACCTGTTCTTAAGTCATACACACAGGGGAGAAAACTATTTAGATCAGACTCAGAAAATGGATCACCAGAATGTTTTTCTCTCAGGGCTTCTGTGATGCTGTGAAGTTTGAAGTGAGTTTAAAAAACTGGGAACGAGCTGCTCACACAGAGTCATGTCAGAGACTGCAGAGACATCTATATATATTTAATATTTAAACATTTCTTCTCACACCGAGTCGGAGGGAAAATAAACAACACATCACACTGCCAATGGGACCAGCACTTAGAATATATGAACATCACAGGGTCTTTGTATTCTGGTTCCCTTGATGTTTGGATTCTAAACTCTAAACTATCTTGGAGCAGCAAATTAAATATAGAAGAGAGGAGATGAGAAGTAGAGAAGTCAGTGCAGAGGTAAGAGATGATGTACAAGTAAAAAGCAGTGCTGTGTATAATGGAGGATACTCATTAGAGAACTGTTGTCCACTGGACTCACTGACCAACAGTGAGTGGACCCAGTGGTTTTGTAGTCCATGGAACTCCAACAGAGTGATACGTCCTCCACCTAGTGGATCGCATTACACCACTTTCACATTATCTTGTTAAACTTTTATTCATATAATATCAATCAAAAGCTGAGATGTTTAAGGGGTATCTGTAATATACAAAAATTACCTTTTCCTAAAATACTGCTGGTGTTGGCATTTCAGATCTGACCCTGCAGTGCGTCATAGGAGCATCAAATGAGATATATCGCTTTAAGAGTGCTTTTGGGCCTTTGTGTGTGTGTGTGTGTGTGTGTGTGTGTGTGTGTGTGTGTGTGTGTGTGTGTGTGTGTGTGTGTGTGTGTGTGTGTGTGTGTGTGTGTGTGTGTGTGTGTGTGTTGGTGGGAGGATCTGTCAGAGGGTAGATAAGTAAGATAAGTCCTTTATGATAAGACCTGGCTTAACTAACTCTCTCAGTATGTTGTGTGTGTATGTGTGTTCTGACAGATTTGATGAGCTGCTGCTTTATTCCAAAAGATATCCCTTTAAAATGTTTTGCTTTGAAAGTAAAGAATGTCAGTTACCATTAGAATGTGAACAATCTTGTCCCAGTGGTTTTGTAGTCCATGGAACTCCAACAGAGTTCCATGGACTTTAAGAGTGCTTTTGGGCCTTTAAAAAAGAGAAACAGTAGAACATAGATTAAAAAAGAGTAGAAAGGGATCGTTTTCCCCTTTCTGGACAACTTTGATTTTAGTATGAATGGAGTTATTCTCGTTTTGGAGCAAAAGGTATTTTGGATTGTTAATAATACAGATTAACTCGTTCATGCACAACAATTCAACACAAAGTCCGTTATATGAAAGCAAATAATCATAACATTTACAATGAAACAAGGAGAAATATAATGAGTGTTATGGTGGTTATTTTTATTGGTACTTGTTTTGCTTTCCCTCACAAAATCATAATTTATTTAGTGTCATGTTTGTGTCCAACTGTAAATTCAATATTTATTCCCTTTTAGCTCCGTTTTGGTCTCCACCAACTCATGAGAGTAAAACTATCTGTCTCTTTACCAGCTAAATGCTCCACAGCTAGTCTCTAACTGAGTCCGTCTTCTGTGTGCTGCTGAGTTAGTAGTGAACAGTGACCTTCTGGAGCTTCGTCTCTGAAAACAGCTGCCTGCTGAGGCAGAAAACGACGCCACAAGAGCGATGACATAGGGGAGGGCGATACATTGAAGCTACTGGCGGTACGGCATGATCCACGCGGGATGTAGTGGCGTTCTAGCAAGGATGTGCGTATGAAGAATATAATTTTGTGTCAGGAGGGAAAGAACGTGGAGAGAACGAAAGAAGTGAAATGCTAAAGCGAGCGATGGACGATTCATTTCCCTGTCGCTCTTAGATCAGATCTCCCTGATGAACATCAACCACACTTCCTCCCCGCTCTCCTGCCTGGTGGGGCCAGTTTCATTGATAAAAGTGGAAGCATATTGTTGCCTGCCATTACACATTATACTGTATACACCATGTTAACCACAGGTCATTACATGCCCCATTTTACACGGCTATTATTCGAATTCTGGCTTTTATTTGAGAATTAACCCTTCACTAAGTCCCGCCCCTCAAACGCAGTCTGGCCAATCATAGCGTAGCAAACTGACCAGGGCCCGACAACTTTCAGACTCCCATCAACGGTTACAGATATTCGTCATCTTAAGGCTGATTTAGTGGATTTGGAGCTCGTCATGGTTAAATGTGGTTAAACACATGTTGCTTTAGCTCTTTAATGATTTTAGCAGTGAATACAGAGGGACAGTGTTGTTCCTTCATTTCATTATCTTGTGTCTCCATCACAAGGTGATGTGGTTCTCTTTTACTCTGTGATCTGTAGCTTCTATTTTTATCTTCTTTAACCTCTTTAATTGCCTAATCAGTTTGACATTTTCGATATATCCTTCAAACACATATTGTAAACTCTTCTGTCTGCTTCTCTCTGAAATTGCTTTCTTCGTTTAAAAAAAACCGTAATACTATTTATGCAGGGAGTGAGTGTGGCTCCATGGCAGCAACATATTACAGTGTTTCACAAAGTTTCAAGCTACTCTCTGACTTTAACTGACTTCAAGCATAAGCAGATTGGCCGTGTCTGCGGGCTCTTGCTATAAAAACAGATCTGAAGGTAGCTGAACTCACACACACAAACAGTAGCACACACTAGTAGTAAATACTTGATTTGAGTGTGGGTGTCTGTGTGTGTGTGTGTGTGTGTGTGTGTGTGTGTGTGTGTGTGTGTGTGTGTGTGTGTGTGTGTGTGTGTGTGTGTGTGTGTGTGTGTGTGTGTGTGAATGAGAGCGATCTGAATTCCAGATTTCTCCCTCTGTATATGTTACATAACAGATCTGCCACTGGAGACGGAAGGCTGTAAGCACAATGTGTCTGTGTCTATAGTGTTTGTGTGTGTGTCAGTGATGACAAAGGTGATAGAAAGGGAAAAGAGCAGACAGCTACACACAATTCACACTTTCTGAAATACTGCCGATAAATCATGGAATTGTATAAGTGCACCTTGAGAGTTTCCAGTTTAATTTACTGTGTTTCATTGAGCAGAGGTTACTTTACAACCTCTCATGGCTCACAGCTGAGGATGAAACATAACTTTTTAAAGACGTGTTCAGATAGCGTCAAGTACTCACCTACGTTGAGTCTGGTTTCTGTATACCTCCTGAATGGATGAATGGATGAATGGATGGACTGTTGTATTAATGGATGGATGTACTGATGGATGGATGGATGATGGATGGATGAATGGATGAATGGATGGACTGTTGGATTAATGGATGGATGTACTGATGGATGGATGGATGGATTGACTGATGGATGGATGGATGGATGATTGATGGATTGACGGATGGATGGATGGATGGATGGATGGATGGATTGACTGATGGATGGATGGATGGTTGGATGGACTGATGGACTGATGGATGGACTGATGATGGATGGATGGATGGATGGATGGACTGGTGGATGGACTGATGGATGGACTGATGGATGGATGGATGGATGGATTGATTGACTGATGGATGGTTGGATGGACTGATGGATGATGGAAGGACTGATGATGGATGGATGGATTGACTGATGGATTGACTGATGGATGGATGATGGGTGGATTGATAGACTGAGGGATGGATGGACTGATGGATGGATGATTGATGGATTGACTGATGGATGGATGGATGGATAGACTGATGGATGGATGACCTGATGGACTGATGGATGAATGGACTGATGGATGGATGGATGGATGGATGGATAGATGAATGGACTGATGGATGGATGGATGAATGGACTGATGGATGGACTGATGGATGGATGGATGGATGGATGGATGGATGGATGGATAGATGAATGGACTGATGGATGGATGGATGAATGGACTGATGGATGGACTGATGGATGGATAGACTGATAGATGGATGACCTGATGGACTGATGGATGGAGGACCTGATGGACTGATGGATGGATAACAATTAATAACATTAAATCCTGAGCTCCTCAGCGCCACTAGGAAGCCATGACTCTGTGAAACCCCGACTGAACTGCAGGCTGCGGAACACAGAGAAGAGAGGTTGTAAAAATGAAAGAATTTATTATATATAGCATGTGGAGCCTCCATTTTCCCCCCAACATGTTAACACAAATGGACACTTGGAAAAATGTTGAATATATAGATTCCATTATATTCAAAAAAATTTAAATACAGTACCAGTCAAAAGTTTGGACACACCTTCTCATTCAATGTTTTTTCTTTCTTTCTTTATTTTATTTTTTTTACATTGTAGATTAATATTGAAGACATCCAAACTATGAAGGAACACATATGGAATTATGTGGTAAACAAACAAATGCTCAACAAACCAGAATATGTTTTATATTTAAGATTCTTCAAAGTAGTTGAATGAGAAGGTGTGTCCAAACTTTTGACTGGTACTGTATGATGATCAAAAAAAAAATAATTCAACAGTTTTATTTTTTTTAGGATTTAGGACATGCTAGCTGTGTTATACTGCACAGAATACATTTTTGAGTTATCTCTACTTCTAGCCATATTTACTTACATCATTTTCTAGTAACATTATATTGTTCAACACTCGACTGCTATTTGATATACTGCCCTTCAACCTCTCTCTTTCGCTCTCTCTCTCTCCATCCCATGTACTCGTCGTCCTCTCTCACCCCGTTTACTCCATCGCTCTTCAAATGTCCTATCTCTTGTACTGCTGAACAATCTGAATATATCTACATCTCATCTCTGTCTTTGTTCCCCACCTCTCTGTTTCTTTCTGCCTTTTCATCAATTCTGTCTCTTCAGGAAAAGTCCTCCACACACACACACACACACACACACACACACACACACACACACACACACACACACACACACACACACACACACACACACACACACACACACACATACACACACACTTGTAAGTCCTCTGTGATTCTCAGAAGGACCGTCTGACAGGCAGCCCCCTGGGCTCGCTACATTTCAGCTTCCGTCTCTTGTGCTTCCTTTGTAGACCAGTACTCACTCTAGTAAATAAGTGTGTGTGTGTGTGTGTGTGTGTGTGTGTGTGTGTGTGTGTGTGTGTGTGTGTGTGTGTGTGTGTGTGTGTGTGTCAAAGAGGAGTGCATCTAAACTCTTCTTTTAGTCAAACAGTAGTCCCTAATTTCTCTCTGTATCTCCATCTTTGTATCTATTACCAGTCATCAGATACAAAAAAGCCTGAGTAATTGTGGTGGTGTTGTTTCAGGTACCTGAAAGAAGATAAAATAGAATCCAGAAAGGTCAGTTTTGAGTTTCTGATCCAGGAGTATGTATGGAATATCTCAAATGTGTAAGAGTCATGTGGCTGCCATGAGCTTGTGTCAGTGCGATCTTCTTTTTGTGCTCCAGCATACTCTTAAAGCAAACTTAAAGGCCTTGTCAATTAAATGAAATTTCAATCTTTCTATTTGTATAGCCCAATATCTGTAATTTGCCTCGGAGGGTTTTACAAACTCTACAGCATATGGCATCCTTTGGCCTTGAACCCTCGCATCGGAGAAGGAAAAACTCCCACCAAAAATCCTTTAATGGGGAAAAAGGCATGATTTTGTAAAACGTATTCATACTTTAATTTCCAGCAAGGTTGGTTTTCTTTTTACAGGCCGTCCTAAAAAGGACCATCAAACCTCTATATACAAAATGCAGCTGCTTAAAGGAACCAACCACTTTGCTCCAATACTTAAGTCCCCACACCGACTTCCAGTCACAGAATGGACCTTAAAGCACTGTTGCTGGTTTATAAATCATTAAATGGAGCAAGAATACTCCCCAGATATGTTTCAGCAGTACACACCTGCTAGACCCAGGGTGAAAGTAGACGGAAGTTAGTCATTGCTACTACCCCAACCTTCATATTGTTGAAGCCTATACAATTTTAATAGATAAAATATGACAGATAGATACATGTTTGCCATGGATCCTAAATTAAAGAATAACACACTATCAGGGGAGTATGGATGCAGTCATTGTAAAGGATACAGACACAGATTTCCTCATGTGTTTTTATTTTACACAACATGTAAATCAGCTAACTTTCCTTAAATGATAATAATCTGTTTGTTTTTTTCTTCAGATGACATTAAATACATAAGTAGTAATGTGTTGAAGAAATAAATTAACATGTTGCTCGGATAGTTGTTTCTTACACTAGTTTATTTAGTCTGTGCCACAGATTAATTTGTGAATGTTGACAAAATAATTTTATCATTTTATTTTATTTTGAATTAACAACCTAATTCATCAAAAGCAGTAGAACAGTTTACAAGCACTGTGTGTGTTGATGAAGTAAAAATGTGCACACACACCATTATGTCAGAAGAGTTACAGAGTGTCATTCACTTGCTGCCAAAACCCCACAGGCCTCAATATCAGACAGTGAGCTGCAGCAGAAGCTAACATTAGCTAGCAGCAGACTAAACAGTGTTTACAGAAAAGGCAGCGAACACGCATTAAAAACCTGCAGGTCTGTGCTGGACACAAACACAGCAACACTGGAACAATTAAGATTCAGTTATTAACAAAACTGGAGTGGAATTTGCTGCTCACAGAGGGCAGGCAATGGTGCGTTCAGGTGCTCCTCAGATGGTCCCATTTCCAGAGTTAGGAAGTCATTCTTCTAACTTCAGTGTGTTCATGTGCTTTGACACGTTAGCTATGTCTCACTCTTCGTTCCGATTTGAAGAGGTGTCACAGGAATTTTCCCGGTTTGGAGCTAATTATTCTGATTATTCTGAAACTAAATGAATGAAACACACATGCAATGTTAAATGTGAAACATACTGCAACACATAAAACAAACAGACAAACAGAGCTGAAAACATAACCTCCTTTGCGGAGGTAAGTAATTGTATATTGACCTAACGTTAGCAGATGTTAGGTCACTAACCATATTTGAACTAACCATATGTGGAATGCGGGGTAGGATTAACGTAGAGATGCCGTATACAGCTTTGAATCATTAGACAGTGGGATGTTTTTTATTCTGACATTAACAGAGACTCAATTTCAAAAAAGAAAAAGCTCTTTTGGCAATTTTTTTGCAACCATAAGTGACATGAGAGGGTGTAGCAAAGTACTACTGAACGATGAATGAGACATATTTAGTCGACCAAAATGTTACAATCAACTTTCATGAAGTGAAAACACACTGTTTAAAGGGTTAAAGTTCTAAGACAAAATAACTGACAACGCCCTGGTAACAAACTGTTAATCACGAGGTAGCCTCGCCCTTAAGCATACCTTGCTTTATGGTCTATTTGATTCTAGATGGACCATAATTTACTAAATGAACATCATGCTGTATTGAAGAATACTTTAAACTAGAGATTAAGACCATAAACTCATGTTTACAATGTTTACTGAGGTTCAATCAAAGGTGCCACCACCTGATGGACATTAGAGAGAATGCAGGTTCAAGATACTTCAGCATTGGGTTCACTTTTCAAAAGAGGAGGTTGATGCCTCTGAAGACAGGCTGGAATCTGATTGGATGTTAGATAACAAAGCATGACTTTGATTGCTGACAGGAAGCAGAAGGATGAAATGTTTTTCTCCCTGTAAATATTTCCTGTTAGCCCTGAGATGTAAATTTGAAAGGAAGTGTGTGTGCGCTCTTCCTTTCATAATGTGTGTATGTGCCTGTGTTGTCTCTTTGAGAGAGTTTTATTTCTCTGTGTGTGTGTTTGTGTGTAGCCATGAAGTATGATGCAGCTGATGCTTTAATCTTGACAAGTATCGTCTCATTTCTATATCTTCATCTTCAAGAACACTCAGCGTCTCTGCGAAAGGAGGGAGGAAAAAGATTCTGAAAGAGAGAAGAGAGAGAATAAATTACAGTCTCATTTACATGTTCAGCTGTAAACCTCAGCTGTCCAAATAAAGTCCCATAGCACTACACATCACATTATGTATGTAAGGTGTTGGCAAGTCCCAAAAAGCTGGTAGTGTCACCAATTATGCTGCATTAGACATACAGTTACAGTTTATAACTTCAGTTTATGATTAAGTTAGAGTCTTTGATTGAGTTTAGTTGTTGATTTTATTTAGTTTCAATCCAGACGGCAGACGACAAAAGCATGCATATAAATATACAAACGTTATCAGCTCCTGTTAATGTGACCATCCAAAGTATAGCCGCAGCTTAAGTCAGTAACCACATGACTAAAGTTTCTTGGGGATGTTGAAAAAACATACGAAATCCGGATTGATATTTTGAAAATATTGTAAATAAAACAGGTGATTCATGCCACATATCTGTAAAGTTCCTGGTTCAAAAGGAACCTCAAATGTTCAACATTGAATGAATATAAAAAACAAAAATAAATAATCGTATGAATTAACTGTATAAACTATATAAATAAACCAACAATTTGTGAGGATGAAAGAAATTATTTAAACTAATTACATTACATTTCAATCATCATTTTTATGACATTATAGACATTTTATTTTAAAAGTGCCCTTTTTCTGTATTTATTTCATCATGACATTTTTCACAATAAGTTTTATTTCATAATGTCACTTAATTAGTGATGACACCGCCCTCTCACCTTTCAGCCATTCAAGTACCCCCATGCCTTTCTTTAGCTAGCAAGCGCAATAACTGCTACCAAATTTAGCAACTACAATGCCAGCGTTATTCTAAATCAACCTACTAGATGCTGCTGTGAATGAACACAGTACACAGAGACAGTTACTACACTACTGTAGCTTTAAAGACTCAGCTTAATAAGCCTGGTCATCCTACCTAGTTAGCTAGGCCATGTTATTACCAAGCATCAAACAGAAGA
The DNA here is from genome assembly GCF_027596085.1 of Anoplopoma fimbria. NCBI lineage: Eukaryota > Metazoa > Chordata > Actinopteri > Perciformes > Anoplopomatidae > Anoplopoma > Anoplopoma fimbria. The sequence goes on from NC_072451.1 coordinate 13,704,275, forward strand.
GTCTGTGTTAACAGTGTTAGCTAACTTCCATTGACTTGAGCATTCCCAGAGAAAGTCTGTCTGTCTTGTTGATCTTCAACCCTTTGAAGGAAACTCTGATTTACTCTTAATTCTACTCTCACATTGTAAAATAAAAAACAATATTTATGAAGTATTTAATATTAAACACTTTGGTGCTCCATAGATTTGAATGTCCCTCTTTCCTTCCTTATTTCCTGTCTGTCTCTACGGTGACAACCATCCAACTCCAACCATCCTGGTTAAGAGTAGTGCATGTGGCCATAAATAAAGACCCAAAACATTTTACAGTTTGGTGCAGCAGAATGTGAAATAAGCTGTGGACAGACACGGAGATGCATGCAGGCAAACACCCTCTCACGCACACCACATGAGGTATTAATAAGGAATAGGTATAATGTTGATAATGAATCATTTTGAGAAAGAAGTGCTGATAGAAGTAGGTTTTGACATTTCATTGTATTTGAATTAACTGTGGCGTCTTTTGAGAACTCCTGGTTAAATTTCCAGTGAGATATAAATGAAAACATGCAACATACAGTACCAGTCAAAAGTTTGGACACACCTTCTCATTCAATGGTTTTTCTTTATTTTTATTTTTTTTTACATTGTAGATTAATATTGAAGACATCCAAACTATGAGGAACACATATGGAATTATGTGGTAAACAAACAAATGCTCAACAAACCAGAATATGTTTTATATTTTAGATTCTTCAAAGTAGTTGAATGAGAAGGTGTGTCCAAACTTTTGACTGGTACTGTATGTTCTGTATTCCAGAAGCTGTAGTAAGAAAACCAATTGTGTGATTCAGTGAGATAACTGCATTGGTAGTGTGTCTCAGCCTATTGAATAAGACATGAGACCTACAGCATGCCCTCGTTCCCTGTTCCATAAACCAGCTGTACAGTTTTCATGTCAACATACAGAAACCCATGAGGCTTCTGACAAGAGGCAGAACTTTTGTCTCCCATACAAAGACAAACATAAACTGTCTGAATTAGCCCTATCACAATAACTACTTTTGTTGGACAAGATATTGTCCCAGAAATAATTGCAATCACCGATATTATTTAAGTGTGAAGCCCAATTTATTCCAGGGATATAATTATAACATAATCATAATCATCATATATATATATATATATATATATATACATATATATACATATATATAGATAAATAAATATATTAATTCCAGTAAACTCCAGTAAATTTATAAAAATATGCAGACATTGGAATTCGATTGTGAAAGCTCATATCCATACATTGTACAATAAGTTAGTTACACAAAAAAGTTATATTATCAAATAAAAAATTATGAGTACCAAAAAGTAATTTTCTACTTAATATTTCATTTCTATTTCTGTCTGTAATGGTTGCATTTTATGGATCGTATAAACATGTAAACTCCACCATTGCCTAAATTGATAATTTTGCTTATTGTGATGTCATTTTTTGTATCTCCAAATCCTTCATATCTGTAAAATCTGTACAACCTAAGCTTAAAGGTTACGTCAATAAACAATAAACCACAATATATATATTGAACCAAAAGCTTCTAAACAACATATTTCATAACGCTCCAGTTATTTGAACTGTGCACATTTTTCAGTTTTTGAGATTTAGCTCATGTTTACGTTTTAGGCATTTTGTTTACGTTGCATCATCATCATCATCATCATCATCATCATCATTGTATGTTCCTGCAAAAGCTGTAAAGAGAATGAATGCTTTAGCTGTTATGGTTTTTGGTTTGATCAAGTATCATCAGCTTTTTTACTAAAGTGTATGCCAATTATGTTTTAATTTTATATTTACATTCTCCATGATCACATTAATTAAAAATATAGCTTCACATACATAGAGTTCAATCCATAGAGTTCAACCCACAGAGCAGCAGGAACAGAGACGGATTATTTAGCAAAGCTTATAATATTTCTACTATTCTTTTTATACTTTTTATAGTGCACTATTTTACTGCAAATCCAGATTCAGGAGCCAGTCTTTTAGCAGCAGGCAGAATGCCCGGTGAAGTGCATGTGATGACTGTTCCATCATAGTGCTCCCAGACCCACTGCTGGTCCAGCTTCCTGTTAGGGTCTGAACGTTTGCAACTTATTCCTGATTTCAAATAACTGATTTTTGACGGACCCGTTGGGTACAGTTGATGTTGTGATATTTTCAGTGAAACAGAAGTGTGCGAGTTATACTGCAGGTGGCTTTTTGCCTGACAAAGAACATTCGGATGGAGGCTTGAGATGTTTGAACAACAGAGCTGAAAATGATTTGACTAAAGCCTCAGCACCTGTTCACTATTTTGCTCTCCTTCTTTTCTTCTTCCAGGAGAACCACACAAGTTTGATCCATCCTTCAGAGGTCCAGTCCGCAGAAGGTAATTCCATACTTCCATATTTGCAAAACAGCAGAGATGATTATTATATATACTATATTCTGTAATACGAATATGAATATATGCCCACACTAAGCCAGCCAATTCTTACAACACTGTGTCTTCACTAGTATTTCAGTGATATTCCAGGACAAAGCTAAGCAATGGGAAAACAGCTAAATCTCTTCTTCCTGGTCCTTTTTTCAGTCAGGATGACCCTGCTATACAACTGAGCCACAGTCGCCCCTCTGCTAGTTCAATTTAAATAGTATATTTTCTGTGTTATTATGACTTTCAGACACATAAACTGTCAAAAACTGGGACAGGGACTTGTTGTTCTCCCAGTGACGTCCTCAATGTTTAATGTGTCCTTTGGAAAACCATATTCCATAAAGGTAGTTCTTCTAAGTTCATAATCAGTTCACATGTTTGAATCTTGGGCTTACCCGAACCTGTTCTTGTTAAGACTCCAACACATTCATTATTTATCAAATTTAGAATAAAACACTATTTGTGAGAGTGGATAAAATAACTGTACATTCAGTGTTGAAGAACTTAAGTTTGAACGTTTGAAGAGATGTAACATTTAAGTAAAAGATGGTGTTTGATGAAATGTATCAAACACTAGGTATAGTCATTCTAATATTCCACTATTATTACGAATATGATAATATTCTAGATTTGGTATTAACATCGTGTTCCGTTTGGATATTCTGAATAAAGGCATGGTCACACATGCATGAAAAGAACATTTCCCTCCTGTTCACTTTCAGCAAGAAAACATTTGCTTTCAGGGTCGAAGCAAATTTCCATCTTCACATTTCAACTTTGGTGAGCTTTCAATGTCAATATCAGCTTGGAAGCCAATGGCACCTCGCCTTATTCTGAATGTAGCATTTTACATTAGGACATGTGGGATATATCAATATTATTTTGGTTTTAGAAGCTTTTTTTTACATTTATACAGCGCATTAGTTATATGCCTCTCAATTGGTTTGGTAGTTTACCACAGAGATTCATTCCCAAAAAGAAAGCCCATATTTCTTGTCGGAAGGAGAATTCCACCTACTCTTAAACATTATGAGGGACTTGGATATCAACAGGTTTTGAGCAAATATCGCAACGCAAATATCGCAACGCAAATATCGCAACACATCTTTTTACGAAGGTGGTTGAGGGAATGAATGACGGAAGCTGTGTTCAAACAGTTTACCAATTAAACGAACATTAACCTGAATATAGATGGCTGCGTTTTACCAGGAATATTAGTGTAATATTCATACGATCTGAAGACAACAACAACAAAGATATAAAAAGCAGTGACTAATCAGAGCAGACTGGGCTTCTTCAGGAGGGCTCTTAAAGAGACAGGCGCTAAAACGGAGCGTTTCAGACAAAGTTGAATACAGGTGTATTCCGAAAGACAGTATGTGCAAAATGAAGTGTTTTAGTAGAAACCCAGTATACAAGTATGAACCTGAAAATGAGCGTGATATGTCTTCTTTAAAAGAACATCGGAGGTACCCTGACTTTAAATCCCTAGTATTGCTAAAGCTCCATAAACAGTGGATCTACACTTCCCATAATGCAACTTGTATTTTAAAATCCTCTCACCCAGTTTGTAAGCTTTCTGAAATAATGTTTTAGTCTCCACACCCAGACTGAAATAACAGTGACGATGCCACCAGAATCTTTTGAAAATGTCCATTACCGAGGGAACACACCGGGTTTGGAGGTCTCAATTAAAGCTACATTTCTGGTGAATCAATCTGTAGCTGAATGAGTTTTCCCCACATCAACCAGAAATCTGACTTCAGTCCTCAAAGTAATTAGCTTTCACACACACAGAACACACACACATTCTCACAACAACACACACGTATAATTTTGATCTATAATTGCATCTTTCCAGCCGTGCGACTGGGAGGAAATCCGCAGTTGTTCTCTGACGCGCCATCTATAATTTCTCTCTCACTCCTTTCCTAAAGAGGAATAACCTCTTATTCATTAAACTCTGAGCTCTCTTGCTCTGCTCGGAAACTTTTCCTCTCATTTGGTTTCTCTTTGTCTTTATCTTGCCCTCACCAGAGCCAGAGGCCCCAATAATTAAAGAATAGAAAAATACTTTCTTTACAGTAGCAGCATATGTATCACGTGATCTCTTCACAGTTACTTCTCTAAACACTACAATGTTTGCCTCATGATGATTTTCAACCAGATTCACAGTTGTATACTAACCTGTATCAGAATATAGTCAATAAAGAATAATATTCATAAAAGTCACAGTAGTAAAAACTGTTTTGTGAAGATTACTGCTGTGGTTGACAGCTTGTTTCATCTCTGTCTTTTCAGAAGCTGCACTGATATCTTGTGTTGTTTGATCTTCATCATTGTCATCCTTTCATATGTGGCCCTGGGGATAGTGGGTGAGTGAGTCTACACACGCACACAGACACACACACACAAACACACACACACACACACACACACTGAGTGTGGGAAAAAGCCTCTTTGATCAGTCTCTTCTTGCAGAGCATTCTCTGGTGGATACACACACACATACAATCTTTTTTTTCTTGATCTCTCAAAATCTTAGCTACACATACACCATAATACTGTGGACAGTAAGTAGAGCTGTGCTGACCTCTATAGGTGGGATGTTCTCACAGTGTTTCACTTTCACAAACAATGCGAGGGCTGATTATTCAACTGTTGGGATATTCCTTTGTTGGGGAGGTATTTGGTGATTCAGATATTTGTTTGTTTGGTGTATTTCACAGGGGGGTCTGTGGGTAATGTGTTTGTGATGTTAACACTAGTTGCCTACTTTTCTCTTCTTTCTTATGTTCAACGTCATGCTGCTACTAGTTCACTAGTTCATTGATTGCGAATGTGGTTGTTTGATGGATGAAAAAAACAAACACAAAAACCCCTTAAAGCTTTTTTTGCAATTGCTTAAACACAATTTGTGTATCTATGGACCTCTTCTTTGTTGAAACACTACACACCCAACACGTTCTCACCCCAACGGGTCAAATACAGCAGCTTGGTCAGTGACCGAAAGCTTCATCCGACGATGCTCTCCTCTTGTGTCAGTTTTAGACACGTCAAGATACACTTGTTGCATGCACGGTGACTTTTCAAAATAAGAAGTAAGGTTTAGACAACAAAACCACTTAGTTAGATTTGGGAAATGCTGACTTTTTCACATGACAAAATGCAACTTTCACATTGTGTTTGACATAGGACACGAACAGCAGCCTGTGTTTGTTAGATCCATCTACGTCTCTTGCAAGAACAAACACTTTATTCACAACTATATAAACTCTTCTGAAAAAAAGACGTGTTTTTCATCACAACTTTACACACAAACAACAAATAAAAAGCTATTTTCACATGCCGAGTGCACACTGATGTCTAGTAGTATAAAACACTACTGTCTAGTCAGGCTTTCTCATGTGTAACATGCATTATATATAGACTATGAACACAAATGCAATGTGTTTATTCTCAATACTCATAAACTCATAACAGTACCAGATACAATTACTTAAACTGAAGATAACCTGAACATATTGCTGTATTGTACTGTAAACTAAACACAGCATTTTGTAATTATAGTCGTCTAACTCTCCAACATCTTCCTCCATTGTTGTTCACAACAAAGAGCAAACCTGAATCCTAGCTCTGATTTCTAAGTAATCTTATTGGATACAGGTGTCTTCACAGGCGCAGTCTTGGTGTATTTGATCAATAACTGTGTTTTAGTTGTTAATAACGTGTCTAATTTAGATAATATTTAACAATATCACAGTGTGTTCTCAGTTCATGAAAGTGTTTAGTTGACTTTAATATCTTTGGCGCCTAAAAATGTATTTTTCAGCATTCTGCTGTACTTAGCTCCACCCCCTCTTGGTTCACTTCTGGTCTTTTAAACTGTAGTCCACACACCAATGGGTGATGTCAAGGTGACTACTTCCACTTCTTATATAGAGTCTTTGGTTTCTATCAACAATCGATCAAAAACAATCTGTGTCTAATGGGAAAGGTGTCTCGTAGTGACGAACCCATGGAGATTTATCACAGAGCTTTTTATCTTATTTTGGACCACGGTTTCGTTATTCTGACTTGCAAACTCTGTTCTCTATTAAATAACCTAAAGCAACCATTGACCATGCCTTTGAAGATATGGACCAGACGACTGTTGTTTAATGTAGTTTTTCTCCATTTCTTTCATTATCTCTGTCTCCCAGATCAACTTGTTTTCCTGTTTTTTTCATGTCTTCCTGTGACCTGATCAAATGATTGTATAACTGGACGGTGGTTCAGAGGAGGAGATGAAATAAGACATATTGGGAAAAGAGAGGAGATAAAGAAAGAGATGAAGTGAAGGGGGAGAGACAGTGCACTGCTGGGAGGCTTATCTCAGAGATAGAGGAGGTGTGAGAATCCGAGGCAGCGGAGAAGACAATAAGCCAGCAGAAATCAGAACAGAAATCTCTTTGTTGCCAAATGTTCACCGGCCCCAGAAGTCACAGCAGGAAGCCGAGGAGGAAGCTGAATTAAAGCATTTGATGTTCTGGAGCACAGCTCCATGTGAAACCGTCAATGGAGTCCAATTTCTACCTAAGCAAGTCTTTGCTTAATGCTGACCCACTAAAACTCTGATACTGTTCAGACACATTTAAAGCTATAGCTTACATTATCCAAGGTTTTCATATTGAATCTACGGTAGCCCTAAGAGCTCAATGTACTGCAACTTAAAAAAAAAAAAAGGAATTCAAACAAATAAAAAAAATACAGAAACACGCTGCAAATACATAAAACACGGCCAAATACAGAAACGAGCTGCAAATACCCAAAATCCAACCTCTGCTCATTGCCCACAGTCTTTGTTTAAAGCTGTACTACAATACTGTTAAGCCAATTCAAAAGCCCCAGCTGCAGCTGCAGTCAAACAGCAGGCAGAATTGCTGCATCAGCATTGGAGGAAAATGACATCATCTGTGTCCCAACAGGCAGTCCTTGAATCCCATTTACTAGTATGATATCACCCAATGGTGAGATCACTGGGAGCTTTCACAGTCTGATGCAGATTTCTTTTTCCTTACTTTCTTTTACTAAGATGTGCAAAAATTCCCAAACTATTCAATAATCCTGTGGAATTGTTCTTTTTAATATAATTTGCATATGTGTGATAACCAGGCAGCAAACTCTGAATAGTGAAGCCAATGCTGAAGTACTTTTCTCTCTACTGACCATCAGGGGGTGACTCCTCTGATTGTATAGAAGTCTATGAGAAAATGACTCTACTTCTCTCTTGATTTATTCCCTCAGTAAACATTGAGTTTATGGTCTCAATCTCTAGTTTCAAGTCTTCTTCAATACAGCATGATGTTAATAAATGATAATAAATGTTAGTAAATGATGGTCCATTTATAGTCAAATAGACCATAAAGAGGAGTATGAATTAGGGCGGGGCTACACTGTGATTGGCAGGTCTCTACCACAGTGTTGTCCGTGTTTTGGTCTTGGAACTTTAACCCTTTCACAGTTGTTTTCAGTTCATTAAAGGTTAGTTGTAACATTTTGGTCCACCCTCTATTGTCACTATTGGTTGCAAAAAAAAACAAGCTGGCAATGGCTAAAATAACAAACTTCAGGATTCAAATCTGTAGTCCACAGCCCAATAGGTGTCATTACAATGACCACGTCCACTTCTTATCTACAGTCTGTGATGGTAACGGTCAAAGGGTTAAAAAAGCTGCTAGAGGCAGAAATGCCTGGTGATACATACCTGCTAGCACCACTACAATCTATTGAGACTTTTAAGATAAGATAAGATAATCCTTTATTAGTCCTGCAGCGGGGAAATTTACATTTACATTTTGCTGGAGCTGCTAATGCTACTCCTACCACCTCTCCTATTCCTGCTCCTATAGAGCCCCCACTATAAACCACAACTGCTCCTATTGCCAGTACCTCATAATGTGTGTGTGTGTGTGTGTGTGTGTGTGTGTGTGTGTGTGTGCGTGCGTGCGTGCGTGCGTGCGTGCGTGCGTGCGTGCGTGCGTGCGTGCGTGCGTGCGTGCGTGTGTGTATGTCTTACTGGGGTCTACTGGTAATCACCCTTAAAGGAGGACATGATCCACTAATCCCATAGTCCACACAGACATTCATGCAATCACCATACTAGCCATCTTTTCTACACACGCACACTTTCACCTGTGTACTGTGATTGTTGATACATAGTCACACACACTCACAGGTGCACACACACACTCTTACACAAAGAATCACTCCACTCCAGCTCTGCTACTACTAAACACTGATGACATCATTCCTGATGACATCACCCTGTCTCTCACTCTCTCTCTCCCTCTCTCTCTCTCTCTCTCTCTCTCTCTCTCTCTCTCTCATGCACCATCTGCACCTTGTACTTAGCCCCCATGTCTTTTTTGTCTCATCCCTCCTTCCTTCATCTGAGCCAAACACCCACATGTACACACACACACAGTATAAACACCATCTCCGTTCTCTTCACTCTCTCCATTGTCATTAATTACACCTACCATTTCACTGCACTGTAGATAGATGGATGTCACCATGATGAGATGGTTTACTAGTTAGGAAAGGCAGGTGATTAGAAGCCAATTTTCCCACACAAGCTAATTTCTTTGTTTAGAGAGGATAGTCAATTTCTCCAATCCCCAATCCACCACTAGCGAAGAAAAACACAGGCTATCAAACGCTCTTCATCAGTTCATTTTTAGAAAACATCTTCCATTCCAAAAGAAGGAGAAAAAAAAGGATTTCAAACTGTTAGTTTGAGGTACAGGAGGAAATGACTACCAGTATCTGCACAAAAGAGAAAGGTTGTATCTCTTTAAAGGTGCAATGTGTAAAATCTGCCAAGAACTTCAGTTTAAAACATTCAGAAAATTATACTATCAACATAATGTGAAGAGGTTACAATGTTGATGTTATGTCAAAGACGTCTATGTATTGTGATGAAGAGCATTAACTGATGGACAGTAGAACTAGATAATAAGGCCGGTCACTAGTATAAGCCTGTCCCACACAAAGGCCTACTGTTGTTCCTTCTGCCACTGAGGGAATGAAAGACCCAGGCCTTTATTTGAGATTAACTTTGGAGAACCTCTTGATGGCATCTTTATGCATATGAAATGTCATTAGATCCGTTTATATGTGATGGATAAATACATAAAAGGTACAATGTGAAAGATGTGGCCAGAATTTTTGTTTGAAACATTTAAAAAGGACGTCTGTTGCAGAGATATCTACTGATATGAGTATGTTTAGCAGCTAGCCCGTCATGTCTTGTAGTACCACTTGTCCCAAGAAAGGCAATAGTGAGTCACTGTAGCTTCCAGTCTGTCCTCAGTCCAACATGTCTGGTCCGTCCTCCCCACAGCTGTCCTCCCAGTGAAGTAGTTTCCTGGTGACGGCTAGGATGAAAGGAAAATAGGAGTCGTTTTCTCGTTCCTAACACTTTGGATGCAGTCCAATGAACAAACTTTTAAAGCGTATACACAGATTCTTGCCTTGCTGCTAGTTTGTTTTTAATTATGACTGTTGATTTAGATTGTATGGTACTATACCAGTAAGGTGAAATGCTGCCCCCTATTTGTTTGGATTAGGTGGCCAGACATTACACATTGCTCCTTTAAAATCACTTTGTATTACACATTAATTTTACATTTTACATTGATTTTATGTTTCAGACTAGTCTTAGTAGCTTCAGCAATAATGTAATGCTTTAGGACAACACCGTGTATGTTGTAGTGCACTGTATGTATGAGGTAGATACTATCATGCTTGAAGGTAACAGTAAAACTAATGACTTTGTAGACAAACTGAGTGCAGGAACACAAAACCAGGTACAGGTATTCAGAGTAATGTGATTTATTTTTCTAATTTAATGCCACGGCACTGTTTTGGCACAGAGGGATGATGGATGGTTGAAAACAAACAAACACAACAACACACACACACACACACACACACACACACACACACACACACACACACACACACACACACACACACACACACACAGAGTTTCCTCCCATGGTTACTGGATGTCTCAGTCCCTCTCTGTTGTGTTGGGGATGGATTTGGATAGTTGAAGGCTGAGAACAAATTATTTTTCTTTGTTAAGCTTCAGATAGTTAGTTAGTTAGTTCTTTTTTTCTGACGTTGTTACCAAGATTATGGTAACAACGGGGTCCTTTAACCAGTCACCATACTGTCTTCCTGTTTCTCTGCTACACTTAATGGTCTGTCTGTCTGTCTTGTCTGTCTGTCCAGCCTGGTTACATGGGGACCCCAGGAAGGTGCTCTATGCAACGGACAGCTATGGACAGTTCTGTGGTCAGAAGGGGACTTCCAACGTGTAAGTCACTGTTATTACACTCTACACACAGATCCCTGTACACACTACAATCACTGTTATTACACTCTACACACAGATGCCTGTACACACTACAGTCACTGTTATTACACTCTACACAAAGATGCCTGTACACACTACAATCACTGTTATTACACTCTACACACAGATGCCTGTACACACTACAGTCTCCCCCATGTTGTAACTCAAACGATCTTCAGTGTTTATAGTTATGTTGCATACTTGCCTGAAAACATTGGAATATGAACATGTTATTGGTTTATTACATTTTATTAACATGTTGAAAGCACTGTATTATACTGTATATGGAATATTGTAAAGTTGCAGAGTTATTGTAACTAACTATTTATCACATTAACTAACTAGAAAAAAAGTAAACTTTGTAACCTGCATTATCTGATAATGTCAATGTGGGTTAGTGCTGATAGAAAGGGAATTTTGTGGGCATTTAGCCTATTTTGACGCTCTACGTTCGTGCAATGGTTGCAGTTAGCGCTGTAACACGCGGTAAACTGAAACATTTTGCACATTGCTACAATCTAAATTGCACCTGTTATAGAGAACACAAGTAACAACAAGCTGTGTGAGACTGGAACAACAGAGACATTGTACAACACGTCGTTCATGCTGCTAGTATCACATAATCGATGTAGAAAGTGGACTGAAGAGGCTCGGGAGAATATTCTTTTTACAATATTTTGCCTTTGCTTAGTAGTTTTAGCATAACAATATGAGCTGTTAGAATGTGCAGTGGGAACATGCGCACAGGACATTTTGGGCTTGTTTATAGCCCAGAGGGGGTTGAAGCCTGCAAATAAATGTTTAAATAATCAGAGTACAGAAAATTGGAGTTCTCTTAGGATGCTTTAGAAAGAGAATTAGAGGGTCTAAAATAACACATGGATCATAATGAATTAATAAACATCATGCTGTGTTGAAAAAGACTTGAAACTAGAGATTGAGACCATAAACTCATGTTTACAATGTTTACTGAGGGAATAAATCAAGAGAGAAGTAGAGCCATTTTCTCATAGACTTCTATACAACCAGAGGAGTCGCCCCCTGATTTAAATGTAGACCCTCTTTACAGCCAATTTTGCTGTGTTGTTGGATGCTAGAATTGATATTGCATACATTTGAGATACATTTATGTACATTTCAGGTTGATGGCCAGTGTCAGTCTAATTAGCAGGAGGGAGCACCGGAGACTAGCTAGCTAACTAGCCAGCTCTTGAGATGGACAAGCTAGCCTACTGATAGCCATGCATCCTCTCTGGAACTCTTGTCTCCTCTCCTTAACGACAAAGCATTCTGCCGTGGAGTAGGGGTCGTCTTACACACTCTCGTCTGTTAATGTATTTTATTCAGCCATGATAAGAAACAATCCAACAAAACCTGTTATTGCTCATGACGTTTACTTACAGAAAAGTCCTCTATTTACCAGTATTCCAATACATATATAGTGTAATATTGGGTCTTTCAGTGAGGTGCGTATATGCTTTATTTAATTCCTAATATGTATTTGCAACAGGGTTGGTATATCACAGGTGTGAGTGCATTTAATACGATGGTTATTCAGCTGGAGGACTCTATTGAGTACTTTTTTATGGTTGATACATTTCTTACTGTTATGCTCCTTTATTTAGCATCATCATCTTTATGCACCTTTCTGTACTTTTTATGTATGATATATGTGGCTTTGATATACTTCATGTGCATATATGAAATATACAGTGTATTTTCTCACTAATATGTAGTATTTGATTTGACTTTTTGCAACAGGTGTGGTATGTCACGAAGGCTTGTGTTGTAAATTATAGATATTTTATTTATGAGACCGGCGTTACAAAGATTTCATGAGGTAGATTTCTTCTGGAAATGAACACTGATTAATCCACTCCTCCTAAGAAGTCAACCTTAAATGTTTCTATTTTGTAGCAGCTAACTTTGCTACTTTGTATCTGTAAACTGTTCCGTGTTGGCAGGGATGACCCCCCCCCCCCATGACCCCTGTTGCTAAGCAACCATAATAACACATTAGTCTACCATTTCTTTCTCAGGCGTGGAGTGATACTGAACTGCAAGGAAACTAGACATCATATAACATTATAGCTATGAACCAATCAGATTGCTTGATTTGAGCTAGCCTTTTTATAATATATATACTGTGTCCATATAACATTACATTTATCTGTATCTCTCTGAATAAAAACATGTCCAGGGTCCATTTTACAGGAATACTGTACAAAGGATTATGGGATACTGAAGGGTGTTATAAATAAACTGTCCTGCATTGCTTGGCTGCATTTGAAGAAGTCTTTGATATGAGACGGACCATATCGAATCCGGGCCAAAAAGGCAGACTTCAGAAAACCCAGACCCTGAATTAGGACAAAGTACATAATTCCTGACTCTGTTTGGGAGGAATCCCAAGTGTTGGCAGTACAGGCATTTGGCAGTCTTAATTCTCTGTTTCTTTTGAATTGATAAATCATGCTAAGCACTGTCACATTTCATTCTGTATGTGACTGGTCCAAAAAAAATAATGGATGCAACCATAGAGGTGGATGACAGCATGTAGATGACCAGGCTGCAGGAGAATGATAAGAGTGTGTGTCTGTCAGTCTCAGAGGACTTAGTGGGATGTGTGACTGAGAGATGCAGACCAACTGTATGTCACTGTATGTCTGAGCTGCCATCTACTGGTTGTTCATTGTTATTACATGCTAAAGTGTTCTGTCTTTTAATTCATATTATATAAACAATCTGTGACACAAAAGAGGAGCCCACTGACGAAGATCAAGGACAATTTTCAAACCTGGATTTGTATTGATCTATATGTCTGACATATGGATGTCTGCAATACTATTACTGTATATTTGACACTGAAGAAGAATAGAAAATATTAAGATTCTTAGTCAAGTTCTGGAGTCTAAAGGAGTGTCTTTTTTATGATTTCTTAGCAGATTTATGGATGTTAATTTGCCTTTGATGGACATCAGAGGAAATGATATCCTCAGGAAGTGTAAGACACATGATGTCTGTGTGTTATGACTCACAGAGGGAGTACATTTTCTCCTGCAAACAGTCATCGGATACTAGGGGTTTCAAAGTATCTTCATCGCCTCTGTGAGTTGCTGCTGCAGATCCAACTGCTTCTACAGGACACCTGAGGTCACTACAGGCCCCTATAAGTTGTGTATGCACAATAGAGGGTATTCAATCAACTAATACTGACACAAATACAAGACCAAATACAGTTCTAACAAATAAAGTGACAGGCATGAAGAAAGAAATCTGCTTAATAACAACTGATTTAATGAAGGCTTGGAAAGAGATTTGAGCACTAATGTGGTTATTTTACTTAGTTTTTGTGGCTATAGTTCTTAACTTAGGAGGTGCAACGTCACACTCAGATAGTTGCAGTGTGGGTAGAACTAAGTGTGAGAGCAGGTCATGATTTATCTTCATTTTACGTGCATCTCCAGTAAACCATTCTGCCTTGTAGATATTCAAGTTTCTACACTCACAGTATGATCAATATAGTCGGTATGGGCTGTCAAATTCAGTATCTTACACAATGAGAGTCCAAATGGGAGGCAGGAGCAGCAAAAACAGGTCACTGAAGGCTCCAAACAGCACCAAATATAAAAGACAAAGCGCCAACCAACAGAGAATAGACAGGGCTATAAATACACAAGAAACCAGACAACAAGGCACATGTGGGTAGACATGAGAGCAGCAAAGACAGGTCTGGAGCTGATCGAGTTTCTGGTGAACCTGCAAGATTTCATCGTGCCTAGGAGACTCAAAACAGCAGTTTTCTTTGTTAAAGTCCTGTGTTTATTTGACCAGTCACCACCATCCCAATCCTCTCTCAGTTCACTGTCTTGCTTGTTATACTCAACATTATACCACGTATATACTATGTATAACTACATATTTAAACCCAGGACTCAAAGGTTTTTTTTCAGCCGCCATTCCATCAAATGAAAATGGAACTGTATCCATCATTTTTAAAAGCTTTAGGATCTCCAGTAAAATTCTGTTAATTTGAACAATAGACAGCTGCAAATACAAGTTTGTGAAGTTGAGCCACTAGATAGTATTTCAGAATTTCAGAATTTAAGTAAGTAAGTAAGTATGTGCTTCTACCAAATAATCTCTACTCTCTGCTCCAAGGCATTCTGGGACATGTAGGATATCATTAACTTGAAAGAAGCACTCAAAATAAATATGAAATGGCTTGTACATATAAACTGTATTTGTGTGATTTAACAGGTCCACTTTTTATTGCAGGAAGAAACCCATCTTATTCTATTTCAACATCTTGAAATGTGCCAACCCGGCTATACTCATCAACCTGCAGTGCCCCACAACGCAGGTACTTACTTTTACTGATGCATATCTGCTTCACATCATCAATTTATCTGGGTCACATCTGCAACTATTTATTTATCATGTCAGTTTAAAACAACACAGAGATTTATTGAATTCACTACATTCTCACTTCCAACTTGTCAAACACAGATGCTTGGTCAGAGATCCTAAGTTTCAAACTGGGACGCTCTTTGCTTCCCGCTGGCATCAGTTTTGGACATGTCAGGGACAGCGTGTCAGTTTCAGCTGGTTACATACATAGTGTCTTTTCAAAATAAACTTCCGCAGTAGGTTTACTGAGTTAAAAAGCTACTTTGTTAGGTTTAGGCAATAAAAGTACTTTGTTAGGTTTGGGTAAAGATTGTGGTTGGGGTTTTTACGTAACTTAAAATATGACGTTAGTTAAGTATGTAAGTTACACAGGACACCAACATTGATCTCCTGGGTGAAAGTCCTGTGTTTGTTTGACCCATCCATTCGCCCCGCCATCATCCCTACGCTGACCCTCTCGCTTAATATACTATTATTGCTCTCAGCGTCTAATAATGCTCCATTTCATAACAGATAAGTTTACATTAGAATTAGGTTACAGTCCTGTTGGTATCAAACCAGGCGGGTCACTGACCAATCATTGGTGTTTGACGACTTGGGAGTGACAAGGTGTTGGTCACACCGCACGCTAAGGCTAACAAAAAGTACCACATATTGTATAGTGCTTATTAACGTAGACAAGATTGCAGTTGTATAATAAAAAAAGTACTTGTTACTGAAATTGCGTTGGCATTGATAAAGGTGAGATGCATATACCAATAAACAGTAGTCTATCAAATCACAACTGTACTGTCAATTTCCGTTTTCTTCCAGATGTGTGTGTCAAAGTGCCCAGACAAGTTTGCCACCTACACTGAGATGCAGCTGCAACACAAACTCAGCAAGAGTTACTGGGAATATTACAGACAGTTCTGCAAGCCTGGCTTTAATAACCCGGACAAGGTACCAACACTGATACATTACATACGTTAATTACTAGAGTACTTTATGTGGTTTGATAAGTTGAAGACCAGTATTTTGAGGGTCAAATTGGATCCTGCTTAAAGCTTTAATGAACAGAATCTTAAGGTATTGCCAAGGTGCTGAAAAGGGCTTTAAAGCTGCATTCTTTCTACTGTCCATCAGGGGGCGACTCCTCTGGTTGTATATAAGTCTATGAGAAAATTACTCTACTTCTCTCTTGATTTATTACCTTAGTAAACATTGTAAACATGAGTTTATGATATCAATTGCTAGTTCCAAGTTTTCTTCAAACTCCCATAGACCCTTTAACAACCGACGTCATCAAAAGTATGCGTTCTCATGTTGGAAACTAAAGTGGCATGTTGCCCAGCCATCTTAGTGAGCTTTAAACATTGAATCAAAACTTAGTGAGTTTTAAACATCGAATCAAAACTGTTACCAGCATTAAAATGTCTGGTTTTTAAGTGTTTGGCTGACAGAATCGAAATTCAAACAGCGGACTTAAGTTCCACAGAATTCTTAAAGGATGTTTTAGTTTCAGGGGTGACTGTGTTCAGCCAAATGCTTCCATGGTGGCCCGTAGGAGCTTACGTTACTGGTTTGCATTGATAATAAACACAGATGAGAATGTATTTTAAATTGATGGAAGACTCTTACAAGGACTACTATACTCTCCCTGGTGTGCTGCCACACTTTAATGGCCCCACTGACATGTGTTGTCACCATAACAACTAGCAACAATTGTCATTTTTCTTTTGTACTAATCAAATGACTATGACAATGTCTATAGTTTATTATCTACACCAACCATTTATGTAAGTTACTATGAACAACTACGGACACATTCGTCTGAGAGTCACCAGTTAACACAGTTACTTGTTTAACTGAAACACCAGTGTCTATGGCTGTAAGCTATAAAGCGTGTTGACCACCACTGGACTCACTAACAGCACCGTACTGGAAAGTCCCTTCATTTATGTTGCATTCTCCATCTTTAGTGCTTAATGCTGTTACATAGCTTGACAAGCTATTACAATCAGCTGTATGTTCGTTGCCACACTGCGTGGCATGGTCTGGGCTGGGAGATGTCTGTGTTTTTTGTCTAAGAACTTGAAACCTTTTCATGGCCAAAGACCAAGATGGCGTCAAATAACCCCCCCCCCTTTTCAAAGTTCAAACCAACTTTGTGTTTGTGAGGACCAAATATCTTCACCAAGAACCAGAACTCTCATACATGCTGTCATTCTAACCCTCCTCTCTCTCCTCCGTTCCTTTCAGCCAGTATCTCAGGTTCTACGAGATGAGGACTGTCCCTCCATGATTGTACCCAGTAGACCATGTAAGGATGAGATACCCCCCCACCCCCCACAACCTATTATTTATTTTATTATTAAAATAATAGATGAAATGGATAATCAGTTGAAATGTTTGAGTCCCATGATGTAAATGTAATTTTAAAGGACTGATGAGGAAGTGGAAAACCACAATGCTTACAGTGTGTGCGTGTGTGTTTGTGTGTGTGTGTGTGTGTGTGTGTGTGTGTGTGTGTGTGTGTGTGTGTGTGTGTGTGTGTGTGTGTGTGTGTGTGTGTCAGTTCTCCAGAGATGTCTTCCAGACTTCATCACTCAGAATGGGACTGTGACTGTAGCGAACAGAACCAGCTTTAAAGACGCTCTGGAAATGGCTCGCAGTGTAACTGAACTCCAACATGCTGCCAAGTACTGTAACTTCTACTACTTATTGTCTTTCTTCTGCTGTGTTCACTTGTCAAATATCATTCACCAGCACATAATAACTAACTGCACTAACTGCATAACCAACACTTTTCCCTCCCCAAACCCTGCAGAGAGACTTACCTTCAAATGTTTTTTTACGAGAATAAAGTTGTAAATTTCGAAGAAAAAATAGGATATTTTTTGAGATTATAGTCATAGATTTGCCAAAAAAAAATAGATATTGCATATCTCTGAATTGATGTGGTAAAATGCTTGATGTTGTGTCTGTATATAGTCACAGATGTCTTCAACTCAAATGTTGTAGTCACTGTCACTTATTTTTTCAGAAAAAAAACTCTCCCTCACAATTTAGTCGTATTTTCCTTTTAATTTATAAATTGCATGTTTTATACTTCTTGAGAATATAATATATTAAAATATAATAATATCAAACTAAACTTATTTTGATATATGTACTTTGTAAATTCACTTTGTCAACACCTTAATTTGAAAAACGTATGTAGTTCCACGTGTATCCTCTTGCTCACTTTACCGTCGCTAACGCTCCCCTTCAGCTCAATATGTGCCGTTTGAATAGATTTACCATAAATGTCAGTCTATAGTCAGTATACAGGAACGTGCTACGATGTAAGCGTTGAGTGATGTGACCACAGAGATGATAGCTGGCTTGAAGGCAGTGTGATGAGGTTCACCCTACCTTGCAGAGTGAAGTCATGTGGTACCTTGAGTTTTTCTTTCTCTCGAAAATGTGTGAGTTTTTAATGTAAATTCATCAATCAATTCTCTGAGAATAAAAAAAAGAAAACTCGGTATTTTATGAAGCCAATCTCGGAAATTTCAGGGTTTTTCTCAGACCATTTCCCCCTTCACCTGCTACCTAATTTTGAATTATTTATTTATTTCTACAATTGCACTAATCGGCCAACGTAATTGGAAAATAAATAATGTATTTTTTATTTATTTATTTAAGATAGATATAATGCTGATTTACAAGGATCGTAAAAACATGGCATGTCTCTGTATATTGTGTGTATCTTTGCCTCTGATGGAACATTAAAAGGACCTGTCTCTGTCTTCTTTCTCTGCCTCATTTCTGCTCAAATAACTCCTCCTCTCCCTCTCCTCCATGCAGAGGTATAACAGGACTAGTGGACACCAAGGAGCTGGGCATGAAGATCGTGGAGGATTATGCCAAGTCATGGATGTGGATACTCATGTAACTACAAAAACAGCACACACAGAAAACCACAACACCTAAACATGTCTCAAAGATAATTAGCTACCGTTTGGCCTCAGAGCCATTGTGTGACTAGACCTGAGCGAGTATCAGTACCTGCTCTGCTTAGTTCTACATTACTTCTAAAGTTTTTAAAACATTTCTGATCAGCAGTCACCATCACTTACATCACTTTCTCTGTGAATAACATGCACAATTTACATGATTTATTTATTATTTGATGGTCCATTATAAATGTTTAAAGGTGATTCCAATAAACAATCTGTCGCAGCGCCTCACAAGTCTGTCACAAGTTAGAGGGCTACTTTGGTGTTTTTCCACCTGGGTCTTATTTTCCCATGTCTTTTCGTCTAAATGACTATTGGGGTAAACAGTTTTTGAATTAATCCAGTATTGAGAAAGAACGCTGCAGCCGCTACAGGCTGTAATGTAGTCGCCCTGGGCAACTTCTCACTGTCAATGTACGTTCACTAAAAGTGCTTGTTTTTTCCACTGATAGGCTCAGATTGTTAACATAAGCGTCTAACATTATGGAAAGAACGCTACAGAGAAATAAACTAAGTCTGTTCACTGACTTTTAGTCGATTAGTCCGCTAATGGGTCACTTTGGTGTTAGTTGACTACAATTTCTTAGTCGATAAGTCATTTTTAAATGCTTTTTAATGCTAAGTGGTTCTTTTTTCATGCCCATCTTTCTTAAACGCAAGAATTTAAGTGGTTCTTTCACATGATTCTTGATGGCGAATCTCAGTTTTACAAATCTGTTGACTTAATCAACTGATCGATTAGTCGCCCTATTTACAACTCTTATCTTGTTGTGTTTATCTATCACACTACGTCTTAGCATTCATCCTGTAGTAACTACTTGTGACTACACACAGTAGCTGCTTCACAGTACATGATGTCTGTACTGTGAAAAACCTGAAATCATTTAGTTTTTAGAACCAGTTTGACAGAATCAGAGTGATTTATGTGTTAACATGATGTTGTGACTCTGGTGTGTGTCACAGAGGTCTGCTGATATCGTTGGTTGTCAGTCTGATCTTCATCCTGCTGCTGAGGTTCACAGCTGGGCTGCTGCTTTGGATCACCATCATCACCGTCATACTGCTGCTGGCATACGGTGCGTACTCAGGGCTCAACGTTGTGTTGGAGGATCCACATCTTAGCTCTTCTTTCACTGCTGCCTTGAGAAGAACAATTTCATTATCTCATGAATTGTCTGTATGTGTTTCCAGGTATGTGGTTCTGCTCCGTGGAGCTGTCCCGGCTGAGACACACACCAGGTTCTGATGTCGCCATTGTAGAGGTGGGGCTGCAGACGGACCTGCAGGTCTACCTGCAACTCACACAGACATGGGTCATACTATGTAAGTCTGTCTGCTTTGTTATATTCCACAGGGAGTCATTAGAACACAGATTCAGACTTTTTAATATTTTGCTCTTTTTCTCATAAATGTACCACTTTTGTCACTTTTTTGTAATATTACCCCCTTATTCCGGCTACTTAATTTATAATTCACTTATTTTGTATGTTCCCAATACGTAGTGTGGGTTTAATTTAACCAATTGGCCAAAAATCCCTACTGGTGTACTTTGTAAGGGAGCTTAATGTTGTGTTAATATTCATTCATTCAGAATGATTTGGCAGATTTGGCAACATTGTTTTTTATTATTATTTATTATTTATTTTTTGAACTTTCATACCAATAAAGCCACATTGATTTGAATTGAATAATAGTAAATCAATATTCAATAGTAAGGTGAATCAGAAATCATTTAAAACGGTAATCTTTGGGGGGAATTAGATAGCAAAAATGTAACAAATGAAACTATTCAACCACTCCAGCCCTGAATATGTAAACAGCATAAACTGTTGTTTGTGTCAGTGGTGTGTCTGGGGGTGACGGAAGCTTCCATCTTGTTGATTTTGCTCTTCTTGAGGAGAAGAGTGCGAGTGGCCATCGCCATGCTCAGCGAGGCTAGCAAGTATGAACTCTAAAGACAGAAATCTGATTATGAGAAGAACAAAAAGAATGGTACGGTGACAGTTTTCTCTGTCGTTGCAGAGCCATCAGTCACATCATGTCCACGCTGTTCTTTCCAGTCATCACCTTTCTCCTGTTGACTGTTTGCCTCTCCTACTGGGCGGTGACGGCCGTGTATCCTTCACAGTGACGAGCAACACCTCTGTAGATCAGAGCTGAGTGCTAAAATATGTATTTGAGGAGCTCTTTAGTGTCCAGAGGATAGGAAATGTGTTTATTATTTCATCAACCAGCTTGTTAGTTGTGTCTTTAACCAGCACTCTGTGACCAGTTACCTAGCGTCCTCAGGTGAAGCTGTCTACAAAGTCATGTCTCCTGATGTCAGCTGTCCCTATGCCAACAGCACCTGCAACCCAGAGGTACAGTCATACTAGTGTATTAGTGTATCGAGGTGTGTTAAATAAGGTTTTAGGTCATTTTGGGTGCTATTCAGTCAGATGTTAGCTCTGTAAACCAAACACGCTCACCTGCCGATGGGGCTGCTAACAAATAACTAGCTCTCCTTCTACCGACATAGGAAGATGCGCTTCGTTGTAGTTGAGCTCATCATTTAATAAGCAATAGTTAAACATAGATACATGTGTTATCTTGTCTAGTTGTGCAAAGTAGTGACGAGTCAGCAGTCATTGACGGTATAAAAAAGTCTAGTTAAAGATGGTTTCAAAATGTGTGAACCACTGCAACTACGAGAGTTTCTTCAGCATAAAGTCATAAATGAGCACAAAAAATATTATTCTGCTTGGGTCCAGCAGTATGCAAGTTTAGTTGTGGACAGACAGACAGACACACTCTTGCACGCACACACACAACCAAATGCATAGTCTCCTTGCAGAGATAAAAACTCTCCTCCGTTCTGCCCCCTCACATCTCTGTTAGACCTTCAACAGCTCCAACATCTCCAAATCAGCGCTGTGTCTGGGCTCTCAGTGTCTGTTCGCCTTCTACGGCGGGGAGACGTCCTACCACCACTACCTCTTCCTGCTGCAGCTGTCCAATCTACTGGTCTTCCTCTGGCTGGTTAACTTCAGCCTGGCCCTAGAGCAGTGCACCCTGGCCGGGACGTTTGCTAGCTACTACTGGGCCAGGAGGAAGCCTCAGGACATCCCGCCATGTCCGCTCTTCTCATCGTTCTGCAGGGCCATCAGGTCAGCACCGAGCCCGGGATTCATAATTTGTTACATTGTGTGCAGAACAACACAGACAGCACGTATTGAGCTCATTTTCTGTCCATCTTCAGGTATCACACAGGGTCTTTGGCATTTGGAGCTCTGATTCTTTCAGTGGCCCAACTGGTCCGGATCATACTGGAATACCTGGAGCAGAAACTAAGAGGTTTAGACACACAAACTAACACGTATACACAGTTTGACTTACTACTATTATAATTGCTACCAATATCACTGTTCTGATCTTGTACATGTGTATTCATTTAGGTGTTGACAACAGCCTGTCCAGGTTCATAATGCGCTGTCTGCAGTGCTGTTTCTGGTGTTTGGAGAAATTCATACGCTACATGAACCGTAATGCTTACATCATGGTGAGATTATTAAAGGCACAATGTGTAAGATCCGGCCAGAGATATCTGCTGAAATGAGTATGCTAACCAGCTAGCCCCGGCCCGTCCTGTCTTGTAATTCCACTTGTACCACGGGAGGCAATAGTGAGTCACTGTAGCGGCCTGCTGTGAGCCCAAGTGGTTTTTGCTAAATCCAAGCCACTAACTGAAGCTCCATCCAGCTTTGCAGCTGCGTGTTCCCCTTTTGGCAAAGTAATCCCCCATCAACGGGAAGATCAAAATGAAAACATAAGTTGTTCCCTCATCTCTGCTACCCCTGACAAGGCAGCAACCTCCAGTTCTACAGAGTGAAGCCAATGTAAAAAGGTCCTTAAAACCTGCATTCTCGCTAATGTCCATCAGGGGGCGACTCCTCTGGTTGTATAGAAGTCTATGAGAAAATTACTCTACTTCTCTCTTGATTTATTCCCTCAATAAACATTGTAAACATGAGTTTATGGTCTCAATCCCTAGTTTCAAGTCTTCTTCAATACAGAATGATGTTCATTTAGGAAATGATGGTCCATTTAGAGTCAAATGGATCATAAAGCAGGGTATGCTTTAGGGCAGGGCTACTGTGATTGACAGGTCTCTTCCAGAGACATATACAGCGTCTCAGCCTGACTACTGCGCATCCCAAATATGGTAACTTCGGTTCACAGGTTCCAAAAAGTCAAGATGGCAACAGCCATGATCCAAGATGGAGACAGCCAAATTGCTGATTTTAAGGCTTCCAGATAGCTTCCAGATAGCAGTCCACAGTTTTTTAACTGATGACTATACTAGAGGAGAAAATGCAGCCCTGTATTTTTTGAAGCATGTGGCCAAATCTTAGACATTGCCACTTTCAAGTGGTTCTATTTAGCCAGTGGAGTATGAATGTTACATGTTCATTTTGTCAGCAACAACCTTTTGTTGTTATGAGAGCTGTGTTTTGTCTCTTCTCCACCAGGTGGCAATCTATGGTAAGAACTTTTGTACCTCAGCGAGGGAAGCCTTCTTCCTGCTGATGAGGAATATGGTCAGGTGAGACTTTTTTCGCCTTCAGTGGTCCTCTAAATCTCTCTGGGCCTTATTTTGCCTGGATAAATGTTTGTGAAATTATTATAGCCCTATTAAAAGAGGCTGCTTATGATCATTAAAAGCTGTGAACACACTCTGTCTGTGACTGTGAGCAGCACACTGGTTCTCTGTTTAGATAAGTACTGACTGTGTCTCCACAGGGTTGCCGTTCTGGACAGAGTGACGGACTTCCTGTTGTTTCTGGGCAAAGTGCTGATAGCAGGAGGAGTTGGTAAGTGACAATACAAGGCTAAAGTCTTAAGGCCTTTACACACTGGGGGGCATGATGAATAAATTACACAAAAAAGGGAAATACTCAACTGTGTGTGTGTTCCAGGTGCGATTGCATACCTCTTCTTCACGAGGAAGATCCCTGTTATCCAGGAAGAAGTGCCCAATCTAAACTACTTCTGGGTCCCCCTGCTGGTCAGAATCACACACACACACACACACACACACACACACACACACACACACACACACACACACACACACACACACACACACACACACACACACACACACACACACTGTACATACATGGACATGTAATGGAAATCTTTTGCCATTATCAAAAAAAAAAAAATTGTAATTCTCAAAGCACCTCAAAGGGTGAAATGCACCTCTAACGGTGCTACCGGCTTTTAATTCACACATTTAAACTAGATAATTGGGATTTTGGCATGTTTGGGCTTTAATATCATCAGAGCAATAACTTGGGGCAGTTAGTGGTAGAAAATGATGAGCAATTTATGGTGATAGCAGCAGCTGCTCTACATTATTTTTTTAATTCATCCATTAACTGGGGACAACATACTTGGTACTGCTTGAGTCAGGAGAGACCCTCAATCTTGCCAGGAATCCAAAGGAATATAAATTATACCAACAAGCAATGTAAATACAAAATATGGCATATATAGAATATATACACTGCATCGTTAAGACATTCCATTTTTTGTTTTTAGAGGTATGTTAACCCAATGCATATGTCTTTCTTTACGTCTGTAATCAAATCTGCTGTCACAGTCCTGCTGTAGATGTCCAACCTGTGTTTCTCTCATCAGACGGTGGTGATAGGGGCCTACCTGATCGCTCACGGCTTCTTCAGCGTCTATGCCATGTGTGTTGACACGCTCTTCCTCTGCTTCTGTAAGTAAACACTGTCATTACTGTGTTTAGGACTGGTGTTTTGTAAGACATCATAAAATAGTCCAGGTCAAGTGTATGAACCATGGACAAAGCAGGGACAAACCATGGACAAAGCAGGGACAAAACAATTGGACAAACCAGGGACAAAACAGGGACAAAGCAGGGACAAACCATGGACAAACCATGGACAAATTACATACAAAGCATGGGAACTGTGTACGAGTTTGGTACACACTGATCAGACTAATGTCTGATCCCTGTGTACTCGGGTCGAGACCCCGTCCCTGATGTGAGAGCCTCCTTTGTCTCAACTGGTCTCAATTTCTAAAAAAATTATTCTAATTGCTACAATGTTTGGAGTGAATCCTGTGGTCTTCAATCACATCATTTTCATCTCTTTTGCTTCCTTGTGTCTATTTAACAACACTTACTAACCTCTCAATGTCTTTTTGTCTCCACTTCCTATCCACACATCTCCATTTGACCTTTGCCCTCAAACTTGAACTCCATCCTGGACTTCCTCCACCTGCGTCATACCCATTCCTCCACCCATTCATCATGATCCATCTACCCATCATCCCCCCATACCTGCCTTATCTCCCATGATGCCATTTGATCAATCCCTCTATGTATGACACCCACCCAGGTGATGACTTGGAGAGACATGATGGTAGTTCAGAGAAACCTTTCCTCATGTCTCCAGAGCTGCACAGAATTCTGGGAAAATCCAGTCAGTCGCGTTGATAACTGGTACCCCTACCCACTGCATCAGCAGCCAGTCTGGTCGGTCTTTATCCATCAGTCCTGCACAGACGTCACCCGGCCAAAGTCTCCACACCGAAGAGATAAGAGACTACAGAAGGACCACGGGTCTGATCCTCTGTGGAGACCCTGTATGCTACGGGCTGGCTGGTCTGGTTCACTACTACTAAACGTGTTGAGACACAGGAGGACAACTCCTCCTGAAATCTAAATGTGATTGATGTATGAAACCAATACTTAAATCAGTAAGGAAGACTTTACAACAACTTAACCGAGTCAGAACCAGAAGTTAAAATGAGGCAGCTGCTGGACCCGGAGGTTCTATTGTACTGTCGCCCTCTTCAGCTGCACCCTGCTGCACCAATGCACTGACTTACTGCCTGTGTTTTTAATGCTGTGCCATTCTCCGTCTCAAGTCATTTTAAAATTTAATTTTTTAAAACCGAAAACGAATAAATTAGAAGAATAATGTTTGTTATAAGATTTAGGGATGAATTCACAAAAGGATTGTTTGGCTTTTGGCCGCTAAACCTGTACCAATAAGACACCTTATCAAAGCACCTCAAAAAGTAAAATGTACCTCTAACTGTGCTGACAAATAGCGTCTCAGAGAGTTTAGAACTATTGCCAATTTTCAACTTTGATCCATAATTGGGCTTTTACAATATATATATAATATATATATATATATATATATATATATATATATATATATATATACACATTTGCAAAAATATTCCTCCCTTTCCATGCAAATGAGCCTCAATGTAAAAACAGTCTAATTCACAAAGGTCAGTGCTGATAGACACACACAGTTACAGAGCATTATAAGCATCTTCGGAGGGTTGGTGGTATTGTGCAGTGACATGATGCAGTGACAGTAGTAGTATCGTGGAAAATTAATGAAAAAAGGTCAAGACGCATTTATCGTTTTTGATGCGGTGGGATTGCTGAAATTATAAAAATGTCTCAAAAAAATCTTAAAATATGAGAACGTTTTCCTCATTAATGATGTATTATTTCACCAACCAGCATATGTGTGAGAGGCGTATATAGGCACAATGAAAGTAGAAAAGTGAAATGAGTCCTAGACCATCTTCAATCAGGCTTCTGGTCACATGGTTTATTGCAATGACTATCCGTTCTTTATGAATTCACCTCTCAGTGTGTGTTTGAAAAACGCCTCCTTTGAACTTCTCATTGTACATTTTTTATGTGTTGAGTGTTTTGGATGAATTTTCAGAAGACTTAAGCAAAAACTTCAGTGTGAAACCCTGTTTTGATGGAAGTGGGCGTGTCCTGTACTGTCGAGTCACCTGAGACCAAAACACAGAACAGTGTGCAGCTGGAGCTCAGCCAGCCATACTGCAGACCTCACAATACACACACAGTCACACACTATCACTGTTACGTTCCTCACTTGTGACATTGCTATTTAATCAGCATACTGTATAAGAACATGTACATCTCTCTGATATCCAAGATTCAAACCCACAAGGTCTACAGGATTTGGTCAGATTCTGGATTAGTGCTTAATTTTCAGTCCAGTCTTGATAAATCTGCTTTTTATGATGTGACAGAAGAGGTTAAGCAAAATATCCAAAAGAGATGGATTTACAGAGACAACTCAGATCTGCTATATTATGAGAAGAACACTGTTCACAATTATTAAACAAGTTAAAAATATTATTTTTTTGCGAAGTAAAACCACGGTTTCAAACAATGTACACACTGATACACTCCCTGTTCATTTTTATAAGATTAATTGATTTTTGTTTTTGTAATGTGTGTGTTTTCATATTCATAAAGTTGGTTTGAATATAATAGAATGTTCATATGTTGATTAAAAAAGAATAAACATTTTGTCTTTAGTGCTTATGTTGAACAAAATATAAAATAACATAGTCAACTTTATGATGATTTAAAGCTCTTTTGTTTCCAGTGCTAACTACTCAAAATCAGACCAGAACTAAACATTTGGATCATCTGCAAATCAAACAAATTTCAGCATTTTGGACACAATGCAAATATCATTATTCTACAATACAAACAACTCTGGACCCAGCACTGAACCTTGTGGAGCCCCAACAAGCAAGTCAGATTTCTCATTGTTTATTTGTTCTACTACTGATGTCTATTCGACTTACCTTTCACATATTTGACTAATGTTGGAGAACAAGTTTGAGTTTGTTTCCTTTTCAGCTGGTAGATGAGATCATGCCTCTGATGTACTAGTATATTATTATGATTATGATGTACCACAGAGAAGAGAATAGTGCTGGAAATGAGAAGGTAATCTATGTGTGAGTATGATTTAAAAGAGGAACAGTAACTGTACATTCTTATATATCAGAGTTGAAACTCATCCAAGGATCACACAAATTCCGATCATTTACAAATTGGTCCAATCATATATCAGATACCTACCTCGTTTAACTCTTAACAGAACAGATCTGTGAATCAGGATCATCTCCCTTTGGGCTTTCTAAAGATACTCAACTAATGTTTAAACAAACTAATTACTTGCTTGGCTTTAGCTAATAAATCAAGCCTCTAATACTTCAGGATGTAAACTTAAAATGTACATCTGAAGCCATGTCAAAAGGATTCAGGTAAGAGGAAGGACATCCATGTCACAGATGTAATGAAAATAAAAGCAACGTGTCTGTATATTGTAATCTTGTTTTTAAACAATCAATCACATTATCCCATGTTTGGAGAGAAGATATAAATCTAGGGCACTAGAGCGTACAGCCTCGGACGGAAAAGAGAATCTGTGCCCATCATAACAAACTAAAACTCCAGCAGTAGCTACAGGAAAGCAACAAAGTCCATGAAGTAGAAAAGATACCTTTCCTCAGTTCAAGTTGAGTGTTCATACCTTGACTTGACAGTCTGAGCTGGTCTGTAATAACCCGACTGTGGCAGTTTACTGCCCTCTAACTGGAGGCTGAACAGACAGTAAAGACACACTACAGGTGTTTGAAAAAAATATTTATTATCAGATGCTTTCAGATTGCATCCTATGAATAAAACAAGTCAAAAAGTCAAATTCACATCCTATACGTACACGAGAACGCCATCGTTTTGCATATGTCACAGACTTGGTGACACCTACAAAACATATTTAAACTAATTTGTTTTTTTTAAAGGTTCTCTTTATAATATTCAGAGCATTTATATAGCAGCAAGCATATACCATCTAAGTAAAGATATAGTGTAGTTATCTCCTGATCAGAGAATAAAGTCACTCTCCTTTGTTTCCATGCTTTGTTTACCGGGCCTGCCGCAAAGTCTTTTATTGCATATCAGTGCATGTGAGTGTACCCCAAGTAAACACTTTTAGCTCTGCAAGCACTGTTTGGGTTGTTTGCAAAGTTAGCGCTGTTATGACTGTTAGCTTCTTACCAGCAGCTCAGCAATCGCCATGTTGAGAGCCATGTGGAGGCAATAGATGTCCTTTTAGGAATATGCACCATGTACACATAATATCTTAAGTAACACTAAAAGTATTAAAACTCAGTTTTTGACACAGGGCCTTCTACAAACACAGCTCAATGATACGCTTTTTGTGTGTGTTTTAGTATATTGCCTAATTAAATTGCCATTAAATGAACACACCAATTTGCCCCACCCCTTTGACTTCAGGGGATGTCGGGCGACGGGGCAGTTGCCCGTTTCACAATCCAGCCTCCTTACAGAGAGACTCCACGGTGATGACGACAGCCTCAGTCTGGCGAGTCTGCAGGACAGAGCAAGGTGGAGTACTTCAGAGGGACGTCCAGACCCACCACGGGACCCACAACACTGAGCCATGACAGCACGTAGTTCACTGGCCTGCAGAGACACACAGAGACAGATACCTGACGACACTGTGAGCTCTACATCCCTTGGTTTGATGATTGAGCATGGACCTAGTTCTACATCTAGCTCCATAATACGTCCACTGTGTTTTTGAATCAATCCTACCTGTGTTGGTCCTGAGCCGCCTGCAGAACGGGCCTCATGAACTCCTCTGTCCTGCAGGGGTGGAGCATGAAGAAGGGCTGACCCAGCAGAGGATGCTCCTGACACACAGACACAGAGGGGAGATGTCAGTGGAGCTCCGAGGAGGAGGGGGGCGGGGCGATGAAACATCTGATGGCTACATGTGGTGTCCTGGTTTTACCTGCAGAGTGATCGTATTCAGAGGACTGCTCTCAAGCCGAAGCCTGAAGTTGGGGTGGACTGAACTCCAAACCTCCTCCAAGGACAGGCTCCTCCCCTCTGATGTGGCAAGGAAGAAGACGAAGCACAGATATCACTGAGGGCATCCTCAGAAAATATTGTAGTCAATACATTTTTCAGGAGGAATCAATTGTGTCTGATATTTGAGTCTTATAAAAAGTAACGCAGTGTGTGTGTGTGTGTGTGTGTGTGTGTGTGTGTGTGTGTGTGTGTGTGTGTGTGTGTGTGTGTGTGTGTGTGTGTGTGCTCTTTGTTGTGCTCTCATTAGTGTATTCTTGGTTGTAGCCGCTGTGGAGATTTTGTGGTTTATTCATCTCTGTGTTGTCTGTGATGTTTTATTCTGCTGTTCATTCCATAAGAATACGTTTTAACCCTGTTGCATCCGCTATGAATGTCCACGGTCTTTTCATTTACTTTAGGCCATTACTGTTCAATTGTGTTTTGGTTCATTCTAGTTAAAGTACATTGTGGAAGGCAGTTGTATGTTTTTTATTCATAGTAAGTTACAGGCAACAGGCTGCAAAGTGTCATCTATAAAAAAAGGAATATATTGATGGTTTGGGCCTTACATGGAATCAGTTATTTCTTTTAAATGACTTGTTAAAGGGACAGTGTGTAGGAATTACTGCTGCCTAGTGGTGTGATTGCAGATTGAAACCGACTGAATGCCCCTCTGCTCACTCCTGCCTTTCCAAGAGTTAATTTGAGCCAAGGAATGAAGAACCGAGGGTTGCCTCACTCAGAGGCGTTCCATATAGGAGCAACAGAAGTCAGACAGCGGCTGGCCAACTACGGTTTTACACTCTTACTGCAGTTTAAGTAGCGTGTTAGAGAACTACGGTGGCCTTCAGGTAACATAACAACTTAGAAAGCTCTCTCTAGAGCCAGTGTGTGGTTTGTCTGTTCTGGGCTACTGTAGAAAAAATGACGGTGCATCATGGTGGAACCTCTGAAGAGAACTGGCTCCATATGTAGATATGAAGGACTCATTCTAAGCTAACGAAAACCTCAACAAGACATTGATTCTGATTAATGAAAACATAGTTATTCATATTAAATTATATTACTGTTAATATATATCCCCCGAAATGTTACAATCGTCCCTCTAGAACCCATTTCACAAACTTGCTTTTATGTGACGTTGTCTTTTTTTGTTTTTCTTTCTAGTTGTAGTTCTTTTATTGACATGTTTTTACCTTTTGTTCTATTTTATTTTTCATCAACATCTATCTTTTCTTCACTATGTCTTTGTGTCTTTTGTCTTTGTGTCTAAATTTGACTTGCTTTTGATATTCTAGTAGTCTATCCATACGCGCAGCTAAGTACACCACAGACAAACCCCTCAGAGGATACAAGAACTTAAATCCTACCTCAAAACCATCAAACAATATTATCTGTATTCATATTCAATGCACCATAAACATTATGTCACACAGTCAGAGTAGCAGTGTGTGTGTCTGTGTGTGTGTGTGAGGGTGTGTGTGTGTGAAGTGACTGTCTCACCCTGAGTGAAGGCTCTGAAGTAGAGCACAGGAGTAGCGTAGCTGCAGGAATGCAGGATGTGATACTCGTACTGGATCAGCTGGCTGCTGCCTCCAGACACCGTACAGACCCCGTCATCTTCATCATCATCATCATCATCATCATCCTCGTCAGCGCTGATGCTGTCAGTATCCACTGAGGCAACAAGACCAGACTGGAGGAAGAGATGCAGAGGTGAATGGAATAGAGTTCACTATAATGCTAGATTATTAGAGGTGCAGAGGTGTGTGTGTTATTAGTTTAATATTTTCATAAAAAGTACATTTTAATACTACTGACACATATAATTGAGTAATATTTAGTCATGGCAAATATTGAAAAACAAGATAAAAAAACGAAATAAATATTGGCCCATTTCACCTCTTCCTTCTCCCGTCCCCGCTGATCAGTACAGGACTGACAGGGAGTGCTAGGTTCCAAGTCTGGACCGGATCCGTCGTGGTCCCACATCGGGCTCGGGTCGAGGACAACCGACCTGAGAGAGGTCTTCCTCAGGTAGCCCTCCTCCGAACCCTGCAGCCCCGGATCAGAAAGCACCATTAAACCACGTTCAGGGGGGGGCTCTGTCTGTGACAGGTGACGAGTCCAGACCTCCTCACCTGGACCGGCTCCCAGCTCCAGCCGTCTCTCAGCCGATCCGACAGCTGCAAGAGGAGCTGACAGCAGCGCCGGAAGTTCTCCTCATCCAGCGCACACCAGCTCATCTCTGCAGGGGAAAGATACATGATGATGATTGTCTCTGCTTTCTACCTCTGACAGCAGAGAGACATTCTGAAGATTCATCATCTCTTTTTAGGACCACACACCATTATGATCTATGGTGGGTTTGAGTTTATTCTTTCCAATGTTCTAAATAATTTCCTTTATATTGTGTTAAACTTTGTTTCACTCTGGCACTATCGGTTTATTTTTTAGCCAGTGTTTAATTGGAATTTGGATGTATTGAAATATTCTCTCAACTGTGTTTAGAACTCTTGGAGTTTTCTTTCTTTTGGTGCATTCACTGCCATGATGAAACTCCCTGATGCTGTCTTGGTTATACAGAGGTCGGTAGAACCCATACTATGACCAATGGTTTTGTTATTTCTGCTAAAGTGTTCTTTGTTCTCCCGATATCCTGCACTACCTGCTGCTGTTCGACAGTAGTGGAGGAAGTGTTCACGTGCTTTGCTCCTGTAAAAGTAACATTATTTCACATTGTAAAAATAATCAGTTGCAAATGAAAGTCCTTCAGTCACAATTGTACAACATTAAAACAGTACAGTAAGAATTACCCACAAAATATACTTGGTAGTAGTCATAATGCAGAATGTCCATTTTTATATTTAATAACAACGTATTGCTGATAAACATAAGTATAAGTAGCACTTTAATATTGAAGCTACTTTTAAATACTTAAATACTTTTAAATACATTAACAGTGTATGGAAAAACACTGTTGCGTATTTATAGAATACAACTAATTATATTCTGTAAACTATTGATGTTTTGTATGTACAATCTTAATCTGATCAGTAAACACTAACTCCAGCTGTCAGATAATTGTAGTAAAAAGTAGAATATTTAACTTTGAACTGTGGTGAAGTAGAAGTATAAAGTATCTCAGAATGCAGTATAGTACTTGAAAAATGCACCTTATTTTCTACCAATGCTTTAGCTCGAGCTGTGGACCGTTAACCTAAACAAAGAGAATGTGTAGCACGCGACGCAGCGTGACGTCACCCTGAGGCTGACGGGAGGTTCCGACCCAAACGAAGTTCTTTAAAAACATAAACACAGAGAACATTAAGTTTACTTACTGCTGGAAGACTCGTATTGAAGGAACTACAGCTGCATGACCAGTGTTTCTCTTCCGGGTGTTGATATCACGTGACTACTACCATCACCATTTAAAAAAAATGATTATATTCATCTGTCAAATACGAATTCATAAGGAAGGGATTGAAAATGTCAAAATTGTACAAATACTAATAACCCTCTTTATATAATATAGATTGTATTCAAATATCTCTTGTGCCCTTCGTTAGTCTTTGAGCTGGCGTTTGTCCTGTAGTTTGTCACTCTAACCGCTAGATGGCAGCAAATACCCCATTAGAGTGAAGGTCGACTGTGGCAACATGACACCGCAACAATGTTTTTCACCTCACAGCAATGTCAACGAGGCATCATTTCAGTTATGACGTTATCATTCTATAAACTGAGCAGATACCACATTGACACATTCAAGCAGACAATAACAAAATAAAATGATTATTTGAGCATAATAAATCTTGAAAAACATATAGCATAAGTTTAAAAAAAAGATGCATACAAAATAATAATAATTAAAACAAAATGTTGACTGATTGTTAGGGTCAGATAATTTTCTATTCAGAGAGGATTCAATATAGAGTTGAGTTTCATGAAGGAAAAAAAGCTGTTTAAATATCACCTTTACAGAAAACACACTCATTGCTCTTAAATCCAAGACTTAATCTGAACATTGCACTGGAAGGATAAAAGCATTAATTATTTTGTAATGCACTTCTTTTTCTCTTCTGGAATTTGAACAAGCGTTTTCTCAATTAAAATACTGTGAGTTGGAGAATAATCTATTGGAGCTCCTTTAATGAAGAGATGAATGTATCAAAGGCGTGGGGAGATGAGATGGAGACGGAGAGGACAATATGATTCAATATGATGAGGAGTGGATTGTGTGTGTGTGTTGCGTTGATTTTCCATCACCAGAATACAGGGACCAGTCAGCAACAGAGTAAAATAGATGATTTATTCTCAGTCAGAAAGCAGACACTGCAGGACACCAGCTCTGTGTTGTTATATGCATTTTGATTGGATCCAGAGACTGAGATCACAAACATTCTCCAGGTTTAATGCTGCAGCTTTTAACACACTTTTAACATCACCAGAGAATGTTATTGAATGACTGCTTAACATTCATACATATGAAAGTATGATGCAAAACCTGTAGAGATAAAAATGAGAGATTATGGCTCTGTTTTCCTAGTACTCCCTGCAGAGTATAACAATCATTTCAGTAATTTCTGTCCTGGACTCAGACATCCCATGTGAATAGGGTAAAAATATTAACTATAAGATATGACAACGAAACTCCCCCAAGTGGTTACTTTTATAAAGAGAATTATATTTTGTTTTCTGAAATGTCATGTTTAAATATGCAAATGAGGCATTATCAACTGTTAACTTTTGGTGAATTTAGGAGAAATGTACAGACTCAAATAGACGTGAGGAAGTAGTGAAATAAACACTTTAATGTGTATTTTGGATGTTTTCATTTCCACTAGTCTGAAAGACAGCATGTTATTGAAGCTAAATAGACCAAAATCTCTGAATTGACCAGCACATGAAAAAAAAGTATAGCTTGGAGAGACCAGGTTATGTTCATTTAAGTTTTTTCTAAAAAAAAAAAGAAAAAAAAACTACTGATGGCTGCACAGCTGTGGCTCATTCTCCTCATCAACCTCAGCTGTACTTAAACCTGACTTTCTCTGCTCCACTCTTGGTCCTCTCTCAGCCAGACTCCTCTTGTCTCCTGTCAGATCACTCCAAGAAATCCCCTGGAGTGTCCGACCCACAGGGGCTGCATGAGCCTCCTCTGAGCACTCTTACACTCCAGGATGAAAAAAAAGTGGGATAAAAGTGGGGCTTATATTTCTTAATTTATTTTTATGTCCTCAGGTTGTGGATGTATGCGAGGTGGGGTTCTTGTTGTTGAAGTTGTGTATGAAGATTTCAGTTTTGAACATGTACAGTTTGTAGTTATTTGGACTGTAGTTTTTTTTGTGAAAATTAAAGGGAAAATCACCTCAAATTGTAAGTAACACATTGACAAATGTCCTTGTTTGAACTCTCATAAAAACATTTCCTTTAGAGGTTCGCTGAACCTTTTCATTGCTTCCTGCTCACAGTGGTCCTGACTATGACTTCATGACATATGAAGTAGTTCAATGAAGTTGGACAACCTAAAAAGCCAATAAAAACGTCCTTAGACATGTGACTGTATTTTTATTGAGAGGAACTCTACTTTTTTTTTTTACTTTTGACAAACAAGATTTCAAGGACAAATAAAGTGTAGAGTGCTGCTCAGAATAAAATCATGTGACTGCTTTAATGTTTCAGGACCGCAACAGAGTCTGACAAAAATTGAAAACTGAAATCTTTGTTCATTCCAGAGTGGTATACGCTGAAAGCAGTTTCCAGGCCTCCTAAGGCTTCAGCAGTTTTGGGCTTCAGACTTCCCTCAGGCTCCGTGCACACATAACAGGTATTAAAATAATTTACTGTTATGGCTCTTTGACACTTCTCAACTGTTATTGGACTTGATGGATCAAATTCTGATAATACAAAGAGTAATTTGAGGAGAGCTATGTGTTTTCTAATGA
Organism: Anoplopoma fimbria; assembly: GCF_027596085.1. Classification (NCBI taxonomy): domain Eukaryota; kingdom Metazoa; phylum Chordata; class Actinopteri; order Perciformes; family Anoplopomatidae; genus Anoplopoma; species Anoplopoma fimbria. The sequence continues at coordinate 13,740,232 of NC_072451.1, forward strand.
TCTGATATGGGGAGAAGGGCTGTGTCGAACTCACCTCACAGCCCAGCGCTGGTCCATGTTCCGGTAATGATAACTGATCCTGTTGTGAGCAAGTTCATAAATGTAGTGAGGTTTGATGATGCACACACGAAATTCCCACAGGCTGAATCATTTGGACAGGTGTAGGTCGATTTTTGTCTATCTTCAGTAGATTTCGTGCTGTTATGGTACCAGTGCAGAGCGTCCACAAATGACTTAAAGTGATTGGGGGGTGCAATGATCTGCCCCTTCCATGTCACCCAGGGGACCCTATTGAAAGATCATTTTGCTTGTCAAGAAAGTTGCATTTTGCCACAGTACCACAGTAGTTTAATGTAAAACCACTTGCACAATCTCGCACAATATACATCGCTAAAAAATAGCCAGGTTACTTAGCTGTCAGCCGGGAAGAGAAATAATGAGCAAGGGTCTCATAGACTTTTGGGTGTGTAGTTTTTATAATTACCTATTTTTACAGTCTAATACTTCAGCATTTTAACAAAAAACCGAGACTTTCTTGACGCGTTTTTTTAATTTATAATTGAATGGCACAATTCAAACTGGATAAAAAAAAAATATTTGTCAGTCGCCTCGTTGACAACCATACATATTTTTTTCCGAAATCAGGTCTCCTGGTGATAACAGCAGAACTTTGCCTCTCTAAAGTTTAGGTGTTTTGAAGTGGTTAGTTAGTTTTATGAGCATCTTCTCCATAATCAGTGTATTACTACAGTAGATGGAGTTTGTAAAAACAAACAGGAGTACCAGCATAAGAGCAATGTACTGCTGTGGACGTATTTTAGACACCTAAAAGAATCAATATCGGTTCAGTTTTCGCTTTATTTAGAGTGTTCTCTTCCTGCTTAAGAGAATCTTTGTAAATAAAGAGAAGTGTAATGAACTGTTATCCTTCAGTTACCTCCTATGGTCACAGCAGTCGCTGTCCAGCAAAAAGTTACAGTCTACTTTATGGGATGGACACAAAAGACATCAGTGAGAGACATGGCAAAAGAAGCCATTTATTGAAATAATCAAAAGAAACTAAACATGAACACTTTTTTTTTTTTTTTTTTTTTTTTTTTTTTCAATCAAGCAAAATGTAACAGTTTCCACGTCGAAAAAACACGGTCAACACTACGTCTCTGAGACACTCCGCCCACTCTGATCAGGCGGTTCTGTACCGAGGGCAAAGAGCAACACAGCAGGTTTTTTTGTTCGGAATCTTTTGTAACACATAAACCTTCAGACGGAGAAAAAAAAACTGAAATCCAACACATGGCTTTTTAAAAATCAAATATATACATTTGTTCTTACAGCATTTACACAGAGAAGGGAAATAAAAACAAAGCAAGTACCACAGACGAACTCTATCTGTCGATCCAAAAGTAAAAATAAAAATAAACGGGCACACCATGTAGAAAGAGAAACTGAAGCATGGAGAGACTGCCAAAGGACCGGGACATGGTCTTTATTAATGCTGACAGTGAGAAGCAGCAGCAGGAGACACATGGGGGGACGACGAACGACTCATCAGGGTTCTGGACAGGAACATGCTAGAACAACCCTGAGCTCAGAGCAGGGGACTGGGACGGGGGAGGGGTTTCTATCCCAGCTGGGTTCACTTCAGTCTATGAAGCAAAGATTGGATGCATCAAAAGGTGAAACTTCATACAACTCCCACAATGCCATTTTACCCAGACAGGTTAGATTCCCTCTTCTTGAACTAGCTAGCTTGTTGGTGGCCAGTCTGTGATCACTGTGTGAGACGTCTTAAGGCTTGATTGATTAGTGTATTATGACTTTAGTGAGGATCTACCAGGATATGTACGGACTTGTGCTTATAAAGTATTGTTCAACAAAAAAGGAGCATTTTTGGCATTAAAGGGCTAGAGTTTAGCATTTAGAGGATCCATTAGCAGAAATGGAATAAAATATTCATAACTAGTCAGTGTATAATCACCTGAACTAGCAATCGTTTTCATTAGATTAGAGTATATCTACAGAGAGCAGACAAAAGAAACACTAGACAGTTCCTTCAGCTTTTTTGCGTTACCTGAAGGCCACCGTAGTTCTCCGTCACGCTGGTGAACCTGCGATACAGTCAGTGTGACACCGTGGTACCGCTGTCTGACTACTGTTTCTCCTAAAGTGTTTTTTATCAGAGCCCAGAATCCTGTTAGGTCGTGAAATGGTCAGGAAATGCAATCTATTGGTTTCCATGTACATAGACACAAAACGTCCATCTTTTTCATGGTGGACCCACAAATGAAATGCATTCACGTGACTAAGCAACAGTCAGAGCAAGTGAACTAGTATTTTAATATCCAAAGAGACCACTTTTGGTGAGCGGGAGGGGAAATGGATGGGTCCAACAAACACAGGACTTCCAACCACGAGGCCGGTGTTCAACACCGCGTTGTGGTTTTGTTGCCTTAACCAAACTGTACAGTTATTTTCAGCCCAACCATGATATTTTTCCAAAACTTGATTAACTTTCAACTTTTTTTATTTTTTACATATTGTGGTCCTAAAAACAAAATTGTTCTATCCTGTCCTTGTACACAAAACCAATAGATTGCATTCTGTTACTATTTCGCGAACTGCCATGAGACTGTGGTTATTGTATTGCCTCGGTTTGCCTCGGTTTTGCACTCGCTCTCATGTTACACTTCGTCTTAGATAGGAAGGGAGTGAGCGGAGGGGTATTCAGTCGGATGTTAACCACACCATTATATGGAACCAAATCCTACACACTGTCCCTTCAAAGCCCTGAGCTAAGTTTAGCTAGTTCATGGATAGGTGAATTAGATTTCATGATTTCAAGCTGAAACATTTTACCTTTTTGTCCATATTCTCAGCTAAACAGGCATTTATTATGCAGGGAAGTGAAGTGAGCCCAGCGGGGTTGTTGCTGTCGACACACTTAAGGCTGAGGTAAGGGAGCTGGCAGACAGACACACTGACAGTTAGGGAGACGCTGACCGAGGCGCTGCATTCACACCAATATGGCTTCAGGCCTTGAGACGTGTCAGCGACTTGCAGACATGTGGACAGATGACCAGAGTGATATCATTCCCCCCCCATCGTTAGTGGGGACACACCCTAAGGTGGAGACATAGGTTTTGGACCGATGGAGAGGCGGAGGGAGAAGAAGCAGAGCCGAGGGCATCGACAAGAACGATCACCGTGAACGCAGCACGGAGGGTTCTGTGACGTTAAAAACAAGCACACCCTTCCTCCCTCCTGTGCCGTACTGTCCCGTGAGACTGAACAGGCAGCGTATTTATAGTATTGCTATCACTGTAGGTAGTGGTCTACGTAATCAACACTGTTTTGAAAGGAGAGTTTTGGTGTCCTGCTTAAGGCGTTGTTCATTTCATCGCAGATTGCCATCTCTGTTGAAGGACGCTTCTATGCTCCTACAACTCGAGACCCGTGTGACGTACTTCTGTTTTTTTTACCTTTGATTCATCCCACAGATGTGCATGTGGATGTGCGTAAAACATTTTACTGACAGGAGCCATGCGGTATGATAGGTAACTTGTTCATTGGACCATTTTGGTGATGTCATCCCGTAGCATCAGAGTGACCGGGAGCAACAGAGGAAAATAAACCGAACAAACCTTCGGATTGGAAGCAGGTCCTGCTGCACTTCACCAAACCAGGTTGGTGTATTCAATTGATGATGAGGATCATTAGTCGAGGCTGATCACTTACACCTTGGCCATTTATCTTTAACATCTTACAGTGTTGTCTTTATGAAGAGAATAAAGACACTCACATGGATCAAACACAATGAAGAAGAGGTATGCTTCTTCATCAAGGAAATCCCCCTACATGCTGTCTTACAGACATAATGCAGACACCAGCATGCAGAGAGCACACTGACCAGACAACAGGTGAGTGTCATTTAGTAGTTTGGCAAACTTGCATTAATAATTAGAATGATTTCCTTCTGAATAAACCTGTCAGCATCAGTTGCAGTTAGATCATTTATCAAGATGAATAATACAATTCAACGATTTGAAAATAACACTCCTCAAATCGTAACAGGGACATATAAAAGAAATATCTTTTTTTCCAATTTGGGCCGATTGAAATGATTGGACGAGCTACCTACCTGTATACATGCAAGCCTTTTGCCCGTGCACTCATTGCTGTCACAAGAGTTTTTCACAAGCTGCTAGCTTGATAGCTGTGAGTATTAGTAACAGCCATGTTTGTTGTTTACATTCATAACGATCATTTTGGGGGAGTGGCTTTGGAGGGAGACCCTTAAGGGACTGCAACACTGGAGTTTTTAGGTTGGGTAATTTCAAAATCTAGTGTACTCAGCACCGTTAGTAATAACATTAAGTATATGTGACCATTTAAACAAATATAATTTTCTACAAAAAATCCCCCAAATGACATGTATGTACTCATTGATTAAGATCATTGACCGTGTGGAACGGCCTCTGAATGACCGCATCCCATCACAGGACACTGAAACTCTCCAGTGAAATGGTTTGTTGTTTGACATGAACAGGCTGATGACAAAATTGTTTAAATATCATCAGCATAACGATCATCACACACTTCAAGGCCTTCATTCAGCAATTACAACATCTAGCTTAACAACAGCTAAAGCTAGCTTAGTACCATTTGTGTTTCATGAGTTTCTTAACATTCGACTGGTTAATAACCAATTCTTTGTGACCCTTTAAGTTAAACTGTTCAAATGTTCCTTTAGCAGTCACCAATAACAATATCAACGTCATCACGGTCACACGGTGTACCAGCGGCACTGAGTTTCCAAAGTGAATTTCGACAGATGGAGTTCAGTATCTGGGACCCTTTTCAAGGTCGGTTTAAACAGAGACGTCAACACTGTGACATCGGCCTTTCTCAAAGTGGACATTTGACTGGCAGGAAAAGCACAGGGGGAACTACTAATGTTAATGGTGGCCCTGACCAACCAGTATCATGTTTCAGTGGTACCAGTTGTTATGAGGATCTAACCATTAGGGCTGTCACTTTTTAAATTAAATCACAGTTAAAATGTATTGATCTGATCTATTGAATGCATCTCTTAATTGTCACTCTGACCTGTCTGTAAACTAGGCTAATGTTGCTCTCTTTGCCAATGCAAAATGCAGGTAACCAGTGAGCTATGGTCACCAGATAATCATGACACCAACCATTTGAGAATTAGTGTGAAGAAGAAGGATGAAGGATTTGAAACCATAGATTTAAAAACTGTGTAAAAAAGTAACCCTGAAAACACACTGCCACTGTAGTGCCGCATCATGTGTCATTAGTGGTTTTACTAAAGCAAAGATCTGAGTAATGTTACTTTTTCCACCTCTGAATTAGCTTTAAATCCCATGTGGTCTTTTCAGGGGCGGCGAGGATAGAAATAGGACAGGGGGTGAAGGGTAGCCAAGCTGCCGGTGTGGGGGGGTTCTACATAGAAAAGAATAGACAGCTAACAATTGACATGCGGAGTTCGGCGGCAGTGTGGTTTAGCCTCAACAGTGATTCCCAAAACAAATCTGAAAACTCCTGTGTCCATGTCTCTCAGTGATGCAGTGGAGGCAACGCAAATTAACAGTTTCGTGTCACTTCTACAACAAAAAAATCCAAATGACTTAAATCAAATGACGGGTTGGCTCTTAATCGTCTAAAGGTGATTTATTTTTACTAAGTGACAGCCCTAACATTGGTCACAGAAACATGCGTTTTAGAAGTGTTTTTGACGTCCACTACCCGCCTGACTCATTCTATCAATCCACACAGACTCAGAGACAGCTCAGCACATTCTGCTGTGTGTCTGCATGGAGAAGACAGTTGGCCTAGCCGGTGTCCTCTCAGCTCCTGACAGAGATGGCAGAACCAAGGTTGGAGACATTGTGGACTAAACAGATAGAATGCTAGGAAGCCAGCAAGCTATGTAGGAAGATAATCCCACTAACAATGCTCTGTTTTGTCAAGCCAAAATGTTCTCTGTGAGAAGAGCCATTAACCCTTTGTTGTGAGGCAGTCACTTGATGTGTCCTTGGACAATCGCAGTGCATTTCACTCATCTTTTTACTTCACCAAATTGAAAGACTTTGTCTGTAGGATTATACAGTGTCCATTGAGAACCAATTAATTAACTTGTTTGTTCTCAGACAGTCTGTCCCGTGGTTGTTTGTCTCTCCAGACCGGACAGTTTGTTCATATAACTGTCCAAGTGTTATTCCTTCCTGGTCACAGTGTTCATGTTGTTCTAAACATAAGTGGACTGGAGTCCTTTTTCTCATCTCTTAATTCATTTTCTTCCCCGGTTTGTTCCAAGCTTTCTCTTGCATCCATTCATTCATCCATCTACACTTTCAGTTCAGTACCAAGTTCACAGTCTCTAAACCTGTGAGAGATTCCAGTCCATCTATCCCTTCTGAATCATGAGGCAGTTTCTCTATAGTTTAAAGTACATCCAATCCACTGTAGTGCTTGACCTAAACATGCGAGACCTTTTGTGTCTCTCTTGCCTGTTTGATGCTGTACAGCCACTTAATGACTCTTGCGTTTCGCTCCACAGCCGAGATGCCGTATGGAACACGCTCCCCAGCCTCCTCAGCCTCGTCCTCTTCCCCGTCCGACAGCCCATCGTTTGAAGATCGGCGCGACCGATCGCAGTCTGAGGAGATCATAGAAGCTGATCGGAAGTTCAGACTGACAATGTCTGAGTTGGCCCTTGCGAAGTTCTCTGGACCAACTGCTTCCAGCTCCTCTGGGTCGAGGCCGCAGTAGTTAAAAAAGCGTTCCACGTCAGCTCCAGCCCGGGCGTACCGGTCTGACAGGTCTGATTTAGATCGGTGTAGTGAGGAGCGACGAGCCACGGATGACCCGAGCTCAAGCTCCGGGTTGGCATCCGTTAAAGTATCTCCAAAATCACAAGGTAGCGACTGAGTGTTGTCGCAGAGCGAGGGGGATGGAGTTGGACGAGGGGGAGGCAATGACAAGGAGAGAGCTGGGGGAGGGAGGTTGGCAGGGTTGGGTTTTGGAGGAAGAGGCGGAGCTGAGGAGCTGCTGGACCGGGCCGTGCGAAGTGGCTTGCCATTGCACAGTCGCAGGAGGTCGGAGGAGGAGTGGGAGGTGAGTAGAGGTGGTAGTGGGGAGCGAGAACGATCTATAATTCCTTCACCTCGTCTGCTAAGGTTGAGGTTTCCTCCCTGTAGTGGACTGCGACGTCCCCCGCTGTTGATCGGAGGGACCTTCAGGGAATGGGAGAAGGATCGGAGGGAGTGTGAGGTGCTTGGACTGGGAGCTGAGTCTGGTGGTTGCTCATTAAGTGTCATTGTAGATCGGTAGGTTAACGGCATCCTAGGAGAAGAAAACAAAATAAATACAGGAGGAAAAAAGTAAGTATATGGACTTACTTGTGAACATGACGAGTAACTTAACAACATGGACATGGCCCCTGTCCAAATTAAAAAAATGCATTTAAAACCAGATGCCTTATCCTGCGCCCATGGTTACCCCTTGACCAATGATTCTGCCACCGCCCCCACAGCTCTGTTGGATCGTTGCTCTAGCTCCAGGCGACCCGCCCTACTCTAACCCTGATTGGCTTACCCTGAGAAACATCAGGACATTTTTCACAGATGTTTTTTCTGGAGTTTGGTACAGGACATAGAACAAGGAAAGGCAAAGAATGCACATGGAACTATTTATTGTTTGTAGTTGTAATGTTGACAACACACGTCAGTGGGTCCGTAGAGCGGACGCAGCCCCGGAGATGGATGGCTAGCTAGTTAGCTACGTAGCTTGTCGGGATTTTAATAACGCTAATGAGGTGGAGGGACAGTTAAACCCAGTGCTACCGATGGCTACTATCCAGCTGTTTGGCTCATTTGCTGTAACCAGTGCAGCATTAAAGCATAGTGAAATTAGTAAGCTAGCTAACTTTCCAGCTGTCTACTAGCTAACTTGTTTATCCCACCATGCTTTAATGCTACACGGGTTACAGAAAATAGGCCAAACAAAGTCACTGATCTTGCAAAAATGTTTTTACTTGGAGGTAAAATGGTTGCTGACCACTTGGACACCACTTGACATCGAACAAACCTATTACCATGACAAGGCATCTGATACACAATGAGAAAAAGCTAATTAAATGCAGTTTTGATCAAAGTCTGGTGGATCCCTACAAGCCCATAATTTAGGAACTATCAGTAAGGTTGATCTATATGCAGATGGCTCATAATCATTGTTTAAATATTAAATAAGTAAATTACCCCGATGGTGTCCAACTCCTGGCCATTCCCCCTGATGACCTCATCAACACAGCACTCTTAGCTCCACCCCCTAGTCCTTCAGATCCTGCTCCTGAAGAGGATGATGAGTTAAGCAGATTTTTAAGGATCTCCAGGTTTAAATTCCCCCGTTTGCTGCTGCCGCTGCTTGTTGCACATGTGTCTGACTTGGCATTGTTATTGGATGCTTTGAAAGGTATCCCGCCTCCATTTCCTCCTCCACCAATCCCAGAGCCTCTCTTGGACAGGAGGGTGTGACCGACGGGGGGCTTAGCCAGAACGGGTGGCTTGATTGGCTCCTGCTTGGCGTTGATAACTTCCTGGCTCTTGACATACTTGGCCTTGTCAGCTTCTAGTCTCTCAACAGCACTGAGGCGCTTTGGGTTGGGTTCCACCTGAGACACAGATTCAGAATGATATGTTAATTGACACAACACTCATCACCCATTTTCTATATACGTTTACCCTACATGGTCCTCACGGCGTACCAAGGGTTGGAGCAGGCCCAACTTCAGGAGAGAGGCAGGGGCCACCCAGAACAGCTTGCAAACTTTTAAGGGCAACAACTTGTAGACAGACCAACCATTGACACTCTACTGAAACCTTCTTTAGAGGCTCACAAAACATGCAAGTCTTTAGACCAGTGGTTCTTAACCTGGGTTCGATCGAACCCCAGGGGTTCGATCGAACCCCAGGGGTTCGATCAACTGAAGGCAGTGAGCCGCCGCTTTAAAAATTAATGACCGTCTATTCCTTAAGGTGCGTTCACACCGAGCGCCCCGTTCGGTGTGAACGCAGCATAACGGTACGGTGGCTTGGGTAGCCCAAAAAGCACGGAGAAAGCTAAAACTTATGCTGCGTTCAGCAGATGACAGCAGATGTCAACGATGAATGCCTCGACGAAATCATTGAACTTCAGCAGAGCCAGCTTCAACAGCAACTCTTCGGAACAACAACGCTCTCAACGTTTTGGTGTCACCAAATCGTACCATACTCTCGTATTGCCAAGAAAGCCCTTGAGATACTCACACCGTTTGTTACAACGTATCTGTGTGAGCAATCCTTTTCGAGGATGGTGGACATGAAAACTAAGAAAAGGAACAGACTTTGCTGCGAAAATGATATGAGAGTGGCACTTGCCAAGGTGAAGCCGCGCATTTCTGAACTTGTATCTGAAAGGCAACAGCAAAAGTCACATTGATTTGCAGTAAATATTCACTGAGTTATGTTTTTGTGTGAAATTCATGTTTTGTTTGTCGACAAACCGATCCTCACAGCATTGTACGAAGTTGCGTACCTGATCGCAAATCATTCATTGAGTTATGTTTTTGTGTGAAATTCATGTTTTGTTGGTTTTGTTCTTTGCACACAGTGATTTTGTGTGCAACTGATGCATGGTTCATTTTGTGCACTAATAAAATATATACCTATGTTTTGAAGAAATCATATTTTATTTTTCCAATTACGAAGGGTTCGGTGAATGCACTGATGAAGCTCGCAGGGTTCAGTACCTCCAATAAGGTTAAGAACCACTGCTTTAGACAATGGACACAGGTGCAACACTGAGACATGAGGAGACCATGCAAGGACGGTCAGTCAGGTAGGGCGCAAACCCCAGGACCTCCCCGCTGATTTGGCCATTGTTCCTTGATATTTGTGCTTCTACCATACAGTACATAGGCTACATAACTAACCTATGTAGTAAAATGGTTTTGTTTGCTTTAACTGTGTCTATTGTTTCCTACTTTGTTGTGCTGTAGCAGACATAGTTAATACTTTCAAAAGTCCAGTTATGAATGACATGCATCAAAGATATGTTGTTGTGTTTTAGTTAAGATGTTGGCCGATCAGAAACTCAACAAAAGACACACTGAAAAATCCTATTGGCATGAAAGAGGCAGAGAAGAAGACAGCAAAATCAGCTGGGGCAGTGTGGGCGGGCATAAAAGCTGCTATGGCTGCAGGTTAATTGGTTTTTTGAGGGGCTGAACTGATGGGGCACAACAACCATTGCCATAATGGCCTTCGTGAAATTCCTGCCCTGATTGTGTTAAACACACAATGAATTTTGAAATGGACAATACTTCTAGTTATCTATTGTGCCAATGGACTGTGGCCATATAAGTATTATTAAAATAATTATTACTTACATGATACGTAGGCTACACATTTCCCTGTGATTTTAGATTAATCAAAAAAAATGTTTTGCATCTAGTGCAGTCAGAGGCATTCATTCAAATCTAGTAGTAGATAAGATTTCATCTTCTATTTAAGAACAAATACTTAACCATGAAGTGTAGAGGTAGAGAATCATCCAGTTTTAAAATCATATCAGAGAAGAGATGAGAAGTATTGTTTTGAAAGCTAACTTTACATTATGAAAACAGATCCCTCTCAGTCCAGCATCTTGTATGAAGCTTCAGTGGTGGGCACATCTTACACCAGTACAGGCAGAGGGATGCACTTCCCTGCCTGAAGGGTGAGAGCTGCTCCCCTCTGGGAGGCGCTACAGAACACTGTGTACCAAAAATTAGCAGACACCAGAACAGTTTCTTCCCACAGGCTGTCAAAAGGATGGGGGTGTTATTTCTCAATGCTCTCAGGTGTTCCTGATCTGTGATCAGTGGGTGGCCCTGCCCCCATTTTTAAGGGAGGCTGGAGGAGAAGGATCTGTTTTCCAGACAAAGTTTTATTTTTCTCCTTGTTGCTTTTTTCTGTTTTTTTTAACCTTTCTTATTAATAAGGAGGGTAGTTCAGTTTTCACGGCTTGTTTGTAGTTTAGTGTATTCACTGTTTTGAGGTTAGGGGGCACAGACTTCCCCCATCCTTTTTTGTTTTGGCCAGGCCTCCTGTTTAGTTTTGTCTTGTTCATGGCATTATCTATAAATGAAACCAATCGCCTTTTTTAAACTGACTCTTTGTTACGGCTTCCTTCACATATGTTGCTGTTCACACGGTGGAGCCAAATGTTTTCCTGTTGGGGCCGTGACATTCTCACCCACGGCCAATTAAGAGTCGCCAACTAACCTCACCTGCATGTCTATGAACTGTGGGAGGGTTAGACTTTCCACACTTCACACAGAAAGGCCACTGGGTCTAGTGTCTTTTAATTGTGGAACTATCTGTTTGGTTACTGGTGATGGTGGCAGTGTTATCACTCGGTATTGAAAGAATATGGTATATTGCCCGCCACTTCTACACAATTCAGTCCTTGATTGTTCAAAGCATTCCGTTTTGGGTAAGGTCTAAGTTGTTTCAGTAACAAGGTTCACTTAAACACACACACAGACACACAGACACACACACACACACGCACAGCTGATTCCACAGAGAGATGTAACAGTACCTGTCTCCTGAAGTAGTCGGGGCCCTTGTTGAGGATGCGGAGGGGTACGGCGGAACTGAAGGCCGTTGCAGGGCCAGCGGCCTTGCTATCTGGCAGGGCTGGAGCCAGTGTCTCTGTCGGCATGGCAACGAGGCGACTGGGGTGGCCGGCCGTGGTGGCAGCGGGTGCGGGGGGGTCGACAGAGGGCGGGGGCACCAGAGGACCCCCAAAACATGAAGACACAAGGTGGAGCGAAGAAAGTCTAGAATGAGACGAACCCCCTGGCCCTCCTCATCGCCTGTGGGACCCTGAGGGACCGAGCCAGACTCTGGGCTGGGGGGGCTGGTGAAGTGCTGTAGTCACATACACCACTGCATCGCCAGAGTAGGATGATCTCTGTTAGCACCTAAACAACTGATCTCCGATGGTCTTTACGGAGAGGTCTCTACTGGTCTGCGGTGCAAGATGGACAGATAGATTGATAGAAAGAGAGAGAACAAGCTCAGTGACGGGATGGAAAGGAGGACACACAGCGATGGGTGTGTTCCAGTGCAGTGGTGTGGATGAGTGCTTTCATGGGGGCCGAAGGAAAAGCAGAGGACGGTGGAAGAGGAAAGCCCCGCCGCCTCTCACCGCTCGCTTCAGCTCTCCCGTCAGCTCGCCACACTATCTGAAATAGGAAAGAAAGAAGAGAGAGAAACAGCCAATGAGGGTCGAATTGGACTGTGACATCATGCACCTAGCAACAATAGCAGAAATAGCTAGGACACACACACACACACACACACACACACACACACACACACACACACACACACACACACACACACACACACACACACACACACACTACAAGGTACCAACTGTGTAAAGAAAGCCGTCTGTGGACAGGATGACATAAACATGAGCGTCAAACTCCAGAGAGCCCACTAGAGCCGCACACTCAATCACTTCGTGGTCACTTTAGTGCTTTGCTCAAGGGCACCTTTAGTGGGCTATTCGTAGAGAGCAAGGACACCGTGCTGGACACGAAAGGACTACCGTCTGGTCACACCTCTGATATTTTTCTGAAAATATTTAGAGCTGGTGCAATCAGTCTCGGCTCTACATTACATGTGGTGATGATTAGCAAATGTTAGCTAACGTTAGCTGATAGCTAAAATGAAGACTCTCATAGGTCCCTAGACGAATGAGGCCTTCAGACCAAAAACAGGCCTGTTTTAAAAAAACATTTGTAGAAGTTGCAAATGAATGCTTGTTTCCATCGTTATGTGATCATTAGGAGTTGGTTCATTGAGATAAACTATGGGAAGCACCAATTGTCCAGTCAGAAAACCATTTTACCAATGCAGAAGAAGAGGGTAAAGGGAAAAGGCTGTGATTAAAGGAGCGCCAGTCAAACCTCAAACGATGAAGAACAATGTAGAAAACTGGATGGAAAAACAACTTTTCTATTTGTTGATGAACAATGCTAAATATCCATTTATTTTCCACCTTGGAATAAACCCCCCAATATTTAAAAACCATGCGATATATCAATATTTACACTAAACATATGACACTGTATATAATAATATATATATATTTTAGGGGTGTAACAAAACACGTGTTTGTATCGAACTGTTCGGTACGAGGCTTTCGGTTCTGTGCGGGTGACAAACTGAACAATACGTTTGAATAAAACTATTGCATTTGTAAAATAAATACAGCTTCAATTGTGTGAAATATAATGTTCTCGGTGGAGCCACTGCGCTCAACATGGCAACCCACACAACGTAACCGGCAACGTGCTGTCAGACACTCCCACCACGGAAGAAAAACATTCTACTCCAGTGAGGCAGCTACGCTAAACTATCTGACCAAGAAAACCAAGAGCAGCACACACACTACAAACTACAAACTATCCCTGCAGCGTTTAGTGAGCTATTCCATAACGATTCTAACAGGGATAAAGCTTAATGTTATTGAGTCCCGTTACATTCCTCCTTCACGAGCCTATTTCAGCCAGACCGTAATTCCTGTTATGCACAAGGAAAAAAAAGCCCGCAGGTCCGGCTGTTGCCCTGACGGCTGGAGATAAAGGGCCACACAGAGCTACCTGACTGTAACGGCACATTACCTCAACGCTGAGTGGATGATGAAAAGCCATGTTGCTGCAGCTTCCTGTACACAAATGAATATATCATTGTTCAAAGTCAAAAAGAACATTAGTTAGTTTTAATAAATACAAACATTTGAAATCAAGTAAATTTCTCTGGCATTACTACCTGAAAACGTATTGGCCGTGGCACCACTGTACCGTATTGAACTGAAACGTGAATTTTGTGAACTCTATCCATCTATCTATCTATCTATCTATCTATCTATCTATCTATCTATCTATCTGTATATATATATATATATATATATATATATATATATATATATATATATATATATATGTATATATATGTATGTATATATATATATATATATATATATATATGTATATATGTATATATATGTATATATATATATATATATATATATATATATATATATACACACGTGATATAGTCCTAGTGTCTAAGGAAAATTGTCTCGAAGCTTGCCGCTGTATTTATACTTCACACCTCAAAGAAGGGTGCTTCATTCAGCTGTGAGTGTGACTACAAACGCAGTGTGAGGGTGGCGGAGGCGGACTGGAACTGGGCCATAATGTTCCCAATGGTTCCCAGTTTTACGCAGACCGTGTCTGCGTAAAACTGGTGTAAAGCTATACACCCTGATGGGTGTCACTATTGTGAAGCCTTTTCTGTCTTTTCTGCTCACATGAAATAGAAGAGTTTAATGAACAGTATGAATACATATTGTTCAAAATATTAGTAGTTCCCATTTTTATAACAGTCTCCTATAATCTGATAACACACAGTGGGGATTATGTCTTGTTCAATCTGGGCTGATGAAGCTGCTCATATTGGATTGAAAAATCTGTATGGAATATTAATTATGAATATGAAAGCGGCTGCCTGTGTGTATTATCTATTTTCTTTATGTGTCGGACTGATTAAAATCCTCTAATCTGTACCTTACAGAGATGGTTTACACACACACACACACACACACACACACACACACACACACACACACACACACACACACACACACACACACACACACACACACAGTGAGTGAGCTAAGGGTATTCAGTTTGTTGCAATCTAGAACCTCACCACTGGATGTCACCAAATCCTACACACTGTCCTTTTAATTTATCAAAGACAAAATGTGGCCAAACATTTGTGAAAGATGACCTCCAAGATAACTCTTATTTGTTGTTATGGGGGAAAAAATCCTGCAGGGGGGAGGGGGTTTGGTTTGGGGTCCTCAGGATTGCGTCACTGGTCTTTGCTGATGATGTGGTTCTGTTGGCTCCTTCAGAACGTGACCTTCAGGGGGTTTGCAGCCAAGTGTGAAGCGGCTGGGATGAGAGTCAGTACCAGAAAATGGCGGATTTCACCCTCTGGTTTGGGAGTGGTTCGCTGCCCCAAGAGAGGGAGTTCAGGTATCTCAGGGTCTTGTTTACGAGTGAAGATAAAACGGAGTGTGAGATGGACAGGCGGATCGAATCGGCGGCAGCAGTGCAGCAGGCATTGTACCGGACCGTTGTGATGAAGAGAGAGCTGAGCCAGAAGGCAAAGCTCTCAGTTAACCAGTCCATCTATGTCCCGACCCTCACCAAAGAATGAGATCGGAGATACAAGCAAACAAAACGAGCTTCCTCTATTTGCTGGGCTCAGCCTTAGAGATAGGGTGAGGAGCTCAGACATCCGGAGGGAGTTCCGAGTAGAGCCGCTGATCCATTGAGCCAAAAGGGGCCAGCTGAGGTGGTTCAGGCATCTGATCAGGATGCCTCCTGGAGGTTTTCCAGGAATGTCCAACTGGTAAGAGTCCCTGAGGTGGACCATGAACACGCTGGAGGGATTACATATCTTGTCTGGCCTCAGGGTACCCCAGGAAGAGCTGGAAAGTATTGCTGGGGAGAGGGATGTCTGGAACACCCTGCTAAGCCTGCTGCCCCCAAGACCCGGCCCCAGATAAGAGGAAGATGATGGATTGATGTAATTTGTGAACCAATCCAGAATTTTGGAAGAATATTTGTATATATGGAGAAATTAACTTTCTACAGTTTGAGGGTTGTAAATGTTGCCTTTTTAAGGATCTGTGAATGCTATGTATTATGTGATTACTCTGTGATTCATGTACTGAACAAGGCCATATGTTTCTAGTTAACCACAGACACAAAACACAGATAAACACACACACACACACACACACACACACACACACACACACACACACACACACACACACACACACACACACACACACACACACACACACACATTGAAGGACTGATTTCATTTGGATTAGGAACATGTGTCTTGCTCATTTCCTGCAGAACTCAGTATCAGATAGAGGAAGGAGTGAAAAAGGAGGAAAGACAGTAAATCTATTCTACTTGCGGTATCCTACAGACATCTTCTCTCTTCTTTTTTTACCTGTGACACATACTGACTTCAACTCTTATCATGCTCTAGCAGACAAGAGAAACACTGGTGTATTAGTCTACGTTTGTCTTGATTCCAAATATCAAAGAAAAGAAAATATCCAACACACACACACTCCCTCTCTCTCTGTAAACACATGAGAGAGAGAGAGAGAGAGAGAGAGAGAGAGAGAGAGAGAGAGAGAGAGAGAGAGAGAGAGAGAGAGAGAGAGAGAGAGAGAGAGAGAGAGAGAGAGAGAGAGAGAGAGAGAGAGAGAGAGAGAGTTAGTTTTTGCCTTAGATGGCTGCAGGACTATTCTTTCCCAGAGAACACTTGGCTTTTCTTTTCTGGCATTTATGAACTGTAGCGTCTTATTATTGTGTTTGTCAGGAAAGCTGGTACTCACATTGGCTGAATCTAGACTGTACGGTTTAATCCTTCAAACCTCTGTGTCCTGAGTGATTGGATCACAGGTGGACCGCGACCACCACGACACATTGTGACCCGATCACTCCAAGAACTTGCAGATGTGGTCTGGGACGCATTTGACAACATAACTTTTGTAGTTAAAAATGTTTGCATCCTGTTGGTTCTCAAATCACTAAGCTATTGTGGCTGAATGTTGTGAGTTGTGAACCAAGACGGCAAACTCTTTATTGGTCCCACATTGCATTACAGCTTCACTCTTTCCCTTCCTACCTTTTACAATAAAAGCCCTAAATCCAGCGAGAAACACTCACTGCATCACTGCTTTCAGATGGAACCTTAAATTCTCTCTAAGAATTTTGCTAAGAGGCAATTCATCAAAATAGCATACTCTGGCTATCAACAACAATTGAACATTTTAAAAAGTACATAGAGATATACTATAAATGTGTCAAACATCTTTGCTCATTTGTTTTTCTTTCCTGCAGACTAGGAACAGGAAGTACATTTCTGCCTCCCGCCGGTTAAAAAGAAAACATTTGGTCTTTACAAAGGAAAGTGTTTATTTGCATGTAGAGTGGCGAGGTGAGGCGACGCATTCTAATACCAGGTGTGAACGGATGTACTTAGACCTGTCCACCTGGCTATCTCATCGACCAAAACGCATTCTTATACCAGGTGTGAACTGATGTCCTAAGAGCAATCCACTTGTGATCAGATCACCCAATACGCACGATAATGCCAGTTGTGAACAGGGCCCATGTCTCCTCTATGTGTTTCTGTTAGCATGTAGCATTATCTATCGACAGAAATAAGAAATATAGGACAAACCAGTTGAGAACTGTGTCAGAGCATGTGTTGCTTCTGGTGCATTCATCAGATTTTTTCATGTCCAGCAGCAGCCTTCGTTCAGCTTCGCTGAAACCAACCACATCGTGTTGCTTTGTGTCGTTTACACACACACACACACATATGGACGTGACTTGGTTTATCTCAGATTTAGCATCTACAACTGTGCACGATGCCATTGTAGTGTCTCACTCCTCCACCCTCCACCTCCTCCTTTCCTCTTGTTTTAGGTCTCTCTCCCATGTATCACCCCTGGGCATAGAGCCAAGAATCAATAGCAAACACACATACACAAACAGACCCTCTAGCTCTTTCTATTTCCTGTGTAAGCAGCATGTTGAGCAGAGGCTGCAGAGTACTGCTGGGAAACCAGCAGCCAGTTCACTCCACATTCCCACCGGTATTCATCATAGTTCAGTGTTCCCCTTCAAAGGTCGAGCTTTCCATTTATAATCGCCTGGTTTGGCACAAATACTCTTGTACTATCACATCATACTACCACAAAAAGACAGGTACGGAGGATTAAAGTACACATCAACTATCTGATATACTTTATTCAGCTAAGTGATGTGGTTTCTTTACTATGAATATTTACAGTATTTTGCTTGTAGACCTACAGTTCAAGTGTTACAAGTAACATTAATAAATCTCCATCAGATGACAGTGTACTAGTGAGTCATTACAATGTGTTAGCTTACACAATACCAGGACCCTGGAGCTGACTCACTCCAATGGAATGCAGCCATTATTGACGTTTTTAGTTTTCTGCTTTGACAAGTCAAGGTGCCGGCTGAGAAACAGGTCGAAACATCGGACACCACGGCTCATTCTAAGGTTGACCTTAATAACGATTAATACCACCAAATAATACACTGAAGCAGTGAGTTCGGGAACCCAGAGGTTTATTCGTTTTTCTCATTGTTGCATTTAGTGTTGCTCGGAATATGCCCAATGCATTTTGACTGACTTTTGATTGTACCTTTTAAACACTCATTTCCAAATATTCCAGGGATAGTGTTTCTCTGCTTGAGGGACAAAAAAAAAAGAATTGCATGCCCATGCAAAATCGCTTTTTTCCAAGCTATTGTATCTGTCATATTTTTCGACACTGTACTGCACATGCTTCCGTCAAATGGAAGTGGGTATGGGTTCATCTCTTAGTTACTTTCTTGCATTTTCAAAATGATGCAATAGGTAGGGGTAAGGCTAACCCTGGGGGTGAAGTTACACTGAAATCTCCAAAGCATACTAACCCTGAAGGAGCAAAATGTGTTACAGTTTATGAGCCTGGTTGCTAATACTGTTTGATGCAAAGTGAATGCTGGGCAAACTCGACATCCCTAAAGTCCGGACACCACGTGGTGTGATTGGTAAGCTTTGGCTGCTCCTTCTACTAAATATTTCCAATGAGGAAATGCTCTTTTTCACTCACACACATCTGGCATTCACATCTGTACTGCCCCCATCACTGCTCTACATCCCAGTGAACTGAACATAAACACAGCGACTGCACAGCAGTATTAATATTCAGTAATGAAACACTTGTTTCTAGTAGGCTTCCCAACTAATGTGAAAACGAGTTCTATTGCAACATTTATTCAAACATCCCAGTTACTATAATAAACTACCAAATGACTCTGTATTGTTGTCGCATGCAATAAACCATTGCTTTTAGATAAATTATCTATCTAATTAGCTCCATCAAGGATTATGTAAAAACTACTTTTTTTTTTCACAAAACTTGGTGGAAGGTAGTAGAACCGGGAAAGGGCCGTGTAAATATTTACATTTGGACAGACAGTGGGAGTAGTAGTTGTTATGAATCATGATATACTGGATGTATATATTATAAAATTATTAGCATTAACATAACAGACACACTGGCTGTCAGCTGGGTTCTCTGATGTACTGATTTCAGACCAGCGTTCACAACCACAGCCCCCTGCCCAGAGCACTGTTAATTCATCTGTAAATATTAGCTGCTGTTTAAAAGCCATAACATTAATGTTACTCCTGCTGTGAATCCAGCCGTGATGCTGTGAACAGACAGTCATGAGGAGGCGTGGCTGAGGTAGGATAACAGAGCATCAGCTGGCCTGGGACCAGCTGACTAGCTGCCTCTTAATGGATCATGGATGCATAAAGTAATAAACGAAACAAAAAAGCTGGATGTATGCATCAAATAGTAATGAAGTAAAAGTAATAATTCTTCTCTAAAATTCTCCTCAAGTAAGAGTAAAAAACAGGCTGCATAAAAACTATTAACTAACCCTTTATTTATTATAGAGATTACAATTCATCTGCTGAGGTTTTGTCATGGTTATGAAGCTAAAGCTGAATGAAAAAGACAAATATATATTTAAAAAAAACTAACAGTAATTAACAATGTCTTGTTTACTTTCACTTCCTTAATTGTGTCTAGATTTAACATTGAATCGCATCTCCAGTTTTTTCATAAACAAAAATAAAGGTTATTACCAGTTTGCGGCTGTCCTATTGGCTAGCCCAAGGGCCACTTCTACACTCCAAGCTTTTTGCTATTGGCTGTCGGAGCTGGATGCCTCCCCCCTCTCCTCCATGTGCTGCAGGTCGACAGTGGGGGTCACAGCTGTCAATAAAAGAAACCAATGACAGAGTATTAAGAGCGAATCATCCAAAGTCTCGGAAGATTGGTCAAATTATTGACAGTGTTCTATCACAGAGCCAGCAGCGCTGTGTCATCCATGAAATGATTTGTATTCCCAAGTCAAACCAGTGAACACAACAGCAGAGAGGCAGTCAGAGTTGGAGAAAGCAAATAGATTGCTCATTACTGACATTGGTGCTAAAACCTTGGTGACCTCAAGACTTCTTGCAAACAAACAATACTGAGGTCACAGGAGGTGGACCCTGGTTCCATAGGTAGCAATCCTAGATGAGTAGTCATTGCACAAAACATTCATATTTCCCCAATTACATACTAGGACTAACTATCTGTGAACGTGCCCACTGCAGTCAAGGGCCTATTCACAAAGAATGGATTGTTGCTACTTGTAGCAACATGAATCTCAAGGTCCTATCACAAAAGATACTGTGCCTATGACGTTACAGCCCAAACACGACCAAGATGTTTGGCAGCTGAGTGACATTTGCCGTTTTTTGGTGAAGTATGAATGTTGCTTTTTGGCCAAGAACACAGTAGACAGAACCATGGAGAGAGAAAGAGAAAAATGGGGGCATCCCTCCAAACTTCACATGTTCTCAACGAGGGTGCAGTAATTTACCGATACAATGTTTACTTGCTTTTAGTAAAATAATTAGTACATTTTTTGTGCCGGTTTGGCCGTCTCCATCTTGGCCTTTTTTGCACCCGGAAGTGACCATATTTGGACTGCGGCGGAGGGACAAAGAGACTCTGTATGCGGCTCTGGTAGCGATAGAGACCTGTCAATCACAAGGTAGCCCCGCCCTAAAGCATACCCTGCTTTATGATCCATTTGACTCTAAGTGGACCATCATTTACTAAATGAACATCATGCTGTATTGAAGAAGACTTGAAACTAGAGATTGAGATCATAAACTCATGTTTACAATTTTACTGAGGGAATAAATCAAGAGAGAAGTAGAGTCATTTTCTCATAGACTTCTATACAACCTGAGGAGTCGCCCCCTGATGGGCAGTAGAATGAATGCAGGTTAAAGGCACTTCCTCATTGGCTCATTGAGGTTGCCACCTGGTTATACTTCTCACTGGTTCTTCTTTCCTTTATACCTACGGTATTGTTTCCCTTCAATTGGAATTCATTGTGTAGCTTTTCCTGGTTCTAACCTTCATCAAATCCATTTCTTCTACCAGATGACATCATCACCTGGCCCTGCACCGATTGGTTCTACATTAAGGACTCACTGTAGTGCCTGTGTGTGCAGGAGCTCAGCGGTCCAGATGGTCACTCAGCGGGAATTGGAGTCCCACCAAATGACCTGCTAGCTGTGCTACAGCTACACAGCAGAAACACACAAACAGGTTCCGCTACTGCACGTTGGTGAGTATGAACAAAATAAACTACACAACCGTAATGTCAGCAACACTGTGCTTAAGATTCTTTGGTCATCAGCAGATTTTTGTTCCTGAATGTGTTGATTCTGCAGTCGGCTGCACACCAGCGTCCTAATTAGCTTTTCTCCCCCTGTCAATACTCAATGGTTTGTCCCAGAGAGGAGAGTGACCATGGTGACTACTTTTGGTGACTACCTACTATATGTGATAATGTCGGGATTTAAGGAAATGGGAAAACGAAAGGGAAAGTGTTTATTAGATAGAAAAGATCATTTCAGTTCATAACATCTTGGATATAGTTTTACAGATTCATTTTGTGGCTTTGGCCATCATATCAATCAGCTATGATGACATAAAATCTGTCTAGTTAATTGCTGATTTCTGTAAAATGTGACATCACTTCTGCAAAGTCACAAGCCGGTTGATCAGACACAAAACAGTTTATCCGGATGATGGTAAATAGTAAATGGACCACTCAAAGTACTATAACACTACATGTCATCATTCACTCATTCACACCCATTCATACACTGATGACAGGGGGCTACCATGCAAGGTAACACCTGCCCATCAGGACTATCTAATCATTCACACGCCAATGGGGCAATTTCGGGTTAAGTGTCTCGACCAAGGACACATGACATGGACTAGAGGAGCCTCCTGATAGTCTGGAACCTTGTAGAACATCTGCTATAATCTAACAACAAAGAGTTCTGTATTATACATTATATATTTTTTTGCATATGCCCATATGATCAATGATCCATATGGGTAGACGCAATAAAATGTGATGGGGGATCTCAAGAAACTATATTTGCTCCCCTTTTTGCGGACTTTGATCCGTGATCCGATCCGAACCGAGAGTTTTCTGATCTTCCTCAGCGTCCCTCCTGCCTGGCTGCTCTCAGCTCTGTCGGCTGCAGAGCCACTCTGGATGTAGAGAGGAGGTTGGTTAGGCGTCTTCACTGCACTCAGCTCCAGACCAATGAAAATGAAACTAGTCTCTTATTGGCTTGGTAGTTGGGTAAGATTCGGTTACTGTAACTTCCTGAGTTACTGTCTCAAAAGAAAACAAAAGAAAATGAAGAAATGGGACTAAAGGGCTTTCCGAGCAATGAGTCTAATTATTGACTTTTCTACTGAACTAAAACTTGAGCCAAACATATTGCACATTAGCATATTTGGCCCACTGCAATGCTCATAAAAGTGAGACTGTTCCACACATCCGTCAGCGGTCCCAAATAAAAGATCATGTTTCAATACCTCACATCTGCCCTACGCTCAGTCCAACAGTGTTGGTTATATCTTGGTTTCCCTTTGAGTCACATTTTTATCTTGAGGGAGCTCATATTTTAAAACAGTTTGTGTCACCACAACATGGGGAGAAAAAACAGATGTAAGAACTGTCTGTGTGTGCATGTGTGTGTGAAGGGGGCTTTTCCAGATCAGTGATAATGGAAGTCTAGCTCCTTCAACCTGACTCAGCAGTATTAAACACACACACACACACACACACACACACACACACACACACACACACACACACACACACACACACATCACGAGAGTGAAGCTGGTCTTGGAGAACACAGTGTTCTGGACTAGCTTGTGGCTGCTGTTATTCAACCTCTTTCTCTCTTTGGACTTCATAACTCAGAGCTCTCTGGGTTCTCCTCTTTTTCTATCCTCTCTCACTGTTTGGTTTTGTTATTTCACATGTGTATCTGTAAGGTGAGATGATATTTATAGGGGTTAAGATCTCATCTACCAAGGGAGACAGGAATTGTGGAATGCCTGAGAAGAAGAGACTCATTACAGGGAAACTGTATATGAAGTCTGCCTCTTTCACTACCAACAGGGAAGGTGAGTTATTGGCAATATGAGGAAATTCATGACGGTGTTTGTATAAAACACTTTTGTCCACAGCAACAAGAACTAAATGTTGTCAATTCAAATAAGTTCATCTCTTCCAAAGAATCAGTCTCAGTTTAAATCTGATGCCTCAATATGACCTACATCAGTAAATGAGACCATCAGAGAGAAGGAGGCTATTTCTATATAGTAATTCTAAATGCTCATCATCGGGTCCAGTTCCCTAATATCTATGATTAATTGCCCCTGGGTTGACCAGAAACTCATCCAGCTCCAGCAGAGCCTCCGGCAGCATGCAGGACACCTTCGAACGATCCAGCTCTGGTCTGGAACAGCAGTCGGAGCTCCGGCGGGAAGAGGAGACGCTGCTTTCGTCAGCAGCGTCTCCTCTTCCGGCCAGGAGCAGAGCCTCTTCTCGCTGTTTCGCTGGGAGCCAATACCGACACCACAATGTTGGAGGACCAGGCCCTATTGCATTGGACCAGCTGGAGGGAAAGGAGGCACGGGAGAACCAGAACCAGGACTGAATGGAACAGAATGTCAGACCCTCCTGCAGTGAATGAACAACGCTGCCTCTTTGTGCTGCCAAAAAGGCGGCAACCTCCAATTCTGCCAAGTAAAGTGATGCAGAAGTGTCTTAAAATTTGCATTATCTCTAATGTCCATCAGGGGGCGACTCCTCTGGTTGTATAGAAGTCTATGAGAGAATGACTCTACTTCTCTCTTGATTTATTCCCTCAGTAAACATTGTAAACATGAGTTTATGGTCTCAATCTCTAGTTTCAAGTCTTCTTCAATACAGCATGATGTTCATTTAGTAAAAGATGGTCCATTTAGAGTCAAATAGGCTACCTTGTGATTGACAGGTCGCTGCCGCTACCAGAGCTGTAAACGACGTGTCTACGTCACTCCTCCACATTCCAAATATGATTTGGATATGATAACATGGCGACAGCCGTATTCCAAGATGGTGATGACGAAATCACAGAACTTGAGGCTTCAAAACGGCGATCTACAAACCAATGGGTGACGTCACGATGACTACGTCCACTTCTTATATACAGTCTATGGTCCCACACACACATAAACCACGCCCCTAGCTGCTTGTAGCTCCTCACAGGACGCTGATTGGTCAGGACTCATTCGAATTACTTGAAGCCTGACAGGATGGTCAAGATTTTTTTGCCTGATGTTGCCATATCACAAGAAGCCAGTTGTTTGGGAAAAACTTATGAGTATTGAATACTAGACAGGAAGCAGCTTTCTAGACTAGCAGCGAGTAGGGAATCCTCCTGATGGTGTAAAGAAGGAACCGTCGGTGTGTTCACTGAGAAGAAGTTCGTTATCCAGGTTCAATCCCAGGTTCCCTGCTGTCTGAGTTACCACGGTACTGCGGTAACACCTGAACTTTGCTCATTGCTCCCCATCAATTCATTTTTCATCTTTAACAGCTCTAATACACAGACACACACACACGCACTCGTAGAAGAGCTGATGAATTATTAATGCTGACCTCCATGACAACATGGCAAAGTCATCGTTGCCACTTCTCTCTCCATCCTCTTCCCCCTTTTTTCCTATCCCTTCTTAACCTCCCATCTTACCTTCGGCTGTTCCTCTGCTAATCCCCCCCCCCCCCTTCTCCTCCCACACATTCTCAGCAGGCACTGAGGTGGACAGGCTGCTCCGGAGCAAAGGGGCCCACAGCCAAGAGAAGGCACCAGCAACATGGTTCAACCCAGGAGACGGACACCAACCTATCTCTCCAAGATGTTCTGATCGAGTGGAGCATGTATCATCATGAGGTTTCTGACTAAGGCCGAGGTTACACTTCCACTTACTCCTCTCACACTTTTTCACAATAAAAGCCCTCGGTTATTTTTACTTCTTACTCTTCCACCAGTATTAGTATAATAGTTTTGCCACTAGAATGTAACAGGCATTCAACAAGCAACCAGAACAACTCCTGTTGTATTGATCAATTCTTCAATCATAGGAGTATAGGTTGGATAAAAGATGAGCCACAAAGGCTGAAGTGAATTAAGTGCCAAAACTGTTGGGATAACTATTACATTGGTCCAGCCCTCCCCCTGCATTGCTAATATACACAGCATTACTGGGACTGACAGGGTGTGTGTGTATGTGTTTGTGTGTGTGATGCCAGGGCCACCTGGTGTAGCACAGTAAAGGTTAGAGCTACTAATTATAAACGTTGTGAGTCAACTGAGGACAACAGAAATACAGAGATAATGTTAGCAGTCATGTGCAGATCCTGTTGTGTCTTTTCCTTTGAAGACAATGTGACCTGCATGTTTGTATAGAGGAGAAGGAAGCAGAAATAGATAGAATATAAACATACTACCACTAGACGGTAGTTCTAGTGGTAGTATGCCTCCACCAACCTGTGAAGTTACACATTCCATCCATATCCCTACAAAATGTCATCACTTCATCAACTTACGTACTATTTCACACTTGTAAGACCCGTGAGTTTTGTGAAGTCACAGTGGACTTTGACCACCAAAATCGAATCAGTTAATCCTCGAGTCCAAATGGACCTTTGAGCAAAATTTTGAAGAAATTCCCTCAAGGTGGTACTGAGATATTACACTCACAGCAATGGTTTGGACAAATGGACAACTCAAAAGCATAAATTAGAAAAAGAGAACAAGAATATAGTTCATCTCAACAGACTGCGCCACACTGATAAGAAATAACATACCATATAACTGCTATTAATAATGCAGGCTTTTATTTGTTTCAATCACTGAACTCAGCCGGTCTATATTTGGGACGGGTCTTTCATTCCTTTTGCACAAAACTCGTGCTCAGCAAAGATGGGAGATACTGTCAAATGTTTCTTTATACCAGTACACTGCTTAACCAAATATTAGTCTTTGGAATAACATATGAATAAGGAATCATTCATTTGATATAGCTCCGTGAAAGTTAACACTCATTGTTAACACCTCTCTTTATCCCTTTAACGCCCACCAACAAGCCTATCGGACATATCGTAAAGGAAAAGGGATGGAAACTAAACGGAGAAAGACGGGATGCTCTGATTTTGTTGCCAGCAAGGTAACGAAAACAAGCACACCCAACAGTAAGATGCAGGAAGTAGAAAAAGACAGTGAGTGATGGATTGGCCTTACTAAAATTACAACTTAAATTCATATTTATTTAAAAACTTTTAGTTTTTAATAGATGGATGGACACATGATGGGAATTTATGACTACATCAATGGTCTCCACGTTTTCTTTTCATTTCACTTGTGTATCGTACCGGTAAATCTGAATGAATTACAGTTTGGTGCTAATGATTTCCATAAAATGAACTGAAAGATTGAGTTGTGGGGAATCTAACCAATCTAATGATTTATAGCACCTCCATATTGACAATTGTTACCCAGTGTCTAATTGACACCTGAGTTTATTTGTCCAAACGGCAAATAACTCAACGTCTAATAGGGGCTAGGCTTTTCATTTTTAATATATTTCTAAGTTTTAAGGTATTGAGGTATGACATTTAACATGCAAAACAGAGGACTAATTGAATCATGTTATCATGTACCAATCATGTAACCAGTCCTGGATCTGTCCCACAGAACAGTTTCTGCACACATCATCGTCCACCCATGCCATTCCAACAGATCGCCCAGTACAAGGTACTTTGGGATTGTGTAAGCAAGAGAGGGGTGAGTCACACACAAACACATATTTTTACACCACCCGCATATACACACACACACTCATGTGAGGCATGTGATAGAGCCCAGTTAAGTGATAATAACTTATCAAATCAAATGGTATCATAGTTTTTTGACTAATTGTTCAATAAATGTTGTTTTTTGTTATCAATTGACGATTCGTTAAGTCCCGCCCCTCAAACATAGACTGACTAATCATAGCATAGCAGGAGCCTAAAAACCATCCGGCTCTCCTCCATATGCTGTCAGGCAGTAGTTTCAGAGTTTCTTCATGTTCAGGCTGGTAAAGTGGATTTGGAGCTCGTCATGGTTTAACGTTGTGTAATAGTGTAACAGTGAATATAGAGGAACGGTGTTATTCCTTCATTTTATTGTCTTCTGACATGATCACAGGGTGATGTGGTGATTTATTTTACACTGTGATATATAGCTTTAGCTTCTATAGTTTTCTTTTTAACGTGTTTTTTGCTGCTGAATCAGTTTGTCTTCCTGGATATATCCTTCAAACACATATTGTAGAACCTTCTGTCTGCTTCTTTTTGAAACTGCTTTTTTTTCTTCTTCAAAGATTATAGAACATTCCTTAAGGAATGCAGTTAGTGACAGTGTGGGCTCCATGGTAGCTATAACAGCTTGACAGAGTAGCAGCGGGGAGCGGGACTTAGTGAAGGGTCAATTTAGCCAAGTAGGCCTGACTATATATGCATCAAGTATACACCCCTTAATGAACTCTATAACCTGCCAGTTTTGAAAAAGCTTCAAATAGTGTGTCTGCATAACCATTAGCTGTGGTGTCTTACTGAATGCTCCACTTGTGAATGGAAAATGGATGACCCCACTCTCACCTCCCTGTTCCTCTCTCTCTTTCCCAGTTTGTTCTACCGTTCTCTAACCCTATTACAGGCTTTCAGCTTGTGTGTGTGTGGGCGTGTGTGTGTGTGTGTGTTTGTGTGTGTGGTATCAGCATTATATTACATTTTCATATAACTGAGATCCCCACTGGGGCAGAGTAGAGCAAGTCGGTCTTTTAATAAAATGGCGAGAGAGGCAGAGAATGAAGGGAATCATAGGACAGTACATTAACGGTGGACACAAAAAAATACAACTAAATATTGAACTCAATACCTGAACTACAATTAACAATATTTAGGTTTACTGATAATCATATTTTATTCCGGGAGGAAAATCATGCAATTGACAAAATTCACAAAGTCTGAATCCCAAGTGTGAGTGAGTTAGCGAGTGAGTGAGTGAGTGAGTGAGTGAGTGAGTGAGTGAGTGAGTGAGGGAGTGAGGGAGTTAGCGAGTGAGTGAGTTAGCGAGTGAGGGAGTTAGCGAGTGAGTGAGTTAGCGAGTGAGTGTGCACCTCTGTGTCTGTCCACAGCTAATCAGCCCTAAACTGCATAATATTTTGGGTGCCCAGTTATGGCTGCATGCTCCAGGACCTCTAGTGGTTGCTGTGACTGACTCTTTCTCAAACCACCTTTTATTACCTGTTTTATACAGACATCAACTGCCTGCTGACTTCTCACTCACTACTCTTAACCGGCCCCTGACCAATAGGGGCCGCTAGCGATAACACAGCGGAGTGCATCACCGAACCCCTGGAACACAGTGGGTGAAACCATGGACTTAATAGGCCTCTCACAAATAATTAAAATGAATGTATCATTGTATGCCTGAATTATATCAAACAACACCATTGCAATAAAATGGAAAAACAAATTTGAAAAATAAAGCTTTTAAGCCTGATTTTTTTAAACATAAAACACTCAAACAGATGCCCGCTCAATTAGTTCCTCTGGCAACAGGTCTTCTACCCATCAAGGCAACAGATCCTGCAATAGGACTGGGTGTGGATCTTCAGTACTCTATTAATAACACTTACAGTGCCTGTAGCATTGAGTACTGCACACACACTTTCTCCTTTGTTCTTTAGTGTAAGTAGTCTTCAACTGCTCAGATTATGGGATTGGTCAACAAGAGAAGTAAGTGGCTCAACTTTCTCTGAGACCTTACCACTAGCCATTAGATGCTAAAGACAGCCCACAGAAAGATTTTCCTCTATTCCAATCTTAAAGTCTTTGGGAATCCATAGGAAATACTGAAAAAGAGAAAAAACACTGGCTTACCCCAAAACCATTAAAAAAAGGGTCAAAGTTAAAACTCTTTGCCATATGATTGCTTTCAGAATATTCAGCCAAATTCTGATACAAAGTGAGAAATCACACAGGGAGATAATTCTACTAGGTGGCTATTCATTTCCACTTCAAAAGTATCAATGCAGGGCATTTGGCGAGATAAAGTATCTAAGGTTAGGCATCTGACACTTATTTTTCTCAATAGTGAGAATGTGTGTCACTGACTTGAATATAGAGATACATAGATATGACTGAGGTCTGAATTTAATTTCATTACTGACAAAACCAACCCAGACGCAAGAGTTAAATGTTGACATTGCACCTTTCTGCAAACCATGGATACGTTCAATCTTGACCTTTCTGAACCAAAAATATTCATTTTCTACAAACATGTACAAATGTATATCAACGTTATATTGTTTTAACCTCTCGTGGCACTTGTGTGTTACGTTTAGCTTACAACTTCATGTTTTGGCCTAAAATAAGTAAGTTGCTTTTGGTTTTAACACAGGACACGAACACCAGTCTCCTGGGTGAGGGTCCTGACCTTGACCCATCCATCTACACCGACCTCCAGCGTCCAAAAGTAATCCATAATCGGATCATAATTGACAATGCAGTTTCTTTGTATGGGAACGTTCTTTTCAGCACACCAGGCTGGACCGTCCATAGGATGAATGGGATTGAACGGTCTCTGGAGGACCCTTTCAAAAGGTCGTAGGGTTCCATCTGGAAAATCAACACCAGGGAAATCCTTTAACCTGCTCAGTCCCCAGCAGCTGAAGATAAGTAAGTAGAGCTGGGCTCTTAATTAAACTGTCTGGTACAATAAGAGATGTCATCCGGTCTATCTTCCAACATGAAAGCTGCTCAGACCTGTTTACTTTCATTAAATACTAATAGTTTAGTTTTTGTGCTGTCACCTACTTGTGTTTTCTAGAAAGGTAATAGAGATCTTCATTCTTCTACTACATACAACATTAAAACACACAGACTTACCACACGAGCAGTTCCTGGAATTCCACCCAGTTATCAAGCATTTGATAACTTGGCGAATGAGGAAGCACACAATCACGGTGCACATTGTTGCCCATGGCAACAGTAGGTCCGCCTTGCCTCGCGATACTTAGTTGGTCCACTGTTCAAGTCTTACATCGGCACACTAACCAAGCAGGGCTTCATAGGACAGATGTCAAGAGACTGATAGTAGAAAAGCTGGATTTCAAGAATATTCCATAAGAATCGGAATGTCAGAGAAAGTTCGTAATGCAAACTCCCTGAGGAGCATCCCTGAAGCCCTGGTTAAAAGGGAAGCTGACGTCTGCCCGAGCTAATGAGTTTACCCCAGAGCTGCAGGTCACATCTAACAGATTTACTCTACTGCCTTAATCACCATAGTAGTTGAGGACTGTTTAGAAATAAAAAGGCACAGTAGACATCTCTGAAACCATTTTGGAGGTATTTTGACAAGATTGTCTCTACCATGTTTAGGATTAGTTTCTGATCTGCCTTTGGCACTGCTTGTCCTTTTAACCAGGAAAGACCGACACCTCTAGAAAAAGGGATGAGGAGGAGAGAAGAGTAGGCCTGAAGAAGCAGCTTAGGCTTATGCTTTGCTTCAGGGAAACAGGATGCTTGCTGGAATGCCAGAGGAAGCAGTGCCAAGATCCGTGCAGAGACTAATCCCTAAAAAAAGCAAGCAAGGATCATTTTATCTTCTGACACAATGATTGCAAGCGAACAGGAGAGATTATGTTTGAGTCTACTACCAGGAATGTGCCCTTTCATGTCTTTGTTAGACCTTCACATCACCGGCTTGCAAAATGAAAAATTGTTTCATTGCTTTGCAGCATAAGTTTGGTAGGATGACGTAGCGCTTATTTTCCGGGTCCTACAGCATCATAACACCTGCTGTTCAAACAGAGTGGTCTCATTGAAATTAACAAAGAGCCCTTCTTTTCAGTAATAAACAGTAATAACAGTGAATGGTCAGCTAGCCGATTGAAAATGAATCACCCAAAAAACTGTTTAATAATCAATTCATCTTTTAAGTTATAATTTTTCATTATCTTCAGACATTGTATGGACAAATTATTTAATTCAAATTAAAATAAAGAATTATTACAATGATGAAAATAATAATATGTTCTAGTGAGTAAAAGATTAAAAATGTATTGTTCACATGAAACCACATTCAGACTATCCAATAAAGGCCATTCTGTGTTAATTAATTTGCAGGACAATCTATTTTTTTGAACGAAAGAGTACTGCCTCTGAGAATCTCAATTGACCTTCTCAGATGGTTTGTTATGCAGAACTATCTGAGGAACTACCATTGGAAATTGTTTGGAAAAAGGCTCTCAGTGAAGAAATACTGCCGCCATTGTTGTTTAGGACAAACAGTCGCCTCTGTGTGGCTGCATCAAACACACCAAACCAGTAGCTTCCTCACAGGACAGACTGACAGACTGATTGGTCCAGACCCAAACGCATTACCTGAAGCCTGACAAGATTACATTACATTACATTACAGTCATTTAGCAGACGCTTTTATCCAAAGCGACTTACAATAAGTGTATTCAACATAGGTATTCAAGAGAACTACTAGTCACCAGAAGTCATAAGTGCATCTCCTTTCTTAAACAAGCATCTAAAAGCATAAACCAGAGCAAAAGTACAGTACTGAAACAAAGTAATAGGAATACAATAAGTGCAACAAACTAATACCAATACAATAAGTGCTACGAGGAAGGCTCAGGGTAGTACTTCTTGAAGAGGTGAGTTTTCAGCCTGCGCCGAAAGATGGGTAGCGACTCAGCTGTCCTGACGTCAGTGTTCATTCCACCACTGAGGGGCCAGGACAGAAAAAAGCTGTGACCGGGTCGATCGGCCGCAGGGACCTCTGAGCGACGGGGCAACAGAGCGAAGTGGTCGGGCGGGGGTGTAGGGCTTGAAGTGGTCGGGCGGGGGTGTAGGGCTTGACCATGGCCTGGAGATAGGAAGGAGCTGTTCCTTTCACTGCCCTGTAGGCTAGCACAGTGAAGAGAATTCTCGCGTGATCTTGCAATCTCGCGAGAATCCTGCTTAATAAAGGCAAGTTTTTCCCCTGACCTTAGAGAGAGTATTACTGTCTAAAAGTTGGGGTAACACAAAAGTGAGTAATACAATGATTGTATGTCAAATACATATTTTACAGTAACTGGTTCTTAATGTTTTGGAGACATTGTTGTCATATTTGCTGTTCAGTCTGCTTTGGGGTCATTGGTAGTACAAGCTGCACTGAGACAGAATCCTGCTAACCAGATCAGAGGGGACACTGAGGTTAATCCAGACCAGGTTTGGAGTGCCACAGATAGACGGTGAGCCCAGCTGAACCCTGTGGATATGGTGACCTCAATCTAGTCACCAAGTTGTGAGGACTTCCTATTGACTGGACATGTTCCCTTCCCCTTGTACGGTCAATATTTTGTGACTCATATCCACTGCAACAACGTGGATGGAAGGTAGACCAAATTCAGCTCCTTTCCAAAATGGGTTGTATAAAAATTAAATCAAATTTAATTTCAGAAAATTTTGACATGTTTGCAAATAGTTGTCATTTTCAATTGACAGAATCTGTGTGGCAATAATTAAGTGTCCAATAAATGTTATTCATTTAACTGAACCTCTTCAGAGGTGGATTATACAAATGAGAGACTGCTGGCAAAGCTTTGCGTTTGTAGTTTATTTGATCAAAGTGATTAACTGCATTTTCCTTCATGTGACATTCATATCATGACTATTGTCAAACAGACAAACCAAACAGACAACACATCCTGCTTTGCTGGAGCAAACGTTCACAAACCTTGCTTGTAAACAGGGCTGTGTATTGGAAAGAATCTGGCGATATCAATACTCGCCATGATACAGGGGTTACCATTCAATATAATGCGATATATTGTGATACTGTAAGCAAGGCGATATATAGAATATAATCCTGAGAAAAAGCCTAAAAACCGAATAAGACGAGTTGAGCTTTACTTTGTTGATGCAGTCAGAACAGTGGGATCACATTCTATGTAACATTCAACATCACAGCACCAGTTCTTGTGCGATCTGAGCCACTGTCTGCAACCAATATTTGGATGTAATCTATACTTTTAAATGACCATAACCACAATAATGCAGCAAATGATAAACCTGAACTTCATAAGGAAGTCTTGCTCTTTGATTTGTAAAAAATCCCACAATGACCAAATACACTAAATGATGAGGCAGGATCTCTGACATTAGACACATTGATATTGTATCACTGCCATACCATATATAGTCATATCACACAGACCTATCCGACATGAATTCTGATGATATTTTCATGTTATCATACATAATTGGCATTCATGAAAACACTGATAAAATAAAGTGAAATTTCACTGATGTCATTGTAACTATAGCTTGGCAGCTAATATCATAGGAGATAAGGCTTTATTCAATTATTTTTTAAACAAATGCTTGATTTCATTTTTTAGAAATAATGTGTTTTCTTTTCTTGCCTTATAGGTAGAATGTATGGTCTGTCCGAATTGTGCCAGCATATTTAGTCGGATTTGTAACTTTGTAAATTAAGATTCGTCAGTGTGCAAAATACTCGGTGGTAATAGGGGGTCCATCCTACCTAATGCTCCAGTGTTATGCTTAAGAAATACAGACTTAATATGCAATATTCAAGATTTCATGGATGCAAGCAGAGGCAATCCATTAAGTTATAACCTACATATCACCAAGGATTATATGGTTAATAATAAGGCCACTCACACAACAACAACACAGCCGCACAACGAAGCCCTGCAGCTGGATCCACACAGAACACTCGCCCCTCTCATGTTTGGCATTTTGAATAATGAGTAGTGCCGGACACAGTGAGCTTTAAAAGACATTTCTGTGATGATTGAAAATGACAAACAATTTTTCAAAGTTTCTTTTCTGGAGACCCCCCCAAAGGTTTTGCTGGTGAGGCTTTCAGGGGGTCTCAATGGTCAATCAAGGGGCCCCAATATTTCTCTCACTGATCAGATGTGTACTTAAACCTTAACCTGAAAGATATCAGCCAGTGTAGCAGTACAGTGTTGATTAGAAGAAATTCAACCTACTAGAGACAAGCATAGAGCAATGTAGCTGCTTGAATAGACGATGGCAGATGTTGGAAGAGCCGGATGTTACCCGCACCGTACAGCAGATGTCACTGAATTAAAAAAAATGGCTCTTATGTAACGTCATTAACCCGCCACATGAATGGCACCAACGCGCTCCGATGAACTCATACATCTCAGTGATCCCTGTCTGGACGTCACAGCTTGTGTGGATGATCCATCGAGGCTAAAACACAGAGCTGCGTTCACTGTCCAACATGTCCACGGAGAAACGGCTTCTCAGAGCTTATTTACAAGCTGTCGCCTCCTGCTAATGCCTTCACATTCAAATGCATTTATTGTGAAGCACACAAGAAGTGGCTGAGTAGTAGTGAGAGCTTGGTAGGTGTTGGCTCATAGCTGTAAATGTACTGTATCGAATGTGGATCGTAGATGATCAGCTGATTCATTTTATTGAGCACAAACTGGAGGCTAAAATTCGAAACGCCACACATGATGATTTTATCTGCCAAACATATGAACACTAACTGACCCTTAGTGGAGCAGAGAAAAGTGAATCCAACGCTGAACCACCTTAAACCTGTAAATTCTCTACTGACCATCAAGGGGCGACTCCTCTGGTTGTATAGAAGTCTATGAGAAAATGACCCTACTTCTCTCTTGATTTATTCCCTCAGTAAACATTGTAAACATGAGTTTATGGTCTCAATCTCTAGTTTCAAGTCTTCTTCAATACAGCATGATGTTCATTTAGTAAATTATGGTCCATTTAAAGTCAAATAGACCATAAAGCAGAGTATGCTTTAGGGCGGGGCTACTGTGATTGTCAGGTGGCTACCAGAGCTGTATACAGCGTCTCTAAGTCCCTCCCTCGCAGTCCAAATATGGTCTGTTCCATTCAGTGGTTGCAAAAAAAAAAGATGGCAACGGTCGAAATGCCGGAGTTACAGCTTTAGAACCGCAGTCAAACCAATGGGTGAGTCTTTGGGTGAAAACAAGTAAGAATATGTATTTCTGATTTTAGGGTGAACTGTCCCTTAAATCCCCCTCTCATCACACAAGCAGAGCTACTGTTGTTGTAATGTAGGCCAGTGGCCTTGAGCACTGGGGGGGGGGCTTTTCTCACCCTCTAACAACAACTGTTTGCAGCATTTCTTCATCAATTAATCTCAAGGAAGGAGAACTGTTGGAACCATTTGGTGCCCCACTTCAGCACTGTGTAGAACACCACCCTTTGTTTTCAGGGTGGCGGAGCAGAGAGGTTTAAAATCTCTAATCTGATGGGGCAGCCATCTGGAAGACTCCCACACCCACACACACATATACGCGCACACACACACACACACCATCCCGCTGTTTGTCCTCACCCGTTCACCCAAATCGTGACCGATCATCTGACCACCTCACTTCAGGTGAAGGTGCCCTTTAAAAACACAAAGAACAATGAGCATCATAAAAGCCTATAGTGTGTATGTTGTGTTTGTCCACTCTCTCCATGTGACCGATGGTGCTACATCTGCTCATGCAGGATTCATTTACATGGATACATGAAAACAGTTCATATAATACTATCAGGGCTCAACAATAAGGTTAGCATGGGGCAGGTAAAATGCTACGTCAGTCAAGTTAATCTGGCAAAATTTGTTGTTTTTTTTGGGAAAAAAGAAGAATTTGGGAAATTGGAATCTGTAAAAACATGTGAACATATTTCATAATATTTGTGATTCTGCAGTATGAAGCACTGAAGCAAGCTTTGAACCTGAGATCACCATTTAGTGTAGTAATGTAAGTAGGGCTGGTTTAACCTACACACCATTCATTATTCACGCTCCGTTTAAACACACACACTTATTTCAAATGAAACATTACATGGCACACACACACACACACACACACACACACACACACACACACACACACACACACACACACACACACACACACACACACACACACACACACACACACACACACACACACACACACACACACTGCCTCACAATGGCACAAACCAGGGCCCTAATCTATTATTATAATATCACTTCCAAATTGATTGCAGAGTTCATCATTGCTACGAAAAAATTCACTTACAGCATCATGTTTGAGAAATATTCCATATTTGGAATAATAAAATAACTGATCATATATCAATGAGCCAACACCCCTTCAGTCGCTTTCATAACAGCTCTCTCAGTGGAGATCCACTGCTCCAGATTCCTGGAGGTGAGGATGGAGATGGAGGAGGAAGACATGCTGGGATGAAGGCTAACAGAGCAGAATCTGACCTAGAGCATGACATGTTGTACACAGCGCTCTATCTTCCTTGTGCAGCTTAGTTTAAACAGAAACTCAAGGGTTTCGTTTTTTTCCTAAATTCATACTTAACATTTCTGACAATAGAACTGTTGTTAGTAGGACTGAATAGTGTTTGTTACAGAGATCAGAGGTTCCAAGACACGCCTGGTGTGAGGTGGAGAGGCTCTGAGACACAGCAGAGAGTCACCTAAGGAGCAACACATGCAGGTGTCAGCCCTCATTCCAGAACAGTGTTATGAACACACACAAGGCATTTTGAGGATTGCACAGCTTTAGTTGGAAGTAGTGCTTTATAGTTTTAAATGGGTCAGTTGGTATTCTTTTCTACAGACCATATACATATATGTATATGTGGTACATCCACAGACGTATTTTAGTTTGTTTTGAAGTTTTAATCTCGTGTTTTAAGGCCAACTCTAACGCTACATTTGTATTGCAGAATGTCCCTTAATGTTTGAACTGAAATTAATGAATCGAACAACCATTAGTCCTAGGATGCCTCAGTCATAACATGCTTTTTATACAATGAGACTTTGTGATTGGTATTAATTTCACCTGAAGGACCACTGTGAAGGATTTAGAGGGGTCTACTGTAGCGGTGAGGGTCCGTCCCCCACCCCCGCCTCACCTCTCCTTTTTCTAAGCGTGTAGAAGAACTTATGGTGGCCTTCTGGTGAATTGGAGCCCCAATTTCAAGCTGCTATTTTTTAAACATGAAAAGGCTCTCTAGAGCCAGTGTTGGGTTTGTCCATCTGGGCTACTGTAGAAAACATGGTGGTGCAACATGGCGGATGAGGGCTTATCCATCCAACACGCAAAATAAATAACTACCTGAACCCGACCTGACCGACAAACAGACATCTTTCTGCATTAGAAGAACAATTATCAGGACTGAGGTCTGAGGAGAGGACTGAGACAAGGACTGAGAGAGAGAGAGAGAGAGAGAGAGAGAGAGAGAGAGAGAGAGAGAGAGAGAAAGATGGGAAGAGAAGGGGGCTTTTCCACACAATGTTTCTGTAAGTTATCATTAACATATTTGGAACACTGCCTTTTAACTTTTTGACCCGCAAGTCCAAACCTGTGATATTTTCTAAGCTCACCGACGCTATCTCACTATCCCTAGTTTTAGGTGATTTAAATGAACATGTGGTAAAAAAAATATTATATTCCATTGCTTTGTTCCACAGGCTAAGCTAATGTGGTTTTTGAACAAATGAATAGTATTTTTGAATCTGTCAGACATTGATTACACCCTTGTGCTGACAATTTGCAGCTCAGCTCACAGAAGTGCTAAAAATGCTAAACACTAGCTGCCAAAAACAACACAAAGCAAACTAAACAGAGCTCTGCTGTTAAAGCTGACAGCTCTAAAAGAGCAGCAAAGAGAGAGGCTTCATTCCAGCTGACAGACCACCAGCTCCTCAGCTGGGCTCCTCACAGGGCCACAGTATGACAACTCTTTACACCAGAGTTCAAAAGAATGCATCTGACAGGGGGAAAGTATTGTTATTTAGGTCTATATAAATAATCTAACTTTTACATCTTTAAAAGCCTGATTAAAACCTACGCAGAATGCCAGCTTCTCCAATGTTACATTTGATGCTTTCCTTTGGTTTCATCTTTGGACTGTTGGTCGAACAAAACAAAAAATGTATTGACTTCTCCTAGGACTTTGGGAACTGTGGGATATTTACAATGTTCTGCCATTTAATAGATTAATTTATCAATCGGACAAATAAACAACACATTCCATGGACAGGGTACGTACGTGAGTACCGGAGTGGTTATGGATGTGGGTGCGGTCATGGGTATGGACGTTGGTACAGACGTGCGTATGTAGGTGGGTACGGACATACCTCCGGCCATGGCTGTCGCTGTGCAGATAAAAATAGGGTGCTCGAGTGTTTAACCACAGGGTGAGTGGTTCTAATTTGCACATGTGCAGTAGCGATCAGGAAGGCGGTATGGATGAGTGACATGTTTTTTTTTTTCCTGTTTAGTGCAAATCAGCTATTTAATGATGTATGATAACCTGATTTCAGATCCATACATAGACTTGCATACTTTCAGCTACCCAATTCAGCATTTTAAGCTGTATCAGAGACCAATACTGGTGTTACTATAAGAACGACTCTATTTGTTACCAAGTCAAGTTTAACAACTCATATATTTTACTTGCTAAATGTGATCCAGAGTTCCTGGACACTGCAGCTCTGGGCCCAACGCTGAAGCTCCAGTCAGAGCCAGGAAAAAGCCTGACTGCTGGTGCATAGACCAAACTATCCAGCATTACTCATCAGGACAGCAGACAGAAGCAGTGCTCCGTCAGCAAGGTTCTCACTGTGGCCCTGACGCAAAAATTCCAGGGCTTTTCCTTGACTGTATAACTAGGTCGAAGGGCCTTAATAACCAGGAAACTCTACGGATCAGACTGCAGACGAGGTCATGTCAGTCCCATCTGAGTGTGTGCGACTTGGAAAGCACTGACAAAATGGTGCTGTTGTGCAATCACAGACAGATTAAGAAAAGAAAAAAAAAATCACTTCCAAGTTTTTTTACAGACTTTCAAAGAGCAAAGAGAGGCAACATGAGGTAAAAAAAATGCTTACACACATTTTTTTAATTAAACCTGTTCAGTTGTTACATCATCTCTAAAGCCTTAATACTGGGAAAAGCAATATGAAGAAAGCTAGATCAGATCAGTTACTTCAAGTTTCTTGACCAGGAACCATTAGGGGATTACTGACTGGGCAAAGTGGCAAACTGTCCTCGGGGCCCACAACTGGACCCAAGTGGCTCCAAGAGCTCCAGGCTTACTGTCTGTCAGCTGGCTTGTGCTGATCTCATTGGACATGTTTTGGGAAGTATGCAGCATAACGGCACAATGAACTGTGAATGAATGTGAATGTGATAAATTGGGTGAAGGCCTCATATGATCAATTATTATCAACTATTATCATGAAGCTTCTCTTGTAGCTAGTCCCTGTTAAAGGGCGAATTGTTACTGAGTGGAAAGCTGCATTACAAAGTGACATGTTTTTCAGAACACATTGGGAAGCCAGCAGTGTGAAAAAGTGATGGGCAAGAAAAGTTTGGTGGGCAATCGCCCCAAGCCGTTTGATCCATGTTCATGACGCAAATAACTGCTGTTAAATCAGGCTAATTCATTCTGATTAGGAGTGGGATAAAGGTTAAAAAACATAAATTTCAAACGTGTCTCCTTGGCTGCAGTTAGCTACACTGTGCTAGTCGGGGCAACCCCTGGAAGTAAAGCCCATACCGAGATTGTTTTCAGTAAAACAAATACATAGAAGGCACATCAGACCTGGGTACGGAGGTGGGTACGGACATACCTCCGGCCATGGCTGTCGCTGACCCTAAAAATAGGGGTGCCTGAGAGTGATAAACAACAGGTGTGTGGTCCGGGAGTAAAAAAAACTCCCAACATGCAATTCTCGTGCTTTTAAGTCAGTCAATTGAGACTGCACCAAGCAAAGTCATCCAGGGTTTATCCCTCACCCTATATAAAAGATAAAAAGCTGCAGACGTCCAGGAATTATCCACTGCCTCCACGGTCACTCTCTCCACTATACTATAGACTATAGAGAGAACTGAATGCAAGAAGCTTAAACTGTACCGCTGGCTTTAATGTTCAATTTTAGCTAATCATAGGCTACACCATCTTATAGGGAAATGATTATATGAACTTGTGCAGGCTTTCTTTAGTAATAACGAAAGACAAACAAATATAAATAAATATATAAATAAATATGTTTGTTTTTTTCCCCTTTCTGTATTAAAAGCTACCAGACCGCGACCTCCAAACCAAAGTGCGTACTGAACCGTGGATTTAGTGAACCTGCACTTACCTACAAAAATAACTGTCACATCACGAATAAACAAACCGTTACACAGAATTAGGTCACTATTATATATATATATATATATATATATATATATATATATATATATATATATATATATATATATATATGAGAAAAACATTGATATGTGCCACACCACCCCTGATGTGTAATAATCCATTTCTTACAATGTACTGCTGCGACACGGCCGAGACGGACCGCGGGAGACGCAGACTGCACGTGTTCAGGAGCTCAACATTAGCAGTTGACACAAACACCAACTACACCTGCGTGCGTGCATGCGCGCGCGCGCGCGCCCGGTAGTGGTGGTGCAATGCAATGCCAATCCCCTACCGATACAGCAGCACAGCCATGGATGGACCACAGCCCGGACTGTATCTGTGTCCCTGAGCTCTGGAAAAAACGGAACCGCACAGAAAACCCAAACTGCTGCACAACAGCACACCGTCCGCTGACATGACCGCTTCAGCTAAACTTAAACACGCTATAATAATGTGTCTAAGCTGCCGTTTGTGTGACAGCATGCCGAACAATAGCCATATTTTCGACATGTCTGGGAATGAAGAAGAAGAAAAAAACAGGTTATGCGTAGCGTCAGCGGCTTCAGCAACGTTTGAGACATCGTGGGGATGACAGGCAGCCATGTTAGCATCGCAACTAAGCTAGTTAGCCGTCCTTACCTGGATGCCAGGCTCCAGAAAACAAAGGATGCTGCTGCGGTTTCTCTCCCGTTAGGTTGATGCGTCTGCTCGGCCTGACAGCATCCTGTTCGCAGCCAGCGGCTCCTCCGTCAGACTGCGTGCCAGTAAAAACAGGCGCTTCCGGTCACACCTTTCAGAATAAAAGGCCGATTTGTGTCTTACGTTTTACTTGAATCTTGACTATGATAACTTAACCGACGTTTGTATGGGAGTAGGCCCTACTTTAGCTAACACAATGGACAGATAGCCCGTCACTGTTCTTTCTTATGTTTGAGGAAAAAAAGGGAAAGGAATTGTTCATTTTGAATAATTTAGTAAGTCAGTTGAAACAGAATGTAGTTATTTTTGTTTCAATGCAAGAACCCACAACATTTTTGTGAACCTCTAGAGAATATTGTGCAACAGTACGGTCAAAGTATGCTGAAATCAAATAATCTGCTATGTATTTATTAATCTTCAAAGAGTTTCCGAGATGCATGCAAAGTAGAACAATTTACAAAACCGAAGAATTTGGGGTATCTGATACTTATTTTCAGAGTAGCAGTTGCCTTCGAAGTGTAAATGAAATCCTGCTCGAGCTTTTGTTTTGAAGGTAAAAATCCGGCTATAATTCTACTAACGCTGGCTAGCTTTACTCAACCACCAGGCGCTTAGTTTCTGCAATGAGACAGATGGAGGCAGCTGAACGGGAGAGCAGAGTGGGCCTGACTGCCCTTCACTGCATTTTACATCGACTGTAAGCATCTACACTCTGAACAACTATATTTGTTATGTTGTTTCCTTTAGTATAGCTGCATGACTCTTTATATTTTTATTAAACTTAAGTTCATCTAATTGTTAGCCAGTCAGTCCTCCCCTTTGAATATGAGTGGAGCGGTCCAGCCATTAAAGGGCCAGTGCGTGTCTTGTCTTTGACAGCTCCTCAGACCACATTGACTGCTTCCTAAACGAGGGGTAATCTTCCCATTCTAATAATTGGTTGAGAAGACAACATATTAGCTAACACTATGTTATAGTTTTTTTTACTTTTCCCATTTTAAACAAATACCTTTTTGCTGTGTTTGCCTTTTCATGTCATGATTTGGGGCGTGTTCAGGACCAAGAAAGAAATGTTTTTAAATAAGTCCATCATTAAAATTTCACTTATTATGGTCACTGTTTATTTAATTTTGCTCTGGGGGTGTTTTTGATGTCTTTGGAGAGGACCTAATGCTACCATTAAAGGATGCTCCAGGTACGTACACTTGCACCACCACAAAAGGCTGAAAATGTTGTTGGATTTGCAAGAGACAGGTTATAACAAAATGTTCCAAAGTGATGCAGAGAGAGACATCGGACAAAGCTTGGGGGAAAAAAAGCTCAGTACTGCAGTTCAAATGATGCAGCTCATTCGCCCTCCCTGCCTGGGAAACGTCCACATCCTTCAAACCTCACACATCAGTTTGTTATGCAGACCCTCTAGACATTTCAAAGATGGGAATTCCAACCAAATGCAATCAGATATATCGTTTTAAAGTCAAATATTTAAAGGTAGAGTTGGTGATCTTATCAGAAATGTTTTAGATTTTTTTTCGTTGAAATTCTCATTACATCAGGACAGAAAACATTGTATCAAATGCTCTGTCAAACAAACGGGGAAAAAACGATATCCAGCTGTCACAGGACTGTAATAAGCCTGTCCAATAATTTCATGAAGCATGTTGGTTGTTTATGTTCACTATGGTGATTTTGGGGGGCGTGGCTCTGGAGGGAGGCCTGAAGGGATGGCTGTCAGTGTTGCCGACTTGACAACTTTCCCGCTACATTTAGCATCTTTTGGAGCTAGTCATGCTAGCTACTTTCTTTGGAAAAGAGTTGGTAACACATGCTGTGTTTTTAGGTTGGATATTCTTTTTTTAATCTAGCGTACACTTGCTAGTTTCTCAAGATTATCTACGCTGCCTTTAACTGATGGAAATTCAGCAGTATTTGTATTTCAGCTTTAGGTATTCACAATTGGGTATTCAGCTGTTTTTATTAAATTCATATAATGAAAGCCCTCGCCTCCTCGATAGCACCTAAAGAATATTTTAATAGTTTCAACAAGTATCTCAGTACACCTGAAAATGGAACCGACGTGTGACAGTTCATCATCTCATTCCCAAATCATGGGTATTAAAGGAACAGTAGGAAGCTCAGAATTGGGGTGATGACTTGTTTAGCTGAGCTGGGCTTAGCTTAGCATAAATATTGTTCGTCAATAACACCAATGGAAAATAGGTCATTATTTATCCATGAAGGACCTTCCTATGTTACTCTCCTGATACAAGTGCTTTCATTCCCAGTTAATCACCATGCGTGGGTGTGTGCGTGCTGCTGTGAGTATGTGTAAGAGAGAGCTGAACCAAAGCAAATGTGATCACATGTGCCTCCTCGGGGAGGGGTGTGTGTTTTCTGAACTCTATCTAATCAAACAGGATGGATGCTTCAGAGTAAAAATATAAGTGACTTCACACTCTGAAAATCAATTACTGTGTGAACACAGTGGGGGATAGAGAGAGAGAGAGAGAGAGAGGGAGAGAGGAAGTAACAATAAAGGGAGGGAAAGGTTAAAGAATAGTAGGCACTCTGGCTCTTTGTGATGTGAATCATTTCAAAACTAATGGATGCTAAATCAGATTTGTTAGATTCTCCGCTGACCTTTTTCACATGTTTGTCCTGGAAAGAGAAAGTTTCACCATTACAGTGACAATAAACATAAATATATATATATATATATATATATACAGATCATTCATTAGTCACATCACTTAAAGCTATACTGTTTATATATACAGATCATTCATTAGTCACATCACTTAAAACTTGTCAGGGCAGATATAACACGAATAACTTTCTTATGT
This sequence comes from Anoplopoma fimbria, assembly GCF_027596085.1. Taxonomy (NCBI): domain Eukaryota; kingdom Metazoa; phylum Chordata; class Actinopteri; order Perciformes; family Anoplopomatidae; genus Anoplopoma; species Anoplopoma fimbria. The sequence goes on from NC_072451.1 coordinate 13,784,329, forward strand.
AAGCTGCAGGTTAAACTTTAGCGTTAAAGCAAAGGGAATACTTAAACCAGACTCCAGTCCCTTTGCACTGTGCACGTTAGAGGAGACTGGAAACATAGGGGTTGAGTTTTTAAAACAAACAACCTTAGTCATGCCCTTGTTTCCAGCCAACTGGACTATCGTAACTCCTTATCCAGCAGACAGTACCAGAAATCAATTGAACGTTTTCAGTTTTTACAAAATACTCCTGCCAGTGTAGTCCCAAGACATCAGCTTTGAATGTTATCAGCCAATTCAATAACGGGTACCATTTATCATTGGGAACATATATTTGAATTGTTATGGCCTCACTCTACATCCTGAATGTCAGTAGGCCGTTATCATCTATGTGTAAGCTGAATCCCCGCAGGGTGATTAAAAATTGTTCCTCTAGTGGCTCTAATAGCTGTAATGGGAGGAACAGAGGAAGTCAAGTGAGTATAGTATATAGAGCTACAAAGTAAAAAATGGGAGAAGGGAAGAGTGGATGGTTGGGTCAAACAAACACAGGACTTTCACCCTGGAGACAGTGGTTCATGTCCTGTATGAAATGAAAAGTTAACTTAAGTTACGTAACAAATATACAAATTTTAACCCAAACCATATCTTCCTAAACAAAACCAAGTCATTTTCTTTCAATTGACAACACTTACCACATGTTTAAATCGGCAACCAAAATGGTTAAGGTTAAGGGAGATGCAGTTTGCCAATTTGGGGCAAACAAAAAACTAACTTTTACACACGAAAAGTCAACATGTTGACTGATTCTTAGTAATCAAATTAAATTGAGTGATGTACGTAACCAACCGATTCCAACTACCACCTCATCAAATACCAACGCTTGGTCAGTGGCACAAAGATTCAAACTTTAACGCTCTAGGTTCAAGGTTCCATTTGATAATTTCGACCATTTCTCCCTGTACCTTCTTTGCATCTGGAGGAGGATTTAAACCAGAAAGAATGTGGCTTTAATATATTGGTTGGAGTCAATTAAGCTTCATGTTCCGTTCTTAAATAAAAAAACACCTCTCAAACGCTCTCCCCTAAAAATCTTAAACACCTAAACTGGCATGGGTGGTTTCCACAGATGGATGGGAGGGAAGAGAGAAGGAAACGTGTCGAGAGTCAGTAAGTGTGCGCCTGCTTCACTGAAAGGCAGAGCTGTTTCTCTGCCATGACATGCACACCCAGACACACATGCGCATCAGTACACAGCTTCTGAGGCTCTGTGTTGTCATCTGGGCACCCCCCCCACACTGTTACCTAGCAACAGTGGGAAACCAGGCTAAAGAGACAGCATCCTTGTCGCCATAGACTCTCATACAAACAGGCCGTGTGGATGATTGTTTTGGACACAAAGTGTAAAAGTCATGCGAGGTGGAGGTGGATGTCACTGCAGACTGACACCGGTGCTACTACGAACCACATCAGAAACAAGGGGGCAGGAGTTTATCAATTTTTCTAATTTTTCCCCATCACATGCACAGACAGCGGATCTTCCTCCATCACACAGACATGCTCTGATTAAATCCTACAGGCCTCCAACATGGCGTGTAAGAGGCACAAAACAGGGCCGGTCCAAGCCTTTTTCCCCCTCCTCTGTCCTTTAAGTGCCCACTAATGCATATCATTGGTTTAAAAAACACTGTAGCTGCTAATTATTTTCATGCTCGGGTGATTATTATTATCTCCGCTAGGATATTATGTATTCGGTCGTGTGTGTGAGTATGTGTAGTATGTAGTATGGGTTTTTACGGTACTCTTCTTTACGCTACAAATTAAGAATTGTCTGTCTCACTGTCTGTATGTATGTATGTATGTATAAATGTATGTATGTATGTATGTATGTATGTATGTATCAGTGTATGTAAGTATGCATGTGTGTATGTGTGTATGTATGTATGGATGTGTGTATGCATGTGTTAATGTATGTATGTATGTATCTATGTGTGTATGAATGTATGTAAGTATGTATGTGTGTATGTATGTATGTATGTATGTATGTATGTATGTATGTATGTATGTATGTATGTATGTATCAGTGTATGTAAGTATGCATGTGTGTATGTATGTATGGATGTGTGTATGCATGTGTTAATGTATGTATGTATGTATATATGTATGTATCTATGTGTGTATGAATGTATGTAAGTATGTATGTGTGTATGTATGTATGTATGTATGTATGTATGTATGTATGTATGTATGTATGTATGTATGTATGTATGTATGTAAGTCTGAGGACATCTGGTGGATGGATTAAGAACAGCAACAAAGGAGTCTGGGGAGGTGGAACGTGGTTTGAGACGGGGGCAATAGCACCATACTTTTTAGTATTGCATTACCCTTAAACAGTACGTATGGTGCATGCAGTTGGGCTTTAGTTATGGTTGATAAAATAAAGTACAAATGTTATATCAGTAGCAAACCTTTACTAAGAACAACTATTTGGTTGTCTGGTGGTGACCAGGTGGCAACTTCCAGTTCTAATATGTGAAGTGTCTTAAATCGCATTCATTCCACTGACCATCAGGGGAGCGACTCCTCTGGTTGTATAGAAGTCTGTGAGAGAATGACTCTACTTCTCTCTTGATTTATTCCCTCAGTAAACATTGTAAACATGAGTTTATGGTCTCAATCTCTAGTTTCAAGTCTTCTTCAATACAGCATGATGTTCATATAGTAAATGATGGTCCATTTAGAGTCAAATATACCATAAAGCATGGTAAGCTTTAGGGCGGGCTTACCGTGTGATTGACATGTCGTTATCATTCAGCCTTTCATAGTAACACACTGTGTTTTAGCGTGTATATACTGTATATACAGGGTCAGTATGTGCTAATAGAATCATATGGATGACTGAATCCTGTCCTGGGTCAATGATCCTACACACACACACACACGCACGCACACATGCACACAGGAACAGTGATAATTTCCATTACATAATATAATAGTGTTGGTAATGGGTCATTGACTGTTCAATACTGTCTGCCTTATTAGATCCTAACAACTCTCTGAGAAGCACACTAACAACAAGGATAGAAAGAGAAAGTCCACTGCCAATGTGAAGAGGTTGTTTGAGGATTAATTGCATCACTTTATACAGAAATCAGAAGAAATATATTCAAAATGAATAAGCCAGGATCTCCAGTTCGGTTAAAATGGTCCAGGGGTTCATTTTGATAACTTATGCTTTAAAGCTGCATTCATTTAAATTTTAGAGACGACTATAGTCCAATATTCACTCTCTTGTAGCTCTGGTTTGGTCTCCCCCGTCTCCTACTGAATGCTCCACTATGTTCACAAACTGGTTTCTATCTCTGTCTGTCTGCTGGTGCTGAGCAAAGTGTATCGTGAATTTATCAGAACTTTGTTTTACTGAAAATAGCAGCCTGCTGCTGCCTGATCATGTCAGTGGAGTTTTCGACACCCCCCCAAAAAAAGAGTCTCAAAATGTCCATAAAGATGCCAGGATTAATTATTTGTGGATTTATCACAACATTAGAATATTGATTATTTTTTTACAACTTATACTGAACCAATAATAACAACTTTAACTGCTATTTAATGCAACTATAAAACTCTAAATTAAGGCTTTCATCAAATGAATTTAACACAGGATGCTGACAAATAATAACTTCAGCTACGCATGTCTACACACTTCCCTCTCTTCCTCCCTGTGTTTACTGTCTGTCTCTGTATAATCATCTGTCAATGGCAAAATAAAATAATATTTGAAAAAGTGAGTACTTGCTCCCCACAGCACACCATTCCATTCTGAAAACGTAATAGGCTTTCCTCTAGTACCAGCATGTATCCCTTGCTATATGTTTCCTATCTTGGTTTGTTGAAAGAACACAAAAATCCCCAAATAGACATATCTTCAAATGTTTACATTTACATATATAAAGTTACTGTATTTTTTATGTATTCATTTTTACCTGAAGGGAGTCTGAAAATATTGGCCAGGTTGCCATTAAAGGTTTCAGACATCTGTTGTCATGGTGAATCCATTTCAAAATAAGGTTCTGTAGGTTTGAACAATGATTGACTGTAATGGGTCATTGATGTTTTTAACTTGATTTCTTTTTTTATTCAACCTTTATTTATCCAGCATAGTCCCATTGATATTTAAAATCGCTTTTCCAAGGGAGTCAAATAAAAATAAAAACCCCATTATAACATCATTTTGTTATCCAGCAGAGTTTTAGAATATCACAGTCAAGTGATCTGAGTGGACAAGATTAATGAAAAATAGGGCAAGGCTGTTTCACAGTATGGACTAGTATTGCTTACCTGTGTTTGTGTGTGTGTGTGTGTGTGTGTGTGTGTGTGTGTGTGTGTGTGTGTGTGTGTGTGTGTGTGTGTGTGTGTGTGTGTGTGTGTGTGTGTGTGTGTGTGTCAGAGAGACAAACTCAGAGAGACAGAGATGGCCCATACATCTTGACTGCTCCTCCATACATGTTTCTCGTTGCCGGGTATATAGCTCAAGATTAATGTGGTGACAGGGTTTTATGGTTGCCATGGAAACCAAAGGGCACTGGCACACTTACCCCATGAAGAAGGCACACAGGGTTACTATGTATGTGTGTGTGTGTGTGTGTGTGTGTGTGTGTGTGTGTGTGTGTGTGTGTAGTTTGAGAAAGAGAGAGAGAGTTGTAAGCGTGACTGAAGCTGAGATGGAACTAGACTCATCGAGTAGTATTGACCTGTAAGTGTTATAAAGGCTTAGAAGCATGTTTAGTAAATGCTTATTTTAGTATTTATTCTAGTATCCAAATACCACATGTATTTACAGTTAAACCATCTAAACATGAGTGTGATAGAATTTGTTGCACTATGAGTATTTTGCATAGCCCTCTAATATTCTTCCTTATTGGTTAACCCCATCGAAGCTCCGCCAGATCATTGCACTTTTCTCCCAATCTGGACATTTAAATACAACACTATGAAACAGTTGCTTATGTCCCTTTTGGACTCAGCAACGAGGATCGAACAGGGGCCAGCCTAGAAGCTTCATGACGAACGTAGGTGTGTGAATCCAGACCGGATGGTGCCTCCACAGACGTTGCACCAAGGTATGACAACACAAAGGCAACTAATCATCATACAGCAGTTCATATGATATCTTACAAAAAGTTACTCCTCATCTTTTGTGCGTTTTCAAAACTACTTGGTTAGGTTTAGGAAAAGATCTTGAAAATACTGAATCAGGTTAAGGCACTTATCCTATTGTAGTAGTTTGTAGCACTTACTATATTCGTTAGTAATTATTGTTTTTACAACAACACTTCTTAGTTAGGTTTAGGAAAAGTGACATTACAGAAGTTACATGACAAATAAACCTGACCTCTCGTTTCACACAGGAAACAAACACCTGTATCGTGCAGGTCGAGGTTAACATTAAGACGCATGGTTAACATGAATGCTGTAAAGCGTGGTAAATGTTGTGATACATCAAGGTTAACACTGCAACAAGGTTTTGATCCGGAGGCAGGTAGGTTGGGGCATCATTACCACTTAGACAGATGGTGACTTGACATAAGGTCTTCATTAAAAAAAATCACTAAACTTTTGATTTATCACTGGACTTGGACGCTGGTCTCCTGAGTTAAGTTTTTAGTGTTTGTTTGACCCTTTCACCACCCCTCCCTCCCACCCTTTGAGGGAACGTTTTAAAAAATAAAATAATATTTCAATCTATTTTTCTTGAGTAATAGCTGCAGCAGTGTTATCCTTCTTTCATCTACCAGACGATGTATCCCATTTTCTAAACAACCTCTGGATTGCACAGAGTAAGCATGTTGGCTCACTGGTACTGCATTGCTTACTTGTATAGTTGATGAAACAGAGCCCATCGCTAATGTCAGTAGTTACAGGTCTCCACTCTGTCAGGGTAAATCGTGTGTTTTATTACTTTACTTTGGTGTACTCAGTTTTTGGAACAAAATGTGCACTCTGCCCAGGAGAGGACAAGTTCCGGGTTCTTCCAGGGGTCAGCAGCACTCACAATCACAACAACAGTAACCGCCATTTGACCATCACTGTAAAATCAAGTTGATATTTAAAATATATCAACCAAACTGATTGCCTCAAAAAAGCTAAACAAATATAACCTAAGTTATGTTTACTTTATATCTATTTGTCAAGTTTACACATATTTTGTGGTATTTACTTAATTTGATATAGTTGTTCCAGCTAAACAGTGACAAATGCTTGTTAGACGTTGATTACACAGAGATAAAACAAAGTGGTTTGGGATACTGGACATTTTCAACTTGTGTGTATCTTATAATATAACTGTAAGATTCACATACGAGTTCAGTGAGCAGCCACTAGAGTGTAGCAAACACAGAGAAATGGTCCGATGCTGTCATCACAGTCCATGTGATCAAATAACAGGAGATGGCAGATTCTGTCTCTATGTTGTATGTGGGTCATTCCTCTTATATATATATATATATATATATATATATATATATATATATATATATATTCAGCTTTATATTTATATTGTACAGTTGTTTGGATTAATGGAAGCCTTTTATACTGTGACTCCAAAACCATTTGGTCATGAAGGTGTATCTCTGATACACCAAACCTGAGTCTGTATATCGTTTTGCGCACTTTTTTGCTGTATTTCATCAAGAAATGCACTTGGTAATGGCCTTCATGATTCAGTCATTCTTAATGGTATTATGAAGAGTTTACTTTTTTCATTCTTTCTTTAATCCGTGTTAAATGATTTGTATGCTCTTTAGAGCACTCCTAAATATTTGTGTCAGAAGTTTGATGATTTTCCTCAATGTAATAATAACTTCTATATAAAAATGTTTTTAAACAGATCCCGTTTTTTTTTTTTTTTTTTACATTGGCCCCGAACAAATGAGACATTGCTTCATGCTAAAAGTAAAATTATGCTAGTAATATGTCAGTGAACCAACATATGTATATTTGTTACAGTTGAATTAGTAGAATTACCAGTACTAGTATTATTTATAAATATTTATTCTATATATTGACCATATTTACAGTGGGCTACTAACACATCTCAGAAATGGTGAAAAAAAAAGAAAAAGAATCATACTAAAATATTTTTTTATGTTGTCAGAAATTCAAATTCATGCTTACTTAGTTTATATGTAAAGATAAAACTTTTCCCAGTAGTGTCATGGCCAAAGTCTTTTTGGGATCCATGGCATAACGGGACGGACTCGGATGTTGTAATTCCACCACATCCGCCACCATGTCAAATTTTCTTAAAAGTCTGCTGCTCTTCGGGGAGGCTTGCGAGTAGATCACATTTATGTTGCTAACTTACTGTAAGGAGGCGAGTTAAAAAGACATGCTATTTAAGGACTCAGTGGATTTCTTTTAGCATAACAAACCAAATCCGTGTGGTAGAGATGGCTCAAACAGATTAAGTTAAGGTGCTGAATGCAAAATTCAGAGCGTTTGTGTTGCCTCCACACAGCTCTCAACATGGCGACGGCTGAGGTGTCGCCCAGCAGCTAATGGTGAAACAGAGCTAACAGTGCGAACAACAACAACACACGCAGAGAGGGAGAGTGGCTTCATTCTCTGCTCAGGTAGATATTACTCCACTATATCTTTACATTGATACTTGTTGTATACTGCTATATTCAACTGAATGTTGTAGAGAGAACATTTAAGTTCAACACATTTTTCAATAAGATATTGACTCAAAATGGGCTCCTCTTCCAAGCAGTTGATCCAAGGCGGATGATAATGTGCTTACCGCCGTATGATGTCACAAGATGATAATCAGTGTTAGGCAGTGATGAATGCCTCTTATGAAAGTGTAACATAGTCAGATGGTATGTTAAGAGGTATTCCCACGCATTTTTCAACATCATGTTGTGGAGCAGATGTCTGATGTTGAAATTGGACTAGAGCATTGTTTAGACAAGCGGAGCTCTCATAACATCCTGACTGCCTTGGGACTTACGGTTGGATCGTCCAAAAGAACAGAATATCCTCCAGATAAACAGATAATTAACAGTGAAGAAGACCAAGCCTTCATCTAATGTATGCTCTACAAACTGTAGTACTTTGGAACAGTACTAGAGTTTTGGAAAAACAGGGACAAATCCATCCGAGCAAATACCTATAGGCTTGATGAGCTTTTATGTGGTACATTTACATGTAATGGGTATTTAAAAAAAGTACCTAGACTGTGAAATATTCCTGTCTCCCCAAAATGTTGTTTGTATAGAATAGGATGTCCTCCTTGTAAACAGTGTGTTCTGTAGATGTGGATTGTCCAGATTGAAAGTGGTACTGTTTCTGGACAGAGACATTGCTGTTAAATTCGAAGATTATTTTTTTAAATTCTGAACCACAAACGGATTTCCATTAACCTCCAATGTATAGGTTAAATTCAGAGACAGATATCTGAAAAAGAATGGAAACATTCCAAATGGTCAGATACCATGGTGGAGAAGAAAGAACAGTCTTTTAAAACAAAGTAATTTGGTGATTTGGGTGAAGCGATCCTTTAAATGAATTTGAGGGAAAGAAGTTTTCCTCCTTGAAGCACTGGGAAGTTTCGGTTCCCTCTCAGGTTCACACTTTTAGCTCTGTCAGCACTGTTTCAGTTGCTTGCGCTGTTAGCACTGTTAGCTGCGAGCCGCCAGCTCAAAAACAATCTTATGTGATACACCAAAGGAAACCATATTTGGTCTTTTGCTGAGAATGAAAATGTGCCGACAGCGTTGATAGTTGTTACCTTGGTTATGGACTGAGCATAGCTCCTCTGTTCCCTCTATGATCACTGTATACACTTGCAAAAAAAGCATTTAGGTTAAAAAGTGTAGCGTAAGATCACACTACCACATCAGAAGATTGTAATGATAAACGCACACAACCCCTCTCTCCATTTGGAGACATGTGTATCCATCCTGCCACTGTGTGACGGCCACAGCTATCTAATAAAGTCAAAGAATAAGGAGCCTAGGATACATCTGCTGGGTCAGCATGAGACGGAGTCTGGAAGCAGATGTTCAGAACCAAAAGTGTGAGAGTTAACAGCGCTGGTGATGAGCATCTCAGAAATATGACAGGGAGCAAAACCATGAAGAGCTCTGAAGTTCATCAGTAAAATCTCAAGGTGACTGGTCTGTGGAGAGGCTAAAACAGGACAGATGTGATCTCTGTTTTATACCAGCTGAAGAAGGCTGAATACAATGATACATTATAAGTAAACACGCCCCTTTTGCGTTTCTTTTGCTTTTTAATGGGAAAGGTTACAATCAGCCTTCCCGGGACAAATGGCTCTGCAGAAGTCACAAGTATTGATCTGCTCCAGCTCCGATCAGCAGTGATGGAAACACGACACCCAAGTGTGATGCTATATGACGTGCGTTGAAGCGAATATATAATAAATAGATTATAAATCAACAGGGATTTGGACAATTACTATAATTCCACCCGCTGATCCTTTTGAAACACACTTAATTCAAACTCTCAAGAAACAAGCAAATCAGAAGCGTCTTCATTAGTCCTTCCATTCAAAAGAGAGACTGAATAAGTCACAGTTATAGAAATAGAAGAAAGCCCCTGTATGTTTTCACCGTCCACTAGGGGTGTCATGTGTTATGCCGAGTCATCCAGGAGGTTTTCTGTGAAGCACGTATCCAGCCTTGGAGTGTTTCAAACCATGACGTCATCAGTGACTCCCGAAACACGTTGAAATAATTGTTCTAAATTAGGAAAAATAATGTACGTCATTCCACAACCACTTCCCCTTTACAGTTTAAGAACAATTATATTGCCCCTCCTGCCATTAATATATTATATAATGATACAATTATTGACCAAAGGATTAACAATATTCTTATGTAACCCAACCAATTTTATCAATAGAGACGCTAACATCTACCTAGCTGGTATGCCTTGAATAACTCACAAAAAGAGTTGGTGTTTAGTTGAACAGTTGACAGTTTTATTGCCTTACAGCAATAACAAACATATACATTACTGCACTTTGCATATAAAAAATGAAATTAAAAAAATAGAGCTCTTTAAAGTATCAAATAAAATGGGAAAAAAACAAGAATGAGTCATCTTTGAGTGGAAACCTACCTATATGTCATACAGGCCACACCAATATATTTATAGATAGGCGCCATGTTGATATAAATTATTAACATGGACATTTATTTTATTTCCAAGCCTTGTGCAACATGCAGAAGCCTATATCACAGATCATCTGTAGTAGATCTGCCTTTGTTTTACAAGCATACTCGTCTTCTGATAACGGGAAAGGAGGAGTGTTTGAAAAACCTCCATGTGTATGAGCCATTTTTGGTTAAAAAAAGGAGTATCACCCCATCCATGACTCTGTCCTTCTTTCTCTGAGCTCCACACAGTGCTGTGTTTCTGTTAGAATATACGGTAGGTCTGGCCTGTTCAGTCTTGACTGGGGCCATGTTTATCTGACTCAGTCATGAGGTTTCTTATTTCTGTGTGTGTGTGTGTGTGTGTGTGTGTGTGTGTGTGTGTGTGTGTGTTTGTGTGTGTGTGTGTGTGTGTGTGTGTGTGTGTGTGTGTGTTTGTGTGTGTTTGTTTTTGTGTGTTTGTTTGTGTTTGTGTTAGCCAGAGCCATTTCGGACTAAAAGCGATGGTTACAGTCTAACATTCTAAAAGGGACAGAACAGTTGAACAAAACTGAACATAATATTACATTTTCTGACAGAGCTTTCAGTGGTTACCTGAGGAGGATGGGCGCTATACTCCTGTGACAATGCTAGCCAGTGGGGCATGTTCACGTGCACTCACATGCACTTACATGCAGTAGAAGGCATGCGTGGCCGACGCAGCTATGTAAACAAAGGGAAGCTCTGATAACGATTCACACAGAGGGAGAGAGACTTCATTCTCTGATCAGGTGGACATAACTCCTCTATATCTGTACATAGATTATATTTGTTTGATTCTATATTAATGCTCTTAATATCTATAGAGAAACGATAACTGTCAAAAACAGTGCTCTCTTGCCCCCCCCTTTTAAGTATTTTTATTCATATATATATATATATATATATATATATATATATATATATATATATATATATATATATATATATATATATATATATATATATATATATATATATATGTATATACTGTATATATATATATATATTTATGCTTTTGTATATGTACAGTATTTGTGGATTTATTTGTAGATTGAAATACATCCCATATTACTACCTCACCCAAACACACACACACACTCACACACACACACACACACACACACACACACACACACACACACACACACACACACACACACACACACACACACACACGTGCAATGTACATACAGGGCAATTTATTAGAAAATATGCTCATCTATGTTCTAGTTTATTTAGTACAAACATACATACATACATACATACATACATACATACATACACACATATATACATACATACACACATACATACATACATACATACATACATACATACACACACATATATACATACATACACACATACATACACACATACACACATACATACATACACACATACATACATACATACATACATACATACATACCCGTTTCTCTTTTTTACTCTTCTGTCTAAACCTTAATGTTATTATCCTCAGTTTGCTTTCGTCCCCTTTGTTTTTGTCCCTGTCTTACTTTGTATAATTTCTAGGTTCGCATGTGAGTTCATGTACTTGTCTGCCCTTGTTTTATACTCACTTTTCTACACAAAAAGAATGATATAGCAGTGCCTGTCTCCTCCAACGTACATGCAGCTAAATAAAACGTATCAATATTTTAAACAATGTAGAAGAAACTAACCCTATTCCTGATAATATCACTTAATAGACGTTGAATTTCACTTCATTAATTTCAGATGGGGCATCTTATCAAATAATACATTAAATAACTTAAGGTAAATTAATAACTTCAAGCAATTATTATTTTTTTAAACACATAACAAAAATACACATTACGTAAAAGGTCTTATTAGCAACTGTCAGATCTAAGGTCAGGGCTGGATGGGGGTTCAATTCCCGGGCTAGACTGACCTTCTGTGTGGAGTTTTCATGTTCTCCCTGTGTCAGCGTGGGTTTTCTCCGGGTTCTCCGGCTTCCTCCCACAGTCCAAAGACATGCAGCTTAGGTTAATTGATTTGAGTTTTTCTCTAAATTAGTTGTTGTTTGAGTGTACACACAGATTTCAGCTACCTTTATCTTGACATTCATTCAGAGGGCTAGAAGAGTTTTGGAGGGTTCTGGGAATACCTTCAGAGCAGCAGTACATGTATTACACCAGCTGCTTCTGAAACATCAGCATTTAATGATCTTTTAGATTAACTGTTGGTTTCCTACCTCGGTGACAGGATGCATGCCGACACATGAGACTTCACACTACTACCAATACTTTATTCTAGTGTCATGCCCGTCCGGTTATGAGAACTGGCCATTAAAAATTATAAACACACATGGGAGGGACGCTCTCTGTTTTCCGTTACGTCAGCGCTTCGCTCTGACCATTCTGTTCAAAACACCAGGGTTCCTGTGCAGACCATGATCTGGGTTAGGCACCATAAATGTCACACGTAATGAACTGTAAAACATTTAGGGCTTTACTTCAAATATTCCTTTAGAGTTCACCAGGGGTTATCGCAATACTTATGTTCTAATAATGGAAACAAGTCAGCTGGGAAGTAGATGTTCCAGCTGCAGCTGACAGCCATCGATGACTACGAGGGTTACAGCATCCAAATCCCACAGATCCATGACTACTGAACTGAGTGAAGTACATGTAGTCAAACCAAAGCTGAGACATACATGCAGTTATTCAGTGTGTGAGTCAGAGGCATGAGCAACTGGGAGGGTGAGCTGTGGACTTTTTCATTGCGATTCTCTTGCGAGGGCAACGGGTTTCCTTCAGTTACTGCATTAACAAAGACTTCAACAGGAACTACAAAGGGGCCTATTTAGAATGTGTTTGAAACGGCCTATTATATTTATTTGTTGATTAAATTCTAGTGGGCTTATGAGCCTTCCTGTACAGCACCATTCCAGGGAACCGGCATTCCTCACAGCAGTATCACTGCTGGAGTTTTCCGAGATAGGGAGGACATTCTGATGAAATATCACTATTCATAAAACGTCAGAGTTTCTCCAGACTTACTGTCTCATTTCCCTGGAATCTGCCATCCACTAATGTAAAATGCCATACTGAGGCGTTGCTTAAGTCCCACAGGAGTACCCTCAACGGCCGAGTACAGCGCAGAACAGATTTCTGGACATTTTATTGTGTGCTGCTTCAGGGTCAGGCCGGGAACAACAGGTTATGCAACCCGTTCTCACTGCCGACTCGTCACACGTGGACGAATAGCCAGGACCCTTCGCGTAATTTTTGAACGTACTGGGTAACCTAATCCTTTGTGTCAGACTTTGGCGCTCCACTTCTTCTTAACACGTTGTTGTGAATTCAAACAAAAGTACTTGGTTATGTTTAGGAAACATCCTGGTTTTGATTCTAATAGGTATGTTTGTTAGCGGGTTAAAGCTAGATAAGGTAATGTTGAGGAACTGGCAAGAGTATGCTAGGTTTTAAAAAAAAAGTATCCAGCCTGAAAACATATCCCAGTGTTCCCAACTCTTTCCCAATGAAAGTAGCAAGCAGAACTAGCTCCAAAAGTCGCTAAATCTAGAGAGAAAGCCGCCAAGACAGCCCGTCCCTTCAGGCCTTCCTACAATGCCACTCCCCCAAAATTATAATTATGAATGTAAACAACAAACATGGCTACTGTTAGTACTTACAACTGTTAAGATAGCAGCCTGATAAGACTACAATACAGGTAGAATATGGAAGGCAGGCAGCCCGTCCAAGCGCAAGAAACCGGAGTCAAATTCCATGTCTGCGTGGAATTCAACTCCAGTTTCTTGCACTCACTAATACACAGAAACAGACAAATAAAAAAATAAATAAAGGAAGTCCAAGAAGAAAAAGGATTAACATTAACTATTTTGTACACAGAAACATAAAAACACAAAAAACAACGACAATGAAGTGTAGATAATAGTGCAAATATGCAGAGTACAGTGCTCTGTAGCGCCTACCAGAGGGGAGGAGTTGGAACTGGTTGTGTATACTAAGTCACCTGATTTACGGAGCACTTTCTCTGAGCGTCTTTCGATGGGTTTACATCAGAGTTTGTTGAAAGCCCGTTGGGTCTCATACAGATGCTTAAGGGTGCCTTGTGCGTCGCTGATATAAGTGCATGAGGGCAAAAGATGAACACTTGTGGGGCTGTAACAAAACATTGCAACCCTGTCTCTTACAAAAATACATTCCCACACAACGAAACCACATAGGCAATTAGATTTTCCAAGGAAATCTAACCCCAAAGAGGTATTTTTCGGGGTAGTTTTACCTTTCGTAAGGAGGGTTCAGTGACAGAGCATGTGCTGTAAAGCCCTCTGAGGCATATTTGTAATTTTGGGCTGTACATCTAAATTGAATCAAATTAAATTTAAATATATTTCCCCACAGATTAAAGTCTCTGCTTTAAACACGTGGTTAACCATGTAAATTGAACCAAAACATTAACTACTGGAGAATAGAGAAAAAGGATGTCAATTAAAATAAGTGAACACTGATTTTAGTTTTTTACATGGGGAACAAACAGCAGCCTCCTGGGTGAAAGTCTGTGTTTGTTCCACCTAGCCATCCACCCCAATCTCCTTCCTATGCAGACATGTGAAGACATATCACTGCTTTTTACCATACAAGGTTAATCTGATGGTAACTCTCTGTATACCTTATATAAGAGATGAAATGCCTGTGGTGCATTGATCCAAATCACTGAGGGTGAGTCAATGGGCTGTAAAATCAGGCTGTTTTTATTGTTTTTGCTAAATGTTGTAGAACAATAGCTGTTGGGCTTTTCTTTGTGTGCGTGTGTGTTCATTGTCCCAGTGATCAAAAACAGCTGTCTGTGGTTTTTAATCTATCCACAAAGTAATTTCAGTAATACAAGGGTTGTTTACAAAGAGTTCATGTTCATTAGCCCTAAAACATACCCTGCTTTATGGTCTATTTGATTCTCAATAGACCAAAATGTACTAAATGAACATCATGCTGTATAGAAGAATTGAAACTACAGATTGCGTCCATAAACTTATGTTAAAAGTGAAAAGTAATTTTCTCATAGACTTCTATACAACCAGAGGAGTCGCCCCCTGATGGTCAGTAGAGACAATGCAAGTTTAAGGTACTTCCACATTGGCTTCACTTTTTAGACATAGAGGTAGAGCCTACACTCCATACTGAGCCTAAATGCATCTTGTGCTAAATTAGCCCAGGATATAAACGAGTGGTGGGGAGAGTTTAAATATAGCACAAACACTGTTCCACTGGTCAACACTGGAAATCAAGTAGAGGTTGTATTTCTGCTACTACTTCTCTCAGTAACATGTTCTCAATCTTTCACACCCCACCCTTTCTATACCGCCGATAGTTGCCAGCTGTTTTATGTATTGGGGATAGGGTGGGGGTGAGGGAGACATCGCCTCGTAGGTCTAGGGCCGTGTGGTCTCAGGTTACATCATAGGTTTTTAACAGATCTCTGTGGAGGCAAACTTTAAAACTTGTTTAAAAATAATAAGAACAGGCAAAAAAAATATAGATTGTATTTCAATTCCATAATCAGTTCATATATGGCATGCTGTGGTATTTAACTGCAGATGATATCGTAGGGATTATTGCTTCGGTACACTTGACTGCACATAGATAAAGCTCATGTTCTGACAATCTATTGGCATAGGTTTTGCCTCGTCACTGTAGCACTTTACTCTTCGGGCCACAGTGTTGGATTTAATTTGCTCCAAATGTTTGCCTTTAGGAAAGGCTTTACAACGGGACATAAAAACAGATTCCTGACTGATCTGAAGTAGCTGTCACCCGGTTTCATTTCCAGTACTAAGAAGTTGTCATTGGTTTTAACTTTGACCATGAAAATGGTCAATAAGTAGACTCATTCTTATTAATTATATTCTTCTAAAACTAACTCTTATTATTTCCATTTAATATACTTTCAGACTATGTAATATTGTACTTTTCACTCCACTACATCTGACATAGCTTCAATAAAATAGATAGATTTACTTCTCCGTTTCAACTAACTACAGTAAAATGCTGCTTAATCATGAGCAATAATAATAATAATCTAGCAGTATATTTTATACTATATATCATTAGATACCATATACACTCACATTTCTCTGTACTTTTTTTGATACTTTTTTCCTGGCAATATTCATGTACTTTTACTTCAAACCTTTTTTCAAAGCAGGACCTTTATCTTTAATGGAGTTTTTTTCCATTATGGTATTGATACATTTAGTATCAGTCCACCAAGACACCTGAAAATACATTATTGGATGGATTGCTATGTTTTTTTCCTTAATATATTGATTATAAAAGCAATCTGGGTGGCATTACTACTAAATGTTGATGCAAATAAGTTGTATATCAGTGTCATTTTTAGGAGAAAAGGTTGAGTAACACATACATACTGTAGTGTGTCTCTCTCCGTGTGTGTGTGTTTCTCAGAACTTTTATGTGTGTGTCCAGCTAGAACAGTCACATGGTTTCTAATTGCTACCAGGAGGTTTCCCCCATATGACACACACTGACACTGTTCTCACACAGTTGCTCAATACCCTTGTGTCTGTCTGAAGAGGTCGCACAGTTTTACTGCAGATCTCGGATCCACCCGAATGCCATTACCTTAAATAGATGAAATTATTTTAACCAGAATCCAGAATCCAGAACCGAGTCTTTAGCTGTTATTTTTGCGACTGCCTACTTAGTATGTTTCGACTTTTCTTCAGTCCCACATTCCTTGGCTGCTCTCCTGTCCCAGGGGATAATAGAATGAGAGCTCCCTCAAACATTTAACAGAGCTTATCAACTTCTAGCAGCAAAGTTTGCAGTTGTTTTTTTTCTTCTAGTAAATGCAATTATAATTGTTGTTATTGTCTTGACATTAATGGGACAAATACAGAATAAAATAACCCAGCAAAGTAAGAAAAAAAGAGAAAATATAGGCAGAAGGTTTCTGCAGATAAAGACGCCGACACACTTTTATTTTTTTTATTCAACCTTAGTTTAGCCAAAATAATCCCATTGAGAATTTAAATCTCATTTACAAAGGGATAAGTGTAAAAGTTGTACACATGCACCACATAAAAAAACAAAAACAGACTTAAAAAATACAACAGCAATAAGTTAAAAACACAATAAAAACTTAATAGTAAAAACATAAAAGAGACAACCTAAGAATTTTCCCTCAGTGTCGAGACAAATACATTCATTTCACAAATAATCCTAAAATATTACAGGTTTGTACGATAATCTAAGTGTCTTTGTGGCTCACACTAAAATGAGGATCCACCTTGAAATTCCTGCATAGTCTACCTTTAATAATTGGTATAAGCATTGCATATTGCATAACATATAAGTAGCCCATGTTTTACTGTTCTGATTCCCTAGTTTTTAAGTGCAAGTTTAAAAAGACATGAGCAAGTTTCCTGGTGAGCTAAAAGCCAGTACAGATCTTGAACTGGACCACTGGGAACCGGGTCTATCAGGAGTCAGGCAACGCGTCCTCAAGCTGTTTGGTTTTCACAGAAACACAGTTGAATACATGAGCAGCATGGGGCCAAGAATCCCCTTCCCATAAAGAAAGAATCATCTATTTGGCTCTGGTCAGTGTGAGTGTAACTGATTACTCATGTCTCTGTGAGTTTACACACCGATCAGTCACAGAGAGACATTTTTCAAGTTTCAAAGTGTCGTGTGTCAGTCTAAGGACTTCATGTTCTTAATCTGTGCTTTGGTTAAAGGAGGAGTTCAAACTGAACAGATCGTTGTACACTCCCCCCATCAGCATGCAGGCATGTGGGAGGGATCAGCAGGCAGAACGAGGCGGAACCCTGAACCGTACCCCAGTTCCCCCATTTACAGCTCTCACACTCTGTCCTGTTGACTGGAAACAACAGTTAGTCTGAGCAGCTGAGGAACATCTTACCTTATCAAGCACTAAAGGAGAAGAAGGATTTTAGGTTGTGGTAACATGGCATCTCTGAAAACTGTGCTTTATCTTGGAGTCTGTCTGTCTGCTTGGATCATCACTACTGCAGGTAAAAGCATGTGATTGATAGATAGATAGATAGATAGATAGATAGATAGATAGATAGATAGATAGATAGATAGATAGATAGATAGATAGATAGATAGATAGATAGATAAAAAGTGCACTCGCTGCATGAGTTAGGGCACCATCATGCAGGTTTTTTGGCATGTAGGGCATCATGTTCATAATCTTTTCTCCACTGGAACGTAACTCTGGAAGGGACGTCAATATGTTTTCTCTACTGGAAGGGCACCCTATAGGGCACTTCATCATGTTTTCTACATTGAAAGGGCAGGATAGAGGCCACTTAATTATGTTTTCTCTACCAGATGAGCAACCTGTAGGGCACAGCTTTATCCATGGGGGGATGACAGTCATCCCCCCATGCAAGTTTGGATTTAGTTTTTTTTCCGGTTATGAAATACTTGCCATTTTTTTAAGATGTGGAAATATTAAAGCCACTAATGAACCAAACTAAATGTTCCACAACATTTTTTGGGATGTTGCAAGAAATGAACGCAGTGTGAACAAGATGGAATGTTACAAGACAGCAGGTATCTCAAACTTATTAGATTGTTTCTAGCAGTCTCACTTCTGACTCAGCTTTGCCCACTGGCAAAGTCTGATTTTAATTATGATCTGTTTATGAGAAAGAGGAGGATGGGGAGGTGGATGTCAAAGTTTTTCTCCAACAGATCTGTCAACATGGATGTATAAGTATTCATTATGATACTTCACTACACTAACAAAATGAAAACAGAAGGGAAAATATCTAGAGGCCATGGATGAGTGGAAATTAATGTTTTTTTGGGGTTTTTTTATAGATGAGAACTTTGCCCCCAAAGAGGAGAGCATACACTGGGTGTCTCTGGACTTTAAAATCGTCCTTGTCTGGACTACCATACCTTCTGATTACAAATACAGCGTCTTGTACTCTAGGTGAGTCCACACACACACGCACACGCACACACACACACACACACACACACACACATAAAGCTGTGTTTTCAGGACTTGTGGGGACATTGCATCGACATTCAGTTCCTAATCCTAACTCTTAACTTTTACCTTAACCTTAACCGAAACGGAAACAGAAAACGAAAACCTAACCTAGCCAAACCTTACCCTAAACTCTTCACCCTAAAATGTAATGCTTTACGTTATGGGGTTGTGCATTTTGTCTCTGTTTTTTATAAGGGGAGTTCCCACAGTGTGTCCCACACACACACACACAAAAACACACACACACACACACACACACACACACACACACACACACACACACACACACACACACACACACACACACACACACACACAATCACACACAGACATAAAAATTCTGAATTACACAAATGATTTGTCATGTTTTTGACAGTGGATTTTTAATGATATAAATATAATAATACTTTCCTTGTAATAAAGTATTTTTAACATTGTACATCTACTTTTATTTACTTTAAGTAAAGGATAACGATACTTCCGCTGCTACTATGATAGTGTTGTTTCAAGTAGGGTAAAGACTCACTTCGCTTTTATAATTATTCTGCTTTGTCTAGACCAGTTCTTTAACTTTTTGAAAAACCAAGGCAAATCTTCATGGGCCCTCCAAATAAACACTGGATGAAAATGAGGCATCCAAGCTGGTTGGGCTGTAGTGACCACTACATAAATTGGACTAAAAGCATACTTTCTTTTCCTTCTAGGTTAGTTTTAATTTATCCATCCAATCTAAACAAGCTACATATAATGTTTATTAGCAATTTATGTAATTTAAAACTCACCTGGACTAAAACGGGAATGCTTTTTGTCCTATTTAGAACATGGGGTAGTGGCTGAAATATGTATCAAACCAAAAAAAACTACCCTGCAAACCTTTTTTTTTTCACCTGAAAATAATTTTGATAAGACTTACAAAATGGTTCACCAGAATGTTTTTTTTTTTGTCTAACGTGCCTCTCTACACTTCCATAATTTTCTCATAAAGGCTTTTAAATATTCACGGTTTCTATTTTGTTATCTATTTGCAATGTCTAATGTGCTACAGCTATCTCACACTGTGTCTCACACTGCCGGATCATGTCAGGGACAGAAAGTATCACTAAGTCAGCAGGTTTTTATCTATCTAAGTCATTGTTCTCCTGTTTTGTGTGCTTTTTCATGTGACTCTCAGCGATGACAGTGTCTGGAAGCAGAGTCACTGCATCAGAATATCAGATTCAGAATGTGATCTGACCGAGGAGCTGAAACCCTTAGACAGGTAGGACCTCTCTAGATCTGTAACGTTTCAACTGGGCCTATATATCTGGTAGGTTCTGTTACTTATCACCTCACATTTATTTGTAATTTCTCATGCCAATCAAATTTTATAATCTACCTACAGATTTTATTTTGCATGTGAACTCACCCATCTTTAGCTTAGTGTTGATCTATCAGAACATATGATTCGTCATATGTGTATATTGTGATTTATATGAAGTATATTTGGAGTTCATCATCTCTAATCCATTCTAATCTTAGTTTCATTTAATTGACTTCAATAATTGTCCTTCCCACATTTAATTTGAGGAACTTCCTGTCCTCTCTTTTTAACTAATCTCAGTGTTGACCGTCTTGCTTGAGACTTTTGAGCTTTGGCCTCATTTCACAATACTTCTGTGCAAAATTCAATCACCGTGCATGTTGAATGTATATAATTTATCTCCGACCCATATTTATGTGTTCCCTATTGACAGGACCTACACTGCCATTATCAGAACAGAGCCGGACGATGACAATGACTATGACTATGACCCGGATGTGTCCCATGACAGTAAATCCCCTTCCTTCAACCCCTATAGAGAGAGTAGGTATTGCATGCACACACAATAAAAAAGAGTTCCACTTATAACGCACATGAGAGTTGTCTATGAGCAGACTGGTTAAAAATTATACAACGATCTCCATCGTCAGTTACGTCTAGAGTGAAACATATTTCCTCTTGGATGTGTTTGTTTATGATGTATCACAAATATGTTTCTCTTTAGTAAGTGCATCAAAGTCCATGTAAAAGGGAGGTTGGGATTGGGTGGTCAAACAAACACAGGACTCTCACTCAGGATGCCGCTGTTCTTCTGGTGCCAAGCCTTTGTTCTGACGGCCGTTATTCTGAAACCCCAACAGTCAGATAAATGTCCTGTTGGACCAACTTGCCCTATACCTAACTGATCTCACTGCTCATGCCTAATCAACCCGACTAATAGAGGCGAGAAATAATAAAAGGGCAGAGTTGTGGGTCGTGTCTTCACAATAGGAAAAAAAAGCGTGAGTGTCAGATAACATCATTCTGCATAATAATTGTGCCTCAGTTTGGCGCAGGGAGAGTGTGTGTTTTCGGAAATATGTTCCGAACTTTTGACTTACTTTAATTTACATTCCCTAATTTAAATAACATAACGTAAAAAAACTTCAACAATATTCGAGTAAAAACATTTTGATCAACATGTTCCCTGAAACAAATATTGCATCTACCAGGATTTTGAAAAAGTCAGTGGGTAATATTGCTATTTCGATAAGGTCTCGTTTAGTTGTGCAGCCATAACCTCCGATTATGAAATGACCTGAATCTTACACATCCATGGGCCCACAGAGCGAGCGCAGTAGAGTTTCCTTTAACCTGCATGAATAAGCCTGAGTCTCATCATCGTTGGTGATTCTTCCTCTCCTCAGGTAACATCAGCGTAGTGAATTTCAACGTGGTGGTCGTGAATGAGAACAGTGTGATTGTGAACATCACGGATCCTCTGAGCGGGGAACATGACACTGGGAGGCAGCTCAGCATCAGAGACATTCTCAAGAAGGACCTCAAGTATAAGATAAGCTACTACAAGTCTGGAAGCACGGGCAAGGTACCGTATTCTAACATGGAGCTCAGTCATACAGAGACAGACTCACCTGAGTATTAAACTAGTTGAATAATGAAAATACTGACTAAAAGGATCATAGAGTAAATGGTATTTGTTGTGTTCCTTGGATTCAAATACAAACATTCACATTTTGGTCAAAGTCAGCATGTTTGAGCGTCAAAACAGCTATTTTCCCAAGACCTTCTACAAATGTTCTAGCGTTCACTAAAATATTTTGTTTCGCTTTGGATAAAAGCGTCTGCTAAATGACTGTAATGTAATGTAATGTTTCACTGGAGAATATTTCACAGTACAGATGCAAAAAAAACCTCTAACTTCCGTTTCCCTGGGACTAGAAGTAGCAAATACTACAAACTTTTTGCCATTGATAATGTTGCCTGCTTTGAAAAGAAAATACTGAATGAAAGGAATTTAAGGTAACTTAGGGTTGATCTGTATGAAGATGGAGCTTGCCTTTGAGAAACAGAGACATGTGGAGGCTGCTCCATTATCAACCCAAATATAAAATAAAGATGATGTATATATAAGTATAAAGGTTTATACTGGAATAGAGCAACTACAGAAGCTGATTGGATATTAGCAAAATACTTACTTCATCTTGTAATGTCTCCAAAACTTTAGAGACTAAAGAGATGATTTTAACTTTGGATTTTAGTTTTGATTTTAGATTGTATACATAAACGTGTTCATCAAGTCAAGAATTTCTATATGTTAAAGGTGAGTTAGATAGATGTTGCAGTGAGACAGTAATATTTCCTTCTTACCCGATAGAGAGACATCATATCTAACTCCACTACAGCAGAGGTGTCCAAGCTGGATGCAGGACAGATATACTGCTTCATGGTGGCAGCTTTCATCCCCTCCAGACCCAAAAGCACCCAGCTGGGACCCTGGAGCATCCAGCAGTGTACACCCGGAGACGTTTACGTCCTGCAAGGTGCACACACTCCCCATACACTACACTACCAACCAGGCCTCACTCCCAGCCAATCAAATACCATCTGGGTCTTTGTTAGATGCTCAGAGCAAGTGACGTATTATAAAGAGCAGGATAGTCCACACACGGTGGTGGATGGGTCACAAGAACTAAGGACTTTCATCCAGGAGACCACTGTTTAGCTGTGCCCTAATCTAGCGGCCGCATCCTTCGGAGGCTGTATTTGTAGACCGATTGTGCCACAGCGGCCTACTTTTCAGCCTACTTTTCCCAGATTCGGAGGATACAACTAATGGATCCTTCACAGCCCAACATATCCCAAGATTCATTGTGTGCCGGTGAAGTTGATTTTGATTTTAATCGACATGGCGACTAGTGGACCAGCAGCAGGAGAATTCACATTTAAATGTAATTATTGGGTTTTAAGTCACGTGAATATCTACAGATACAAGTGTTAAAACTAAAAACAAGGGACCTGATCAGATCACACTTATGTTAAAATGATCGGTTAAGTATTAACTATTAACTAACCAGCTGACGCTACCGGGAGCCGCTGTGCTATTTACAGCAGCTCGTCCATTTTAATCTTTTAACTTAGCTTTACCTCTTTTATACTCTTTTATAACAACCGCAGCTGGTTGCTAGGAGACGGGAGTGGCAAAAGGTTGGGGGCGCGAAAAGCTGGTGACGCAAACAGGAAATCTCTGTCGACCAGACTGTCTCATTTCGGAGACCGCTCGGTCGAGCCTTCGCGGTATTTAAAGGACGCGGCCGTGGTAGACCGCGAAGGCTGGGTCCTCCACAGGCTGCAACCGCTGGATTGGGACACAGCTTTTGTGTCCCGTTTTACTGAACGTTAATGTTCTTGTCTCATGTGATAAGTAGTCACATGACATGTTTGTCATTTATTAGCCGGTCAACTTAACGTCTCTCTTCCTGAAGACAAAAGTTTATCTTGAAAAGGCACTATGCATCTAACGAGCATTTATTGAAATGCCGTCCTGTACATGTTCAAATCTGACGCTAGAGGAGTACGTAGAGTATCATAGTTTGAAGCTTGAAGCTCCTGTTAGTGGCTTTAATGGATAACAAGTGCTGAGAGATTGTTCGTTGACGTACTTTGTGGTCATTGTGCTAAGAGTTGCCTAACATTCTGAGTGCTTCCTTGTAAACCAACATGGTTATGTTCACATTGACTCACCCAAACACACATGACTCACCCAAAATGTGACTCACCCAAACCCACTGCGTATCCCTCAAGCCTGACATCAGCTAAGCTGATATTTGTATTTTGAAAACACTGTGGTACCAGGTGCAATTCCACCCAATGTGTTTCATGTGCATGTTCATCACAAAAAAACGTTGACGAGGAACTGTCACATATTCAAAATAAAAAGCTTTAAATATGAAAGAAATGTTCCTTATTTCTTGTGTTGTGGTTAGATTTTAACGTGGCATGGAAAACTCATGTCAGGTGATCCAAACACACATGGAGACCTTGCTTTATAGAGCTGATTACATCGTACACATTGCACCTCTAAAGTGATAGATCCATCCGTCTAACTATGACTATCGTTGTCCCATCAGAGCTGAGTCTAGCAGCGTGCATCGGTGCAGTCTTCATCCTGCTGACAGTCCTCGTCATCATTGTTACGGTGACCGTCCTCTGCTGCAGACGCCGCCGACAGAGAAACACATTTCAGTCATCGGCACCTGTTTAGTGCGAGTGCATGTGTATATGTGTGTGTGTGGTGTGTGTGTGTGTGTGTGTGTGTTTTGTGTGTGTCTTACAAACTCAGGGAGCTGGTCTTCCTTCTTGTTTCTCTGTTTCTAAAAAACTTTACATCGCTGTGCTCTTTGTTTACAGTGTATTGTAGTCATTATTTTATATTTCATATTTTCATTTTCATTAAAATGAACATGTGCAGCTTGCTCTGATAATGTAATGCTATGCATTTCTTGCTTTCATCCCGTGAGTGTGAATGACCTATGTGGACTCATGATCATCAGTAAATCAAGAAAAAGTACAGCTTAATTTTAGTAGAATAAATGCCACAGCATGTGATTTGTGTTCCTGTGCAGACTAAATGTAGAACTTCCCAAATCTTACCTTACCTTCTTTTAACCCTTCATGTCAGTCCGGTTGACTGTTTTTACTAAACACATTTTTCACAATTTATTGTTTGTCGATTAAACTTTCCCTTTAAGTTCTGTCAGGACCAAAAAGAATAAACCACTAAAAAGACAGTAAATAAAGCTCTTTAGAGGCATCTAGTGGCTGACTCTAGAAACTACAACATCAGCAAACGCAACTCTACAAATCCATATTCATCTATTCTGTTAGCCTCATTCACATTCATTATTCTTTATTGTTTTGTTGCACAAGAGTAACCTTTGTTGATCAAATGGATGAAAAAGTAATAAAACAATAAAAAATGAAAAGGTTCTCCTTGATTTTTTAATATCATGTTCAACAGTGGTGTTCGTCATGCTTTATTTTTTGTATGGAGAGGCAGCGAGCCATGATGTTTCTGAACATCTACCAATAGTCCGATCTGTATCTGACTGACAGAACCCATGAGAGGTGTCACTCGTAATGACAAACCCACAGAGAACAACCACCAACTCTCCAGTTCCTCTCCGCTCTACAGAACAGTTCAGCCATGTGGTAAACACATGGGGTCTCAGGGGGATGGTTTTCTAAATAGAAACATTGCTTTTGAGTTTTCTAATATGATTTTTGGGCACTTTGAGCACCCCAAGCCGAGTGCCATCTTGTCCTTTTATATTGTTGAGAGGGAAGACATTTCTACGGCTGATATTTCCAACACTAAGCAACTCACAACAGACCCATGCAAATAATTTTGGGGAATGATTATTCATTGTTCAGGAGGTTTTTATCGCAGAGGAAAGCCAAGCTGCCTCTTAACATTCATTGAGTTTATTTTCTCAGATAATTTGAGATCAAAACCACTGATAACAAATCCGTTATCCGTCATCCTCTAAAAATATAGTTAAAAGTGACAAACATATAAAAAGTTTAAAACTAGATATTTAAATAAATAAATGGATCATACATTACTTCCTCTGACAGACAACCACAATGCTGAAGACTGTTGGAAGGAATATGACGCCAAATGAAACAGACCGTTACCTTGATTCAAATTCAAGATGGTTCAACACATTTAGAGAAACGTATGCGAGATGGTCAAAGTTAGGCATTGACCTCTAATGGTTAAAGTTAAGACTGATCGTTGAGCACGAAAGTTTTCGCTAATTGTGGGTTACCATCAGGACACGACCCGCGACCATTTCTCTCGGTTTGAAAATGATTGGAAACATTTTGGGTAAGGTAAGTCCACAACTCAACAACATGGTTGAGTTACTTTTTGGCATTTAATTTTGCAAAGTTAGATAGTACACCTTTGAATTCATCAGGAGAACACAAACACAAATAAATGAATGATAATGTTCCTCTGCGTCTGATGGATGTGTAAATTAGCAACATGCAACATGTTTGCTGTAGCTATAAGGTGAAATGTTGTTCAGGGTGTTCTCCTGCCCCCTAGTGGTCAAATAAATAAATTGTAGCTTCAAGTTTGAGGTGACGGTCTGACAACAAGAAGTGTTGACAGATTTAGGTTAACAGACCTGATTGTTCGTTGATCTGAGAATAAAGTCCACTCTGCTGCTCACTGCTGCTCTGTCCTGTTTCTGAATGGACCACATGTTTATCAACAAAAAAACAAAAAGTGACGCCACACCCCACGTTGGAATCATAGACGAGTTTTATTTCTTATTTTTTCCAACACATAACCTCACATTTAGACAGCAACACACACAACGTCACAAATAAATATATTATCATAACAGGAAACCATGTGGCCATGACAAAACACAGAAGTTCTTTTTGAATATCATTTCAGTCAACCATAGCTCTTAAAGTGCATACATCATAGAAAACACACACACATGAATGAATGAACAGCTCCAGGAGAAACTTCGCCTCCTTCTCTCTTTGAACAATATGAATGCTCTGACAACTGCTTTCAATGATATCCTGATCATGTTGCATATTATAAATAAATACAAAAATGGATCAATACAAAAATAAATAAATATGTCCGCAACAACAAATAATAATTGAACTGCCTTCTGTGTAAATAATAAATGAACTTGCTAACCTGGTCATTTTTACAATGCAAGGAATGAGATGTTTCTTGTGCTACATGTGCCTATGTACAGTGATAATTTTTAACATTTTAAGAGGAATGAAACGGACACCATTTAATAACCATACAATTGTTGTTTTAGCTTTGAAGAGTTGAAGATTGATTTCACTGAACTCAGATGTGGAACTGTTGTATATTTCAGTCATGCTTTAAGAGGAAACTGTTCTTAAATCCATAGTACAGTTTTCTTAAGAACAAATCTGGCCATATGAGTGGTTTTCTATGAAACTCAAGCTGTGGTCATTTTTTATATGAATGATCAGTTTTTGACTAAAGTAGTTCATTAAAATATAAACTGGGATCAAACAGGAAGATACATAAACATTTCTGGTTTGCACAGATATCTAGATAAGGATTGGTTAACTCCGACCCGTTCTCATTCCCAAACTCGTCACATTTAAGAGTGACGAGTTTGGATCTGACACATGGTCAGGACCCTTTGGAGTCACTGAGGTTTCGTCATCAGAACTACTTGGTTAAGTTCAGTAAAAGATCATATTTTTGGTTCAAATAAGTAAATTGTAACGTAACCTTAATTGGGTACATTACATGTGTGGTATAAGTTAAGTAGATAACGTACATAACTTTAAATAAGTTAACATTGACTTTTGGTTTCACACGCCACTAACTTGACTGGACCGGGTCATGTGTGGTATGGCCTGCTATGTGTGCAGTTGGCACATTCGCAAATATTGGACTGCACTAATAATGGGTTAACATTGGAGTTACCTTAAGGCCCGGTACACTGTAAAACAGGACAGCTCCGTTTAGTTAAGTCCACTTACTTCCTCTCTTTAACACAAAGAGCTCTAACAAGTTTTGGATTTTGAACTCATCTGCGTGAGTTTTAAAAAGTAGAACTTACTGTTATTAATTGTGTTGACTATTTGAAAATGTTATCAGATAAGTATGTGTTGATTGAACTTGGGTTTCAAAGTTATCAGATGGGGGGCGGGGCGTGGGGGAAAAGGCGGGAGTGGGCCAATGGGAGCTACAAAATTAATATTTTGACTTTTGAGTTTAATTGTCTTCTTTAATTCATGGCAAGGCTGAAGCATGAATAGAATAATTTAAACACCGCAGATAAGTCATATATCATATCGAAATACAGACACTTTGTAGTAAATGATCAAGGACTACTTCGACACGCGGGAAGAGACTATGCCTGACAACGGCCTAGAACCGAGGCGGAGTAACACGACGCGGGGACCGAAGTGACGAGTGGTGAACGTGTCGAAGTAGATTTTTTTACACGAGGCTGAGGAACAGCAGGTGAGTTTAGCCTCGTATCTATCTCTAATTAAGTCTTTTAACATTAACCTCATGTGTAGTAACGTAATAACGTTAAATGTGTAGGTTGTGCTTTTTTAATAGCCTGGAAAATGTGACTGCAACATTAGTTTTTATTCGAGCCCGACATGAGTTAGCTAGTTTGCTAGTTAGCCACCTAACGGTTGAGGCTGCGTGTTAGGGCTGCTGTCACTTCGTGCTCGTGCTTTGCTCACTTTGTATTTTATATTGACTAGTTACTCCAATTCATTTAGTAAAGTTGTTTTAACATGGATATTATGCCGATAATTAATAATGAGCAGCATGCGCTGTTTTTTTCCGCGGTCCCCTGTTACCGGTATGTTTTACACAGACAGATGGAGCTTGTGTGACGGGACGCATGGCTACCGTCACGGTAGCGATACGCTACCCAGGACATTATTAAGAGACTGAGTGTAAATGTTGCCTGTGTGTTTGTCTATGTGTTCCGTTATCTTCATACTGTTTTCAAATCGTTTATCAACCATATCATTTATCATACGCGCTACGGCAGTTTATTATAATCTTGCAAGTACCATCATTACAACTTTCTGTTTAATACCATTTACCATTAACGTCACCTGTTCTTTTGCAATAACCACTCAAACAAGTATGTCGTTGTTAAATTCCATGTCCGTTTATTTAGTTTAGTTACATGTTAACACAGCATAAATGTTCGTCTCGTCTTGTGTTTGTATTAGGGGTTGCGTGCCGCGTCAACGCGGTTTAAATTCAGTCACGACTGAGTGTTTACCACCTAGTTCAAGTCGCTCGAACACATCTACCCATGACAGCTTGCAATTTGATGAATTAACTGAAAATGAACGTCATTTATAGATAAAAAATATATTGTTTTAACTAACGTTAAGTGTCTGAGAACAGTTGAATTATTACTTTGGTTGACAGAGGAGTAGGCTGATGACAGAGGAGAGGATATGTGATGGCACAGGGCTGTTTACCAGTTTAAACCATTGAGTTGAACAGATTGTAAAATATATTTATTTTAATGTTTAGTCAGAGAGGTAGGAAAGGAAGGATAGGATATATTAAATGCTTAACTAATCATTATCAACAGGTTGGAGGTTTTAGAGCCTACTTAACTCATGTTGGCACTACTGATGAATTGAATAATAATATTGATTTTTGTTTTATTCAGTTTATAATGTAATATTCAACATCACAATTTACAGTCTTCAAAATTAACAGCAACACTACTTATGACAAACCCAAACTGAATATTTTAAACACCATAAAGGTTTTAATTCTTGCAGGGTTGTTGAATCATACTGCATAAGTGTTAGCTAAACGTAATCCAATAAACTAAATGTAATTGAAAATAACATAGAATATTGGTTTATAGTTGTTGTTTTTTTGTAGTTAATAGATAACTGTTCTTAACCACTAGTTGTCTAAATAAATGTTATGTTAATTTAATTTTAAATTTTTCTGTTCACAGAATTCAAGCACGTCCAGTTCATGTGGAAATGTAAGTTTTGTGCCTTTTCCTCCAGTGGCCAAGGAAAAATAATACAGCATTATAAAGAGCATCATGGACATCACCGGAGGTGTTCAGGCCTTGTCTGCATTTATCAAGACTGTTTGAACACATTTCAAACCCAAACTGAACTTAAAAACCACTTGAAAGAACATTCAAAAGGTCATAAAATTGTGACCAAGTTATGCTGTGATTTGTGTACATTCTCAGAGCCTAGTAACATTATCAAATATTGTGCCCATCTGAAGACTCATTTGAGGAACAGGGAAACAGTTAAATGTCCGTTTGCAGGTTGCTCTTTCAAGTCCAATGTACTGTCAACATTTACTTCTCATAGAAGTCGCTATCATAGGTTGTCCACCTTAAACAGTTTAAGACCAGAGCTTTTTGTACACCATGCACTTACAAATGCAGTGCTAGAAGAGGATTCTGTTTCTGGGACTGAGGCATCAACTTCATATGATTCAGTACCCGAGGGTGTACCTCCTCTTGAAAATGGAGAGTCAATTAAACGTCAGTTGGCATCTTTATTTATCCGTATGCAAACAATTCTGCATGTTTCAAATTCTGCAGTACAGGAAGTAATTGATGAGTTATTTGACATTGGAGACTTTGCCTATAAAAATATTAAAACAATTATAGAGAAAGTTTTGGAGGAAAATAACTGTGCAGCTGATGCCTCTGTTGTAACATCATTGTCTGATGAAATACAATCGTTGAACCCACTCAAATTTCTTTCAAGAGCAGGGCCTTTGGGCACAGAACGTAAAAGGCAGTCATTTTACAGAAAGATTTTTACAGTGATTGAACCGGTTGAATATGTGCTAAATCCACAAGAAAAAAATCATTCATTTGTTTATGTTCCTATTTTAGATTTGTTAAGTAAGTTGTTGGAAAGAAGTGAGATTCTAGAGACATTACAGAGATCCAATGGACAGGAAGGTCATTACTGCTCATTTCAAGATGGTGAATACTTTAAAGAAAACAAACTTTTTGCTGAAGAATTAGGCATAGCTCTTGGCTTATACATTGATGATTTTGAAATCTGTAATCCATTGGGAACTTCAAGAAAGAAACATAAGTTGTGTGGTATATATTGGGTGATAGCTAACTTACCCATAAGACTTAGATCAACATTATCATCAATTTATCTAGCTGCATTGTGCAAAACTGTACATATAAAACAATATGGTTACAGCAAAGTTTTGGAGCCTCTGATTAGAGACCTTCAGCATTTAGAGACGACTGGTGTATTTGTGAAAAGACTTGGGTCTTGTGTCAAAGGTACTGTTTTGTATGTGTCTGCCGATAACTTAGGTGCACACTCCCTTGCTGGATACCAAGAGTCTTTCAACGTGGAGAAATTTTGCAGATTTTGTTTGGCTAACCTTAAAGATATTCAGCATCATGATGTCAGAAGTGGGGCATTTACTTTGAGAACACCAGAACTGTTTGATGAAGCCATTAATGTGCTTAACACAACTAATGCCTCGTGTGTTCATGGTTTGAAGAGAGACTGTCCTTTAAGCAGACTTGCCCACTTTCATCCTGCAAAAGGTTTTCCACCTGATTTTCTGCACGATTTATTGGAGGGAATTGTACCTGTGGAACTATGCAAATGTCTTTCAGATCTTATTGCTAAAAAGTATTTCACATTGAATGATCTTAATGATAGAATAGCATCATTTCCTTTTCAGTTTTCTGACAAAACTAACAGGCCTCAGACAATACCAACAAACTTTTCAAAAAAAGAACAATTGGTGGCAACGGACACGAGAACTGGGCACTTCTGAGATTTCTTCCACTGTTGATTGGCCATCATATTCCAGAGAGTGAAAAGACTTGGTCTGTGATCCTTGAACTGAAAGACATTGTGGAGGTGTTATCAAGCCCCTCATTCACAACAGAAACCCTGTGCTACCTACAAGCCAAAATGTCTGACCACAGACAGTTGCTCTTAGAATTATTTCCTGGTACTAAATTACGCCCTAAACATCATTATCTTGAACATTATCCTGTTCTGATTCAGAAATTTGGACCATTAATTGAGTTCTGGACAATACGATTTGAGGCAAAACATTCTTTTTTTAAAAGAATGGTTCACAATACTGGCAATTTCAAAAATATTCTACACACGTTGGCCACAAGACATCAACTGATGTTGTCATATTACTTGGAGATGCCAACTATTTTCAAGCCAAGCATTGAGACTGGACGAGTATCAGTTGTGTCTGTGGGCATCCTAGATGCTGCAATCAGAGAGGCTGTATGGAATAAGTTTGAAGGTCTGGACTCTGTTTCACTCACCTCCATTGCTTACTTGAATGGGACAAAATATTCTAAAGGCATGGTACTCTCAGTTGGACAGACGTGTGGACTGCCAGATTTTGGGAGAGTATTGGAGATCTGTGTAGTGGATGGTTGCATATCATTCATTACTGAACTATTCACAGCGACCTTCCAAGAGCATCTCAGGTGTTACCAGCTCGCCAGAAGAGATCCTGCAACAATTGTGGTCATTGATCCGGACCGTCTGAATGACTACATTCCCCTTGCTGCATACCCTGTTGAAGAAAAGCTGCTCGTCACTCCAAGGACATTCATGTTACATTAAGGTAATATTTGATTGGGTTGGTTTGTCATACATTTAAACAAACTCTTAATCTTTGGACCACATAACGGGATATAAACTGCACTTAAAAGGTTAGACGACACTATTTGCTATATGACGATGTAGTGTAGAAATGGCTACCTGATCTCTGAATTCACCCTCCCTATCTGTTGTAATCTCTCTGCTGTTTTAACTCCATTCACAGCTTCTTTTAGATTTATGTTATTTACTGTTTAATGAAGCGTTTTCTTGTTTGTTCACTGTGTTTCAGTTCTTGGTATCTCATCAATGATGCTTCTCAGAGTCATCGTCTCACCTCAGGAAATAAGACGTGTCACCCTACAGGAGGTTCCTGTTGTGGTCACAGCAGTTTGCTGTGTTTTTCCACCTCCTGGGTCTGCCACTCCTCCTGTCTGTCTCACTTCACACCTGGACCTGCTCTGCAATCATGCTCACCTGGTCTTCATCTCCAATCAACTCCCCTTCATAAACCCTTGGATTCCCTGCTGTCAGTGCCAGATCGTACTCCGCATTATGCCAGACCTTCCAGCGTTATTCCCCGGACTGATTTCCCGTTGCCGACCCTGCCTGCCTGTCTGGACTTACCTGCCTTGCCTGTGCCCCGGTCAACGACTCAGCCTTCTGTCCCCGACCCGGAGTTTAACCTCCGCTTCCTCTGATTTCTGTCTGCCGGATCCCCTGCCTGTTTCCCTCTGTGAGTCTTATCCTGCCTGTCTGTATGCTGAGTTCTCTGCTTTAAATAAAGCGCCAGAACTGTATCCGTCTCCTGGTCGTCCTGCTTTTGGGTCCACACCACACACCGTGACAGAACGATCTGGCCAAGATGGACCCAGCGGACATTGACAGCATCCGCGGAGCTCTCGCCGCCCAAGGCGCTCTGGTTGCTGAGCACAACAACGCCCTCCGGGACGCTATGGAAGCCTTTAAGAGTCTCGCTACCCGAGTCACACAGATGGGTGCACAAGTGGACTTGCTGGCCCCCCTCGCCACATCGCCTCCACTGCCTGCGGCGCCTCCGCCTGCCCCCACTCTCTCGACACACCTGCCACGGGCTCGTGAGCCTCTCATTCCTGCCCCTGAGCGCTACGCTGGGGACATGGGTACGTGCAGAGCCTTTCTGATCCAGTGCTCCTTAGTTTTCAGTCAGCAGCCCCTCACCTACCCCACTGACAGAGCTAGGATCGCTTTCGTTATTGGGTCACTTAAGGGCAATGCATTAGCATGGGCTTCAGCTTTATGGGAAAGTGATTCCCCAGTTAATGAAAACTTTGACCTTTTTGTAGCTGAAATGAGGAAGGTTTTTGATCACCCAGTGGAGGGAGGGGACGTTGCCAAGCGGCTTATTTCCTTGCGTCAGGGCTCCCATAGCGTAGCCGAGTTCTCAGTCGAGTTCAGGACCTATGCAGCCAGGTCGGGCTGGAACGACAAGTCTCTACGTGGGCTTTTTGTTTCCGGTCTTTGTGAGTCAATTAAAGATGAGCTGGCTACTAGGGAGGAGGCCGACACTCTCGACGAATTGATCTCCCTTTCCATTCGGCTGGATAATCGCCTACGTGAGCGGTGTAGGGAGAGGACAGGCAGTTCCGTGCCCCCGGCACTCGTTGCTTCACGTTTTCCACACTTCCCGAGAGCTGCTCTCTCTGCCCCCGTGACACGTGCTGTCACTGAAGAGGAGCCCATGCAGCTGGGGCGCACTCGCCTCACCCAAGCGGAGCGGCTTCATCGGATTAGGACCGGAGTGTGTCTATACTGTGCCCTGCCCGGGCATCTCATCTCCACCTGTCCGTCACTGCCCAAAGGACCGGGCTCAGCAGTGAGACTCGGGGTCCTGCTGAGCCACGCCCCCTCCGTCCCCGTTCCTCTCTCTTCACGCTCGCTGCTGGATGCCACTCTTCTGTTCCTCGGTCATCCCCTTCCCGTATCGGTCCTTGTGGATTCGGGAGCGGATGAGAACTTCATCGACGCCGTTTTCGCATCCCAGGTTGGCATCATTTTAGAACAGTTACCCTCTCCCCTAAATGCTAACGCCTTAGATGGCCGCCACCTGGCCCGTATTACTCATCGTACTAAGCCCCTTGAATTAATTGTTTCTGGTAATCACCATGAAACACTTCAGTTTCATGTCATCCGGTCTCCCCTTTCTCCCCTGGTCCTGGGTCACCCCTGGCTCAAGCGGCACAACCCCCATTTCGATTGGTCTTCTGGCAAGGTGGTGAATTGGAGCACTTTCTGTCATTCCACCTGCCTTCAGTCTGCCCTGTCTCCAGCAGAGGGAGGTGTTTCCTCGCCCCATGTACCCCCCGACCTCTTCTTGGTTCCTCCAACCTATCATGACCTAGGAGAGGTGTTTAGCAAGTGTCGTGCGCTCACCCTGCCTCCTCATCGCCCCTATGACTGCCCCATTGATCTCCTCCCCGGCGCCCCTTTGCCCAGTAGTCGCCTGTATAACGTGTCCCGTCCTGAGAGGGAGGCCATGGAGAAGTACATCAAGGAGTCTCTCTCGGCCGGCATCATAAGACCCTCCTCTTCCCCTGTTGGTGCAGGTTTCTTTTTTGTCTCCAAGAAGGACAAGTCTCTTCGTCCATGCATCGACTTCAGGGGACTCAACAACATCACAATCAAGAACAAGTATGCCCTACCCCTCATCAGTTCCGCGTTCGAGCCACTGCAGGGCGCTACAGTCTTCTCGAAATTGGACCTACGCAATGCCTACCACCTGGTGCGTATCCGTGAAGGGGATGAGTGGAAGACTGCTTTTAACACCCCCCTCGGCCACTTTGAATACCTTGTCATGCCCTTCGGTCTCACTAATGCCCCTGCCGTGTTCCAGAACCTTGTAAACGACGTCCTCCGGGACTTTCTCAACCGCTCAGTTTTTGTCTATATAGACGACATACTTATTTTTTCTCGCAACCAGGAGGAGCACTGCCAGCATGTCCGACAAGTTCTTCAGCGGCTGTTGGAGAACAAACTATATGTGAAGGCCGAGAAGTGCGAGTTCAGTGTCACCTCTGTATCCTTCCTTGGGTTCATCATAGAGAGCGGACAAGTGAGGACCTGTCCTGAGAAGGTCAGTGCTGTGACAGACTGGCCCATTCCCAATTCTCGCAAGAAACTGCAGCAGTTTCTTGGGTTTGCAAATTTCTACCGGAGGTTCATCCGTAATTACAGCAGGGTTGCAGCCCCTCTCACTCGTCTCACCTCTCCTGCCCTTCCATTTGCCTGGACACCTGGGGCGGAGACTGCCTTCTCTGACCTCAAAAGACTTTTCTCGTCGGCCCCCATTCTCATCCAACCTGACCCCTCCAGGCAATTCATCGTGGAGGTCGATGCGTCTGACACGGGGGTGGGGGCGGTCCTGTCCCAGCGCTCTGCCTCTGACGAGAAGATTCACCCCTGCGCGTTCTTCTCTCGCCGGCTTGTACCTGCAGAGCGCAACTATGATGTGGGTAACAGAGAGCTGCTGGCTGTGAAACTGGCGTTGGAGGAATGGCGACATTGGCTTGAGGGGGCAGAACAACCGTTCGTGGTTTGGACCGACCACAAGAACTTGTCCTACATCCAGACAGCGAAGCGCCTGAATTCCCGCCAGGCCCGTTGGTCCCTGTTTTTGGGCGCTTTAATTTCACCCTCACCTACCGTCCCGGTTCCCGTAACGTCAAACCTGACGCCCTCTCTCGTCAGTTCAACACTGAGAACGCACCGGCTCTCCCTGACACTATCCTCTCCCCTTCCTGCGTCAAGATCGCTGCCGTCACCTGGGAGATCGAGTCCCTCATCCGGGAGGCCCAAGTCACTGAACCAGATCCGGGTAACGGTCCTCCTAACCGTCTCTTCGTCCCCAGTGCGGTTCGCTCCCAAGTCCTGGTGTGGGGCCACACATCGCGCTTTGCCTGTCATCCGGGTGTGGTCCGCACCCTGTCCCTCCTGAAGAGGAACTTTTGGTGGCCAGCGATGGACGCTGACACCCGGGCGTTCGTGCTTGCCTGCACGGTTTGTGCTCGGGCCAAGTCTTCCCATCAAGCTCCTGCTGGTTTGTTACGTCCCCTTCCTGTTCCTGGTCGGCCCTGGTCTCACATCGGCCTTGACTTTGTGACTGGGCTTCCTCCTTCTAAGGGCCACACTGTTGTACTAACTGTTGTTGACAGATTTTCGAAGGCAGTTCACTTCATTGCCCTTCCCAAGCTCCCAACTGCCACCGAGACTGCCCAGCTGCTTGTGCAGCATGTCGTCCGCCTCCACGGGATTCCCACTGACCTCGTCTCCGACCGTGGTCCCCAATTCATCTCCCAAGTTTGGAAGGCCTTCTGCCGAGCGCTTGGAGCCTCTGTCAGCCTGTCTTCAGGATACCAACCACAGACTAATGGGCAGGCTGAGAGAGCTAACCAGGACCTAGGAACCGCACTTCGTTGTGTGGCTGCGCGCAACCCCTCTGCGTGGAGCGACCATCTCTCCTGGATCGAGTATGCCCACAATTCCATGGCCTGTGCGGCCACCGGCATGTCCCCATTCGAATGTTCCCTGGGGTACCAGCCACCCTTGTTTCCCGCCCAGGAGGATGACATCTCCGTTCCCTCGGTTCAACACCATCTCCGCCGTTGCCGCAAGATATGGAGGGACGCACGCTCCGCTCTGCTGCGCTCCGCTGAGCAGAACCGGCGCATTGCCGACCGCCACCGGGCTCCTGCTCCTGCCTATTGGGTGGGTCAACAGGTGTGGTTGTCCTCCAAGGATCTCCCCTTACAGACTGGCTCCAAGAAGTTAACCCCTCGTTTTGTTGGCCCTTTCCCTATTGTTTCGGTCATCAACCCCTCAGCTGTCACACTCAAGCTGCCTCCAGCCATGCGCGTTCACCCCACCTTCCATGTCTCTCGCCTTAAGCCAGTCTCCGTCTGCCCCCTCTCCCCCCGGCCGTTCCCCCCCCTCCTCCCCGTCTGATTGACGACCACCCCGCTTACACCGTCCGGCGGTTGCTGGACATTCGTCGTCGGGGCAGGGGGCATCAATACCTCGTGGATTGGGAGGGTTATGGGCCAGAGGAAAGAAGCTGGGTTTCGCGGGGTCTCATCCTCGACCCCTCCCTCATCCGTGACTTCCATCTGGCTCACCCAGAGAGGCCTAGGCCGCCTAGAGGCGTCCGTTGAGGGGAGGGTACTGTTGTGGTCACAGCAGTTTGCTGTGTTTTTCCACCTCCTGGGTCTGCCACTCCTCCTGTCTGTCTCACTTCACACCTGGACCTGCTCTGCAATCATGCTCACCTGGTCTTCATCTCCAATCAACTCCCCTTCATAAACCCTTGGATTCCCTGCTGTCAGTGCCAGATCGTACTCCGCATTATGCCAGACCTTCCAGCGTTATTCCCCGGACTGATTTCCCGTTGCCGACCCTGCCTGCCTGTCTGGACTTACCTGCCTTGCCTGTGCCCCGGTCAACGACTCAGCCTTCTGTCCCCGACCCGGAGTTTAACCTCCGCTTCCTCTGATTTCTGTCTGCCGGATCCCCTGCCTGTTTCCCTCTGTGAGTCTTATCCTGCCTGTCTGTATGCTGAGTTCTCTGCTTTAAATAAAGCGCCAGAACTGTATCCGTCTCCTGGTCGTCCTGCTTTTGGGTCCACACCACACACCGTGACAGTTCCCCCATCAGTTGATGAGTTATGTGTAGTTCTGGGCAACACTCTGGGCCTCCGTGGGAAGTTCCTTTTACAGTTTGAAGATCCAGACTTTGGGAATGAGCTCTGCAATTTGACAGACATCAAGGACCTACCAACTGAACGAGCCACACTGAAAGTTCTGTTCACGTTTTCTGAACCAGTTTCTGACTCGACATTAGATACTGCAAGCCTTAGTTCCCAGAATAGTGCAAGCCCCAGTTCCCAGAATAGTGCAAGCCCCGAGCCCCCTAGTAGTGGTGATTCTTCAGAATGGCCTGATCACTTTGTTATTTCAGATTTCTCCCATGACGTTGAGTTTCAGCTGAGGGTAGCAAATGATGCCTATGCCAAGGATGGAGCTGTGACGGTCATCTCAAAGAGTGTGAAGAGTGAAATACTGGACAGACTGGCTGATAGCATAACCAGAATCACTTGCTATCCAAGTAAAGACAATTTAGAAAGCGTAGCCAAAGCTCTTGTTGCAAAGCATCCTTGTCTCAGGGAGCCGGGTTCAGGTAAAGGATGGTACTGCTGGAGATTCAGCCTGATATTCAAGATGGGCAATTACCGTCAGAGGATGATGGCAGCTGGATGCCCTGAAGTTCTTGTAAATAAAAGAAAAAGAAAGGGAAACACCAAGCCAGTCAAGAAGGCAAAAAGGGAGAGATCCACTACTTACCAGAGCCACCTGATGGACAAAGTACTGTTAAATCAGAGAAGGATCGTGAGACCATGCTTTTGGAAGTGCAGAAGAGAGAGCCAGATTTGCACCTGCTCGATGAATTGATGACTGCAACATTCTCCCAGCGAAGACAAGAGATCATTGGTGACGAGCCACTCATTTCTGCAGTCAAGGACAGATGGCCTGCATTGTTTAGTGAGAGACAGGTAATTCTTTGCCAACTGAGTACAGCATAGAAATCCTATATTTTGTTGTTTTAGGTAGTCAAACTATGCACTATATGTTTCAATCATATTTGTGTTTTTTGTGTGTCCCTTAGAGCTCTATGCTGCTCTTATTTTTCCCTCACTCATTGCCCTTTTCTCTGCTGTTTTATTATTGGTTTCAGCTCAGTGCTGAGTTCAGTAGAATCGTCACCAAAGACCTGCTGGAGTCATTCCTGGATGGACTTGATGCCTTGGTGCCAGGTGTTCTACAGATGTACGGAGAAGCTGCTGCATCAGGCAGGAGGGTGCGCCTGAGCAGTGTTCTCAGTTGTCTTCATAAGGAGGTATGTACTGCACAGAAATCATTTCTTGTTAATGTACTAAAATTAGTATTCTGGCTTGGGTATCTTATTCACAAACTCTTGTCTTGTTCTTGTAGGACACGAACCAAAACAAAAGAGCAGCTGTCCTACTTGGTCTTCCATGCTACCTTGCAGAAGATTCCTCTGACATAATCAGGATGTGTGATGTAAGACACCGTATTTACACATTTTATATTACATTGTTTTGTTTTAACATTTTTTATTTTCATAAGTCGTAAGAGGTAATTTTTTACAAATAAAATAGTAAATGAGTGAAAAATTAATGAAATGTGCCCTTAATTTAAATTGAAAATGTAATGAAACCTAAAATGCAGTAACTTAACCAATATGTAATAAAATATCCAGACTTATATTGTTTTTAAATAATGTAATGTTAACTTATCACATTAGGCTACTTTTTAAAATAGCTTAGTATGTAGTATAGTATATCAGAGAAGGGTTTGCTGGGATGATAAAGTAGTGGGCTGCATCCTAGATTTATTTTTTGGACCACATGTTATATGCTAGTTAAGAGGTGTGTCCCGGAGTTTCTGTCCATGTGCATGTAGCTGTGTGATGCATAGTCTATTATAATCATTCTTTCATTTCAAATGCAATGTATATAACATTGAATTCTTATTCATACTTAAAATCAGAATATACTACATTTTTGAGAAATGGAGAACATTCAGTACATTTTCTCTCAGTTTAGCTCCTCCTAGTGGCCAAAATTACTGTTGGTTTGTTTTATTATTTGGGCTTAACAATGAACATTCAGAAAGGCAATGACAACACTCACTCAATTAATGTCAAAGACATTTGTAGCCTTTCTCTATTAGCCTAGCAGTGATGTTTAAGTCAGTCAGTTAAGATGTGTGTTTTTGTCTTTATGTTTTCAGGCTCATGGTGAAACCCTTGACGTGCTAATGAGCGGGATGCAAGTTGGACTGTTGATTGGACACGAAGGCCCTCTGCATGATGCATTTCCATTGGATGTTTTCAACGTGGCTCTGGTAGTAGAGGAGAAGATAATCCTACATGACCTCCGAGATGTGTCCACAGGCTTTGCCATGTTACTGGGTGCAATCTACTGCCTAAACCTTGAGTACCCACGTAATATGAAGTATTCTTTTGAGTTCCTTCAGAGGGTTGTCATGAACATTAAACCGGACCAATGTTCAGCCAGAATCCATGGACTCAGAAATAAAATGCTTAGATATCGCATGTAAACAAAGAAATGCACTTGTCAAGCAACTACTAGGAGGCAGCAGTTATTTGGGAAGCTTGCCTTGTTCTTTACACTAGCATACAGGTTTTCATCGGCTTAGTTTGTTCAGCACAAGTCAGGTATGCGTGACAAATGTGTCACTTGTGAAGTTGAAAAATCTGAAATTGTTGAAAAATCTAAAATAGTTTAAATGTGCAAAACATTTTGAGGTATAATGAAAACAAACTTTTGTTTCGAATTGTGGTTAAAGAATCTTTTAGACGTGGATGTTGATGTTTTGTAAAGCTCTGCCTATGCCACATTTTTCCTCTGTACAACTTCGCCATACTTATTCTCTCATTCACAGTTTTAAAATTGTGTTCAATTAACAGTTCAATTAAGTGAAATGTAAGTAAGTATTTATAATGTACACCATTGTTTTTGTTCATATGACGATATGGACCGGTTATCTCACTTTTTGCCTCTTATGACACCTGCCCATCTGTCCCCCTTTCCTCAGCACTCTCGGTTGTCAACCTCAGTGAGGCCTGTTTTGATGCAAAGACATGTTTAAGATGTATCAATGTTCCACATTGTTCATATTCATGTCGAGATTTTATGATTATCTGTTTACTATCTCACATACGTCATTGTTCAACCCCACCTCACCTTCTTTCTTTCTACGAGTCCACCCTCTGTCTCGCTGTCAGTCCACCCACCCTCTGTCTGTCTGTCTGTCTGTCTGTCTGCAAGTCCACCCTCTGTCTGACTGTCATGTCTGTCTGCAAGTCCACCCTCTGTACATTACAGAGACATACATTGGGTATGGCATGTTAAAACCTTTAACTTCTGTTAAAGTTTATATAAATGTATTTATAAAATAAATGTTCTTGGACAAATGCAAGAATTCAGTGTGAAGCTCTGTCATTTACCATGCAAGTTGAAACAAATTTAGAATTTTAATCCTCTTAACTTTAAATGGGGAGTCGTATAAATACGGCTAAGTTAGTTTAACTCAGAACTGTGAGTTACAATAATAATGAAATATCTGTTTGTTTTACTAGCTAAAGAATGTTATTGTATTGATAATGTTTAAAAAAAATGTTTTAACTCACAGTATCAAGTTTAAACAAGATGTGATTAAAAGTTTTCATGTATCAATGATGTATAATTATATTTTGTTTCAACTAATGGTATCAAGTTATGATTACAAGTGATTAAAAGTTAAGTCAACTTTGACAACTTAAAAAACAACATTGTGACAACTAGAACAGTGTAGTATAATCAACCTTTTGAACTTTATTTTCAGAGTTGAAACAAAGGTAATCTTAAATTGAGTTAACTTGCAGTTTTAAGGCAGCAGGTGAACCTTCATTTGCAAGTTGAACTGACCTGAAATGTCTTACAGTGTACGTCTCTAAAGGGTGTCTTGTGGGTCGCTATCTGACGCTGAGGGGCGCGAGGATAGGTGGGTGTTTGACGCCCTGGGAATGAGACCGGGTTGATAGTTACCATGAGCAGGGGAGGGTCCGTCTGCCAACACTACACAACAGATGAGCCAAAGATTTGATCGTTTGATCGTGATCGTTTGATAGAGATATCGTGTGATTGAAAGATGAACTCCAGAAGTTCTGAAGTACTTAAAACAAACAAACATAACCAAATAAGTGATATTATTTGGTCATCATCATGGGAAGATACTTCTTTAAATAGTGATTGAATACATTTCAAATGGAAGAATACAGCAGAAACAAGCAAAAACTACATTTCCACATGACACACTATTTATCTGTAGAGAGTAGATATAAGAGTTGAAGTTGACAGTACCAGCTTCACCACTTCATGGCTGTAATAATTTTGATTATGTATCTATCATTTGTATTGTGCGCAAGCAGGCGCGGTCTTACCATTAAGGCAAAGGTAGGCAACTGCCTGGGGCCCCCAACCTGCAGGGGCCCCCCAACCAGCTGCCCCCTCCCCATTTAGCAGGGGCTTGGGGCCTCCAGACAGTAGCCCCCCACCATTGTGTTTGTAAATTATAATTGTGTATGTCTAAACTGAAAACAAAGAAAAAAACAAAGAAAAAACAGACAAAAAAAATAAAAATCCCCAAATCGTATTATCGCTCCCCCCTCCCCTTTCGTGTTATAATGGACTATTCCATGAGTGACCGCGAAAGACGAAAGACCGCGAAAGACGGAAGTGAAGTGAAGTGAAGTGCTACGTACGATTTGTGTTGACAGTAAAAATGAAGCAACAATATCCAAGTGGGGCGATTAAAAGGAGAAAGCGGGAGGAAACGAAGCAGAAGAACGCTACACTCCCTAAATTGACAAGCTTTTTTAATGTGTCAACAACACCGGTTGACACTAATAATAACAACGTTGAGGACGAGGAACCGGTCGTTGAAGATTCAGAGGAGCTAGCCGTATGTGATGAGCTATCCGCTGTTTCCGACAGCGCAGACAATTACCAATTGGTGGACGACGAGCTGACTGATTCTGAAGACGATGTGGTGGTGAGTAGCCCCCCTTCTTCTGACCACCACGAAAGTGATGTAGATCTGCTCGAAGTAGTGGGAGATGACCCGGCGCTGTGGCCAACGTTTCTGAACGACAGAGAACGATGCGAGATAGTGATGAAAGGACCTGTTCAGCTTGAGCTAGAGTTCCCCAAAAACGAAGAAGGTCGGCGATTCACAAGGGCCAATTACTTCATGTTAACCCATTGGCGCCGGATGCTGCGTAGCGCAGCATAGCCCCTCCTGCCGGTTGCTGCATAGCACAACATAGGCTTTCCTGCCGGTTGCTGCGTAGCGCAGCATTTTGTACACGTGCTGTTTTCATGACGAATGCAGCATATAACTCACTCTGGTTGGTTAAAAATACACATGGGGTGGGTCTTAAGGCTTTGGTAAAGATCAGGAGACCACCAAAACGAACTTTGGTTGGCTGAAAATCACGTCAATCAATCATATAGCCACGCGATATTCTGTGTTCGTTTTCAGTGATTCCATGCTGGTTAGCGAGAAGTAGTAGTGAAGAAGGAGCAGTGAAGATGGAGTGTTTTGATAGCGATGGCAGTGATTTCGAGCTAGACTTTGAAGGATTTGAGTCTGAGAGGGAGGAGGATATTGAGGATCCATTAGATACGGCACAGGAGTGGGACACGTTTGTGGACACGGAAGGAGAGGAGGAGGAGGAATTTCAGGGATTCCAAGTGGACTGGACAACCGGCAATTACCTTCCTCGGACAACGAAGGCATTTAAAAGAACACCGGGGATAAAGCAACCGATCGCCGTGGATGCTAGCCCCCTCGAAGTCTTTTCCCTGATATTTACAGATGAGCTGTGGGACTTGTTGGTAACAGAGACAAATCTGTATGCTGAACAATTACGCACACAGATCCCCACGACCTCAAAGTGGACACCGGTCTCCAAAACGGAGATGAAAACTTTCCTCGGGCTGTGTCTCACGTTCGGGATTTTAAAGCTGCCAGCACGCCGGGACTACTGGAGGCAAACTAAGTGGCTTTTCCAGACACACGTTCCCAAGGCAATGTCCAGGGACCGTTTCGACATGATCTGGAGGTAATTATTTATGTTTTGTTTTCTTGTGCGCTCTTCCGAGTTCTCTTCTCTTAGAAAACGGAATGGGCAGTAATGATAGTGGTGCTATAGCGATTACTAATGTTGATGATGCAGAACTGTATAGCATAATACAGCATAATGAATAATACAATTATGAATAAATATAAATACTATAAATAACATTGATGGAACTGGAAATACTGCTTTTCTGTTAGTGTAGCTTTATTGTGTATCCAACTTGAATGTGTACTCCCTGTCTGCGCCTCAATGAGACCTGAACAATTAGCATTTGAACACCTTCCCTACCCCCTTCCTGCTATTCACCTTTGTCATCTTTTGTCACCCCTCCCCCTCCCCCAAAATG
Organism: Anoplopoma fimbria; assembly: GCF_027596085.1. NCBI lineage: Eukaryota > Metazoa > Chordata > Actinopteri > Perciformes > Anoplopomatidae > Anoplopoma > Anoplopoma fimbria. The sequence goes on from NC_072451.1 coordinate 13,829,120, forward strand.
AACCCCTATACCCTATAGACACTCTAGTAGGCCATTGTCTTAGCACCAGCTGAGGTGGGTCTCATAATAATACAATGATTGAATGCTTTGTCATATGTATTTTCAGATATCTCCATCTCCCCCCGCCATGGATAAATCTGACAAACTATGGAAGATCCGGCGGTTCATGGACCTCCTCCTCGCTCAGTTCCAGGCACTCTATGAGGTCAATGGGTATGTGAGCGTGGATGAGTCCATGGTCAAATACAAGGGACGCCTCTCCTTCCGGCAGTACCTCCCGATGAAGCCGGTGAAGTGGGGGATAAAGGTGTGGGTCATGGCGGAGAGCAGCACTGGCTACGTCAACAACTTCCAGGTGTTGTGGGAAAGACTGAGACAGGCCTGGCTCACCGCATTGTGTCAGACCTGGCACAGCCCTACTTTGGGTCCAACCTGTGTGTGTACATGGACAATTTTTACACAAGTGTGAAGTTGTTACTAGATCTGCAGGGCAGTGGGGTGCAAGCATGCGGCACGGTGCGTGCCGGGAGGAAGGACCTCCCTAAAAACAAAGAACTGACTAAGGCGGCTGGTCTAACAAAGCACGCATTCAATGTGGCGCAGCGGGATGACCTCACGTTCTGCGTCTGGCAGGACACAAAAACTGTGATGGTTCTGTCCAACTTTCATGACCCGACAGAGCATGGGTCAGTGAAAAGGAGAGTTGGTGGGCAACACCAGACAGATGTCCGTGTGCCAGCGTGCCTGGCTGATTATCAAAAGCACATGAAGGGTGTGGATCTTCTGGACCAGATGGTGGGCTACTACCAGATTCACCATCGGTCTACGAAGTGGTGGAGGAGGCTGTTTTTCTACCTGATCGGTGTGGCGGCCTACAATGCCTTTGTTGCTGCCAGGTCTGTGGGAGGACCTGCCTGGAAATACAGGAGGACTGGCTATAAAGACTGGCTGGAGGATCTGGCCCAGGAGCTGATCGTTCCTGTCACAGCGAGGAGCGCTCCCTCTGTGCGCCCCACCACCCCAACAGGAGCTTCTGCTGACCATGATCTGGCCCAGATCAATAGTAAAAGGAAGACCTGCAAGGAGTGTTCCCTGAAGCACAGCAGCACCAACGTGCGTCCGGGGTCAACACTGATGGGGTGCAAGCAGTGTAACATCCCTCTGCACCGCGAGTGCTTCATGCACCATGTAAACCGCGAGGCCAGCTCCACCCCAGGACGTTCTCCATTCCTCTCCTCTCCATCCCTCTCCGCTCCTCCCTCCCCATCCCTCTCCGCTCCTCCCTCCCCATTTCTCTTCCCCCTCCCTCCCCCTCTTCCCCTCCTCCCTCCCCATTTCTCTTCCCCCTCCCTCCCCCTCTTCCCCTCCCTCATAATGTTTGCATACAATATTGTATTTATTGTATATCATTGATTTATATTGTTTTTGTGTGTTTGAGAGTTTTTTTATAAATGTTATTGTTTTTTGTGTGCTCAGGGAGCAGGTTTAAATAAAACCTGCAGTTCTTACCTTCACAATGCTTCTTATTTCATGTTTCTAAGTGCTACAGAGGCTTAGATATTAAGGTTTTTGTAGACGTTGACAATTCTTACTATTTTCTCAGAAAACCCTCAGGAAATGAGGTTCTTTTTCCTAGAATAGCATAGGATTTTAGCAGGCGTTTTTAGCAGGCGTTTTAGGCATAAATGGGTTAATGAGGAACGGGGAGAAAATCAATAGGTCCTGGCTAGTCTACAGCAAGTCCAAGGATTCTGTCATGTGCTTTTGTTGCCGGCTTTTCGGGGATGGAGATGCGCAGCTGAGCTCCAACAACGGCTTCAGTAATTGGAAAAATCTTCAAGCTCACCTTAAGCAACACCAGAGGTCTGTCCAACATGTCACAAACATGGATGCCTGGCACACACTGAGTACTCGACTTCGAAGTGGCACAGCGATTGATCAGGTGAGACAGAATCTCATAAATGCTGAAGTCACTAGGTGGAAAGAAATTTTGAAAAGATTACTTGCTATCGTTAGCCATCTAGCTGAGCGTAACTTGGCATTTCGAGGACACGGCAATGGCAATTTCCTGGGGCAAGTGCAATTAATGGCCCAATTTGACCCTGTCATGAAGGAGCATCTGTGGAGGATTCAAGACAAACAGCTTGCAGACACATACCTTAGCAAACACATTCAAAATGAATTAATAGGCCTTGTCGGACAGTGCACCACTAATGCAATAGTAGAGCGTGTGAGGAGGGCAAAATACTATGCTGTCATCATGGACTGCACTCCTGATGTCAGCCACGATGAACAACTGTCAGTGGTGTTGCGGATTGTCAACTGTGAGCTCACAAAGGGAGTTTCCATCCATGAACACTTTATGGGATTTCTTGTGGCAGATGACACCACTGGCAAAGGTCTTCTTGACCTGTTTCTAGAACACCTGGAAAGACTGGGCTTGGATCTCTCCGACTGCCGTGGCCAATCATATGACAACGGCAGCAACATGCAAGGGAAAAGGCAGGGGGTCCAGGCGAGAATCCTAGAACTCAACCCCAAAGCACTGTGTGTTCCATGTGGCAGTCACACGTTAAACCTGGTGGTTGGGGATGCTGCTAAGTCATCTACAATTTCTCTAGGGTACTTTGGGACATTGCAAAGGCTATATAACTTGTTTAGTGGCTCTGTTCATCGTTGGACAATTCTTCAGGAACACGTCAAAGATTTGTCAGTAAAGGCCTTGTCCACAACAAGATGGGAGTGTCGGGTGGACGCTGTGAAGGCTGTGCGCTACCAGCTTCCTGAGATTGTTGATGCCTTGACAGCTGTGCAGGAGCATGCGATTTTGAAAAAGGATCCAGAATGTGCCTCCACCGCTGAAAGCCTCCGGGAGAACATGATGAAGTGGTCATTCATGGTGTGTACCTTTGTTTGGTACGATGTGTTGTATCACATAAACAAAGTCAGTAAAATCTTGCAGAGCCCCAGTGTGTCAATTGAGACTCTAAGGAGAGAGGTCATGGCAGTGTCCAACTATCTGGAGGAATTTAGAGAGCATGGTTTTGAGTCTGCACAAACAGATGCCAGGGAAATAGCAGAGAAGATGGAGGTGGAGATGAGCTGGCCTGAGGTGCGACAGAGAACAAGAAAAAGGCAGTTTGATTATGAGGGGAGAGAGGAGACTCTGTCTACTCCAGAGGAGCTCTTTAAAAGAGAGTTTTTCCTCCATCTTGTTGACACAGCCATTGTAACTTTAAGAGAGAGATTCTCTAACATGCAGTTTTTCTATGACCTTTATGGGTTTCTTTACTCATCTGAGCTATTGAAAAGCACCGTTCAGGGAGGAAAGCTTGAAGAGTGCTGCAGAAAACTGGAGCAAGCAGTGGAGGATGTGGATGCAGAGGACCTTAAGATGGAGATCGAAGGAGCTGTTCGGTCCTTCCCCCACACATCACATCACCACTTGAAATGTTAGAGTATATATATAAGGAGAACGTCTTAGACATTTATCCTAATCTGAGCATAGCTCTAAGACACCTCCTTACTCTCCCTGTCACTGTAGCTTCAGGTGAGAGAAGCTTTTCAACACTGAAGCGACTGAAAACGTATATGCGTTCCACAATGTCTCAGCACAGGCTGTCTGCCCTCGCAACCATTGCTATAGAACATGAGGTCCGAAAAACACTGGATATGGACTCAGTGATAGGCAGGTTTGCTGAGGCCAAAGCACGAAAGGTTACATTTGTATGAGTATGATCTCGGCTGTGCCACCTGTTCATAAGAAGAAGATGAATAAAGAAGAGTATGACTAATACAGGAACAAAGGAGCAGGACAGGGACAGAAGAGATGAAGAGAAAGTAAGGGACAAAGACAAGAAAGACATGAACATAACATTCCAGGGAGAGAGAAGCATAACAGGGAAGAAGAGGCAGAGAAATAGAGGGACACAGGAGGAGAGAAAGGAGGAGAGGGACACAGGAGGAGAGAAAGGAGGAGAGCACAAAGACAGGGACAAGAAGAGAAGGTAATCATTTTACAGTACATTTCAATATAATTCCTGTAACTACTTGAGTAACCTGCTGTTATTTTGTCACAGAGACAGAAGTCCATCATTAACATCTACCAGAAAGGTCCTGCTGGATAACCAAGGTAATTGATGCCCATTTTATCAAAAAAAGTGGAAAAAAGGTATTCTTATTTTCATAAACAAGATGATATACAGTATGAACTTTTGTACATACTTTATATCATATTGTATATGAAAAAAGTTAAACTCTTAATATGTTTTGTATTTATTTTCTCTGTTGTTTATTTTAAAGGTGCAGTTCCAGATATCTACACATCACTGATGTATGAAGACCGGTGAGAAGTAACTGTAAACTGAAAAAATAAATATTTTGCATTTTGACATACACTGGTGTTATATCCGAGACTTATTTCTCACATTCTACTCTTTATTTAGTGCAAGTATTGACAGGTCCCTTTGTGTTAAAAGAACGGATTTGAAGGGCCCCCTAGCTAAGTTCGCCTTGGGCCCCCAAATTACTAAACCCGCCACTGTGCGCAAGAACAGTATTGGACAAGGATTTGATAATTGTATCACATTTTCAAACAACCCTAGGCATGAGAATTAAGGACTGCAATAATTGGCCTTTAGGGTATGGTTCACTGTTACAAACTAATTTTTCTTCTTTGCTTTACACTGTCTACATGAAGTCGCGTTGTCTCGACTGCACGTCTACAAAGTGTCAAAAATCACAGAATGTCTGCTGTTAGGGGAGCACAGTGTTGAGGAGCAGTAATGAGGTAGGCGTGAACTGAAACTGAACATGAACTGAAATGTTCCTTCGAAGTTGGCTCAGTCTGTTTCAGCGCGAAGGTAGACTGGCATCTGGGATATATGTTCATCCTGTGCATAGGACACAGCAATATTCACAGTCTTCACTTTGTATGAGGATAAGGATGTATATATATATATATATATATATATATATATATATATATATATATATATATATATATATATATATTCATTGTGTTTGTATGAGTTGGTTACATGTAATATTAAATATACAAGGCTTTGCAGCACAGAGGTTAAAATGTATTGGTTACACAGTACTTGTGGACTGTTTCCTTTAAAACAGAGTTTTATAGTCAGTTTCAGTCTGTTGTTTCACCGTCCAGCTGCAACTTTACTGTTTTGGTTCACTCCCACCGTTCTCATATCTTCCAAACACAGACAGACACGGTTATGGTGTGTTCCCAACAAACTGAAAATCACCTTTTACATGCCATGCAATAACATACAAAGTCAATGCAAAAAACGTGAATAGGTCCAGATTTGCGACGGGCACAGAAATGAGTTGAGATATGTCGCTGACGTCCTGATGTGTTGAATCAGAGATGGAGGAAAAAATATTGTAGCCTTCTTTGGTTACCCATAGTTCTATATTAGTACTTCATATTTGTACTAAGACCAGACAAAACTATGTGCATAAATATACGTGTTCATAGACTGTCTATGATATAACCAAATATTCTGCCGTATTTATGCCTAGATGACATTCTTTTAAGTATTGATGCAGCAGCTGCAATGTTAGCATAGGCTGGCCTTGATCAATCCAAACTCCCTTGAGAAAACAAGCATTTTAAAAGCTGTATGCTTGCCGCATTCCGCGAGGGTTGTGAATGTCCACACGGCCAAAGTATCATCACACATTCAGACAAAGCCCTTGGCGGGGGTCCTGTGGGACAGGGTTTTGCTGGTCTGTGCAAATCCCACATTTTCTAAGAAAATGGAGAACTTTAAGGACTTTTGAGAATGTTGGTTTGCCGCAAGGAGAAATTTGCATGATCCTCTCCACTAATCGGCGTCGGCTTATGTCAATGCTACCGTCCTTGCGTTAATTATAACAGAGGCTTAATGCGAGGCAAAAACGTGCTTTGCGTTTGGCCTGAACACACCATTGGAGACTAACTGCCTGGTGAATGTAGTGGAGCATTTAGCAGCTAAAGAGCTGGATATTTCCCTCAGGAGTTGGTGGAGACCAAAAGCAGAGCTAAATGCGAGTGAATTGGACTTACATTCATCAGGCGGACACAAACATGACTCCATATGAATGAAAACAATGCTCAATGTGTTAATAAGTATATCTGTTTGCTAACAATTTCACCACATAATTTTTAAAAGGCGATGATATGCTAATTCACAACTTGGATCTGTTGCCGACAAAACACCTACCTAAGGTTTAACAAAAAATGATGGAAACTTATTAACTTCATGCAGTTTGATCCATTCAACCAGCAGGACTAACTACTGTCCTCATCCAGAGCCATACATACACGGGTAGATTGGACATTGCAGTCTTCAGAGGCAAAACCGAGCCCTTGGGTGGAGCAGTTAGCACTCCATTTTCTATCTGTGCTCACTCCCTCCCTCTGGTGTCTTTGGTTTGATGAGGGTAAAAATGGTGTTAGTGATTTCCTCACTGGCTCATCCTACCTGGTGACTGATTGTAGCTGTGTCCCAATTCCATACTTCATACTAACTCTAGGCAGGTTTAGAGGATGTAGTGCGTTCACACTAAATGACTGTAAATATGCTCTTACTAAATATGCTTGATAATCTATTGATTATTGAGTGTGCTTTTGATTTCAACTTTTGCCCCAGCATGCAATGCACAAAGGAAATACATAAACAACTGAAACAGGACAGAAGATAAACAGCTCCATAACACCCAAAAAAATGAACAAAGTGTGAAAACTTGAGTCCCTCGGGTTTAAAACACCGTTGAACAGGAACAGGGGTCACCTCGGAGAAAGTCCTGTGTCTGTATGACCCACCCATCCTCCTCCGTACACAGACTTGGTTGCTCTTTATACTACCATGCCAGAAATCCTTCTTTGCTCCAGTCACAATTACTACTGCCACGTAACGTTGCCGCCGACAACAAATGTGAACGTGGATCAACAACTTGCTTGTAAAAAGGATAGGGGTGTTGTTTTGGGGGAGCACAGCATCCAATAGTCAATTAGTTTATGGTACATACTATAACCCAATTGATGCATGATTTATGAGACAGATTCCGAAATTCATATGTGAGAATTAAAAAAATAATATATAGGACATAAAATAAAATAAAATAAATAATTTGAATAAAAACATGTTTGACAGGGTTCCCATACGTAGTGAGTGAGACACTTTACAGCTCACAGCAGTGAGTTAGTGAAGCAAAATGCAGACAGTGGTGTGTGGACTCCAATGGTAGCTAAGATAACAGTTATAAACTATAATAATAAATTGGCAGGAGTCTTTCAAAGTGGTGGCTTTTTTTTGGCTCATAGTTTCACACTTTTTGTGTTCGTAGCAAACAAAGAAAATCAATTGCTGGGTCTCGATGTTGCGTAATTCTTCACTTTCACTGTACAACAAGTATGGCAAAATGCAGTGCACCTCAAGTACCTGGAGGGTGTACTCATAATGATCAAAGAAATAAGTGTGGACACTCTTCACCCTCAAAGGACGCCATCTTGGCTATGTGCTGAAGGGGAGGGTCTGGCAGCTGTTGCTTTGGTGAACACCGCATTTTACAAATGTATGGTAAGTACCACTATACTGTTGTCGTATAGAAGCCGTCAATATTTTCTATTTGGTTCAATGCGGAGTGTGTATAATGATTTGATCCCTCAAACAATAACCACGCTAGCTAGCTAAAAACAACCACTAGCTAGCTAACAGAAACGATGGTCATTTCCAGTAAGTGCCCAACAGACGTCTTTGATTTCCCCAAATTCCCTCACTATGCAGGTAGCTACAGAGTGTACACAGTGTACCACGTGGAAGTGTATTTACAGAAGTATTCGAAATTGAGACACAGCAAATGTCTTGTATACTAACTACCAAAAGAGAGCACAGTCAACGTTAGTGCATAGTTCTTATTTTGTAGTATTAGCATATGGAATGGAATTGGGACACTGATGTAGTAAAATGCTGGCCAGGTTAGTGCTACTGATTATAATGTTCAAATACGAATTTCAGATGCTGAAATGCTTTAAAGAGTAGTTCAACACCCCCTTAAAATCTTTTTTTTTCTCTGACCTCCAGTGGTTCTCACCTTTAGGCAGTGACGAGCAGGTGAACTATAGTTAAACAGGCAGCAAACCACATTTCTGACCACATGCTGAGGGGTGAAACGGAATTAGTACTCTAAGCCTGCTGTTCATGTAGCTACTCTTTGAGGAGCACCTTAACGCATCTGATGACTGAAAACACAGGGCATGTTAACATGGCAACGGCATAGATATGCACTCACTGTACAACCCGACCAAACTCTTTATACAGCTCTCATCCAATTTAGACCTAAAACTACTGACTAGATAATCTGAAAACCACAATAGCTGAGTATATCATCAAACGATCAGCAGCTGATATTGTAAATAAATGACAGAAAATATCAACCTGATGATTGATTGACAAGCATCATTGTGGGGTTAAAACACTCGGGACAAGAAAGTTGTTCATTTTGATACAGTTGTTTTCAACCCTGACTTGTATCTCTCTAAAAAGTCACTCTAAATAGACTGAAGCCACGAGAGAATCAAGGTTGATTGTTAAACCTTACGGAACCAGTTAGTCCCATGGCACCGATTTTTTTTTATCTTGCTTCATTCTTATCTTTTCCATTCTGATTTTAATGTATCCTTTTGAAACATAAAAACCACCCGGAACCAACCTTATTGCAATAAATAACAGCAGAACGACATCTACCTCCTGTCTATTTCATCACCCCTACTTCTTTTCACCCCAACTTTGTATCCATCTAGTCGCCCGTCCTTTTATATTATTACATCACCTATTACACCTGTGAGAAGATCCATGAGTTTATGAGCATCTGAAGCCACAAAAAATCAATTTCCTTTCTCATGGCGAACAAAGCGTTGCCATGGCAACAGGGTTTAACGATTTTTTTTGCATTGGAATCTGTTCAACCCTGAACCAGCATAATTTTGGTTCAGGGACTTTGGCCAGATTGGACTATGTACCTTGGAGTTACAACAACTTCCTTTTTCATGGTGACCACCATAAAATGGTCGCCACGCCACGTCAAGGTCCTTGGATCAAAACTCACCATTTTGATAACTTTTGATCATAAAGGTCTCAAGATCATCCTGACCAAATCTGAAGTTGATTGGATAAATTCTGTAGGAGGAGTCGTCAAAGTATAATGCCTGAAAATGACGAAAAATGCAGAAAATTGACCATTTACTGTATCGCCCCCTAGTGGTAAAATGGAATGAAAATTTAAGGGTATGTAACAGGATGCATTGTGGACATACGCTGCAAATTCCATGGTTATAGGTCAAATGGTATTTACGTTATGTGTATTGATGTAGGAAGCCACGCCCCTATCAAGTTCATTGGTCCATATATTCTAAATGTAACGAGATATCAACAAGCTTTTGATAACTTTTGATGAGATTGATCAGATAAGGATCCATATGAAATTTGGTGGAAATTGGACCAAGCGTTCAGGAGGATTTTGCAAAAATGTGTTTGTTTTGTAGAGCTCATTCAGGTGCATATGTGTGTGGAATTTCAAGTCAATTGGACTTACGGTGTCCGAATGATTGAGTCGGAGGCACTATTTCTCTATTCTACCCGAGGTTAAAAAGATCAGCTTCTGCTCAGAAAACCTGAGATTCTTGGAAAGCATGCCACTGGACTGTGTGATTGTGGACAACTTGAAACGGCTTGTTTTCCTGGAATGTTGTAAGTATAACTCAGACAGACACACATTTGTTATATCTTTTTTCATAAAAGCAGTATTACAGTTCCTACATGATTCAGGGCTGTATGTGAAAATATGAAGTGTGACCTGACAGTTGACTCTGTATCCTGCGGAGGGCAGTAATAAGCTTAGCATCATCTACACTGACAAAATCAAAATGAAAAAGAAGAAATGCTCCATCAGGGAAACAGGACTTGTGTAGTGACAGTCCACTGACTTGTCTGCAGTGTGTTATTAGTCCCTAGCTGGCATTGCTAATTCCAGCGCTTTGTAGCTTGTTATTCATCCTTTCTACAAAAACCAAAAGAACCAAACGGCTTGAAGTGATTTTATGGACAGAAACTCTAATCTCTGCTGTGGAGCTCTCCAGCTCCATCACTGTCATCTTTGGACTCTTCATTCCCGCTCTGATTAAAGTCCTCCTTGTCTGGTCCTTGGGTTTTGATCCTCTCTTTAAGGTTTGTTATGGTGTCATATTCTATCCATTTTGTAATAATCAATGCTGTTGTTGAGCAGCTATAATTTTAACCACCAGTTAGTTTAAATTAAAATGATGCATGGTGTATAATTTAATTCCTGAACTCCAGAGTAGTAGAAGTTGGGATCATTTAATTTTCCTTAAAGATGATAGTAACAACTCAGCCTCTCCTCTGGCACCACCTTCAGGACATATTTTACTTTTTTTTGGTATTCTAAAATAGCCAAGTTTCTTATCACTGTTTCATTTACCCAACATTTTTGAATAGCTTCATTTTATATGTATGTTTGCTGGAAAAGGCATTACAATTGTTCAGTGTTACAAATATATACTTGTATAAACATGCTAGCTGAAACATGCTCATTGGGACAAAGTTGTTCTGGAAGCAGTTTAGCCGCTAATTTCACCTTTAACTGATTAACTACTTAAGAAGATTCACGTTAACCCAACATCAGTGAGGGTAAAGCATGTGACATAATCATTTTACATGTCTGAGTATTTTTTTTTTTTATTCAACTGTACTCAATATCAAAGCAGTAAAGTGTAGAAAGTCTGGATCTGAAGGTGGTTCAGTGTGCTGGGTGGACTGCTGTGGTGCTGGAGCTTCCTCACATCTGATTGGTTGTGTGATGCTGGCTTTGTGTGGTTTGGTTGACGTCCACTCTCAGTGGCTCCAGGAAGTCCAAAGACCCAGGAAGAGTCCTGCCCTGTGATATCAAAAACAAGTCATGAATGTGGATCCTTCTCTTGGTCTGCTGTTAGTGTCAGTGTCTCCAAGACTTCAGTCGAAGTGTTGGCCTGCAGACTAATTCATGTTTGAAAAAATCTGCATTAATCAGTAGAGTCACAAGTTACAGTAGAAAACATTACTTTCATCTTAACATGATGAAGTAGTTTGTATTTAGTAAGTGTCTTTCTCGGTCAGAAGCTCATACTCACATTCAGCTCAGGTGGTGGAGTGAGATAAGAGTAGAGAACAATAGATGAAGTTAGTCGGAATAATAATCTTTGCATTTCTAAATAAGATGTATTGCATTCAAAGTAATGGTTAATACAGAATGAGTGATGTTATATGTACAAATGGTCAGAAGCTCATACACACCCTTTTCATCCAGCGAACAGGAACATCTAAAATGAAGAGTTAGATGAGAGAATATATTTAAAAATAATTCTTAATAAGACAGACAAATCATTTTTGAGTTGCAGAGTAAGTTAAATGATATGTATAAATGGTCAGAGGCTCATACACACCTTTTTCGTCTGAAGAAAGAGAAATATGGTTAGTAAAACAAGTAATCTTTGAATTATTGAATAAGTTATAGATGATGGACAAACAGGTTTAAACAATAATATATACTGTTTGTATTAGAGCCTATTCTAAGTCACACTTTTTTACATGGCACATACAGGCTGTCCCTATCACTGGTCCCACCAGACGCAGAAGACACCAGAGGTAAAAAGGAGTCACTGCAGCCATCCCTCCAGAAGCTCTGGTGTGATACCTGTGTGGTAGTGTGGAAGTGTACACGTGAACATACTTCTCTTCAGGGATCACAGGATAGTGACCCTCGGAGCCGTGGTTCAGAGCCAAGAAGAATCCACCTGGGGGGGGGGGGGGGGATGTATGAAAAGGTCACATTCTGTAGTTCATAGACAGAACTCAGGATTAAAACAGAATGATTACCATATATCTAGACTAACTGTGAATAGTTCACTGCAACAGGTGCATCACAAGCACCTTGTAGAAAAGACACCAACACAAAAGGTGCTCCTACCACATTTAAAAGCCAAATATTCTGCAGTTCTCCTGCTGTTATATTGAACATATCACAGGATGAGAGTCATGTGATGTTGCATTCACACCAGAATAAGGATTACTCTTTGCACTACTTTTTCTATTAAAGCAACGTTTTGATCTACAAGGTCTTTGTTAGACAATCATCTGTGTGAACACAAAGATCATTTAAAGCCTAATTATAAGAGATTGCATATAAGAGGCCTGTTTACATACAGCAGCAGAGTGTGAACATGAGTCAAGCAGAGAGACTTGCACCATCTGTTTGTAAAAATAAAACCCCATAATGCACCTTGTCAGTCTAGTGTGAACTGTGTGTTTCTAGATGTCACAGTCTATAACACTTACAATAAACTGTGTTAAATAATGAGATAAAAGACTAAATAACAGTGGTGACAGTTTGATTCATGTCTGTTATTTAAATAAATATAGCAATATTAAAAATATGATACTATACTACTTACTTTATAAAGTTGTATCATTTAATTGTGGTCTAGTAATACCACAGTTAAAGAATACATTTATGCATTTTTCGAAAAAAGGCCCAGGCGCCATATTTTTTCCCAGATTATCGACTGAAAATTTGGAAAAAATGATACCTTCAAACCACAATAACTGTGTTTTCAAATCAATACACCACTGTTAACACATTCTGCACCGGTCCCGCGAAAATCCGGTCATTCCTACCATCAAATATTCATTTTACACCAAAAAAACGTTGTTTGAGTGTCAGCTGCCATCAACATTCCATTAATGTCCATCTTAAAATTCAATGAAAGCACATTTGATTTTAATAATCAAACTGCTCATAGCCCACTTATCGTTTTTGAATATCCTTTTTCCTAAACGTGACTTTAGACAGAAACGCTTTTGTAATCTTCCTTCAGAGCAGACAGATTTGGTCTGTTTCATTACAATCTGAATTTTATAAGGCTGAAAACTGAAGATGCTGAGAACAGATATAAAACATATAAAAATAAGTTAACTAAAATCATAAGAACTAATAAAAAAGATTACTATAGGAATTTATTGGAAAAAAACAAAAACTATATTAGAGGAATATGGAACATACTGAACAGTGTTATAAAAAATGGTTCTGGACTCAGAAATTATCCTAAGTATTTTTTGGTTGATGATAAGGAGGAGTACAATATGGATGTTGTGGCCAACTGCTTTAATAATTATTTTGTGAATATTGGTTCGGACCTAGCAGAAAAAATTCCAGATCAAGGATCATCTGAGCAAAATATGGAAAAATTAATTAGTAGAAATGAGTTCTCTATGTTTCTCACAGCAGTGGACGAAAGGGAAATTGTTGATATTGTTTTGAATTTTATGGGTAAAAAATCAAATGATTGTGATGAGATAGATATGACTGTGGTAAAAAAGTGATTGATGGAATAACAAAACCATTCACATACATCTGTAACCTTTCATTCCAAACGGGTACATTTCCAAACAAAATGAAAATAGCTAAAGTCATACCTTTGTACAAATCTGGAAACAAACACCACTTCACAAATTACAGACCGGTCTCGTTACTGCCACAATTCTCCAAAATTCTTGAAAAACTATTCAATAATCGACTGGACAATTTCATAGATAAACACAAACTGCTCACTGATAATCAATACGGATTCAGAGCAAATAGATCTACATCAATGGCCTTATTAGAATCAGTTGAAGAAATCACAAATTCTATGGACAAAAAACAACAATCAATAGGGATATTCCTAGATCTAAAAAAAGCATTTGACACAATAAATCATGACATATTAATAAAAAAACTGGAACGTTACGGCATCAGGGGTATAGTGGGCAACTGGGTGAGGAGTTATTTGAGTGACAGATATCAATTTGTGACACTTGGTGATTGTTCCTCTGCGTGTTTGGACATTGCTTGCGGTGTCCCACAGGGGTCAGTGTTGGGCCCAAAATTGTTTATTCTTTACATAAATGATATATGTAATGTATCGAATGTGTTGAAGCTTGTTCTGTTTGCTGACGATACAAATATATTTTTTTCAGGTGATGATTTATATCAATTAGTAGAGGCGATCAATTTTGAAATTAGTAAATTAAAATTATGGTTAGATAATAATAAATTATCGTTAAACTTGAGCAAAACAAAATTTATGTTATTTGGAAACGGCAGAACAAATGAACAAATAAAGATACAGATTAATGGCTTAGACATTGAACGAGTTAGTCAAATAAAATTCCTTGGGGTAACAATTGATGAGAAATTAAACTGGAAATCTCACGTAAAACATATACACTCGAAGTTGTCAAGAAGTATTGCAGTATTATATAAAGCTAAACAGGTTCTGGATCATAAGTCGTTACAAATCCTCTATTGTTCACTGGTTTCACCTTATTTAAGTTACTGTGTAGAGGTTTGGGGCAATAATTACAAAAGTACATTACATTCACTTTTTATTCTGCAGAAAAGAGCAATACGGACCATTTTCAATGTTGGGTATAGGGATCATTCAAACTCATTATTCATGCAGTCAAAAATACTCAAATTACCAGATCTGGTTGAATTTCAAACAGCACAGTTAATGTTTAAAGCAAAAAATAACAAACTACCGGCAAATATTCAAAAAATGTTCACGCAAAGAGAAGGGAGTTATTTTTTACGGGGATTGTTTAATTTTAAAATGAAAAAGGTGCGTACAACCAGAAAAAGTTTTTGTATTTCTGTCTGTGGAGTAAAATTGTGGAATGGGTTAAAAGAAGAGCTCAAACAATGTCCTAACATAAAACTATTCAAAACAAGGTTAAAGGAAATGATTCTCACAGGGTACAAGGATGAAGGTGTTTGATTCTCTTTGGGTGTTAATTGTTTAGTTATTTAGTTTGTTATTTATTCTTTATTTTTTTGTATTTATTTTCTTTCTGAATGAAAAATATTGTTTGGATACATAAACTTATCAATAGTGAGATAATATCTATATATTTTCATGAATGTTTTTTTTTTTGTTTATTTTGTTAATTTATTTATTAATTTTTTTTTATTTTTTTTTTGACAAATGTGTAAGAAATTATAGTATATATCTGATATGAACATATAAGTTACACATTTTATTTAAAAAAAAAAAAAAAATAAAAAGGAAAAAAAAAAAAAAAAAAGAAATAATAATAATAATAATAATATATATGTTTGGATACGTTACGGAATAGTGTGTATATATATATGTATATATATATATATAATGTGTATATATATATATATATTTATTAATAAATGAAAATGTTAATAATTATTATGACTAAGGAATGTTAATTTCAATGAATTACGGAGAAGGGATGGGATTAAATAAGTGTAAACTTCTTCCCACCCCTTTTCGAACATGTTACAATTATCAAGTATTTATCATTTATGTATCGAATTATGCTTTCTATTTTGTTTAACATCAATAATTTGTGTATGATATATATTTTTTGTTTTCTTTTACATGTTCGAAATAAATTTAAATCAAATCAAATCAAAAAATCGGGTTACTAAAACTAGCTGTAGTAACGTTAGCTTTCTTACAACATAGCCAGGAAAAGTTAACGTTAGCTAGCTCGAGCTCAAGTAGATGTAGTTGCGTTAGCTAGTTTAAAGCATAGCCAGGATAAGTAAGCGCTACCTAGCTCGAGCTCAAGTAACTGAAGTAACTTTGGCTTGTTTACAGCATAGCCAGCAAATTAAATATTAGCAAATTAATTGCCAGTGTGATTATGTAACGTTGGTTAACTGTGATAATATTTGGTGTTATAGAGCCGACTGTAGAACAGCAAACCAGAAGGAACGAGACAATGTTCAAAAGGGAGTGGAGACCTGGGGTTTGAAAAAGTGTGTCTCTAAGATGATGAAGAAGTGTCCCAGTCAAATCCTCTCTCACTGTTCACTCTCTCTTTCTCCTTCTCTTCTCTCTCTTCTTCACACTTTCGTGTAGTTCATGCAGGTTACATTTACATTTATCTGGCTCCATTTTAATCTTTTAACTTAGCTTTACCTGGCTCTTTTATACTCTTCTATGGCAACCGCAACTGGTTGCTAGGAGACGGGAGCGGCAAAATGGTGGGGGCGGGAAAAGCTGCGTCCTCCGAAGAATGCAGCCGCTGGATTGGGACACAGCTTGTAACTACACCCTACACTGCTATGAATTTTACAGTTGATTTACAACAGTATCTAACGGTATTTCATAATAACTGTAACAAAAAGTGCAATGTTCATCCTTCTCATGTAAACTAACAGTTAATGCCGTCGGTTAACCATAGCAGCAGATTATTGTAATTTATCAACATAATACAGTATTTTCTGTGAATTGGTGGAAATTCGCTTTGCTAACTTCAGTGAATCACTATTCATCAACATCGTACTGTTGATTGTAGGCTGATGTTTTTGCTATGATGAAAGCACATTTCTACTAATCAAACTGCTCATAGCCCACTTATCGTTTTTGAGTATCTTTTTTCCTAAATGTGACTTTAGACAGAAAAGCTTTGGTAATCTTCCTTCAGAGCACAGACAGATTTGGTCTGTTTCATTACATCGGGTTACTAAAACTTGCTTATCGTACATAGCTATAGTAACGTTAGCCATCTTACAACATAGCCAGGATAAGTAAGCGTTAGCTAGCTCAAGCTCAAGTAAGTGTATTATTGTAGTAATGTTTGCTTGCTTACAGAATAGCCAGGAAAAGTTAATATTAGCTAGCTCAAGCTCAAGTAGATGTAGTAGCTTCACGGTGTCCAGCGCGGATGCTATTGGCCCAATCCGGATATAATGCTCGTGATGCACTTTCCGGTCTTTCAACTGACATTTTCTTCGGCATTCCAACGGAATGTAAGTAATATTAATTTATACATATCAAAGAATCTACGTGTCAAATTTCATGAAAAAATACAGATGTTTGCATATGTAATTACTATATGAAAGTGAGTTTGAGGAGAGAAAGCTGTAAGAACACTTGACTTGCGCGACCATATTTTACTCTGAAGAGTTTCTCTGTATTTCCGTTGTACTGCTAATATCCGTTAGTTTATGAGTGCATTTTTTAGCTAGCTTGACACTACTTTGTCTAGCCAATGAAAATGTAGAATAATGTGTGACATAATCTGTTGTTTAGTGGAGGTAGGCAGAAATGTTGGACATCAGAAAAAAAAGTTGTTGCCGCGGGAAAAACGAACAAGAATCATAGCGCTAGTAAAAGGCAGGCAGCTGTTAGTTTGTTTGATTCTAGCTCTGACGGCAGACATGAATAAAATAAAAATGTTTTTTTTGTTTTTCATAAGCCAGGCTACATCAAGTATATTCATGCATAATGATTTAATAAATGATGCAATAATGTTGGTGTGTTTGTGTGTGTTTGAGAGTGAAAGAAGTCTGTACAAGTGATGAAAGTCAGCAGTGGCTCTTATGATTAAAAATATTTTGTATGTAGATAAAATACAGTGCTAGGTTATACATAAGGTTAAGAGATAAGATAAGATAAGATAAGATAATCCTTTATTAGTCCCGCAGCGGGGAAATTTGCAGACTTACAACAGCGTAGCGTAAAGTGCACACAAGAGACATAGTAGAAGACAAGCTAAAAATAAAAAATTAAAATTAAAAAAATTAAAAATAAAATAAAACAAGTATTATAAATAAGCAATAAAAAAAAAAAACAGTAGAAAAAACAACAATAACTGAAATATTATATTTACAGACAGAGAAAAAAACAACAACTATTTTAACTATATTGCACAGTGTAATGTGTAATGTATTGCACAGGTTTTTATTGTCATGTTATTATTGTCATGTGGTCATGTGGTCTGCTGGGAGCAGAGTTGGTTGTGCAGCCTGACAGCAGCAGGAAGGAAGGACCTGCGGTACCTCTCCTTCACACACCGGGGTGAAGCAGCCGGTGGCTGAAGGAGCTGCACAGAGCTGCCAGGGTGTCCTGCATGGGGTGGGAGGTATTGTTCATCAGGGATGACAGCTTGGCCATCACCCTCCTGTCTCCCACCACCTCCACCGTATCCAATGGACACCCCAGCACACTGCTGGCCTTCCTGACAAGCTTGTTCAGTCTCTTCTTGTCTGCTGCTGAGATGCTGCTGCTCCAGCAGACCACTGCATAAAAGATGGCTGATGCCACCACGGAGTTGAAAAAGGTCTTCAGGAGTGCTCCCTGCACTCTAAAAGACCTCAGTCTCCTCAGCAGATAGAGTCTGCTCTGACCCTTTTTGTAAAGTGCGTTAGTGTGATTAGTCCAGTCCAGTTTATTGTTCAAGTGAACACCCAGGTACTTATAAGATTGCACAATCTCAATGTCCTGTCCCTGGATGTTCACTGGTTCCGGAGGACAGTGTTTTCCCCGGCAGAAGTCCACCACCAGCTCTTTGGTTTTACCAGAGTTGATCTGGAGGCGGTTCCGCCGGCACCATCCCATGAAGTCCTGGTTCAGTTCTCTGTATTCCCTCTCATCGCCTGCGGAGATGAGGCCGACGATTGCAGAGTCGTCAGAGAACTTTTGCAGGTGGCAGGTAGCAGAGTTATGTTTGAAGTCTGATGTGTAGATGGAGAAGAGGAATGGAGCCAGAACGGTTCCTTGTGGGGCCCCCGTGCTGCAGGACACCCGATCTGACTCACACTCCCCTATCCTCACATACTGTGGACGGTTGGTGAGGTAGTCCAGTATCCACGCAGTGAGGTGGTGGTCCACCCCGGTCTGCTCCAGCTTGTCCCTCAGAAGCAAAGGCTGGATGGTGTTGAAGGCACTGGAGAAGTCGAAGAACATGACTCTCACAGTGCTTCCAGCCTTTTCCAGGTGAGAAAGGCATCTTTGCCGCTCCAGGGTCTTCATCAGGTGGGATGTTAGAGCCACCGGCCTGAAGCTGCTGAAGTCCTTGGCCCCCAGGGTCTTTGGGACTGGTACCACGCAGGACGTCTTCCATAGCTGTGGTACCCTCCCCAGCTTCAAGCTCAAGTTAAAGATGTGCTCCACTATCCTGCACAGCTGGTCTGCGCAGGATCTTTTCTCACCTTTATCTTCCTCAGTTCTTTTCTCACCTGGTTAATTGAGAGGGACAAGTTGGGGGAAGGGGGCTGTGTGCTGTAGGTTGTTGGAGTGGGGGTGGGGGTGGGGTGTTGGAGGTGTGCAGTGTTTGAGGAGTGTGGAGGGGAGCCGAGTGTTGTGGAAAAGGGGGTGGAGGAGGAGGAAGAAGAGGGGGGGGTAATCCACAGGGGGTGCAGACGATGGGGGCTGCAGCGGCAGGGAGGTCTGGGTGGGGGGAGGGGTGGGTGGCTGATCAAATCTGTTAAAGAATAAGTTCAGATCATTCACCCACTGTTGGTCCCCCACAGGTTGTTGGTTGGGCCCCTTGTGGCCAGACATGGCCTTGAGGCTCTTCCAGACTCCGCTGATGTTGTTCTGCTGCAGCTGATCCTCCATCCTCGTCCTGTAGATATTTTTCCCCTCCCTTATCTTCCTCCTCAGCTCCCTCTGCACAGTCCTCAGCTCCTCCTTGTTTCCTGATCTAAAGACCCTCTTCTTCTCCTTGAGGAGGGTCTTTATATCCGGATTGATCCAGGGTTTGCTGTTGGAAAAACACCGTACAGTCCTGGTGGGTACGGTGTTCTCCACACAAAAGTTTATGTATTCCGTTATCGTGTCTGTGAGACCCTCGATGTCCTCCCCATGGGCATCACTGAACACTTCCCACACAGTCGAGTCGAAACAGTCCTTAAGAGCCTCCTCGGCTTCATCGGACCATCTTTTGACTGTGCGGGTCACAGCTGGCTGCCTGTGCACAAGAGGTTTGTACACAGGCTGGAGGTGCACCAGGTTGTGGTCAGATCTTCCCAGGGGAGGGAGGGGTGATGAGGTGTATGCCTCCTTGGTGTTGGCATACAGTAGGTCCAGGGTTCTGTTGTCTCTGGTGGGGCAGGTGATGTACTGGGTGAAGGTGGGCAGAGTGGAGGACGGAGGGGCATGGTTAAAGTCACCAGAGAGGAGGAGGAGGGCATTGGGATGTTGTGTCAGCAGCCTGCTTATCGCCGAGTGTATGACGTCACAGGCCGCTTCTCCGTTAGCAGAGGGGGGAATATACGCAGCTATTGTGATAACGTGCGAGAATTCCCTCGGTAAATAGACCGGCCTCATGCTAACGGCCAACAGCTCAATGTCCTCTGTACAGGTCTGCTCCTTAACAGTGATGTGCCCAGAGTTACACCATCTATCATTCACAAACACTGCCAGACCTCCTCCCTTCCTCTTACCGCTCTCCACTGTCCTGTCTGCCCGGATGATGCGGAACCCGTCCAGTGCAGCGTTGGTGTCCGGAGTCAGCTCGGTGAGCCATGTCTCCGTGAACACCATGACGCTACACTCCCGGTATTCCTTCTGATGGCGAGTCAGTGCTGAGAGCTCGTCCATCTTGTTGGGGAGAGACCGTACGTTTCCCATGATGATGGAGGGGAGGACGGGTTTAAAACGTCTGCTCCTGGCTCGACGTTCTGCCCCAGCACGGCATCCCCGTCTCCTCCTCCTCAGCTCACGGGGAACCTCGGGTCTCTCCTCCGGCAGCAGCGGCGCCGTGTCCCGGAGCGCTAACAGCTGACCCCTGCTGTAAACAAAGGGGGCCATGGCTGCGGGCTGAGACTCCGGGCACGGAGGTGAAAAGTGCAGAAAAGTGCAGATAGACAGCGACAAACTGTACGTGTCTCGCTGCCATAGTGCACTTCAGTTTAAACAATTAAATAAGTAAAAGAAAAATAACAAAAAGTAACAAAAAACACAAATTTAAAGGAAAAAGCTCACAGGTGAGCAGGAGCTGCTGTAAGAGGCAGCCACTCGCGCGGCGCCAGAGATGTTTTTAACCAACATGTTATATATAATATTGTTGGGTTTATGTTCCTGACTGAAAAGATAAAGAACAGACTGAGGGAGAGAGAAGCAGTGAGTCAGCAAGAGGAAGAAAAATTGATAAGAACTAGGAAAGAGAAATAAATTATTCAAGTAAGAAAGGTAGGTAACGTGTGTCTGTGTGAGAGTTTTTTTCCTTAACAGGAGGACCAAGATATCAAAAAAGAAGATATAGATATAGAAATTGTAAAGCTGCAATTGTTTAAGGTAATTATATTTATGTTTATGTATGTTGTAAATATGCATGTGTCTCATCATCGGGCAATTTATAGAATTCATCAACCTTATTAAGACATGAAATGTGGCTTTAAAACAAATTTAGAATTAAATTTATGACTGTCAAAAAATGTATGTATATTTGCAGATGCCCAACATCAGGCAAATTAGGAAGAGGGAGAGGAAGACGAGGAAGTGGACCCAGGAGGCCATGGCACAGGCCCTACAGGAGGTGGAAGCAGGCAGGCTGAATCAACGGCAGGCAGCCCCAGCAGTTTTGGGTCCCGACGTCCAGCCTGAGTGACCGAGTCAGTGGAAAGGTGGCCTCTGTCTTTGTTTATGGTCAGAGAACTCTCCTCCCACTGCAGATGAAGATTCCCTGGTGGAGTACCTTCTGTATTCTGCCAGTCATGGGTTTCCACTGACGAAGCCTCAGGTCCTGGCCCACGCTCTGGCCATATACCACCGCCATCCAGAGCAACAAAAAACAGTGCTCGGCCAGACGTGGTGGATCAATTTTAGGGAGCGGCAACACCATCGCCTTACCGCCCGGACCCCAGACATAATCGACCGTGGGAGGGCATCCTGCGCCAAGAGGGGGCCAATTGAGGAGTATTTTAGGCTCCTCACCACCACCCTGGAGGAGAAACCCCGTCAGATATACGACTGCGACGAGACAGGGTTTCAGCTGGACTCTACGAGAAGAAAGGTCATCGTGCCCCGGGGGACCAAACACGCATAGGCCGAGGGAACCAGGGACCACATCACCGTCATGGCCTGCCGCAACGCGGCTGGGGAGGATGTCCCCCCTTTATTATCTACAAGGGGGGATATCTGTACACATGACATCTATTGCATTCTGTCCATCCTGGGAGAAGGATCCCTCCTCTGTCGCTCTCCCATAGGTTTCTCCCCTGTTAAAGGGTTTTTTTAGGGGAGTTTTTGAGCGCCCGCTGCTGCTGGCGCTCATAGATGGACATCAGTCCCACCTGGATCCAGTACTGGTCCGGGCGGCACAGAGGGAGGGGGTCATTCTCTTGTGCCTGCCACCACATACTTCCCACATCCTCCAGCCTCTGGATGTGAGTTTTTTTGGACCCTTGAAGGCAGATTTCTCTGGGGTTACAGGAGATCTGTCGGCAGTGGCTTTCAAGGGTCCTAAGAGACTCCTACCAGAAGCTGAAGGATCGGAGAGTGGTGGTGGCTGGGTTCAGGAGGTGTGGCCTCTACCCTCTGGACCCAATGACCATTGACTGGTCATGCCGTCCGGGCCGCGGTGTGGGACCTCCTCACTACCTCCGCCAACCCCATCGGCATCTTCCTGGGCTGCGCCTGATGTTGCCCTTCCCTCCAAACAGCCCCTTTCCCCTATCCCCTAAACCCACCCACTATACCCAATCCGCCTCCCACGGTCCCCGGCTGCCTGCCAGCAGCAGTACAACACCCCACCCAAGCCTGCCTGCTGAGGGACACCACCACCTTCCCCCATCTCCTGGTCAGCAAATGAACGGTTAAGCGAACCTATTTTGCATTTGAATTCACGTATAAATCAAAATGTATTAACTATTGTTACGCATAGACATTCTTATGAGTATGTATTTTAGTGTTGTAATAATAAAATATGATTATTATTTTAAAGCCTTCGACATCAGCAGCGGGACGAGGCCTCCATGGGTCCCAAACTCCTTCCTCTCCCTCCCACTGTAAATACTTTTAAAATCTGAAAAACACTATAGCAATATAATAACATGATGGATAGTAAACAAAACATGGTTATGCTTTCTGTTATTTATACAGCCTCCCAACCTGCAGAGACCAGACCGTCATCATCCAGCTCCTCTTCTGCTGGACCCACAACATCCACCGGTAGTGTACTTAATGTTAACTTTCTTTGTATGCCAACACATGAAGACCTGATAAAAAATTGTACTTAAAAGGTAAAACATTCTGTAAACAGGTCACACTCCTGAAGAGATTATGCTGACAGTTTGGGAGTGTGGCCGGTGCTGGGAACCTGACCCTCCGGAGAGTTCGAAGGGATTGGTGTTGTGGGTCCAGTGTGACAGCTGCCACACATGGTATCACACCATGTGTGTGGGCTGGGACGAGGAGCTGGATGATGAAGAGGATGCTTTTAAATGTTTTTTGTGTCCTGATTTAATTTAATTTTCAATTTGTGTTTGTCTCGTTTGTCTTTTAAATAAATCTTTTCAATCATCATCACAATTCATTTGTCTTTTGCTTTAACAATGTAGCCTTTAAATCATGAATACTTACTTTGCACTGTGTTTTATGATCGTAATTGTCATTTACAGTAATGTGTGCATAATTGTTAAATGCCATGCATCAGCTGGTGATTTGCAAGAGATTGTAATGAGAAGAGTTTAACAAATCATCCAGGTGTTGGTATACACTCAAATGGAAATTAAGGATCTTTTATTGCATAATTTGGAGTTGTTGAAACGTGAAATCTTATTGTGAAGGACAGACACTTGACACTTGAACAAGTTAATATCCCCGAAAAACCAGCAGCGCCGAGTGTTAACAACAGCGAGAAAAGTAAATCCGTATTGGGACAACAGCAGCGCACGGCTAATTCACCGGTGTTAGCGTCCTTTTACCGACTACGGTAAAGGCAAAGCTACATTTAATAATTAAAACGATATTTAGTTAGAAAGGTAAGAAGTTGAGCTTTAGTTTAACACCATTAAATAAACTGAAAACATTACACGATAATTTATATCAGTATTTTAAGTGCGGATTGGCACACACTTCCGTTAGCGTTAACTAGCTTAAAGCAAGAAGTGTCCCAGGCTCTTTCTCAATACCAAGTATTGTCAAGTTTGGACTTGCAAACTTGCTAGTACAGACTTGGATAGTTCGACGGGAGAACGTAGTACAGTCATTTTGCAATCGGAACAGCAGCGAACTTGATGACGTCACCAACTCAGCTCGTCGGTCCTGCCTACTCCGGTTATCTTCAGTCATATATATTGACAATAAAACTAAATATGATATAAAACACAACCCTGCCTTTTTTCGTTTCCATTTAGAAAATATTAATATGTATATATTTTGTGTTACAAGATCTGTAGCCTACATATAATAAAACGCCAATGGCGGGGGAAAAGGTTGCTGTGGCCGTTGGTGAACAAACGAATGAATGAGGACAAACTAAATCAGACAAAATTATTAAGACATCAAAATGGATCAGAGGCTGGTTGCAGTTTAATATTGTACAAAGTCTTTATTTAATGTTTTAGAGAGGTGGTGATTTATTTTTTGTGTCAGCTTCGTTTGTGGTGCTGTTGAACTGTAACGTTATACTGAGAGGTGTTTCTAATATTTAGTCTACCCTTCATATACATGGGATGGACCAACACCTCTGAAAAACTATTTACATAAAAAGTAACATTATAACCTTGCTGAAGTTAACATGTATATACAGGGCTGCTATATTAGACTACATTAGCTTTATCTAGGCCTACCTGATAAACTGGCATGTACAGGGGAGGTTTGATACTTTAGTTTAATAATATTGGAATGGATTAGCATCATTCCACATACATACCTGCCATTTGTCTTCTTGGTACTCAACATAAAGAGGCTGATACTCAATCTGACAGGCCTTGTACAGTTAGGTGCACAAACATCACAATACATCAATGCAAAAGTAGCCTACCTGTACTTCATCTGTGCCATGCACATCATTAGTCATTAACCAGGACAGACATCAACAGAAACAGGACATTTCATGTCTACAATACAGTAATCATGTAGGCTACTGTAACGTTTTGACTCAGAACCTGGGAAGATAGGTGTGCTCTTACACTGCCTACCAAGCATTGAAATAAATAGATTAGACTTCAACAATTGATAGACAATTCATATTTAGAAAACAGTTTAATAAATATCAAATAGTAAAACCATAAATAAGCAATAAATATAATACATAATAAAAATAACAATTAATAAACAATGTAAAGAAAAAAATGTTTACAGGACCAAAGTCCCTTACAAAGGTATGCACAAGTGCATGGCCATGTGCCTATCCTCGCCATGTTCTTTTCCGGAGCTGACTTGAAACCAGCCTTCAGGCTATCCAGGAACAGCATCAACATGCTGGTCCAGATGCTGCCCCGGCAAAAAGCCCATGGATGGAGCCATGAAATGGAGGTGCTGGTCACGGTGTACTGGCTTGCCTGTGGAGCTTCCTACAGGGTAACTGCAGACATCTTTGCCATGCCACTAGCCACCGTTTGCAGGACCGTCCACAACGTCGTGGAGGAAATGATGACCATCCTCCACAGAGTAATTAATTTCCCCAAACCAGAGGAGATTGAGGAGGTGCACCACTGCAAAAACTGATTTTTAAGAAAGTAAAAAAAGCCTTATTTCGAGAAAATGTGTCTTATTTTAAGTCTTAAAAGAAGAAAAATCTTGCCAAGCATATTTCACATAAGAAAAATAGTCTTATTTTGAGAAAATATATCTAACTTTTTCTTAATAAGATTTACCAACTAATATCAAGCTCGATTTAACTAGTAACAAGGTGTGGGCATATTTAGCTAATTATCCCAGCAAAGGAACAAGATTATCTTCCTTATTTTAAGATTGAGACCACGCGCACAACTTCTCAATTTAAGAATCTTAAGAAATGACAGCAATTTATTTCATTTACATGACAAACATGAAAATACAGTTTAACATGACCGTTGACTGATTGGGAAAAAGATATAAAACAGTTCTGTGTTGCCCACTACCTTCTTACCAAATATATTTCAAAACTTTCCAAAACATTTCTATAACTTTTTGCCAAATTTCCATGTATATCTTATGAGCCACAGCTGTTGTAATAACAGAATAACAGTGTGCCTTTTACAATACATCAGATGAGGCTTTGTGTAGCCCAATCACATCCCCGAGGTAATATTTCATTGGGACATAGACCATATCCTTGTGAGTAAAGCTGTAATACGGAGTGAAATCTACAAGGTTATCGACAGATACCAGTTCAGTTGCTTGTGCCAAGTTTGGGATCTCTATTTGATATGCCATATAATCTCTATCATAACAAATGGTGTTGTACGGCATGAACTCAAAACAATACAATGATGAATTAATCACATAGATATTTCTTAAAAGTCCAAATTCTGGCAGATCAGAATTAACATCACTCACAAATAATGACTTTTCCCGTATATATTTGTTGCCATTTAGATTAATCCATTTTACAGAAACAGCATGGTTAACCTCATCATTTCCAAGGAAGGCTCTGGTTTTCTCTTTTAAGTATGACATGTTTCTTATTTCTGATATGGGTCCTAATGTACAATCATTTGAAAAAATTGGGTGTTCAGAACTACTTACATTCTGACAGCATTCATACATTTGATTATGCTTTATTAAGGATTTGCAAACATTTTTAAAATTGAGTTTTGAAGCCCACTGTTTGAAAAAGCAATGCTTTGATTCAAATCTCATGCACATATGACGAACCATTGGTCCCAGTAGCTTAATCTGAGATGGCACATGGATCAAATAATGTTGCTTTGGAGTGATGTTGTTATCTGGGAAAAGGTTCTTCATATGTTTTAGGTGCTGTTCAATAAGTGATTTCAATTTGTTGATAGTCTGTAGACAAATAACAGGAGCAAACAAAATTTGAACTATCTCTATCAGCTCAAGAATGAGTGTGTGGTACTCATTGCCTTTAACTGCATCTATCAGAAATGGCAGAATTTTAAGTAGAACAAGCATTTGGCCTGAGGACTGCTTTAATTTATTGTCACTGGATGCTAATGTACTGTATTTTATAAGGCTTGGTTTGTCTCTGACATCATGTGGAGAGTAGGGAAATGCAAGTAATGCACTATTGAAAACATCCAAGTCAAGTTGTCCTAAAAGTACTAAGTGTTTCATCACACACTTTATTTCTAATGGGGCAATGCCTTCCAGTATTACGTGCATGATGTCTTGGGGTGTTTGTTGGATCAAGTTAAAAGCCGGGAATTCTACCAATTTACTCCTTCTATTGATCCCAAATGTAGTTTTTAAACTGTTTCTAAGAGACTCTGTATTGGCAATCTCAATATCACTACACTGACGCATATGTCTCTCTATTGTTCTTCCTTCAAAGTAATCCTCATCAAAATACAATTGCATGTCCTCAAATGTACATTCACACTGCCTACATTTCTTGAAAGCAAAACCAACACCCTCTTTAAAACCACAAAGCTCATGCTGAGCTAAAGTGTCCCCGCATATCGAAAATAATGCTCCATATATTTCTCGTTCACCATTCCCGATTTTAATTTTAACACCTTCATATAGCCTTACTAGGTCCTCATGCAGCCTTCCCAAAATTCCATCAACTCCACATTCAGAGAGTTGGCTCCTCTTTGCAATGGCGAGTAGACGAATCGAAGCCAGTTTTGATCTATATTTTGGATTAATGTTTCCAAGTGTATAATAAAACATTGTCAACTTATTCTTTGAAGCATGAGACCCAAGTGGGTTACAAAGTTCAATGTCATCAGTGTAAAGGATTATCTGTAAGGCAGAGGGCCGGGCAGAAAATAAGGGGTGTGATTTCATGAATTCACCATCTGTAATGTCATACAAATAGCCACTTCTGTATTTCTGTGGCTCATCTATCATTGCCAGGACTTTTGGATGGGACAACAACTGTTCCAGACTTTTGATCAGAGGAACATACTGAAAACATTTGGGTATGGTAGAGAGGACTCTTTTTGCTCCTTTTTTAAGAAAGCAAGCAGTATACCCAACAATAACTTCCTCTGACTCTACAAAATGGAAACGGTCCTTAATCACACAGTCCTGCCTGTGCCATGGGGGCTGGCTTTGTTCGCCTTGCTGGCCATGAGGCATTCCACTACAGGTGGCGTGCTCACACCAACGGCCTCTACCTCTTCTGCAGAGGAAGCCAGGGCAGGCCAGCCTCCAACAAAGAGGCCCAGGAACAGTCTGCTAGAGTTTTTAAAAGGACAGGCTGAGAAAGAAGAGGAGAGGCAGTTGAAAGGGAGGAGAAGAAAGAAAAGGAAGCAGCAGCTCGAGCAGAGCGTTATCTGACTCTGTTCGAGAATTTAGTTAATAAGTTTTGATTTAAATGTGTTAATGTAATTGTAAATAAATATTGTTCAGTTTCAACCCAGGCAATTCATTCTTGAAGGCAATAGTGTATTTTATATTTACAACAAAAGGAAAAGAATCACAAGGTCGTATATTTTAAAGTTATATAAAATTATTTACAGCCATGCAGTGAAATTTAAATTAGCCAGAACAAGAAAAAGAACATATACAACATATAAACTACCCACAAACAAGTCGTTTTCCCCAGAAGAAACTAAATCGATTCAATCATGAACGAATAATGGATTATTCTGACCCACCCCTAATATCTATTCTTTGTTCCACTTCTTTTTGGCCTGTTTGGCCGTTATTGCCAGGCCAGAAGTGGTTACAAAGTCACTGGAAAAAACAAAAACATAAACAAAGAGTGACACAGAGTGACACACTGCCACTTCAATAAGATATGAATCATTATGGATGGAGGCAGCACAAATCTGTCTCCATCCCTTACCCAGTCATACAGGCAATGATACAAGCACTCAAATCAATACTCACTCCCATCCATTTTTGGAGGAATTTCGCCTGCTGTTGAAGAGGGTTTCGTTGACCGCCTGCCAGGCAATGAGGGCCCGGGTTTCCCCAGTTGTCCCTTGAATAAAATATTAATCGGTCAAAAGTACAAAGGCAGGGCTCTAATTTGGTGCAAAGTTAAAGTTGAAAAATATGTGTATGTATATATGTAAAGTGATGAAACTTAACTTTGCCCTCTGCCAAACCAATTTGCACAGGAACTTATAATAGATGTAAACTCAGAGAGCAAAGATTGCTCGTTAGATATCCCCCAAATCAGTTATATCTCATGTTTAACCACTACAGAGACACCAGAGCCAGCGGCACATTTGGAAAGGCCTTGCCGAGATAAGGCTGTTGTCAACGGGGTACATGAGCACTCACCGCCCGGTCATCTATCTTAGCTGGACATGCTAGCGGGACCTCTCATATCTCCGAAAAGCTATTTTCAAACAGGCTCTATCTTGATAAATTGACCGCATATTTTAAGTCTTAACAACTACATTCTCGCTTAAAAAAATCTTAAAACTAAATTCCGTTACACAACAACAGCAGTATTTCGAAAATTATAACTTACAGTTACAGAGTTTTCTCCGTTGTCCCCGCCATTTGTTTTCAGCAGTTGGTGCGAAATGCATTCTGGGATACTTGGTTGTCCAAACTCCACACAAGTCTCCTCCGATGCATCCCCGATATGATGGGCGGAGCAAGAACATTTCCGGGCATTTGGACTGTACTTGGCTGAATGCGAACTTGTGTTTTGGAACAGTACTTGGGCCGTGCTAGATGACGTTTCACAAGTTCAGGAGGACATAAGTACAGAGAAGTTCACTGATTGAGAAACAGCTACTGTCATGTAGTTCATGCAGGTTACATTTACATTTATCTGGCTCCATTTTAATCTTTTAACTTAGCTTTACCTGGCTATCTCTTTTATACTCTTTTATGGCAACCGCAACTGGTTGCTAAGAGACGGGAGCGGCAAAAGGGTGGGGGCGGGAAAAGCTGCGTCCTCCGAAGAATGCAGTCGCTGGATTGGGACACAGCACCCTACACCGCTACGAATTTTACAGTTGATTTAACTGTAAAAAATCGAATGGTTCTAGCGGTTTTTCATAATAACTGTAACAAAAAGTGCAATGTTCATCCTTCTCATGTAAATTAACAGTTAATGCCGTCGGTTAACCATAGCAGCAGTCAGGTAATTTATCAACTTAATACAGTATTTTCTGTGAAGTGGTGGAAATACGCTTTTCTAAGTTCAATAAGTCACTATCCATCAATGAAGTACTTTTGATTGTAGGCTAATGTTTTTGCTATGATGATAGCACCCTTTTATTAATCACACTGCTCATACCCCACTCATTTTTGAGTGACAAGTCGTGATCTGCTGTTCCTGAACGTGACTTTGGACAGCACAGCTTCAATAATCATCCTTCTGAACACAGTCCATGTGGAGATCAACCAAACAGCCAAGGTGTTTCCTTTTCCTTTGTTTCATTACATCAGGTTGCTAAAATTGGCTCAGCGTTAGCTAGCTGTAGTAACGTTAGCTAGCTTACAGCACAGCCAGAAAATGTAACATTAGTAAAGTTAACCGCCAATTACAGTGTGAAGATATAACATTGGTTAACTGTGATAATTTGTGCTGTTAGAGAGCCGACTGTAGAACTGAAAACCAGAAGGAACGGGACAGTGATCGAAAGGGAGTCAAGACCTGGAGTTGCCAAAGTGTGTCTCTAAGACGATGAAGTGTTGCAGTCAAATTCTCTCTCACTTTGAGCTTTCTCTTTCTCCTTCTATTCTCTTTCTCCTGTACACTGGCATGTGGTTCATGCAGATCACATTTACATGTGTAAAATGTGTGTGAAATTCAGTTTTGAAATACAAATGTTCCCTTGTTATTTGTCTTTCCAAGTCAACTGTAGAAGTGATTGAGGACAACTAATTAACTTGAGCACTATTGTATTGTTTATGAATTATTATGTAATTTTTTACTTTTTTTGTTGTTGTGGGGAATTAAATGCAAAAGTAGCAGATTTAAATTACCTTTGTAAATAAACCGTAACATGTTGGTATATACTGTTGAAATTAACGTGAAACCCAGTAACCCTACTATCACATACTGTAAGACAGTATACGATAAGGGACCCTGAAAATATATTACAGTAGCTGCACCGTAAAATAACAGCAACCAATTCCAAGAATAAGTTGATATGTTTGTTGATTTGTTTGCACTGCACAGCTAAACATGTAGTTAGCGTGAAGTCTCACATTTATTCCTTTAAAAGCTAAACCTGACCTTATTAGGGAGATCTGCTCTGTTGGAGCTATTCCATTAGTTTGATTAATTTTGTTATTTTCTTTACTTGTTTTTGTTGACACTGGGGGCACTAAGCCAGGCCCTTGTCTAGGTGAAGGTATATGGGTAGGAGTGTGTCAGTGTCAGGTGATGCATCTGGAAGGGACAGAGCAAGATAGCAGAGCAGGAGATAGACTGCAGGAGAAATGTTTGCCTTTGATCATTACAATAAAATCAACCTAAACCGTGAATCACGACTGGACATTGGACTTTTTGCCTGATTACAATCCGACCTAAATGATGCATCAGTGGCCTTTTGATGTAGGTTTTGTTTTTGATTTTCTTTGACAAATCGCCACTATAAAAGTTAAAAAACGTCCCTGGAACAAAGTAAAATCAACAACCCTGGAACAAAGTAAACCCACACTTGGAACAAATCCTTTTGGAACAATATTTTTGTTGGATTCTCTTGACTTTATGTGGATGCGCATTGTAAGATGCACGCTGTCTTTAGCCAGACGCCAAACAAAGGAATGCCAAGCCTTGATTTGATCATTACAATAAAATCAATCTTAACCGTGTGACGACCCTCCTCCTCCCATGCACTAGGTGTCCCTGCTGTCTTTGCTTGTATGTTGCAGGTGCTGATTGGAGGATCATCAGCTGGATGCTCTGCCATAAATACCTTCCTCATTTGGCAGCCTGGCTCTCTGGGAGAAGAGATCCTTTCTTCCATTTGCATGACAGTGTTCTTTTGAATTTAATATTCTGTTTATTAATATACACTGCCACACACAAACCCATAGTTGCACCTCAGGACTGATAACTGATACCTGCTTCTGCATCTCTGTTAGTTGTAAATAAAAATGCCTTTCTTTGCAGCCAGCTCATCCGTCTCCCTGTTTTGTTGCAGTCTCTGAGTCGGGCTGTGACATATGGGGGCTCGTCCATTCCTTGTTGATCCGACGCGACGTCAGCGGTCAGCTGTAGTAGCAGTTGTAGCGTAGGCTGTGCGCCTCGTGTTACGAATGGGTTTCGCAATCTGGTTGTTTGGGAGACATATGATTGTTGACAGTGCAAATAGTAACAGAATCTCCCTTTCCTTCCTTAAATTTTGTTGTCAAATCCATCCAAGAGAAGATTTCAGGTGGTTTAACATATTTAAGGTGGAAATCGGTCAATAAAACAAGTATTAGAAAATATATATTCTCTTTTGAAACGGGTGACCATAGTCGTTTTCTAAATGTCTCTTCAATGGAAAAATGCTCACTGCCATTTTTTTTTTAAAGTTAAAAAACGTCCCTGGAACAAAGTGAAATCAACAATCCTGGAACAAAGTAAACCCACACTTGGAACAAATCCTTTTGTCCTTTCACCGGGTCGCCTAACAAAGGAACGCCAAGCAGGAGCGCACACACTTTGCAGGAAACTCACACACCGCACAAGGAGTGCACATCAAGATGGAATGTGCTTTGGAAACTCAGTGACTGTAAAGCTGTATTGGAAAACGATTGACAAAATGACAGAAGTGAACTGTGCTTGTGATTGTTCACAGAAATATTGTATGGTGATACTGCAGTGTTTGTCGCGCCTGATAAAGGAGCAGCGCACAAAATGTCCAACGTCACTAATGATAAGCAAGAGGGCACTGTAACTTCTGCATCCCAGACGTGGTCATATTGGGACCGGTTTTGAGGACGACTGCATCTTTTCCATCATCCCAGTCCAAGGGAAAGGTTGAAAAGGTGGCAAGGTATTGCAAACCTACGACTTATTGGACCCTGGCAGTTCTGGTACAAATTCTGCAGTTCTGCACAAATAGTCTGGCCCAAAGGTTGTGAGCAGAAGAAGAACCCACATTTTGTTACGGACAATTGGTCAAGAAAAGACTGTGGACAGTCATGTGATATCAGGTTTGGATGTGTCTGGATTGGAAAAGGATGACTTCATTGAGTTGCCTGATGTTTTCACCCAAAAGTGCATGCCTGTGACAAAGCTGAATATTTCCAAGCAAGAAGATGTTGATCAATGGCCGTTCTTGAGAGGTATCAAGCTATATGAAATTGACTCTGACATCGACTTGCTTATTGGAACAAATGCATCAAAAGTGATGGAACCTTGGGAGCTGGTTAATAGTCAGGAAGGCAGATCCTATGCAGTGAGAACCAAAGTAAGATGGATTCTTAATGGTCTACTTCGAGGTGGAAAGGACAGTTCTGCTGTATCTAACAATCAAATTTCCATTGGTAACATTGAGGAGATGCTGGTTGATCACTAAAACCGTGATTTAAGCGAGAGGTCGTCAGAGGAACAGGCTGGAAGAGAAGACATTAAGTTTATGAATATTGCTGACAGCTCAGCAGTGCTGAAAGATGAGTGTTACTTTCCCCGATTAAGGTCCAGGGGATGAGGGGAGTAACAATGTAAATAACCCAGGGAAAAAGAATCATGGGCAATGGATGAATAAACAAAAATGACCAATAACATCCCACACGGCTTGAGCGAAGATCACTAAATCACAATAGACACACACAGCTTGAAACTGCAGCTTGGTTTACTGGGGCTCTTTGGCTGCTTCTCCTGGCCTCTCAACCACCAGGGCTCGTCCAGGATTGAAAGAGCTGATTGGGTAATTGTTGAGCGTGAGATTGTTTCCAATGTCTTTCGCAGTTGGTATTGATATCAGGATGTCGATTGTATTGTCTTTATTAAGAATAACATCCCACAGCTTCCTCAGACTAGACAGGGAAGCTGGGCTGTATCAGTCTTTCCGTTCGGGCACTCGTTATTATTTTGCCTTTCTTGTTTTCGGAGTAATCCTGGGTGGGGATAAGTCCCCAGCGGATGTAGGCGTTTCAGGGTTTTGGTCGTGATGTTGGCCTTTCAAGTCGCCTCAAGCCTGGCACGCTCCAGAAGATAGTTGGGTAAAGTTTTGACGAGGCAGGATCTGGGGAAGTTGGTTGTAGCTAAGACTATTTAATGCTAATCTTTGCTAGTTGTGTGTGTGTCGCATCCAGTATCAACTTTTATGGTGTGTCACTTGCAGATGTGAGTTGTTTGTAGCTTGTGAGCTAATTCAGCTGTGTGATTTAACTGTAGCTTTAGCGGGGTTGCTAGCTGTGAGCTAGTTTTGCAGTGTTTTTTTTTTTTTCAGAAATCACTATGGCAGCCTTGAAATGGAAGAGTTTGTGGCTTATCCTTCTCTCACTCAGTTTGAGAAGTGTAAGAAGAGTGATTTGCGGGAAGTAATAAGACCACCAGTAAGTTTTAATTAAAATGATGCACGGTGTTTAATTGAATTCCTGAACTCCAGAGTGTAGAGGAGTTTCATGTTCCATACAGATGATAAACCATTTAATTTTAGTGTGGTAAGGCAGGTAACAGGCAGTCTATCATTAAGACCCAGGCAAAGGTGCAGAGTCTATAAAGGGGGGGCGCACGCTCACCTGAGCCTTCTTTCTGAGTTAAGACACCTGAGAGAGCTGCTGAGGCCTTTGTTTGGTGTCTGATTTGATTCTGCATTGTGAGGGACTTAAACTTGAAGTGATTGCTTAGGCACATCAGCCAAAAAACAAGGTATACTCAAGCTCAACAGAGAGGTTTTTAAATGTTTTGAATCCCCTTAAAACTATATTAACATGGTTCTTAATAAATATAGATTCCAGTCACCTGCATGTCTTCAACTGTAAGAGGGGACTGTGTTCCAGTGTAGCAAGGTGGATTATTTACTTTTACATTGCATGTTTTGTATATTAGTGTGTTGTTTCTTTTAGTTTTTAACAAAGACACTAAAGTAGTCAACCACTGTTTTTC
The DNA here is from genome assembly GCF_027596085.1 of Anoplopoma fimbria. Lineage (NCBI taxonomy): Eukaryota > Metazoa > Chordata > Actinopteri > Perciformes > Anoplopomatidae > Anoplopoma > Anoplopoma fimbria. The sequence goes on from NC_072451.1 coordinate 13,864,063, forward strand.
CCAGACTTTATTTATTTTAGTGTCCATTTTAACTTATCAATTGAATAGGCCTTTTTCTGTTTTATTTTTCCTGGCAGTCTTTGTGCTGTGCTGAAGGGGGACCGAGTGGTAGAGTAGCCATTCTTATTGTGTGGTTTGAGTCACCTTAGCTTGCTGAGAGTAGGTCAATTAGATTGTATTTGGTTTGTTTGAAGTGGTGGTTTATTCATAAATTACCTACATATTTTGTAACAACTTCCTCTCTTTATGAGTAACTCTACACCAACCTCCCTGATGGTACAGTTTAGCTTCACATTGTTTATTTTCTTTGCTTGATCATTTATTACCATTTTGACTTGATTTATGTGATGTCTAAATCATTTATCCCTCGTCTATAATGACCTGCATTTAGGCCTTATATCAAACCCACTTGTTGAGTGGAGACATGTCTTTTAATTCCATGAATTGTTAATGAAATCTATATTTTTGGTATAGCAGTCTCTGGCTCCAGTTTATTCTGGGTTTTCTGCATTGAGTATCACCGCGTCACATTAGTAACAACTCAGCCTCTCCTCTGGCACCACCCTCTGGACAAACTGTTTTTTGTATTCTAAAATAGCCAAGTTTCTTATCACTCTTTCATTTACCCAACATTTTTTGATAGCTTCATTTGATGTGTGTTTGCTGGAAGAGGCATTACATTTGTTTAGTGTTACAAATATATACTTGTATAAACATTCTAGCTGAAACATGCTCATTGGGACAAAGTTGCTCTGGAAGCAGTTCAGCTGCTAATTTCAGCTTTATCTGATTAACTACTTAAGAAGATTCACATTAACCCAACATCAGTGAGGGTAAAGTATGTGACATAATCATTTTACATGTCTGAGTATTTTTTTTTTAATCAACTGAACTCAACATGAAAGCAGTAAAGTGTAGAAAGTCTGGATCTGAAGGTGGTTCAGTGTGCTGGGTGGACTGCTGTGGTGCTGGAGCTTCCTCACATCTGATTGGTTGTGTGATGCTGGCTTTGTGTGGTTTGGTTGACGTCCACTCTCAGTGGCTCCAGGAAATCCAAAGACCCAGGAAGAGTCCTGCCCTGTGATATCAAAAACAAGTCATGAATGTGGATCCTTCTCTTGGTCTGCTGTTAGTGTCAGTGTCTCCAAGACTTCAGTTGAAGTGTTGGCCTGCAGACTAATTCATGTCTGCATAAATCTGCATTAATCAGTAGCGTCACAAGTTATTTGAGTCTAGAAAACATTTGTAGGCTTCATCTTTGAGACTAGTGAAGCAGTGGAACATTGTTAAAGAAGGTAGCGTGTTAACTATAGCTCGTCACCACTTTATGTAGCTAATGCTACTTAAATAATCTTACTAAAAATGTATATAATAAAATAAAATAATTTACAGATATGTACAGAGAGAGTGGTATCAATCTTCTCATCTAAATGTCTGCCATAAAGCGAATAAGCGCATTTCTCAAAATGACAAACTATTCCTTTAATGTGCAGCTTACTTACTTAAAACACAGGCGTCCACGTCTGTCCATCTTGTGGTCCGTTATCCATCTGACTTGGTCGGGAATAAACATTTCTTCTTTGCCGTAAAGGAAGCTCTGGATTACTTCAGGACCTTTGAGTCTCTGTGAAAAGACTAATAAATAATTATTAAAATAATAAAGTAATCTTAGGATTAATGAATTAGGGATTTAATGCGTATAAACAGTGTAGAATACAGAATGTCGTTCATTTACACAATAGAAAGCATTACTTTCTCTTAACATGATGCAGTAGTTTATATTTGGTCACTTTCTTTCTCTGTCAGAAGCTCATACTCACCTTCAGCTCAGGTGGTGGAGTGAGATAAGATTAGATAATAATAGATGAAGTTAGTAGGATGGAATAATAATCTTTGCAGTTCTAAATAAGACAAACTCACATGTTTGTCCATGGTGAACACCAGTAACTCAGGTGGATGAGAAAGATGAAGTTAGATTATATAGACAATAACATATATTGTTTTCACAAATTTATATTAAAGCTCATACTTGCATTTTTTGGGCACTGAAAGGAGGCAGCTCAGGTGGTAGAGGTAACAGAAAAGTAATGGTTAATAAGAAACACAATTAATCTTATAATTACAAAATAATTGTTATTGTATTTAAAAAAGTGAAAAAAGCAATTACACACTAAAATGAAGAGTAAGAGAAGATAATCAAAAATCATTCTTAATGAAACAGACAAATAATATTTGGGTTACAGAGTAAGTTAAATTATATGTATAAATGGTCAGAAGCTCATACACACCTTTTTGTCTGAAGAAAGATAAATATGGTTAGTAAAACAAGTAATCTTTAAATGATTGAATAAGTAATACTTGATGGACAAACAGATTTACACAATAACACATTGTATTAGAGCCTATTCTAAATCACACTTTTTTACATGGCACATACAGGCTGTCCCTGGAATCACTGGTCCCGCCAGACGCAGAAGCCAGTCACCAGAGGTAAAAAGGAGTCACTGCAGCCATCCCTCCAGACGCTCTGGTGTGATACCTGTGTGGTAGTGAGGAAGTGTACATGTGAACATACTGCACTGGTGACTGTGATGATTCCAGGAGGATTGTCAGCCATGTAACTTACCGTGGAGTCAGTCTGAGTCGCTCTCATCGGACCACCTCGGCCTCTTAGCTGCAGCCTGCTCCTCGTCGCTCTCTTCCCTTCTTCTCCTAGTGGAGGAGCTGGAAGTCGAGGGTGATGTGGGGGCTTCCTCCAGAGAGCTGCCACTCCCATAGAACCCAGAGGACTGCTCCGAGGAGAGTGGCCCCATTGTCTCAGCATCACCAGACACCTGCTCAGGAACACCATGAGGGTCAGCGTTTAAAAAAGCAGGAGGATTGGTGGGAGGAGCAGCAGGAGGAAAAGAATAAGGGTCAATAAAAGGAGCAGCAGGAAAAAAAGCGTAAGGAGCAGCAGGAGGAAAAGAATAAGGGTCAATAAAAGGAGCAGCAGGAAGAAAAGCGTAAGGAGCAGGATAAGGAGCAGCATAAAGATAAGCAAGGAGACAAGCATAGTGGGGAGAATAAGGAGCAGCAGGAACATAAACAGGATCCTGTTGTCTCTGGTCCATCCCGAGGTTTGGTGATGGGAACCGCAAAACTGGAGGAGAAGGAGGTCCATCATCGTCCTCGTCGTCCACACCAACAACATCGATCTCCTCCTCCTGGTCATCAGGGGGGAGTGGATGATGGGGGCGCTCCATGCGGTGGTTCAGAGCCCTGAAGAATGCACCTGCTGGGGAGAATAAAAAATATAAGAATGTCACTTTCCGTACTTCCATAAAACAGGCTTCAACAGGAGGCTTTAGGCCTTTAGCCCCTCCAGGCGGCGAGCTGGTCAAACAAGGCCCAAAAACCACCTCCTCTGTCTCCTTCTCCTCTGTGAAGCTCAGCCACCTGAAACACAGCACCATGATCCACACCAACAACATCAATCTCTTCTTCTACCTCTACCTGGTCTCCGGGAGGGAGAGGAGGGTTGTCGGCGACCCGGTTCTCTTCAGGAATCACAGGATAGTGACCCTCGTAGCCGTGGTTCAGAGCCAAGAAGAATCCACCTGGGGGGGGAATGTATGAAAAGGTCACATTCTGTAGTTCATAGACAGAACTCAGGATTAAAGCAGAATGATTACCATATATCTAGACTAACTCTGAATAGTTCACTGCAGCAGGTCCATCACAAGCACCTTGTAGAAAAGACACCAACACAAAAGGTGCAACTACCACATTTAAAAGTCAAATATTGTGCAGTTCTCCTGCTGTTATATTGAACATATCACAGGATGAGAGTCACCTTGTCAGTCTAGTGTGAACTGTGTGTTTCTAGATGTCACAGTCTATAACACTTACAATAAACTGTGTTAAATAATGAGATAAAAGTCTGATAATAAGACTAAATAACAGTGGTGACAGTTTGATTCATGTCTGTTATTTAAATAAATATAGCAATATTAAAAATATGATACTATACTACTTACTTTATAAAGTTGTATCATTTAATTGTGGTCTAGCAATACCACAATTAAAGAATACATTTATGCATTTTTCGGAAAAAGGCCCAGGCGCCATATTTTTCACCAAATTATCGACTGAAAATTTGGAAAAAATGATACCTTCAAACCAAAATAACTGTGTTTTCAAATCAATACACCACTGTTAACACATTCTGCACCGGTCCCGCGAAAATCCGGTCATTCCTACCATCAAATATTCATTTTACACCGAAAAAACGTTGTTTGAGTGTCAGCTGCCATCAACATTCCATTAATGTCCATCTTAAAATTCAATGAAAGCACATTTGATTTTAATAATCAAACTGCTCATAGCCCACTTATCGTTTTTGAATATCCTTTTTCCTAAACGTGACTTTAGACAGAAACGCTTTTGTAATCTTCCTTCAGAGCAAACAGATTTGGTCTGTTTCATTACATCGGGTTACTAAAACTAGCTGTAGTAACGTTAGCTTTCTTACAACATAGCCAGGAAAAGTTAACGTTAGCTAGCTCGAGCTCAAGTAGATGTAGTTGCGTTAGCTAGTTTAAAGCATAGCCAGGATAAGTAAGCGCTACCTAGCTCGAGCTCAAGTAACTGAAGTAACTTTGGCTTGTTTACAGCATAGCCAGCAAATTAAATATTAGCAAATTAATTGCCAGTGTGATTATGTAACGTTGGTTAACTGTGATAATATTTGGTGTTATAGAGCCGACTGTAGAACAGCAAACCAGAAGGAACGAGACAATGTTCAAAAGGGAGTGGAGACCTGGGGTTTTCAAAGTGTGTCTCTAAGATGATGAAGAAGTGTCCCAGTCAAATCCTCTCTCACTGTTCACTCTCTCTTTCTCCTTCTCTTCTCTCTCTTCTTCACACTTTCATGTAGTTCATGCAGGTTACATTTACATTTATCTGGCTCCATTTTAATCTTTTAACTTAGCTTTACCTGGCTATCTCTTTTATACTCTTCTATGGCAACCGCAACTGGTTGCTAGGAGACGGGTGCGGCAAAATGGTGGGGGGCGGGAAAAGCTGCGTCCTCCGAAGAATGCAGCCGCTGGATTGGGACACAGCACCCTACACCGCTACGAATTTTACAGTTGATTTACAACAGTATCTAACGGTATTTCATAATAACTGTAACAAAAAGTGCAATGTTCATCCTTCTCATGTAAACTAACAGTTAATGCCGTCGGTTAACCATAGCAGCAGATTATTGTAATTTATCAACATAATACAGTATTTTCTGTGAATTGGTGGAAATTCGCTTTGCTAACTTCAGTGAATCACTATTCATCAACATCGTACTGTTGATTGTAGGCTGATGTTTTTGCTATGATGAAAGCACATTTTTACTAATCAAACTGCTCATAGCCCACTTATCGTTTTTGAGTATCTTTTTTCCTAAATGTGACTTTAGACAGAAAAGCTTTGGTAATCTTCCTTCAGAGCACAGACAGATTTGGTCTGTTTCATTACATCGGGTTACTAAAACTTGCTTATCGTACGTAGCTATAGTAACGCTAGCCATCTTACAACATAGCCAGGATAAGTAAGTGTATTATTGTAGTAATGTTTGCTTGCTTACAGAATAGCCAGGAAAAGTTAACATTAGCTATCTCAAGCTCAAGTAGATGTAGTAGCTTCACGGTGTCCCAGTGCGGATGCTATTGGCCCAATCCGGATATAATGCTCGTGATGCACTTTCCGGTCTTTCAACTGACATTTTCTTCGGCGATCGCCAACGGAATGTAAGTAATATTAATTTATACATATCAAAGAATCTACGTGTCAAATTTCATGAAAAAATTGCATATGTAATTACTATATGAAAGTGAGTTTGAGGAGAGAAAGCTGTAAGAACACTTGACTTGCGCGACCATATTTTACTCTGAAGAGTTTCTCTGTATTTCCGTTGTACTGCTAATATCCGTTAGTTTATGAGTGCATTTTTTAGCTAGCTTGACACTACTTTGTCTAGCCAATGAAAATGTAGAATAATGTGTGACATAATCTGTTGTTTAGTGGAGGTAGGCAGAAATGTTGGACATCAGAAAAAAAAAGTTGTTGCCGCGGGAAAAACGAACAAGAATCATAGCGCTAGTAAAAGGCAGGCAGCTGTTAGTTTGTTTGATTCTAGCAGAGCCCGTCTACGAAGAGCCTGGGCACTCCCTATACGCCCCATTGTACCGATTTTGGTTGTAGTTCCATGAGACATCCACTGGGGGTGATCGCGGGCGAGTCCAGATTGAATGGGAGTCTATCGGGCTAAACGGCTAATTATGCCTCTTTCACCTGCTTGTCGTTGAAATATCGCAAATTTTATTGTAGATTCCGCAAGTTCAATATAGATTATGGTTCAAAAGTCAAATGAGTGAGTACTTATGTCCTTTCGATTTCTTACAGTTTGGGCCGTTGTTGGCCGTATACGCTAGCATTCTGCTAATGAATGCTGATTGGTCAGGGACGGACTTGCGACTGATTACGACCAGAGACCCCTCTTGACGGCATCTGAAGCTGAAGCGCATCGGAAACATTATCTTAAGGAGGACTTTCCGTCGAAGTTATTTTTGCGTACTGTATTTATATTATATATATATATATATTATACTTTATATGTTAATAAAAGGAAGTGCCGAAGTGATTCAGAAACTGCCGTAAAGCAGTACCTCTGACAGTGTGACGTCATCGCATTTTTTGAACACCTTTTTAGAACAGATACGTGACCTTAAAAAATGCAATATTCAGCTGAGTTTATTATTTTAGCCCCACCCTTTGATAGCAACTTTCAAATTACTTGACAAAAAATTACATCGTGAGAAAAGTGGATTCTGAGGATAAAACCCCGTTGGCTCCCATTCATTCTGGACTCGCCTACGAGCGCCCCGCATGGTCAAAGATTATTACTGCAACCAGTCCGGAAACCCGGAACTAACCCGCGAGTGCCAGTTCTCCTCATATTAGACATTCTCTGATTCTAGCTCTGACGGCAGACATGAATAAAATAAAAATGTTTTTTTTGTTTTTCATAAGCCAGGCTACATCAAGTATATTCATGCATAATGATTTAATAAATGATGCAATAATGTTGGTGTGTTTGTGTGTGTTTGAGAGTGAAAGAAGTCTGTACAAGTGATGAAAGTCAGCAGTGGCTCTTATGATTAAAAATATTTTGTATGTAGATAAAATACAGTGCTAGGTTATACATAAGGTTAACCAACATGTTATATATAATATTGTTGGGTTTATGTTCCTGACTGAAAAGATAAAGAACAGACTGAGGGAGAGAGAAGCAGTGAGTCAGCAAGAGGAAGAAAAATTGATAAGAACTAGGAAAGAGAAATAAATTATTCAAGTAAGAAAGGTAGGTAACGTGTGTCTGTGTGAGAGTTTTTTTCCTTAACAGGAGGACCAAGATATCAAAAAAGAAGATATAGATATAGAAATTGTAAAGCTGCAATTGTTTAAGGTAATTATATTTATGTTTATGTATGTTGTAAATATGCATGTGTCTCATCATCGGGCAATTTATAGAATTCATCAACCTTATTAAGACATGAAATGTGGCTTTAAAACAAATTTAGAATTAAATTTATGACTGTCAAAAAATGTATGTATATTTGCAGATGCCCAACATCAGGCAAATTAGGAAGAGGGAGAGGAAGACGAGGAAGTGGACCCAGGAGGCCATGGCACAGGCCCTACAGGAGGTGGAAGCAGGCAGGCTGAATCAATGGCAGGCAGCCCCAGCAGTTTTGGGTCCCGACGTCCAGCCTGAGTGACCGAGTCAGTGGAAAGGTGGCCTCTGTCTTTGTTTATGGTCAGAGAACTCTCCTCCCACTGCAGATGAAGATTCCCTGGTGGAGTACCTTCTGTATTCTGCCAGTCATGGGTTTCCACTGACGAAGCCTCAGGACCTGGTCCACGCTTTGGCCATTTACAACCACCGCCATCCAGAGCAACAAAAAACAGTGCTCGGCCAGACGTGGTGGATCAATTTTAGGGAGCGGCAACACCATTGCCTTACCGCCCGGACCCCAGACATAATCGACCGTGGGAGGGCATCCTGCGCCAAGAGGGGGCCAATTGAGGAGTATTTTAGGCTCCTCACCACCACCCTGGAGGAGAAACCCCGTCAGATATACAACTGCGACGAGACGGGGTTTCAGCTGGACTCTACGAGAAGAAAGGTCATCGTGCCCCGGGGGACCAAACACGCATAGGCCGAGGGAACCAGGGACCACATCACCGTCCTGGCCTGCCTCAACGCGGCTGGGGAGGATGTCCCCCCTTATTATCTACAAGGGGGGATATCTGTACACATGACATCTATTGCATTCTGTCCATCCTGGGAGAAGGATCCCTCCTCTGTCGCTCTCCCATAGGTTTCTTCCTTTTTTCTCCCTGTTAAAGGGGTTTTTTAGGGGAGTTTTTGAGCGCCCGCTGCTGCTGGCGCTCATGGATGGACATCAGTCCCGCCTGGATCCAGTACTGGTCCGGGCGGCACAGAGGGAGGGGGTCATTCTCTTGTGCCTGCCACCACATACTTCCCACATCCTCCAGCCTCTGGAGTTTCTTTGGACCCTTGAAGGCAGATTTCTCTGGGGTTACAGGAGATCTGTCGGCAGTGGCTTTCAAGGGTCCTACCAGAAGCTGAAGGATCGGAGAGTGGTGGTGGCTGGGTTCAGGAGGTGTGGCCTCTACCCTCTGGACCCAATGGCCATTGACTGGTCACGGGTCATGCCGTCCGGGACGCGGTGTGGGACCTCCTCACTACCTCCGCCAACCCCATCGGCATCTTCCTGGGCTGTGCCTGATGTTGCCCTTCCCTCCAAACAGCCCCTTTCCCCTGTCCCCTAAACCCACCCACTATACCCAATCCTCAAAAATCAACTTCCACCTGCCCCTCCTCCCCCCAACCCATACATAACCCATTCCCTTGTAACATCAGGCCGGATAACGGTAGACCTGGCCCACCTCCTGGCCGAAATAAACTGCCAGGCTACTCACAGCTCAGGAGATTTTTCCGAGGTCATCGTGTAGGCGGAGGACCGTGCAGCAAGGAGGGAAGCCCAAGCTCTGGCCAGAAGAGACCGAGAGCAGCAGCCGGCCGAAGACACCGGCCCGGCAGCCATTTCCTCTACCCTGTCTGGCCGCTCCCGCCCCAGCCGCAGAGGACCACTGTCCCTCCGGACACCAGCCACCAGCTCCGGACTTTCCATCGCCGGTCCTTCATCCCACTCTGTCCCCCCTTGTGCCTCCCACGGTCCCCGGCTGCAGTATAACACCCCACCCAAGCCTGCCTGCTGAGGGACACCGCCACCTTCCCCCATCTAAGCGAACCTATTTTGCATTTGAATTCACGTATAAATCAAAATGTATTAACTATTGTTCCGCATAGACATTCTTATGAGTATGTATTTTAGCGTTGTAATAATAAAATATGATTATTATTTTAGAGACATCGACATCGGCAGCGGGACGAGGCCTCCATGGGTCCCAAACTCCTTCCTCTCCCTCCCACTGTAAATACTTTTAAAATCTGAAAAACACAAGCAATATAATAACATGATGGATAGTAAACAAAACATGGTTATGCTTTCTGTTATTTATACAGCCTCCCAACCTGCAGAGACCAGACCGTCATCATCCAGCTCCTCTTCTGCTGGACCCACAACATCCACCGGTAGTGTACTTAATGTTAACTTTCTTTGTATGCCAACACATGAAGACCTGATAAAAAAAATAAAAAAATAAAAACCAGTCAGCGTTCAGGCTGATTCCAACTCCTGCACCGCCCGTCCCGTCGGTGCCACGGCCGACTCCTGCACCACCCGTCCCGTCGGCGCACCGGCCGACTCCAGTCCCGGCTGGGCAGCAGCCTTCCCCGGGTCCCGTCCCGGCTGGGTTGCAGCCTTCCCCAGGTCCCGTCCCGGCTGGGCCGCAGCTTGCCACCAGAGCCCCAGGTCCGAGAGACCTTGCCGCCAGAGCCCCAGTCTCCAGAGCCCCAGTCTCCAGAGCCTCTCGCCCGACCTCCAGAGAGGATCCGCCCGACCTCCAGAGAGGATCCGCCCGCCACGAGAGATCCTCGCCCGACCTCCAGGGAGGATCCGCCCGCCTCGAGAGAGAGACCCTCGCCTTACCTCCAGAGAGGATCCGCCCGCCTCGAGAGACCCTCGCCCTACCTCCAGAGAGGATCCGCCCGCCTCGAGAGACCCTCGCCGTGGCCGACCCCCAGAGAGGCCCCGTTGGCCTGGTCGTCCCCGTGGCCGACTCCCAGAGAGGACCCGTCGGCCTGGTCGTCCTCCAGTTCGCCCCCCAGAGGGGTTCTGCCCATCCGCCTTGGTCGTCCTCCTGTTCGCCCCCCCCAGAGGGGTTCTGCCCGTCCACCTTGCCTCACCCTTCGAGGATTCTGACTCTGCGGCCTCGGAGGATTATCGACCGAAAATTTGGGAAAAATGATACCCTCAAACCAAAACAACTGTGTTTTCAAATCACTACACCACTGTTAACACGTTCTGCACCGGTCCTGCGGAAATCCGGTCATTCCTACCATCAAATATTCATTTTACACCGAAAAAACGTCGTTTGAGTGTCAGCTGCCATCAAATTGTTTTTTTCCCCTCAACATTCCATTAATGTCCATCTAAACATTCATCATTTTAGATGATTTTTTCTTACAGAAACATGTTTTAAGAATGTGATAGATGAATTAATACATCATGTGTGGTATTAGAAGATGTCTTACCTGCATAGAAGTTATGGAAGTTGATCCAGTCCTCCTCCAGCAGGTCCTCCTCCATGGGGGGTCCACGGGAAGCCATTTAAACAGCAGCAGTCTCTCTTTCAATTAAGTTTATCCTTCCGGTTTAGCTGTCCAACAAATCCTTTTCCAACAGAAGTTTTCCAAGTGATCAGTTTTCCAAAAGTTCAGCTTCCAGCAGACAATTTTTTGCTTCGGGTCAACTGGTGTCAAGTCCAAGTGCAAATGGGAGATTTGGAAGGCTCGCAGCTCCAATAGAACCTCGGTTCTCGTCATCGTTCTGTTTCCATGGCTTTCACTGACGCACGTGCACGCGTGAGTGAGATGCTTTACAGTAAATATATGATATGAATTATTGTTGTCTGTGATTATTGATGTGTATGATATTTATTTGCCTCTATAATCTGTCAGAAACTCTTACAGCACCTGAATGCATCTATATAATGATAAACAAACTCTCACAGCGTATTTAATCATTATTTGAATGCAACATGCAGAGGAAAACGCGTTACTGTCCATAGATTATGTTACTTGAGTTTCCATCGGCTCATAACACGTTACTTTCGTTACGTTACTTTTGGCTGATGCGCACATTCAAGACCTCTCCAACTTCACAAAAGAACAAGGCTCTCATATGCCTGATTCTTACCAATACTGTTAATAACAACTGTTTACAGGATGTGTAAAGTTATTTTTCAGTAAATACCTGAAACCATCAGCAGCAGGAATCTTTGTTGCATGGAGCCCACAGTCTCTTCTTTTGATGCACTGCCCGTACATTTACACACGGCTCGCACAGCGGGTACCTTAATTTACCATCTAAATGTCTGGACACACCTGGATCTAAGGGGTTAACTGATTGTGCTTTACTTATTGACATAAATACTAAGTTTATACAGTGTGATCATTTACATTGGGTCTGTCTGTCTGTCTGTCTGTCTGTCTGTCAGCAGGATTATTACAGAGAGTTCTCAGTTCATGTCCAGACTGCCTTTCTCATCGTGTTTAAAGAAGAGCCATTATTATGCACGTATTCGCTAATATGAATGTCTGACTGAATGCAACCTTTTTAATCAAACCTTAAGAAATAAATATAGGGCTATAGTCAAAGGTAAAACAACATTTAAGCTTTACTAAAAAAAAAAACTGTGTACTTCATGTGATTTTATTCATACTGAAGTCAGGCGTATAAGTAATATTCCAAATATTAATGCATTACGTTATATTAATGCAGAATTTTAATTTATCATAGTTTGTTGCACCATAGACCTACATACAGGTCTACCAAAATAATAGCGATTACAGGAGTATTTCATGATATACAGTGAATGTTATGTTATTTTGATTCTGATTTATATATCTCTCATTTGATACGTTACATATCACTGATGATCAGTTAATTCATGATATATTGAGTGCCGAAATGCTCCATTTGAAATATTTACATCACAATAAAAAACATACAGTCAAATCATACTTTAGTCCAGGAGGACATCTGGTTTGCTTTGCTACAAAAATGAAACACTGAATTCAGTAATTCTCGCTTGGGAGTAACTATTTTTACTCAATATTAGCAGCTCTATGCAGACTGGACTCAATAAAAATCCCCCCACTCTGTTACGTGATATCTTTATCTTTCACTTGAACCTGAGGATCATTTTTGTCCATTCAAGTCTACATTTTAATGATTTATTCTCACTAAACATGTAAAGCACACACAAGACTATGGAGTTTCCATTTATATTGGGATACAATTTATTAACAACCTGATCTCAGCAGACTTTAATAAGTCAGCATTTCCTTTGCTGGTGAAACACCCACTTGTCAATACAATAATTATTCTATTGCATATAGAGTTTTATGGAACAGAAATATGCGTAAACATGGTCCATTTATGCTATTTATTATAGTGGGAATTAAAATTAAAGTCAATACTTATTATATATCGTCAAACTATTTCCAAACTTTGCTTCTCAACAAGACCAGTTTTGTGGAATATGATGCAGGCTTTGACCCATTGGTCTGTCATAATACTTTCATGCAGAGGGGGGCGGTATTGCAGCATTAGCTGGATGCTAACTGCTGTTCAACAACACAAAGAAGAAGAATGCTCCACTAGGGAAACAGGACTTGTGTAGTGACAGTCCACCGACCTGTCTGCAGTGTGTTATATGTCACTAGCTGGCACTGCTAATGTAAGCTCTTTGTAGCTTGTTTATCATCTTTTTCTTACGACAGCCAAATGAACGTGACGTTGACGTCAGACGAACACAGCTGATACCCTCGCGTGCAGAAATGGCAGACGAAGAAATAGACTACAATATCGTGTTTCCAGATGCGGTCACGTCGGGTGAGCATCATTTCATTGTGCTGCACGCTCAATGCCTCAGTTAGCTTAGCGTACATGCTAGCGCTTATCTCACAAGGGAGCCAATGCAAAAAAGCAATCCTTCTGACCGTAAACTTAGCACGCTAGCGCCGTCTAGCTCAGCTTAGCGCTGGCAGCTTTGGTAACGCGCAGTTTCATCGTCTGTCCTGTTTTTTTTTCAGAGAGACACTGGCCGGGGACAAAGGAGCCGGTTGTGATTCTGTTGGGCTGGGCTGGCTGCAAAGACAGACACCTCTCCAAGTACAGCTCCATCTACAATGAACAGGTAAAAACAAATCAAAAAAAGAGATAATACTCCAAGACATTCTGCCAATTGCTTTGTCCATTTAGCAGCATTACAGAAGCTGCACCAACACGTCAGAAACTCTTATATATTCTTGTTTTCTTTGTTTTCCTCACTTCCAGGGATGTGTCACCATCCGTTACACAGCTCCCCTGAAGACGGTCTTCATCTCGGAGTCCTTTGGCTACAAGGAGCTGAGCAGTACGGCCCTTAAGCTGCTGGAGATCCTCTATGACTACGAGGTGGAGAACAGTCCTATTTTCTTTCACATATTCAGTAACGGTGGCTTCATGCTGTACCGTTACATGATAGAGTTGCTGCACAGTGATAAACAGTTCAGTTCCTTGTGTGTGATTGGGGCCTTGGTGGACAGCGCCCCGGGCAGCGGCAATGTTCGTGGGGCCCTGCGCGCACTGACGGCCACCCTGGGCCCCAAAATAACTCCCGTTTTACGGTACGTCCTGTTGGCCCTTTTCGCGGTAACTGTGTTCCTGTTGCGAGTCGTGCTGTACCCTTTGACCAAGTACATCCACAAGAATCACTACGACGCGGTGCAGGACAGGCCGCCCGCCTGGCCCCATTTTTACCTGTACTCCAGAGCCGACCAGGTGATCAGGCACAGGGACATCGAGATCTTCCTGGAGGCTCTGAAGCAAAAGGGCGCCCCGGCGGACAGCTTTGATTTTGTCTCCAGTCCCCACGTCGGCCACTTCCGGGATTTCCCCGAGCAATATGCTCTCAAGTGCCGCAATTTCCTGGTTGCCTGCATGAAGGACTTGGAAGGGAACGAGACAAAGAAGAGACAGAGGGTCCAGAATCAGTGAACCCGGGGAGAGAAGCTCACAAGATTTTGCTGACCAATTGTTAACCAATCTTTTTAGGAAAAATGGACCACTTCCCAGTTGTCTGACCAAAAACTGTTGCAAAAACGCAGATACATTTTGCAAGACGGCTGGAATTTGAGCTGAACTATTTCAAGATCTCGGCGAAGTATGCCCGTCCCAGTGCACATAATGTGGAGGTCCCACAGATTTGGTCAAGGTGTACTTTGCCTAATCCATTTCTGGAAAACCAACCAAACGTGTGCGGAACAAAGGCTTAACCCTGCCTTCTCCAATGTGTTTGCAACAGTCATAGCCCGTATGTAAAAAAATTAACAATACAAACACTTGCTATACACTGGAAAATGAAATCCTTTAGGATCATTTAAATGGTATTAAATATTGCTGTGAAATGTGATGCATTGTACATTAGCGGTAGTGATTTTAAAACTGAGACTGGGTATTTGATAATAATTTGTATCTTCTATTTATTAAATTTATGATGTATTTATGATTTTGAACCTCTCAATTTGCCTTTTTAAAATCAAATCATAATGGCGCTTACAACGAAGGCAACGTTGAAAAATTCATAATTAAAAAAAATATATATATATATAATAAAAAGTCAAACATTTTGCCTTAAACAGCAAATGCCTTTTTGGGAAGAAATGTAGAATACCCAGTCCTAATATGTGATATACTTGACTTAGTTGAAGTAAAAGGTAATTGACAATGAATGTTTATGTCCAGCACAGCTATTGTGTTCTTTCTAACTGATGTGCCTTCAATAAATTAGAATGCTCGTAGAAACCTTTTGTCAGCCTTCTTATTGATGATCCCAAATGATGAGGATTTGTCACATAAATTATTTCCAACAGGTTGTGGCTGTCAGTTTTTTTTGTGAGTTCCCTGGAAAATCCAGAAGTTTTAGAGTTCTGATGCAGTCTGAAAACAGCCCAAGGTTTATTGTATAA